>NC_040909.2:58760748-59426291 GCF_004126475.2 Phyllostomus discolor
CATAAAGCAGTATCTGTTGATACATATTCACAGAAACAAATGGCTAATGGCTAAATATATTCTTTATATATATAGACCATAATTTATATATACACCATAATTTAGATTTCTAACACTTTAGGTAAATTATCAACCTTATGTTTCTCAAGCCAGCCAGGTTCAATGACTAGGATGCTATGCTAATTGCCTTTTTTGTGCAAAGCTTGTTATATTGTATAAAAGAATACCACCAGACTGTGTTCCATCCTTTCAGAGTAAATCTATTTCTGTAGCTGCTAGAGAGAGGGAAGGAAGGGGAAAAAAAGAAAGGGAGAGATTCAGGTAGAAATAATGGTATACTTTACTCTATAAAATAGACTTCTCCATTTTCGGTATAGGCCATCTCCCAGTTTTCAGGTAGAGGACCTAAATTATCCTCTGCAGAAAGAGGTAGGTATTGTGGGAACTTCTGAGAAGGGTCCGTGATGGGAGCAGCGATGATGCTACTATTCACAGGTGGTAGCGTTGTTTCTTGGAGAGGGCGCTCTTCCTGATCACCAGAATCGGCTATTTCATTATGGGGAGAGAGAGGAAAAACAATCATCAATCATATGCCAAACTGGGGCCTTAGCCCAAACACTGTGTGCATCTAAAAGCCCTCATCCTTTCCTACTTTCTGACCATTGACTATATTGTTTTATTTAGATAAGAATTTTTAAATACAAAACATAAAAATGATGGACTAAATATATTTTACCTAAAAATAAAGAAGAGAAAAGCAAGTTTAAATGCATTGTTCACCATCTTGGACACATCAAAGAAGAAACACATCAGGACTAAAAACAAACCCTTAAACTAAGGTTATCAAAACACAGACTGAGATGCACTCTCATTTTGGAGGCATCATTTGGCTTCGTGACTCAGAGGACTTTGAATGCAAGAATGAAGTCCATGATGAAAACACAGATTTGGTAGTATTACTGTCCATTTCATGTAAGTTATTGAAAACAGTTTTGGTTAGATAGTAGCAAAGATCAAAGACTTACAAATCAAGCTGGAAAGCACATAAAAGTTTAGAAGTTAGAGACAGCTATACCAGTGAGTCACACTGAGTATATTTTACAAAAGTGAGGAGAATGTTCCTATGAAAACCACTGCAGTTACCCCAGAACAGTATTTTGTGGGTGGATGGATTTAACTTGGGTTTTAAAAGAAGGCTCTGAGTCTGCTTGTCTTCTTATCACTAGAAACATCAAGAGGTGATGTCATCAAAGCATCCACAAACTGCGGCAATGTTGACATTCATGTTGAATTTTTATAAAGGCTGATGATATTAAATGTCAGCCTCCAGGGGGGTTGAAACATAAAATTAGAAATGGAGTTTCTTTCTTTCTCCCCTAGTGATTATCCTGTAGACATTCTGATTTCCTGAATGCAGACTGAGGAATGATGAAGGGCTGTAACTGGAATCTTTCTCTGATCAGTAGCTCCCAATGACAAATATGAGAACAAAGGTAACAAAAGTTGGATGGAGGATGTCAAGCCTATGAAACAACCACAACCACCAAAACCAAAAAACCTTTGAGGAGGCTGTCTGTGGTCTTTCCTTACTCTGCATCTGTTCCCTCCTCTGGTACCATCACTCAGATCTCCCTTTAAAAATCATCCCCTCTACTCTAGATCCAGGCAGGAACTGCCTTAAATGCACTCCTAGCTTATGTGGTGGGCCCAAGTCATACTCGTATCACTCTTGCCTTTGTGACTGGACCAGGTGCATGATCCAAGGCAAACCAATAAATGCCAGGCATGGAAGTTTTGCTCTTATCAAGGTGGCCTCTTGATGCCAAAGTTATTATGTTGATAGGTTTGTGTACTGGAGGGTACTGGTGACCCTCTTTACACAGCTTGTGAAGACCTGCCTGACACACAAGACTACATAAAGAAAAGCAGAGATGAAGATACAGAAAATCACCTAATACCATGACTGAGCCTCTGATTTCATATCTGAAATCAAGGCTACGCATGATCCCCTAAATGCCCATTCCTACTTAAACTAATTTGAGTTGGTTTTATAATTTATATCCAGGAGTACAGATTCACAAAACAACTATAAGTTTGAAGAAAAAAGAGAAATTAAGCCAAGAGAGAAGAAACATTTTGAAATTACTAATCAATACAAAATAAATTCATAACTTGGCAAAAATGAAAAGATTCATCCTTACTCTTCTAAAAGCCAACACATATTCATTGCTAGTGTATCTTGGAAGGTATGTAAGAATCACCAGGAGAGACTGTTAACATGTAAGACCTCATTATGCTATTGTCACTCTATGCTCAAAGTGGTGGATTTCCACTTAAAGTGGTACAGAGTGCAAAATGCTCTGACACAGTTTGACACACATATCATTGACTGGGTAGTATCAATTATTTGAAAGAATTTATGAATTAGTGTATCACAGGTTACTAGCTGTCATTGGTTGTAGTTTGGTAAGCGAGAGGGCATTCATTTAACATATTCCTTATGTCATAGGTGGCAAACACAAGGCCCACGGGCCAAATCTGGCCTTCCACCTTGTTTTATCCTGCCCAGTTCCTTGTTTCTACCTGGCGGCAGCACTGAGCTGTAACTTAACTGTTAAGGAGTAGTTACATTTATACAGTCCTAAAATTACATTTGGCCCTTTGACAGCAACTGAAGCTGATGTGGCCCCCGGTGAAAATGAGTTTGACACCCCTGCCTTACATCAACACATTCCTTAAACACTGAGGATATCCCACCACATGTATATATTGAGGCAGTTAGTTATCTGTGCATCCTATTGGTTTTCTTGTTGTAAAGACAGGCACCCCAAAAAGACCGCCAAGTGCCACTTTTTCGTGTAGAAACTAACGATCAGACTGACTTTAGCAAAGATGATCTGGGCCTAGAAGTTTTCCTTTGATGCCAGGATTTCAAGAAAGATTTTATGGCAACAGATTTTTTGAGGCATGACATCTAGAGACAAGAGATTTTACTTGTTAGAAATAGGAAAAGCATCAAGACCTATGTGCTTGGTCTATGTGCTTATTTGTCAACAACCCCTATGTGCTTTCTATCAAGAAATATGCAGCATAAATGAAGGACAAATAAAGACACATGCTTCCTGTGAGCCATTCAGCCAGCTTGGCAGAACTATTTCACTGCACATTACTCCAAAGGTCTTCTGTTTCTGTACCCACATCTTTGTTTTGGGTTATATCATGATTTATTATTATTTGTTGAAAGATTAAGACATTAAAATATTAGTTATTTTTAAAAGAAATATAGACTTTTAAAATAATTTGATCTTGCATCAATGAGTGCTACTAACTATAAATGGATAAAGTATTTATTTTTAAGTGGATAAAATCACCTGATTTTGATAGGCAAGTATAAAAGATGGCAAATTTCTTCTAGCTATTGTAACTATAGGTTAGCCAGCCACTGGCCTAACCAATTCTAATTGAGAAAATAAAATTTGAGAAAATTTTAGAAAATTGAGAAAATTGAGAATTTTCATGGAATCAAATTCTTAGAGGTAGAAGGGAAGTACACAGACATGATTTAATCCTAGGTAGTCATTTTAGCAATAAGGGAAGTAGATACTATTATGTTTAGGAACCAAGCAGGGATACCAAACCAGGTCTCCTTCTTCTTTTTCTAATGCTTCTTGCAGAGGGCTTGGGTTATTGTTATAACAATGGAGCCATCAAAAAATGTTTTTGATTGTTATTACATTTTGAAGAATTTTAGGGTTTTGAGCTTGAAGAATGAGAAAACTTCAGAGAGGCCTATACAGGCTATAGAAAGCATTCAAATAACACAAACTTTTCCCTAAATATCCTATCAGACTTGAGAGCACAAAGAAGAAAATGCAGAGCTTAAGCAATTTTCCTTTATTGGGGTTAAGTTTAACCAAATAATGACTGAATATGGTGAAGTCAGAAGAGGCCACTAAGAGAGTGTGAGGCAGGAGATAGTCAGGAAGGAAGCTCCAGAGGCCCCTGCAGGGCTGAGGTAGAAAACATCTATACATGACAAAGACCCCCTAAGATGGGTTGTTCCTGTTTACTAGGATAACTCTGAATCATAGAATGCGCCTGTGCGCTACCCCTGATTCATTATAATATCATTATAATGAAATAACATCGTGGGACTCCCTTCTCCAGTAGCCAATCAAGAAAATCATAGGAAACCACACATGCGCAGTAGCTTTGAAATCCAACTCCTTGTACCTGCACAGGAAAAGCCCGCCAAAGATTAGCCAGGGGGCTTCTGCCCTATAAGAATAGAATCCCCCAGCCCACGTGCCCCTTTTTCTCTGCTCAGAGCTGGCCCACTCCCATGTCCTGTGGAGTGTACTATCACTTAATAAATCTTCCCTCTTTCTTTATGCTATAAACTTTGTGTGTTCGGTTAAATTCTTTGTCCTCGATCACTAAGAACCTGGTTACCTGTGCACACCTGTGACAAGTGGAAGATTTAAAATACTGAAAATGGATACCTCCTTGAGAACTGTAGCCCTAAAATATTAAAGAAAATATTAAAGTAAAAGAAAAAAAGAAGAAACAATATATTTTTCTAAGTCATAAAACTGTAGAAACTCACATATCATGCAGTTGTTAATTTTGCGTTACTATATAAGGTCAAACCCCCACAGAGTGGAAAATATTTTCTAATACGGTCACTGTGACAACTCAGGGAACACATCATGCCTCTGTGAACGGTCCCTCCCGGAAATATGCAAGACCCAACCTATATAGTCTTACCCAGAGAGGCCTTTCCTTGAAGATCCTTCCATAAAATACACATACCTAAGTGTGGGGGTAGAGAGCCCTGAATATATATATATACATAGATAATGCAATGAGTAATATATGCTATATAATATAGAATGCATGTGCAAGGTATAATCAGCTATTTCTTATCTTCCACCTTATAGGGAATATAGCAAAATTTGCCAGTGTTAACAGAACAAGTGATATATTTCCACTGTATCTCTACTTCCAAAGGTATGACGTAAAAGGATGATGTTAGCCTTCCATATGGCATCAATTGTTATTAAACTGTTAAACACATTCTCATATGTCTCTTTGTAAGCAATCAGCCATAATTATGGTACAGTGTCAAGGCCAGGAAATAAATGAACAAAATACAGATATGCATATATATGTGCATATTTATATATATAATATATACATTATATATAATTTTGAAGAGACAGAAACAATATGATTATTCTCAATGACCTTCCACAGACATTTTCTCTTAGGCCCTTTTAAGATATTTGGGTGAAGTTAAAACAGTCTTGTGAAGAAGCTTGAAAAACAGACTGGAGAAAAGACCACCTCTTCCAACACTGTGTGGTCAGAGTTGGAATTTTGGTGACCCCTCCAAATTCCTCTTCAGGAAATAATTCTTTGCGAAAAGCCTCCCACTGCCCACTTTCCCCAAGTCCACTGATGCGAGTGTCATCTGGATTTACCTGTAAAGCTACTGTTCATTTCAGGAATGTCATCCTCCTCCTCATTCTCCGCATGGACTATGCCAGCATTTTGCATATCATTGTAGGACTTGGTTCGCTTTGGGGTTGATTGCTTGGAGCCAGACTGAAGGCTTTGCAAGGCATCCGTTGTGATCACTTTCCCACTGACTGGCTGGCTAGGAGGCTTGGGTGTCCCATAATAGTTTCCTAGGTGATGGAAAGACACATTTGCATGTTTCAGAAAGAATGCATTGTTTTTTTCAATACTTTACATCCAAATCTCTTGGCACATTTAGAAAATATGTATTTAAACTGAAAAAGCCAATAAACTGTATTTCATTTTTGAAATGGGTTGGAAAAGATGTCGATCCCTCCCAGCCAGACAAGATGATTTCAGAAGCCAGAAGGAAAGCTGCATTGTTTTCATGCAAAGAACTCACTAGAGCTCAAAACAAAGGAGGCTGCACTGAATAGCACACTTTACCCTCATTACATTTGAATTAGGTTGACCACCTTTTTACATACATATGCACTAGCCAAAAGCTGAATCCCATTCAGAATGAGCTTCACAGAAAATAAAAAATTCAATACTGCCTGCACCCTTAAAGACCAACCAAGTAGAGGTCCTTCCCTTAATAAGGGGGCTCCTCGAGAGGGAACCGGGGCAATATTTAAAAAGGACAGTGACCACCACGTGGCGCCTCAGAATGGCAGGCTTGACTCTCAGGGCCATTCAACCTTGCCAAGTTTTAACAGAAAGCTGTGTCAACAGTGGCACTCCTTACAGGACACTCTTTTAGTAATTACCCATCTTCTTTCAGCCACTTTTCCCCAGACATTGGTTCAGGTCTAAACAGAATGTGCTTCTGAGTAGTACATGGATGGATTTCTGCACTTTAATAAGAGTGTATATTAGCATGTACTAGAAAAAAACTAACTAGTAAATTATGGTAGTAAAATAAGGTTCACTTTTAAAAGTTAAGGGGAAAAACAGTATTTTTTAAAATTGAGTTTTTTAACTTCAAGTTTAAAAAAGCAATTATATGGAATAAGAAACTAATCACCCACGTAAAACATAGCAATGATTGTGAGGCACTTCCTTTTGAAAACTTAAGTTAGAAAGTAAGTTTTTCAAAAGAAAACTTTAATAACACACATTATGTTCAGATATGGACAAAATCATGAAGGTGGCTAAAGTTTGAAAAATACAGCTTATAATCAATAAATTCCCTGACTAGATGATAAAAAACATCACCATTAGAATGCCATTGATTCATTCACCATCTCACATCTTTTAGAATAAGCCCAGGAAGAGAAATCACATTCAGCCCTTCAATAACTCCTAAACCAGTATTGTTATTCTGTGCTTAGTAAAGTAGAATTGTTACTGGTGGACAGTTGGTCAGAGACCAGGGAGTCTCCCTGCAGCCAACATGGTGGTAGGGGAAGGTTCTTACACTGAGCCTGGGAAAAGTCCTTCCTCCCTGCCCCTTCCAGGGCCAGACTGGAGGCAGGACCAGAGGAAGGCAGGCACATGCACCATGGAAGTCAAAATAGCAGTAGGGGGAGGTACTACACCAAAAAGGCCTGTCAGTCGAGCCTGGAGAAAGAAGGAATTGGATGGGAGGTGAACCTACCCTAAGCATATGAAAGTAAGGGAAGTTGATTGGTCATTTGAGAAAGCACCTGGTCCATCCCACACCTAAGTTAATATAATCTCAGAAAAAGAAACACTCTCTTGCTCATCACTCTTACTTGGGATCTGGACTTGCACAGCAAGACTTGTCTGTTCTCTCCATGGGCCACGTGGCCCAGGGCCTCCAGGAGAGAACCTCTCTTTCTTTCCCTCTTGCCCACCTGGGACACACTAGCCTGTGTGTTTGTGTGACCTTGTGGCCTTGGCAGCCCAATTGCCCATGGCCACGAAAGCTACACATGAAGCCTCCAGGAGGGAGCCAGAAATGAAAAGCAGCTGGGAACAAGCTAAGCTACCTTTAACAGCTGCCTGCAGGCTCTACAGGACTGGACTCTAAATTGAAGCAGGAACTCTGGACACTAGATTTTGTCTTGGTTTTGTGGAGGAAATGAGCTATGAGACAAGTGTCCATTATTCTCCCAGATCATGATACCTGAGTAAAACCTCTTTACTCTTTCACCATTATCTGCTTCATGAATTTGGCTTTTGATGGTGGCAGGCAGCTGAACCTCCCTTTTTTTTCAGTAACAGAATTTGTAAATCACAAGAAATCCTGTACATGCTTTTTTTTTCCTCATGGATCTCTTCCCATTGTCTAACTTCTGTTAATAACATAAAACATACATTTATTTTATTATACAAGCATGAAGGGTAAGAAGCATGAAGGGTACAAGCATGAAGGGTAAGAAGACAGTGAGGTATTACTCTTCATAATACATAAGTGATGACGAATTGCTCCCATCAAGCTGTATCTTTATAATTAAAAAGTTTAATTAGTATTATTTCTCTAAAATATTTTTGAATCACCAAATTTATGGGTATATACACCTACTTTCTTTGACAGAGGTGTAATACTCATCAGTAGAGGAATGCTCAACACTCAAATTAGAAGTGCAGTCGAGTAAAGAGCACCATATTTGAATTTGAAGGGTGCCAGACAAACCTCATACACACATTCTGGTGAGCCATACTCAGGCACTGCAGTTCTTTCACAAAAGGTGATAGATGTATCAATCTCTTAAATTTCTTTCAGGCTTCCAACTCAAAAGGTACAGGGGCTAAGCAGAACTTGCTTGAAGAATGGCACCCGATGTGTATTTTTAGGAGCTAATGGATGTGTGCAAGGAAGAAGGCACACATACGTGAACCAAGACTCAGCTTGCACTTCTACAGAGGTTACATTGGAGGACGTCCCAGGCCTTTTCCATTAACAGGAGACCTTTAGTGAGGTTTAGGAAAGCAAAGCAGCTATTTTTAAAAAAATCTTTACAGTGAACAAAAAATAGAAACAAAACTTTACTGAATTTAATTCTAATTCCTTCCCATTACACCAAAACATCATGCATATTTTTGATAAACAGGTTACACTAAGGTGACATCTATAAATAAGAGCCTTCCACTAAAAGATGTGACTAAAAGTTGGGTCCCTTAATTCATAATTTTATAATTATAATTTTACAATCATATCAATTTTCAGTGGCATTAAACTGAAGTAACACTCATAAAGATATTGTCATTTAAGTATCAATTAAAACTTAGAAACTCTCAGCTTATGACAGAAATAAATGTTTGGAAAATAAAAGGTATACCTAAATCTAACAAATAAATGTGGATTTTCCTCAGTTTTCAAGTTCAGGGTCTTTCTTAAGTTAATAAATGATTAGATGATTTCTGAACACAGCTAAAAACACAAAGACACCCCCAAACAATCTACCTGTTCATAGTTGTTTCCTGTTTCTGGACATTAGTTTAAGATTGATTGGAGACAGACAAGGTGCATTTCATTAAGTTGAACCATATGAAATTGCTGTTGCAGAAGACAAGCTGTCAACAGCAGCAGTTTCATGTGGGTGAATCTAATGAAGGGGCCTTTGCAGTACTCAAACTACTACCGCTATAGTGGTTGTTCAAACTCCAGCCTCATTGCCTGCACATTGGGCAAGACAGTTCACCATTCTGGGAAAAATCATGTTCTCTTCTGTAAAATTGGGATTCTAAGAGTACCTAGGTTAGACCTAGAATATCTGTTATGGGGATACAGTGAGATAGTCCATTTGAAGCCTTTAGCCCATGCTACAGCCACTAGGTTAAGGCTTGATAAAAGTTTATTAATGTTGATTGATGGTGTAGGTTTCTAATTTTTAAAATGAAGCTTGTTACACCTGTTGGGAGGATTAATGAGACAATGTGTCTCAAGTGCCTGTCACCTGGTAGGCAAGTATTTTTTCCTTGATATAAAGGAATAAGCGAGAGAATCTACCAATAACCAAATAACTTTGGTCAAGTTTTTCATACTCAATCTAATACTTTCTCTGTGAAATGGGAAATTTCTCTCTGAAACAACACCAGCCCTAGCAACCTCACAGCATTATTATAAAGATCAAATAAATAATTTTCTTGAAGGTATCCTGTAAACTATAAGCTGTGGCAAACAGGAGATGGTGCTGTTATTCAAACTGCTCTAGCATTTCTCACTTTCCATATCACTACAACCTTTATAGAAAGGCTTCTACTTAGTGGTTTCTAATTGCAAAGTGTTCGACTTTCCTTTGCAGATGTGAATTTTCATATTTAAAAATATAATTATGAATTAGTGACTAAATTTATTATAAAAACTGAATGTTTCAGATTATGCAGTCCCCCCAAATTTGCCAGTTACCAGAGGTCTCCACTACCTCAGCCACCCTATTACACCCTACTCACTCTCTCACTCTACCTGCCAAATCCCCATGCCTGCCCCCTTCCCCAGAATTTGAATTCACATCTCCTCCCTTCCACAAAACTCTCTACCTTATCAATACTTTGCAGTCTGGTCATAAATAATCAGGCCAAGCCCAGCCACGGCAGAAACACAATTTTTACAGAGTATGCACAAGAGACTCACTGTGAAGAATACATGGATCACTTAATGGTATTAAATAAAAATCATGTGAAGAATTATAAATGATTAAAAAATTAATTTGGTTCATCACTTGGCAGGCTGCACAGTTTCTAGGAGACATGAGCTGGATTCCCCCTAGTCTCCACGTCAGCCAACATGCACCTCCGGAGGTGACCGGGCTCCCTCCCAAGTGGGAATGTGTGTGTCTCTCTTGCTATTTTCAGAACTGGCTCTATAATAAAACTCAACAGGGATGGCAGCTGGACAGAGGGGAAGGGCAGGACACATTGGATGCGAAGCCACTGCTGGTCTTAATTAACAGGCAGAAACTTTGGATACCACCAAGCCAAAGAAAACATTTTCTGATATGCACTTAAAAATTAATGGGGCCTGCAAATCAATTCTTAGAGCTTGATAAAATATTTAAGGAGAACTGTACCCTGAGTTTTAAGTGAGAATGAATTAAATCTATACCACCTCTCACTTTGTACAAATTTAGTATTCACTCATTTATTTCCTTACAGAGAAGCTTTTTGTGCCAGACACTATGGTAGGCACCACCAATAAAATGCAAAAATGGGACTAAAACACTATCTTCACAATTGTTTTGCATGGTATATATCAGTGTTCTTAAACTTTGTGCAAACAATAAAGTTACACATTAAATGATTCAGTAGGTCAGGGTGGGGCCTGAAGTTTGGAGTTTATAGCAATACTCAGGTGATGCTGATGAAGCTGGTCCATGGACTACCCTTTGCATAGTAAGGTAAACGAACAGGACAGTGGATGAAGAACAATGACACTCAGAGTAGCAGAAATGCCTTTCTTAGCTTCAACCTGACTGGTCCACACTAAACAGCACTCAGGCCCTTTGTTTCGAAGTCCCAGGTAGGGGAAGGGAGAGAGACTTGTCTGTTTTATTATAGAAAAAGCTTTTGGAAATGAGAAGAATATGATGGTAGTGATCACCAATAGCTAGGAATCGAGAGCATACATTTTCAATGGGACAATGTCAACCCCAAGGGGGTAAAATACAGTTTTATTAGGCAGGGTGTTGGTGTACAGGTCCACACAGAGAATGTAAAGACACAGACATCCAGCATATCTGTTTTCACCTTGGCCCAAGGCCATGCATAACTAACCTTCCTGGCTCTGCAGGCACGTTTCACAGTCATTCTCCACTGTTCCTTCTGCTCCGATCCCACTGGTTTTCCTTCAGCCCCATGTGCAAGCTGTGCTCACCTCACAGTTCTTGCATCTGCTCCTCTCTCTGGTTAACACCCTACTCCTGCTTCTTTTCCCACTGTCACAAACTCATTCTCAGGGACGGTATCTGACCCCACATACTGGATCAGAGCTGCTGTTAGAAGTTCTTATGTGTCCTCAGGGAACTATGTGCCTCTCCTTCCCAACTCCCTTTGCTGTATTTATCAAACTGTTTAATTAATCAATACCTGTCCTTACCTGTGGACTATGACGTCCTTGAGGGCAGGGACTACATCTGCTCTTATGCACCACCACATGCCCATACCTAACATGGTGCCAGGTCACTCAGGAGTTCTTTGTAGCATGAGCAACTGAACACATGGAGACAGCACCCATAAATTGCAGCCATGAGTCGCTATGCTGTGGATCTGGTTTTTAATAGCATGACTCAGGGCAATTTCTTTTCAGTCCAATTACATGTGAATCACCTCAGATCCGCTTCACTTCCCATCACCCCTTGTTAGCTCAACACTTGATGGCATCATTCATAAAACCCTCATCACTTTCTTTTAGTTCTTTCTTTTCCTAGCTGCTCTGCCTGCCTTACAGACTATGGTTTGTGTGCACAGAAGGTTGATAAGCCAACATCCTATAATTAGATGTTCGTTCTTGCCAGAGTCATTTGGCTTTAAATATAAGACCAAAAAGGGCCATGCAAGTTAATAGTTTTGTTACCCTGAGCAGGTAAGGGACCTCCCTCTTCCCAGACTCAGTTCCCATGGTATAAAACAAAGGAATAGCACCCATCAATAGAGGTTTCATGAAGACTAAATTAGGTGATATATATAAAGCACTCAGCAATGTGTTTGGGACAAGGTTAGCATGTAGCAAACCCCAGCAGTCTTAAATTGTACCAGATGTTTAAAGCAGATAAAAGCTTTACACTGTAGAAGAGGGTGTTGTTATCAAAACACATATTCAGAGAAAATTAACCAAAGCTACATTTATTATGCACCTACCAAATGCCACTAGCCTTATATTTACTTACTCTAATCTTCATTAACAACCCTACAGAAAAATGTCATTAGTATTTCTATTTTCATATAAAGAAACTGAAATTCACACAATGTGTTAAGTGATGAATGGTATTTACGCATAGGTTTGTGTGTTTTCAACATGTATGCTCTCAACTTTAAAAATCTTCTGGGCTCTCAGAATAGGGAAGCAAGTGAAATGTCCCTGGCCCCAGGCCTCCTCCTCTTCTTATGCAGAGGAACAGCCAATAGCAACACAGATTCTCTCTGGTTATTTTCATTATCAACAGAGGCCATTCTATGGTGGAGTTTGCCAACAGCGCTTATTATAACAGAGGCTTCCAAGGCCTGCCAAAGAGTAAGACTCCAGCCCGTCTCACTTTCCTTAATGACAAACAAGAACTCTCTTCACCCCTTCTTTATCTGAGTCCCCCCAAAGTTATGTCCATGCAGCTGCTTTTATGCAGACCTTCTAGGAAGCAAAACAATAACATTATTGAATGCTGACATTCCCCTTCTAATTAGCATGCAGAAATATGCAACCCTTAACTTCAATTTGAAATGTCACACTGGCACTACACTTCCAAGCCCAGGGAAAATCTCTGCAGTGCTCAGAGTGCATAATCAGCCTCTTCCACCCGGAAGCATTTGTAAAAACTGGCATGCTTGGAACCTCCCCCATGGAAGAGTGTGTCCCTTGTAAACTTTCTCCTGGAGAAGTCCCACAGTCTAGCTGAGGCAGCAACCTGTCTTGCTGAGAAATACTGACAAAAGGAAAAAACAAAAAAAACTGAAAGCAAGGCAAAAGGGAGTTGCTGTAATTGATTTCCAGCATCATGTCAAATACATGAGTGTCACTATTAGGAAGTTGGACCAAAGAGGAAAGACACATTTATTCTTGTCCTCTTTGCCTTGACTTGTCTTGATACTGATTCTGTCTAGTGACAGAAAGAGAAGTTGGTTCCAATGCAAAGTAGAAATCAATTTCAAGCTAGTTGGGTTCCTTACATAACCAAAAACAGCCTCAACTCTGTTGGGGTCTACATGACTGTTGGCATTATAGCTGGTGGGGCTGGACAGTTTCATCAAGGAGCCCCTGCCCCTTCCCACCACACCCGGCCTTCTCCAGTGTTTCACATTTCAGCAAATGGTAATATCATCTATCCAGTTATGCACAGAGGAAACTAGGAGTCATCCTAGTCATCCTCAGAGGGTTCTCATCACTTACTTCTTTCCCCCCTTATTATGATAACCAACACTTTACCTAGTCCAGCTTTTCAATCACGTATTTCTATATTAATTGACTGATTACCACCACCACAACCAATGTGGTCCAAAACTAACTCCAACTAGGGTTGCCAAACAAAATGCCAGATTGAGTCTTTTATATATTTATTTGCTAAATCTAGCAACTTGACTCCAGCTCAACCATTAGAGGCCACCTCAAATATTACTTCTACAGGGGAAGCTCTTCCCAAATCCACAGAGATCAAATCTCTCCATCCCATAGTCTCCTTTATAGTTCCTAACATTTACAATAGTATATTTATTTCTGTGATTATTTAAGTAATGTACCTCATGCACTAGACTTTAAGACCGAGAAGGACAATCATCATATCTGGTTTTGCACAGTATTTCATCTTTAATGAATGAACAATTTGTAATAGAATCTATAAAACAAATGTCAATATTCAGGCAGCAGACATGGGAAATATCGGCATTCAAGTCCTGCCTGGGACGTGACCTAGGTGACAAGCATTTGGTCAGGCTTTGTACCCCAACTCCCTTCAGTGTCTTGACCAGTCTCTCTGGATCTTAGTTTTATAACCTGAAGAATAAACACTACCACATTTCTAGCTTTAAAATCTTACAGTTTTGCAATTCCAAACCCCAAACAAATATTAGGCCTAAAAAAAGGTTATCAGGCCTTGAGGTTTCATTGGTTCACTCTACTTGTCTGCCATATCGCATGCCGCTGAATGTATTCACAAAGGATGATCATCACTCCTCTGTAGTGACATTATTTTAGGGACAATTTAAAATTATACTTTTTTTAAAGGAGCTTAACACTTAGAGATGTACTCAGCTCCCTGAAGTCAGCTGGTGAGAACAGAAAAATCTTTCTGAATAAGTCCTTACACTTCCTTGCAGAAGCTTTTATTCTAGAATTGCACTGTAAAATATGGCAGCCACCAGGCACATGTGAAACTTGTTAAATTAAATTATAATGTGGTTTCTCAGTTGCAACAGCCACATGTGACTAGTGGTTACCATGTTGGACATCTCAGAATACTGGGTATTCATGTTTATCACTTAAGAAAGTTCTATCGGATAGCACTGGTTCTTTAAAAAAAAAAAAAAGAGGACATGGTGCCTTGCCCCTCCTTCTTGAGGACACATCATTCTAAACTTGTCTTTGTTCATCATCTTGCTTTCTCTGGATTCAGGTGTCATGGCCAGTGATGATTTTGAACTGAAACATAGTCCTAAGCCTGTCACTTAAGCTCATGAAATCTTCTGACAAGCTTCAATTCAAATATCACTTCCTAAGGGACCCTGCTCTGATTTGGGATTAGATGAGATTAATTTTTTTACCCGCTTCCAGAGCACCCTATTTTTCCCTTCTCAGAACAATTATCACTTGTCTTGAAATATGATAAAAATTTAATTACCTCACGAGATCGAGGGGCTGAAGAGTATGGACCCTGGAGCCAGACTGCCTTGGTTTGGATTTCATCTTTACCTGGAGCTCATCACGTGAACTTAAAAAAGATAACTGAGACCTCTGGTCGAGATGGCAGAGCACACAAACATGGTACTCACCTCCTCCCACAACCACTTCAAAATTAAAACTAAACTACAGAACATCCATTACTGAGAACCACCTGAGGTCCAGTTGAACAAACATCCTATAACAAAGGATACACAGAAGTCATGACGAGACTGGGAGGGGGGAGCAGAAATGCAGAATGGGCTGGTCCTAGACCCACATGTGGTGTTAAAAATCAGGAGGGATAGCTCGGCTACAGAGGTCCCTGCCCCCCACCCCCCACACTAAGCTCCCTAGCCCAGAGTTCCAGTGCCTGGAACAGAATTCTCCATAACTTTTGGCTATGAAATCCAGGGGAAATTGTGGCTGAAGCAGAAGATGCTGGAGGTCCATGCATTCCTCTTAAAGGGTCTGCACACAGACTTACTCATTGGTGGACTCACTTGCTCTGAGCTCTAACACTGGGACAGCAGCTAGAAAGGTGAATGAAACATATGGGGAGGAATGCATTTGTCTAGCTTCAGGGTGAGGGTTGGAGGGACAGCATTCTCCCAGACAGAATGCTGGTAGAGGCCAATGTTCCTCTGTTGAACCCTCCCTGTACAGAGCAGACAGGTAAGCACCAAATCTATGAGCCTCCATGAACCTGGCTAATACCATTCACCCTGCCTTGCTGATTCCAAGACACCCAGCCCCACCCAACTTGTGGGCCCAACCAAGTTGCTCCCAGTGGCTTTTTCATACAAATGGCCTGTTTTGGCTCATGCTGCAGACCTTCCCAAAACAAGCATGTGCAGACAAACCACAAATAAGCATTATCTGACCTTGGCATGCCCCAAACCTCTTGCTAAGCAGCTCCAGGCCTGGCACTAGCAGCAGCTGGCCTCAGTTTGCAGCTTAGCCTCTTGTAGAGACCTCCAAGTCTAGCACAAGTGACAACCATTTGCACATCACTTTGTGGCTCATACCAAGTAGCATGGGGTAGGGCACAGGCAGTGACTGAACTTGGCCTGCACCAAAGACCCTCCAAATAGGTCCTAGAAACAACACACTCATTGTTCTGCTTCAGACAACACCAGAGCACCACCCAACCACCTCCACAAACCACACACCTAAACAGCAGACTCGGCAGGCACCAGAGTTGCTAAAGCAAATCCTGAACAATAGCTCCACTGTAGTAATGGCCAGTTCTCAACCACTCAGGTTGAGAGACAATCCCTCCCATTGATGTGCCAATAGCAATCATGCCTCATCTACAACAGGAGGCCACAAACAACCCATACAAGCAACACTCCCAGACCACCAGGCTCAGGAGATCAGGGAGACTGTGCTACTGGGGCCCACAGGCCACTCTCCCAAGACTGGAAGGCATAGCAGCTATTCCTAATATATAGAAACAAACAAAGAAAGGCAGCCTAAATGAGGAGACAAAGAAACATGTCACAAATGAAAGAACACATCAAAACTCCAGAAAAAGAACTAAACAAAATGGCCCTGTCTGGTATGGCTCAGTGGACTGAGTGCTGGCCTGCAAACCAAAGGGTCACTGGTTAGATTCCCAGCCAGGGCACATGCCTGGGTTGCGGGCCAGACCCCGAGTAGGGAACATGTGAGAGGCAAGTACACATTGATATTTCTCTCTCTCTCCCTCCCTTCCCCTCTGTCTAAAAATAAATAAACAAAATCTTTAAAAAAAGAGCTAAACAAAGTGGAGAAAAATAATCAACCAGATGAAGAGTTTGTAACACTGGTTATAAGGATTCTCAATAAACTTAGGGTAACAAAAAAGGAACTTAATGAGAACTTCAATAAAGAGATAGGAAACATAAAAATGGAGGTAGAAAGCATAAAAAGAACCATTCAGAAATGAATAGTACAACAGATTATGTGCATGTAGTAGAGGATTGAATCAGTGATTTGGAAGATAAGTAAGCAGAAAACACCCAATCAGGATAGCAACAAAGAAACAAACAAAACATGAGAATAGTTTAAGGGGCCTCTGGCACAATATCAAGCATACCAACATTATCAACATTGGGGTACCATAAGGAGAAGAGAGAGAGAATGAAATTGAAAACCTATTTGAATAAATAATGATGGAAAACCTGGCAAAAGAAATAGCCCAGGAAGTGTAGAGAGTCCTAAACAGGATGAACCTAGAGAAGCCCACACCAAGACACATTGTAATTAAAATGCCAAATTTAAAGATGCAGCAAGAGAAAAGCAGTTAGTACCTACAATGGAGCTACCATCAGACTTCCAGCTGATTTCTCAACAGAAACTTTGCAGGCCAGAAGGAATTGGCATGAAATACTCAAAGGGATAAGTATGTCAACTGTAATGAAAAATTAAAAATTATTTTAAAAAAGATAACTGGCATTTCTGTGCCTCATATTTCTCTTCTGTAAAATGGGGATAAATTATAACTACCTTATAGGATTGTTGGGTCATGGAGTCAGTTAGTGAATGTAACACCCTTTGAACAGCACCTAGCACATAGGATACAATGGACAAGTGTTGGCAAAAATAAGTAACTAAAAAGCCTAAGCACCTTCAAGGCAGAGCTGCTTTGGTCTTCTGCCCTGGACATCACACTCTGTGGCTCAGGACAATGACCCAAAGTAAATGTTCAATACATACTTGTTGAAACAAACTGTACTTGTTTAAAAGGTCTTGCCTTAAAACAGCACTGCCAGAAACTTAATCTATAGATATATTCAAAAGTGTAGTGAAATATTGCACAGGAAAGCTCACTGTAGCATTGTTTACAAAAACACCTAGGTGTCCAGCTACTACAGGGCAACTGGTTAAATAAATTACATATATTCATATACTGGGATAATGTGCCGCATTTATAAAGGATGAAGTGGAATTGTATGGGGTAATGTGGAAAGATCTTCCAGATATGTAAGTGTGATGGGCAAGCACAAAGTGAAATAAACAAGAACACATATGTATATGCCATTTATGGATAAGTTCTCTGAATCTCTGCACTAGATCCGGTAACAGTGGTTACCTACAGGGAGGAGGGGAAGCAATGGGACTTAAATATTTGTAGGTTCCTTACCGTAGGAAGTATTCCATCATGTACATTTATTGCTCTTACTTAAAAATGTTTCAAGTGTCTTACTTTAAAGAGTATTTTGTGTTGTTGCAATATAGTTCTCCTCTCTGGAGCCAGGATAAGGCAAGGGGGAAAAAATTGAGCAGGGAAAAAAGATGGTGAGTCCCTGGAAAGTACATAAAGCTATTTTCCTGGCAAATCTGTTGGCTTACTGACCACTAGAAGAGGAAGAGAATGCCCCCAGGTGGCAACTTAGGACCAGTCATGTGTGTAAACAAACGGTACAAGAGCTAACGCTGACTGAAAGCTTGCATGTGTCAGACACTGGGCTCAGCCCTTTCCAAATATTGTATCATTTCATCCTACCTATGATGAGGCATGATTATTATCCTCATTTTTCCAAAGTGAAATGGAGATATGGAGCATTAATCAACTGTGGGAGGCATACAGCTGAACAGCAGAGGGGCTGAGATTCAAACCCAGGCAAAGTCAGTCTGCACCCCTTTAGAGTCCAGCATGGAGGGGTGGTTCAGAGCACACAAAGGTAGAGGAAGCTCTCAAAACTCTAGCCAAGCCTATTCCTGTCACAGTACCTGGCATTTAATAAAAATTCCACTTTGCTTTCAGCTTATGAGAATCAACATCGTAGACTCTGGTTGGTCCCAAAATATGATGAGCCATCTCATATGGTAGGTAAATTATACAGCTAAAAGGTCAAAGACTTAAAATACAGTGTAGTCAAATGCCTTAAAATGGAATGGATTAATCTTGGGCATAAGAAAATTTCAACTCCAAAATAGCTAAGCAACATTCAACGAAAGCCTGTTTCATATGAGATGATCAGACATTTTTTAAAGATATATTTTATTGATTATGCTATTACAGTTGTCCTGTTTTCCTCCCTTCACTCCCCTCCACCCTCCACATCCCCTCCTACCCACATTGCCCCTCTTTAGTTCATGTCCATTGGTCATACATGTAAGTTCTTTGACTTCTACATTCCCATACTATTCTCACCCTCCCTCTGTCTATTTTCTACCTACCATCTATGCCATTTATTCTCTGTATCTTTTTCCGCTCTCTCCCGCTCCCACTCCCCTGTTGGTAACCCTCCATGTGATCTCCTTGTTTGTGGTTCTGTTCCTGTTCTAGTTGTTTGCTTAGTTTGTTTTTGTTTTAGGTATGGTTGTTAATAATTGTGAGTTTGCTGTCATTTTACTGTACACATTTTTATCTTCTTTTTCTTAGATAAGTCCCTTTAACATTTCATATAATAAGGGCGTGGTGATGATGAACTCCTTTAACTTACCTTATCTGAGCACTTTACTGCCCTTCCATCCTAAATGATAGCTTTGCTGGATAGACCAATCTTGGATGTAGGTCCTTGCCTTTCATGACCTGGAATACTTCTTTCCAGCCCCTTCTTGCCTGCAAGGTCTCTTTTGAGAAGTCAACTGACAGTCTTATGGGGACTCTTTTGTAGATAACTGTCTCCTTTTCTCTTGCCACTTTTAAGATTCTCTTCTCGTCTTTAATCTTGAATAATGTAATTATGATGTGCCTTGGTGTGTTCCTCTTTGGGTCCAACTTCTTTGGGACTCTATGGGCTTCCTGAAAGTCTATTTCCTTTGCCAGATTGGGGAAGTTTTCCTTTATTATTTGTTCAAATAACTTTTCCTAAGCCTCTCCTCATTTTTTGAATTCTCATTTCTCTATTCTTTTCTGGTTGAATGTTTCTTTCTTCCTTCTGGTCCACACTGTTGATTAGAGTCCCAGTTTCTTTCCGATCACTATTAGTTCTCTGTATAGTTTCCTTTATTTCTCTTATCATAGCCTTCATTTTTTCATCTAATTTGCGACCAAATTCAACCAGTTCTGTGAGCATCCTGATTACTAGTGTTTTGAACTGTGCATCTGATAGGTTGGCTATCTCTCTGTCATTTAGTTGTATTTACTCTGGAGCTTTGAACTTTTCTTTTGTTTGGGCCACATTTTTTGTCTTTACGCGCCTGTTACATACTGAGGGGTGGAGCCTTAGGTGTTCAGCAGGGCGGGGCAACCCACGTTGCTTTGTTGTGATGCTGTATGTGGGGAAGGGGTCTGAGAGAGAACAATAGCACTCGCTTCACTCTCTGCCCGATTTTAGTCACTTCTCCCACTTCCCACAAGCAAATTGGGCCTTTCTGGTCCTGATTCCCATGTGGCTGGATTTGTGTATATACTAGGACCCTGTGGGCCTCACCAATGAACTCTCTTGTGAGTCTGGGAGTTTCTCCTGGCACCTCAACCCCCACAGGTGTTTTCAATCTTTTTTGAGGCTGTCAATCAGTTTTGAGGCTTTATTTCCACACATTGGGACCCCGGGTTGCATGGTCTATCCCGCTACCCAGTTTAGCTGCACGCAAATGTGGGGCCACCAGGTCTGCCAGACTCCTTGTGCCCCCCTCCACAATCTGCCACCTTGCCGCGAGCCCTCTCCTCCCAGCTGCCCATCTCTGCCTCTCCTGCTGGTCTGGATGAATGTGTCTTCTTTAACTCTTTGGTTGTCAGACTTCCACGCAGTTCAATTTTCTGTCAGTTATGGTTGTTGTTTGTTTTTAAATTGTTGTTGTCCTTCGTTTGGTTGTGCAAGGAAGCACAGTGTGTCTACCTACACCTCCATCTTGGCTGGAAGTTGATCAGACATTTTTTTGAAAAACATCTCTGTGTTGCTACATATCAGGAAGTTAAGTTAAGCTACTAATGGGTTGTTTTTCCAACTTTTTAGTTACATTTAGGATATTCCTTTTTTAAGATTTTCAGAAAAGAGTATGGGATGTGAAGTCAAACTGAGCTGGTTTTGGTTCCTGGCTCTAATATTCTAGAACTAGCTGTATGGCCTTGATAAAGTAAACCTTGAGAAAATTCCTAAGTGCTACTTGGCCTCAGCATCCCCATCTAAAAATCGATGCTTTGACTACCTCTGTCAAAGCAGTAAGATTAAATGGGAAAAGAAAATGATTCCACCTCTGTGTCACCTGCAACATAAACAGCTCAAATGAGTTCATTTTCTTTTTTTCCCAAACCAGCTGTTGTCCAGGTCAAATTCTTTTTTCCCTTTCAGCCCAATACTCTTTGGCTTTGCACAACCACTCTTAGTCTTAACCTCTCCCAAAATGCAAATGGATGTTTTTCATACTAAGGGACTCAAGCTCCCCGGGCAGGCTTAGTAACTGATTTCAGAAAAGGACTATTCATTTTCTGCTAACCAAATAGGATTCACATTTGTTTTGTTCTCTACTTAACTAGATTCACATCTATAAGGCCACACATAGAAGATGTTCCTAGTATTCCTCCCTCCCCTCCCCTCACTCCTAGTCCTTAATGAAGCATCTTGCTTTGGGCATTCTGAGATCCCCTCCTAGCTCCTCAACCCACAGGATACTAAGACAACTGACAGTTAGCAATGCTCAAAGGAAATATTCCTGAGTTCACAATCAGAAATTTGATTAACATCTAAACAATGTCCATTATATAGTCACAATTTGGAAATCAGCACACCTAAGATTCATCATCACTTAACTGTTAGCCACTGCCTGGAACAGGGGTTATTCTCACATCAAGGCCATGTCCCTAATAAAATAATAGTCAACTTTGTATTTACTCTGTTTGTAAACCCAATCTTGAAAATGCCCCTGTAATCATGCAATAAATCCAAATGTTCAGCATTCATAAAGAGATACGATAATAATTTGACTAAGTTAATAATTGACCTAGGTAATAGTATCATATTATGTCCTCCTGTCTCAAATACTAACATTCAATAGAACAATCAAGCTATAATACTGTTCCATAAAATGTAAGTTAAATTTTTTCCCCACATTTGGCTTTGACCTTATAATCTCATTTGTGGTATCTTATCCTATAGATATATTTTCATTTGTGTGAAATGATTCATGTCCATGTTATTCAATGCAACTGTTCAGTGTTTTAGAATATTAAAAATATTTATCCAACAGGAACCAGTTAAATAAATGATGATATGCCCATAAAAAAAGATTATACAGCCACTGAAAAATAAAACAAGAAGTGCCCTATTACCAAATTGCAAAGACCTATAAGACATACTATTGAATAAAACAGCAAGGTTCCAAATGCGATGTATGTATTATATACTACCTGTTAGGTAAAACAGGAAAGAAATATGAACACATGCACATAAAAAACATATGTGTATGCACACACACACATCTGTATTTACATAAAGAAATTTCAGAACAGTAATCAGAAACTAACAACATTGGTTGTAATACTGGGAGGAAAAAGCACTGGAAATTAGGCAAGTGGAAAACAGGTATAAGAAAGAGATTAGTTATTCAATATTTTTGAAATAGTTTGCTTTATGAACCATGCAAATATATTATCTACTCAAAAAATCCATTAAAAATCAATTAGTGGTAAAAATGACATTTCATTCCTTCAAGGTTAAAACAACACTACAATAAGGTCACATTTTGTGGCTGATCATGATTCTTGTTCACCCTCCTTCTAATACCATACATGCTCACATTAAAAAACAAAACACAAATATTTAAAATAATTAAATCAGAAACTCACAGAAGAAAAAAACCCCAAAACTACCTTTAAAGAGCTAAACAAAGTTTTATTTCTGTATTTTATTATTCACATTAAGGTGAACTGCAATATTAGTTGTTTAGACTTCACTAGTCCACAAAGCATTTCTTCCTAGATAGCCCTGGATCTCCTGTGTCCTTGTCACTGCCACACATTATAAGCTCACCTTCATAGGTGCCGACTTCCAGAAGAGTCCCACTCTGCTCAAGGTCCAGGAATTCCTTCACAGTCAGAAAGTTGTAGTCCACACCAGGCACTTCTCCTTCCCTCCGAGACCGGGTTGTGCCTACAGCAAAAAAGACACAGACACAAGAATCCATCAGTCACCTAAAGCAGGAAGCTCCACATCCAGGTGTAATTAAAATAACCTGTTGAGTAAGCTGAACTACTGAAGACTCTGAGACTGACCTGCCCAGACAGGGACCTGATGAAGACAATGTCTAACAGAATGACATCCTTACCTCCACCAGCAGTGCCTGGGACTCTCAAATAGGAGCAGGAGAAAACCAAGCACAGTGCAGTAACCCAAGGAGAGTTTTATCCTTTCAAAAACACACTGAGTGAAGCACGTGAACTGGATTTTATACAACATTCATCAGCAGCAGCTTTGAGGACTCTGGTAAGTACTAAAAAGTGATCCACCTTAAGCTCAAAGCCTAAGGGGTTTATATTTTTTATCACAGTCCTCAAGATTCTTGTGTTCCTCAGTACATTTGGCAAGTTCCAATGTAATAACACACATTGATGAAAATGACACCCATTGCATAAACACATCACTAGGGAAATGTGATTGCCCAAGATCTGTGGTTGGTATCTCCTGGGGACTAAATAATGCTACTGCTCTCCATGTAATTAATATGTTGGGTAAAAAGAGGTCACCCATAGTTTTGACTAGAGAGAAAGGATACTGCATTTTGCTAGAAAATTCTCCCCTTGAATTAAGCTGGTTATTCTGTCAATGACTAATAAATAGAACAATCCCTCTTGTAAAATAATAAATATAGAGCTTCTAGAGAATGTAAGTGACCCAGCTCAGGTACTAGGCACAGACTTATCATTTTAGTTCAATCTTGACTGAAAGTGTGGAAGCATTGTGGAGTTGTGTGGTTTATACAGAAACCAAGAAAAGAAAATAACCAAGAGGAAATTATGTATAGCATACTAGGGATCTATGTTAAATATTATGAAAGACCACCCCCCCCACACACAAAAAAACCCCACAGAATCAGCAAGACACATGATTTCTGCTTCCATGTTCAAATTAGGGGATATAATTGACATAGTTCCTTTTGAAAGGCACCACCACCTATGAAGCTTTAAGATCAATATTTTCATATAGAAAATGCAGAGATTTCCCTCTATTCCTATGAATTTCAAAGCAATTAAATAACTAACTGTATATACCTAGTTACTCTAATGTTCCTAGCACAGTGCAATCTCTGATCACTTACCTATATGACTGATCATATCCACAAACCTATGGTGGACATCCATAATTTTCTTAAGTCAAAAAAAAAAACCCAAATAAACTCAACACATTTTGCATATTTTACTCAAGATAAGTACATTTTAAAATGAGTCCAATTTTTCTAATGTCTAAAATATGAGTGCCTTCAATAGTGGCAAATTTTCCATAGAATGGTTATATTACAAATGTTTGCTTATCACACCTAGCACGCTGAGGCTGTCTGGTAACACAGCCTGCTTGTGCAGTACTCAGAAGTCCACTCTTGTACTGTTTCCTAGTTTGTTCCCATTTCTGGCTTCCCTAGCATGCAATGACAAAGAAGTCCCTTAAGGAAGCTCACAACTTTTCAACTCCAGAAACATAAAGAGTATCATGTAGTGTAGACTAGCAGGGGACTGGAGTGTGAGCAAGGAGTTCATGGTCTGGCTCCCCAACTTGTGGTCTTGGGTAAGTCCCTTAGTTTCTGTTACTTCTCAGTTTCCTCACCTGCAGAATAGGGATCATAATGGGACCTCTACCACAGGTTTGCTGTGTCTATTGCATGGAATAATCCTTTTAGAGGACTTAGTTCAATAATCATTAGCAGATATTATAGTTTAGAAACAGTAACATCATTTATGTTATTGTTAGAATTAAACGAGTTAGTAGAATCTTTGAGTTCAAATGGTTTATATATTCATCATTACATAGATCCTATTTTCCATTGATTAATAATTAGTTTCTGAGGTCCCCATAGATGTCAGACACTAATTCTGTCACTGAGAAACACTAATGAAACAACACAAAGCCCCTGCCCTAATGGAATTATATTTTACTATGAAAGATAGAAAATAGATAGATATGGAAATAGACATAGCATTTAATTTCAACTGGAAATCATTCTTCTGTAGGAAACATAGGTTAAAGTATTACAAAGTATTTCAGATAGATTAAAGAGCTTGAAAGTGTCTTGGAAGAATGAAAGAAGGTGGAGAGTAGAGAAGTGACTTTAAAGAGGTGATTAGGAAAAGCCTGGCTAGGGAGGTGCCATCAAAATTGAAAGCCCTGCAAAGGCGATGGGAAGACCATCCCAGGAAGGGGTTAGGCCCAGAGAAACTGCAGCCCAGCAATGGAAAAGAGGTTAGTTAGAAAGGAAAGCCAGGGTCCAGGCTGTGTAGGCCACAGAAAACACTTCCTATTTTATTGCAAGTGTGATGGGAAGTGACTAGTAGGGGTGTCCAACTTTTTGACATCTCTGCACCACACTGGAAAAAGAGTTGTCTTGGGCCACACAGTAAATACATTGTGACACATAATCATACACACACAAAAAATCTCATAATGTTTTAAGTAAATTTATGATTTTGTGTTGGGTTGCATTCATAGCCATCCTGAGCTGCATACAGCCCATGGACTGCAGGTTGGACACCCCTGCACTAGAGGATTTGGAGCAGGGTGATGCCATGACTCATTTTTAAAAGATCACCTGGCTTTACAGAGAACAGTCTATGGGCAGAATGGCAGGGGCATGTGGCCAAAAACAGAAGTAGGCCAGTTAGCTGCTGTTACAGTGTCCAGGAGAGATATCAGGGCAAAGACAAGAACAGTAGAAAGAAGGAGTCACAAAGCACTCAGATTTCTATCACAAATTATTGAGTATTTTAAACAGCAGTAATGTAGTCCACAGCATAGACATGTTAAAAGTGCATCAACTCACTAGACCACGCTAGGTCCACATCTTTGGCAGAACTTGCTGATGGAGTGGATATAGTGTGTAAGAAAAACGGAAAAATAAAGACTAACATCTAAATTTTGGTCAAATGGGTACTGCCATTTATAGAGATTAAGAAAATAGGAGAAATGATATTTAGGGAAAAAGAATTAAGTGAACTCTTAGGTAAAGTTTGAGGTGCTTTTTGGGGTATAGAGAGCTGTAGACAGTTGACTATATAAATCTGAAGATCAGACTGAAGGTTGGGACATAAATTTGGGAGTGATCCGTAAACCAATGGTACTTAAAGGCAAGAGACAAAAACAGCCAATTTAGGGACAGAGAGTGCAGAAACAAGGAAGCCAAAAAGTTTGGGTTGAACACTAAAGCCTTGTGATATGTAGAAACTGGGCAAAGAAGGGAGATCCTCAATGGAGACTCAGAGGCAGCAGTCAGCAAGGCAGGAGCAAAGCATGGGAGTGTGATGTCTTGGAATCAAGTGGAAAAGCTGTTCAGCCAGCTACTTAGAAAAGATCACATTGGGAAATTCCAGTGCGGTGCAAGAATAGAATCTCTTTGAAACTTGCTGTAAAAGGATCTGTCCTAAATAGGTTCTGTATGTTGCCATTAACTTAACCCCCCCCCCCCCGCTCCACTCCCACCTAATAATGAGCATGAACAAAACCAAACAAAAGATTTGTTGGGTTTTTGTCTTACCAAACCAGACAATCATCCCTGAGTCTTAATTTCCTGAAAGGATTCAAAAAAAGGGAAAACTTCAAAAATGCTACATTTTAGAAGAAAAAATGAAAATAGCAGAAACCATTTTCCCATGTAAATGAATATACTTAGATGGCCTTTGGGGTGGGGGGAGGGGGAGCATGTCTCCACCCACAAAACCTTCAGGGTTTATTACCGGACAAAACCTTCCCACTCTGCAGGCTTGTAGGAGGTTTACTCCCAGTAACCCTCTGAGCAACACACCCTGGGTCTGGGCCAACCTGACTGGGCTCCATTCAATGATGTGAGGGAGGAAGGAGACTCTGCCTCCTCTTTTCTTCCAGCAGAATGACAGGCTGCCTGCTGGACACACGCCTGGCAGATGGCATTTCAAAGGGTTTTCAGAAGCCATCTGGGGTGGGTACAATTATTACAAACCATGCTTCTAACAAAGCCAGAAGGGCTACTTCCTGGCAGAAGAGATGTAAAACAAACTCTATCATGTTTTTCAGGGACAGCATATAAAAAAAATCACCAGGATTACAAACTGGGGTATTCTACATCCTACAACACTGCCTTCCTGCTCATCTAGCTAGAAATTGGCCCAATGATATCTTGTTCATTATTAGCTTTAAATAAATAAATACAGTGTCCACCTTCCATTTTCAAAAAGAAAATGGAAAGAGATTATCAAATACTAAGAAAAGAATAGTAACTTCCATTTATTGGATATTTCCTTAGGCAAGGTGTTAAACACTCAAGACTATTGTATATAACCTTCACAGGAAAGGTAGAAGTAAGGGTCACTATTATACTCATTTTACTGATGAGGAAGCTAAGAATCAGAGAAGTAACCTGCTCAAGGTCACATAATAAGTAAGCTGGGCAGCATGATGGTTTCACTGCAGACATTCTGATTTTGGCAGTCCTCCTTCCAAACCATCACTGTCCAAAGGAACTTTCTGCGGTCATAGAAATGGTCCACATCTGTGCTAATGTGGTAGCTGCTAGTCACATGTGGCTATGGATAAATGAGGTTATGACGGAGAAACTGAATTTTAAGAAGTTTAAATTTGAAGACCCACATGTGCCTGGGGGGCAACCAGTGTGTCAGTGCAGATCTAAGCCATATGGGTAAGTTGCCTGCACTATACCGGGCCTGGTTCATGTCCCACAAAGCACTTCTGCTTTCAAAATAATAGCAAGAATCATACTTACATTAAACAGCAGATGTCTTATACTCACACAGGAAAGCTTTCTTTTTAAAAATTCATATGCTTTGAAAAATCATCTAATCCAACTCTGTTTTGTACTAAAAATTCTATTTAGTTCCTATTGGCCCTGGTCTCTTAGAAATAAAACCTCCTCCAATATTTGTGACAGCATGGTTTGTAGAGAACTACAACCAAACAAAAGCAGCCTCCAAAACAAAACATCTGAGTGCCCATTAATATAGGAATGACTGATAAAATAGGTATTTTCACCCTTAAAATTTTGTTTACTATGTAAAGGATAGTTAGATATATAGTTACTGGAAGGAATCTCTATGATGTTGAGTGATAACACAAATTATAGAATAAAATGCAAAAATGTCACTGCATTTTATTAAAAAAAGTCCTATGGACACTGAATATTTTATGAGTTAATAAACAGTTAAAAGGGTAGAATAATACTAGAAGTTTAACAGTAGTAACCTTTGGATTGTGGTTTCAGAAATGGGAAGAGAGGAAATGATTATTTAAACACCTCTCACATTGAATTGTATCATGTGTATGTAGTTGTTTTAGCATTTTATAAATTGAATAAAATAATTGTTTAAGGAATCTTGACAGACTTAATTCTTGGGTATCCTACTTAAGTATCTTCAATAATAACTTAGTCTATTCAGAAGCACACACAAAAATATAGGGTCCAGCTGAGTCAAATAAACATATGTTCCAAGGTTTCCCAGCCCACAGACAGACAGAATCGATGTCAACAATACCTGCTTACAGTCTTTAGTGGAGCATACTACAAATAAAGTGGAGATAAGGTGGTACTACTTTTCTGCCTTTGTTTTAAACCTCAAACTCACTTAAGCAGAGTTCTTTTTAAGTTTTAAAATACCTACAAGATTTGTACCAGAGTAATGAATACTGTACTATCAACCCTTTCAGCCCCTAGATAATAACTTAATTAATTTGAGTTATGCCCTACTGAATGTCTCAGTATGAATTAGCAGTGCCCCCCCAAAATCTGCCCCTTAAGACTTCAGTGGCTGCTTGCTTCTTAAGCACATTCTACGGTTCATAAACTTTTAACATACCTGGCTTGAGTGGCCCTTGCAGCGGAAATCAGAAAGTGACCTTCCTTATCCAACTCCACAAACCATAGCTACAGAAAAGAAACCATATTCAGAGCTCATATGCTCTCTTTCCTTATTCAACTGGAAATTCTCTTGAAATATTGAGTTGAGGTAACAAAAACATCCTAGAGCCGAGACACTGTCACGCCATTCCTTTGGCTCCATGTTCCCAACACTATCAGGTTCCTGGCTAGCACCAGCCGAACTGTGTGTCAAGGCCAGGCTGCTAACAGAGGAATCATCACCCGCTGAAGATTAATTAAGTTGCTAATACTCAGTATCACCAGATAGTACCTTAATTTGGGTCCTGCTTATCAAAATCTAACAATACGACTTTAAAAATTATAGTTACAATTCCATGTTAAGAAAAGATCATTTTCCATAATGAAACAAGTGCTTGCATTGCTTGAAATAGTTAGATACCCAGGATGGCCTCATGCTCCTCATCCTTCAGCCAATGGAGATGGAGGGCAGTGGAACATGGTGTTCACTCAGCTACCTACTCAAATCCCTTGGCTGAATCTCAGGACCAGCAGTGGTATTCACTCAATATCTTCCCTTCAAAATAAACTGAATACACACACACACACACACACACACACACACACACACACACACATTCATGTAAAAAGGAAATATTAACTGCTCCATACCTATTAGTAAAATATCTACACCTCAGGGTTCTGCATAAGCATCCAACCAGACTCCCCTGCTGTAGACCCCATCAGTGTCCAGTGTGTAGTTAAGCATCCGAAACAAACAACAGGTGTAATTGATATTCAGCTGACTTTGATTTGGCTGGCTTAAAAACTGGGATGTGAATCTCAACACCATTCTTAAAGATATGATCATGGTTGAAAATCTCTATGCTTATGACATAGCTACAATATGTATTATTTTGTACTCACGCAAAATATCATCAAAGTCAAACCTGCATCATTCTTTGGATTCTGGCCTTCATTTAACGCAACCCTGTGTCCTGGCTAATTGTCCTGCCTGTGTACTATTTCAATCCTGTTTCAGAAGAAAATGGAGGGGGCATACACCCTACAGCTAGGCAGACTTTCTGTTTTCCTCCTGAAGGGAAGTCCTGACTCTTTGGCTCAAATTCACAAATGATCTTGTCCTCTTTTCATCCTCCCAGAAATACAAACCTTGTAGCACGTCCAGTGCAAACTATTCTCCATGAACTGGTGAATGGTGAATCCCTACAATGAACACCACTCCATAAACAACACACATGCACAGTAACCCTCAAATTCACATGCCAAGGGAATGAAAAGCCTTTTTCTTAGGGAGCCTAATCAATCACAGTAAGAATGTAAATCTCTTTATTCCTCAGTGATTTGGAAATAATGCCTACAAATACTGACCATAGCCTTATGCATGTTAGGGACTCAAAACACTAGCGACTCCTCTCTGTGCTTCCAATGTGGCACCAGGCACTTACATGTGCAGCCACTGGCATGTGCACTGCTTGTGATCTTCCTAGAGTTTTTAAACAAAATGCACTCACTTTTACTGAAGCTTTTGTGTCATTAATACTGCCAGTTAACATGAAGTATCCTCAGGGAACTGGGAAAGAAGACCAACAGATCTTTTCTCCTAAGAGAATGTGTCTGTGTTTAACACAAGGTTACCTGGCTTCTTGCTTGTGTCCTTTCACATTCATGTCCCTTGGAAAAGGGGGTCTGAACTGACTGTCTGTAACTGTGGGGCATAATAGGAACAACTGGAAAGCATTTGAAGAGAAGGAGAAAAGAGCTAAAAACAGGAAGCACAAGGCTTGGCCCTAACATGACTATTGAAAGTATCACCTTGTTAAGGAACACAGAACAATATTATTAATAGCTACTATTGATTAAGCACTTACTAGGTGCCAGGGAATTACTCAGTAACTCATAGTCCTGAGGCTTGGTAAGGGTATAAGTCTTTAACATCACCCACTTTCCAATGGATGCTTGCATTCTTTTATTCTTCCAACAACTATTTCTAAAGTGCCTACTATGTATGGGCCACATACTGTGTAAGATGACGGGGGTGAGCAAGACAGATGCAGAACCTTCTCTGAGAAAGCTTAAAGTTTCTGTGGGGAAGATAAAAGCAAGTAATCACAATAATGAACAATAAGTAATGTTAAGGAGAAAATCAAGAAGGCTCTCAGTGGTCCCATCAAAGAGACCTCTATGTGAGAAGACCCAAGTGAGAGGAGGATGTTAAAGAGTGTAAAAAATTCCAATGGGACAACAGGAGAGAGTTTGACAAAGTGGTCATGAAACCACAGAAAGGTCTGGAAATATTCTGTGTCTTAAACTTGGTGTGTGTGTGCAGGGGAGGGGCAGCAAAAGAGAGGAGGTGAAAACCCATTAACACTGTTGGGTCTTGGATGCGACAGCTGTGTCACTCAGAATAGTCACAGGAATGAATGTATCCCAAACTGTCATTAGTGTCACTGAGCATCTCACACACACAGACACACCAGCTGTGCTGCATTTCCAGCAGAACAAAGCTGAAAAGGTAAGGTCCCTATCTTCAAAGAGCTCAGATCTACTGGGCCTGTAGATCCAGTAAGGATTGATGTCTCATCATAAATGGGAAAGCAACTAAAAAAGGACATGACTGATTAAAATAAAAAGAAATAAAGAAGGGCACCCTAATCCTAGGGGTGCTAGAACCAAAGTTTTGAAGATGTCAATGTGTTCTTTAATGCTCCACATGGTGATCATGACTTATGGCCTCTCACTTCTTCACTTCCAAGGACTCTGCACAGGGATGAATGAAGGTTACTTTCATGTGTCAACCTGACTGTGTTAAAAGATGCCTGGTTATCTGGTAAAAGATTATTTCTGGGTGTGTCTGTGAGAGTGTTTCCTGAACACATTAGCATGAAGTCGTTGGAGAAAAGACATTTACCCTCATCAGTAAGGATGGGCGTCAACTCATCCATTGGGTGCCTAAATAGGGGCACAGGAAGGGCAAATTTGCTCTTTCTGCTTGAGCTGAGACACCAACCTGTCTCCTCCTGCCCTCAGACTACATGGCTCCTGGTTCATGGGCTTTTGGAATCAGACCAGTACTTATATCCCATTAGCTCTGCTGGTTCTCAGACCTCGGACTCAGGCTACATTACGCCAGATCTCTTGGTTCTCCAGTAGGTCCACGGCAGATAGTAGAACTTTAGGCCTCCATAACCACATGAGCCAATTCCTATAATCAACCAGTGTCTCTACCTACACACACACACACACACACACACACACACACACACACACACACTATAGGTCCTGTTTCTCTGAAGAATCCTGACTAATACATAGGCAACATAAATTGACCCTTTTGACAAACACCATTTTAACTGAATATTGTCCCTCTCCAAATCTTCCAAGCCTCCTAAAAACGGTCAGAAGCAGTACCCTTATCTTTCTATCCTGGACACTTACATAAAATACTCAGTATCTATGCATGTCTTGAGTGGAGTACTGTCAAGCTGCTCAACAGCGGATGTGTAAAGATAATTATTTCATGTCAGCTACAACTCACATGCTTGGGATCAGAAGACCCTTTTAGGCTCCATCTTGCACATAGGAATACTGTATGATGGAGACACAGAAATCTCATTCACTGATCCCATCTACAACACTTGAAATAAGTAAGGACCCGGCATTTATTCCATGACACTGATGATTCAGAAAAGTGCTGTAGATATCAGGGATGGCAAACAACTGATCTGGTTTTCAGTTTTTCTCCACAACTGTGATTCAGAATAGTATGAAAAGAAAGGAGACATTTTTGACTGCCCGATCCAGTGAATCACCCAACTGAAGGCAGCTAAATAGAACAGTTCAAATTGTCCATACATCTTTTTCTTGGAGGCCAGTTGTCATGTTATTAGGAGATGTTTGAACATGCTACCTTTTAAGGAGATTCACACAATGACTGCTGAGTGAATCACATTATGATACAAAATGAGGGTATATTTTTCCTATGAAAGCCTTTGGCAAGCAAACAACTCCCCAAAATAAAGAGGCAGCAACTGAAAAGAACTGGTATAACAAGAAGAATCAAGTTCTAATTTCAGCACTGCTACTAAATAAATGATGCCACTAACCTTGGACAGTTCCTTTTTTATGTACTCACATGTCCTTATTTGTCAAACCATAGGGTAGCCATTGCCCCTGATAACAAATGGACTTCAGTGCAAAGACACAAAATTGCTGGTAAATTTAAGGCATTTAAGTTTTGTTCATATTAAGAAATCTGTACCTTGGCCAACATTTATACTTTGTCTGTGTTACCTCATAACAAGCATATGAGGTAGGCACCACTACTACCCTGACTTCACAGATGAAAAAAAATGCATAGATGAGGCGACTTGCCCAAAATTAACCAGCCAGTAAGTGGCAGAGCCAGGATTTGAACCCAGGATGATACTGCCACATTGCAGAAAAGGCTCCTGTACCCAATGTAGATATTAGAATGGGGGAACAAACTGATGGGGGGAGGAGGACAGCTGAATCTTCACAGCTTTCACCTGAGGGTGAATGAATCATCACCTGAGTTATCAATATCAAAGAAAGGAAATGGATGCTGATGGAGTCGAGCAGAGTTGAGTGCGAGGGAGAGAATGTCCCTCTTCTGTGATCTCTTTGATCCAAAACCCAAGCTTTCAGAAATTGTCTTACTACCTCTTAACTGGAATAATAAGGTAAATTATGCCAGAATCCATCGAACAGGAAAGTTAAGTACTAACCTGAACTTGACTATTAATAATTCTTTCTCTTTCATATGAGAGAGGAAACTTTGGTACACGTAAACTCATGGAAACCATTGCATTCATTAAAAATAGGAAAGTGAAAGTTTTCAAGCTGTCATTTTGATTTATTTCAAATATTCAGCATTGAAAAAAAAAGATAAAAAATCCTCCAACACTCAAGACATGCTTATCAATAATCAACTTCTGAGGAGGGTTATCTTGAGGCATTTTTGCCCAAAAAGGAACTCCAGAGATCAGTAGTGCCATATCGTAGTACTACAGGCTCTTTATGTAAAGGTGGATTAGACCAGATAAACCTGTTTTGATACGTAATCCTTTTCACTTTATCTGAGTTAATGACAGAAATCGATTGTGTAAAATTGAATGTACAAATTCCAATTATTTCAACCAGATAATTTCAAAAGCATAGGAAAGAAAATGGATTATTTTGTTGAAAAGCTATAACTAATTAAGAAATCAAGTTTCCACAGATTAGGTTACTTTGTATAAATAATATTGAATGTTTCTAATATTTGGCAGCTTTCTCTCTTTAGCTTAAAAAAATTAAGAGTGACTGCAAATGGCTTTTTGCAGGGTATGAGCATGTTCTAACATTAGGTGGTTGCAGTGGTTCCACAGTTCTAGGAATATAATAAAAAGACTGAATCGTGCACTTTAAAGGGGTAAATTTTATGGAATGTGTATTATGTATCAATAAAACTGTTAAAATAATATTAAACTACAGAGATACAGGATAGAAAAAAGTGTCTTCAAGAATATCATAACTTAGTAAACTGTTACATTTCCATAAAAAATATGTTCATGGAATAATTCATTCTTCACCAATTTTGTAGCTCCCTCAATTAATTCTTCTAATATATGAACCAAGAACAAGTGTGAGATGAGAAATTACTGACCATGTTATGGTATTTTCCTAAAAACTGCAGGGTTCCAGAGTTCTCCCAGAATGAGAGTATGGAGAAATTGTTACAAAAATCTAAAAATCAGACTTGGTGAGTTAAATTCCAGTTCTGATATTTACAAATTGTGCAACCACAGCCAAGTTAAACATTTCAGGTATTGGTTCCTCATCTCTAATAATACCAACCTCATACAGTTGTGTAAGGATTATAAAAGACAACATATACAAAATGCTTAGCAAAGTCATAATATGAATTCAATAAACACTGGCCATAGTAACAACAAAATCACCATCGCCGGCACCACACACTCTGCTTTTAAAGGAAAACGGTTGTTAAAGAAAGGAAAGAAGCTAGCTATTGATCTTTTATTCTACTGCTAATATTGAACATAGGTTTTCTACATATAATGCCTAATTCAATGCTCCCAAGAGGGGCATTTTTCCCTATCTTCACATAATTTTCTCTCCTTAATCACCATTTTTCAAAGCTTCTCATGCAAATGTACACAACTCAAACTACAATCCTTTGATAAGAAATCACAAAGTCTGAAGGAAAAAAAAAGAAATCACAAAGTCAACACACTCTGTTAATACCTTAATTGTAGTTCACCATTTGTTACTGAGCACTAGCATCTATTTATAAGAAAATGACTTTGTTGGCATATAATGTCTTAATTTGAGGACCTCAAGTCCCCTAATTTCATGTTATCATATTATTCTTCATGATTAACTTCTAACAGAATGGATATGATATATAATTGTTCAAAAAACACTGCGTGGCTGGATGTACAGAGAGAAATCAACATAAATCTAATACTAAACAATGTAATCACAAAAGCAAGTCAAGATGAATGTAAGAGAAAAGCAGTTTGTGTTGATTTAATAAATACACTGGTTCCCAGTTGGCCTAGGCATGCTAGTTCTTGAAGCCTTCTCAGGCTTATGGCCAGATACTCAACACTGTGTAGACTGAATTTTGGCTCCCATCAAGTATATGTACTGCATGTCAAAGTAATCAAAAGGGAATATTGTGTAGTGTGTATATTAAGCCTGTACCAATGAAATATATACTACTGTATCACTTATGTGCCTTACTATGTATGGGTACTTTCGTAGCATAAAAGAAAAGAGAAGGAACAGTAAAATTTCTAGGATTATAGTTCAGCATGGTATTGAAGGATTACTGAGTGAAGTGTGTAAAAACTGGATGTTTTCCTTCCATTTTTAAATGCGTGTTTTTTTCTTTTTTTTTTTAAATAACAGCTTTCACCCTGAAAAAGCTTTACTGATATCCAAAACCCTAACATTCACAAAGTATTTTATGAGCAAAGACAGAAACTTGAGCATTTGAACATCACTTAAGGGGGGGTCCCCAGGCAGCTGAATTCACTCTTGCGACTCAATTACTCATGAGCAACTTATACTTGAATTGATGACATCAGTAGGTTCCCAGAAAACTGAATTACCGCCTTGGTTCCCCCCACCCTGGGACCATCCATTACCTCATCTAATGGTTGCCAAATATCTCTGTAACCGTAAGTCAGAACCCCAGAAAGTATGAACTTGGAACAATCGCAAAATGATCTAGACCCTGTTGATTAACTGTAATCGCCTTCACTGCAACTAGTTCACTTCTCAACGAGCAATTGTATTCTCTTATTATGCAGTATTTCTCTTGCCATCATAACTCTGGTTCATTTTATGTCACAGACTATACTTTTCAAATAGATGAGTCCTATAAATTATTATTTTTCACTTTGTTAAGCCAAATTCGGTAGCTTGTGGAGGTGAAATTACAAAAAAGTACTAATGCTTAGAAAATGAGAACAACAATGAATAGAAGCCTGTGCTGATGTGATAAATTAAAAATTTAGTCTTCACCCACATTCATTCTTTAAAAAATTATTTCATTAGAATACTATATGAAGTATCAAGTGTATTATGAGAAAACAAGTGGCCAGTTTTTAAAAAGATTTTACTTATTTATTTTTAGAGAGAGGGGAAGGGAAGGGGAAAGAAAGCAAGAGAGACATCAGTGGGTTGTTGCCTCTCATGCACCCCCAAGTGGGGACTTCACTTGCAACCCAGGCATGTGCCTTGACTGGGAATCGAACCAGTGACCCTTTGGTTCGCAGGCCCATGCTCAATCCACTGAGCTACACCGGCCAGGACTGAAGTGGCTAGTTTTTAAAATGTAAAATAAAATGCAAATCTTTATTATTATAAATCACTAAGAATAATTATTATCTAAAACAATAATTATTTTATGGCTCCATCTAATAGAAGTTGGCACTTTCAAACAAGCCTTGCTTCAGAGATGACCATTGAGTGAGTGTACTGCCTTCTAAGATGGCCACATCAGTTTAAGCCTCCAGACACGCACAAATGCAAACAAATAACACTTAATCTCTTATTTTTCTCTTCAGACTTGAAAAAATGCATGCTGTACAAAATGTAGAACCCACAGAAGAGCACAAGGAAGACAAGCATCCCACCACTTAGGAATGGACACTATCAACAGTGAAGGACCCAAGATGTCCTTGTTACCTATACAAACTAGATCTAATGTGAGTCCAGATAAAATCAAACCAAGAATCAAATCAACAACTTTTTATTAGAGACAGGAATTTCAAGATCAAGTCATTAAAAAATAACACCATTTTAGTTGTGACATATATACAATCTATTCTTCAAAGGCAAAAATTGAGTGGTTTCATTTGTTTCTGCTTTGCTTTATTTCACATATATACATATGCATATACATAATGTGTGTGTGTGTGTATAAATTAAGTGTCCTGCCTCACAATGCTTATTGGTTATCTCTCCTGGGTTTCATCTAATTCATCATCCTGTCAACAGCACCTGCTGATCAAGGGCAAGGAGTGGGGAGAGATGATCTTTATTTCTCAGACTTGGCAGTGGGGTCCAACTGCCATTAGCTCCCTGTCAGCAGGTGATGTGATAGATGGTCCTGGAGCTCTTACAAGGAATTTTCATCAGATACCTGCCTACTAACCTATTTACCCAGCAATTATACTCTCATCTTCTGGGAAGCCCACACTGTTGCCCAGAGGGGAACAAAGAGTCGAAGTCTTTCAAAAATCCAGACACTGCCACCAAGACCTTCTATAGGCTTTGCTTCTCAAAACAAACCAAAATAAAAAAAGAAACAAAAACAAATGGGTATTTAAATGAGCCATTGAGAAATTCAGAACACTTCTAATCTCAATATATAATACATTTGAAACGAGTAATGAAAGATTAAAGCTATTCATTTGTAAAGTTAGTGACTTCACAAAATGTTATAGAAGAAATGTTTGGGTTTATATAGGTAAAACAGGAAATAAGACATTTAAGAGAAAACAACTGGTTTTCTAAACCTTTAAATGAACACTGGCTAATGTCAATTTATGATATTTACACCCCCCCCTAAAAATAGCAGTAGAAAATAAAAAATTCACAAAATAAGACCTGATCAAATTTTGGATATAAGTGGCTAACTTTAAAACTAGTAACACTTAATCTCTTATTTTTCTCTTCAGACATGAAAGTGCATGCTGTAGAAAATGTGGAACCCACAGAAGAGCACAAGGAAGACAAGCATCACCACCACCTAGGAATGGACACTATCAACAGTGAAGGACCCAAAGCCCCCAACCACCACTCCAGGGACAGGGATGAAGTCCTGGAGTCTTCAGGGAAATTCTTGGTCCCAGAATTGTCACTAACCACTGTAGGGTTCATTACAATAAACACTCAACCACAAGCTAATACTTTGCAAGGAGAAAGCATATGAGTACCCCTGCCACTCACCTGCTTTAGGTTACATGAGTACTGAAAATGAAAGTGAGAAACATCGCAAAATTTATTGAAAAATGAAGTACTGACTGATGTAGAATTCAGAAATCTTTAGGTGGGGTTGAGGGACTGGAATAATAAAAATCCCAAAACTTATCAGAAGCAATTTCTTGCTCTAGATATTAGTAGTAGTAGTAACAGCCATTGTAGTAATGAGGAAGAGAAGCAGAAGCAGTAATAGCAGGTGATCAATTAATAATACAGGTCTACTATTATTACCAGCACAACCAAATTTTAGTAAGCAGTTACTATATGTCAGACACTGGGCAAGTACTTGAACATTCTTTTCCCTCTGAGATCTTATCACAACCATGAGCATAGGTTTAGCATCCTCGCTTCTCAGGTGAGAAAACAGAGGATTGGAAAGGATATATTAACTTGCATAAGGCTATCACATAGTTAAAGAGGGAGATGAACTGGGATTAAAACCCAGCATTTTCTGATTTGAAGCTCTAAAGTGTATTCCCTTATGGCTTCATGTGTCACTGTGTCAGCCATGTTGGTCTCCTCATTCTTAAAAAACTCCAGGCAGGTTCCTGCCTCAGGGCCTGTGCACACTCTTGCCAGGGGAACACTCTTGCACCAGACAGCTTCATGGCTGCTCCCAAACCTCCTTCAAGTATTTCCTCAAACATCACTGCTGTTCACAAAATTGTGTCCTGCCCCACCTCAATTTACACGTTGAAGCCCTCACCCTAATATAAAAGCACTTGCAGGTAGGGATTTTGAGAGGCAATTAGGTTTCCAGAGGTGCTGAGTGTGGGCCCATGATGGGATTAATATCCCTATAAAAACAAACACCAGAAAGAGCTCTTGACTTCCCCTCTCTCCTATTCTCTCTCCCTTTTTCCTCCTCTCCTTTTCTCTCTCTCCCCCACCACTCCCCCCATCTGCTATGTGAGGACATAGCAAGAAAGTAGGCCATCTGCCGGCCAAGAAGAGGCCCTCACTACAACCCAACCATGCTGGCACCTTGATCTTGGACTTCTATTCTCACCGTCCAAGCCACGAGTTTAGGGAATTTTGTTATGGCAGCCCAAGCAGACTAGTTGTCTTCTCAGTAAGGAGATCCCTAATGCCTTATTTTTATTTTGTATTCTATTTTGAAAATACAAAATTTCCCCAAATTTCAACATCCTCACATCTATTTTAGCACTTTAGCTAACTCAGTAAATCAAACTATAATGGCACCAGTTTATGAGACTTTGTAAATTCATAAAAGAAAAAACATAATTTTATCATTCCATCAAAATTTTGCTGCAGAAAATGAGTGTAAATGCCATTCCAAAACTCTAGATATGTGACCTAACATGGACTGCAGAGTGGAAAAGATTCAAGCAGAAGGATGGCTTCATCACTTTATTAGCCTGGGCTTGATAACAGATCACTGAGATACTCACATGCACTTCCACTTTATTAGAGATTACACTGAACAGAGAGCTGATTTTAACAGTAAGAGTCTTTCTGTGGCATTTAGCCAGAAGCAATAAAATTCTGACCTAGTAGCTATAACAAAACAGAACAACCCACTGCCATATATCTCTATAAAACAACCAGACTTCAAGATACATCACTGGGAGGACGCTCACTGAAAAGGAATGTTGCTTAAAAAATATCAATACCCCATGATATAGAAGCAAGTGCAACAGATGTTTAGAATTGGTTTAATAAATGTTTAAATATGCACGCCAATATGCCATTAGTTTGTCAAATGTAGATTTCAGAAAATATTGACTTGAGGTCAATATTTTCACTTGAGGTCAGTGAGTAGATGCAAAGTATAATGAATATTCATGAACAATGAAAATTTACTATTTTAATATAACTATGCATACCTGAGTTCCTAAGCAATTTAGCTTCCTATTTGCTGGTTGTTAAGATTATGATAAACGTTACATTCCTTATCATATGTTAGTGAGTAATTTAAAACACAAGAGCATTATAAAGAGTCAAGTTTTCATTTTAAACTACAGAATGTTGAAATGTATTAAGAAGTCATTACAAACTAACAATCATAAAACTTACCATTTTTACAAGGAAGCCACCATTTATGTGCTGAAGCATAAATGAGAATTTTGTTATTTTTAAAAACTTGTATTGGCTATTAAACTTATTGCTTATTTCAACAGAATTTAATGTATCTGGGATGTGTTCTGCTATCATTTCCATTATTCTTCTTTATAGCTACATAAGCTTAAAATGAGTTCCCCAAACTCTTTTTATTGCTTCAGAGAGGTAGAAATAAAGGGTACATAGATCTGGTATTTCCTACCAGAAAGGGAGGAAATAAACACCAGTTTCATTCCTCCTTCACTCTCACAATGGCCTTCACAAAGAACTTTGCTTTCTCACACAGTGTGGCCTGCCAATGTTAACATACTTTCATCAAACAAGAGATCAGAGTCACATAATTTCGGAAAGTACTAGATTTAATCCAATTAAAATATTTACTGCAAGACTTCATCGAAATCCTTAATGTGCTGATATTCAATGAAAGTTTTTATCCAACTCTTTCTTCACTGGACATTTCAGAGGACTAGTGTTCCCCGGCATACATTTTGGAAAAACAAAACAGGCTTTGAGTACCACTATGCTTAATCCCATAGGCAGCTTACCTATGTTTTTAGTGTCAAGAAAAGATTCTTTTTCTTATTTTCTTCTCCACATAAAGCCTAGATTAGGATGAAATCTCACAATGATTTATGAGGTAGGGCACACTTTCTAAACCCAGAAGACATTAATAGCAATAGCAAATACAAATCTAATTATAAGGGAAGACCCCCTAAAACCCTGGAATTATCTTCTGGAGAGCGGGCCCCTTGTAGTACAGGCTTCCCCTGGCAGGTGAATGTTCTAGGAACCCATCTGAGTCAGTGTACCTGCTGATGGTATTGTGGGAGGCTGCATTTGGCTTCGGTGAATTTTTTTTAAAGACTCAACATGTTTGCCCATTTCATGATGGGTGATTTACAAGTGCACCTGGCCACAACATATTGTGTTCAGCAATTTGGGACCAAAACCGGCATGACCCCTGTGCCCCAACCTTCCTATTCACTTGATCTCGCCCCAAAGGACTGTTTTTGTTTGTTTGTTTCCCCAGATAAAAAATGCCCTCAAAGGGAAATGTTTTGCTGACGTAGAAGAGGTAAAACAAAAAAACAGCAAAAGCACTAAAAGGCCTCAAAGCAGATGGGTTCAAAAACTGTTTTGATCAGTGGGAAAAAAAACATCTTGATACGTGTATTGTTTCAAATGGAGAGTACTCTGAAAGTGACTGAAGTTTAAACATGAAAGAATAAACACACAGTTTTTTTAACAAACAAATTCCATTTCTTGGGTTCCGTGCTAGTATATCATTCCTGTGTTTGAAGTCCTCCAATGGCTTTCCAACGCCACAAGAGAAAAACCAAAATTCTGCAGAATTCCTGAAAGTTTTTCTAATCCAGTCACTTCTGTCAGCAATCAGACCCCAATTCTGGCATTCCTGGCTCCCTGCACACCCTTCCCAAGTAAGTGCTCCAAGAGGCAGAGAAGTCTTGGCTAATTTAGCTCAATGTGGCACCTACTCTGTGTACACTTGGAGGCATTACACTTATTATTCCTCTATAGGGAAACAGTACACTACCAATTACAGCTGGGTTTCCATTTATTATTTTAGCTTTAGGTTCAGCTTAGACATTACTTCTTCCAAGAATCCTTGATGGATACACAAAGGCTGGCTGGGTATCAATATTACAGGTTCTCATAGCATCCACTCCTTCCCCACACCACAGGACTTACCAGTCTCCATTGAAATGACCTGTTTACTTGTTTTAACCAGCATGTCTATCCCCTGGGGGCTAAAAATGGGGTCTTAGTATATATATATATCATTTCTAGTAGAGTTTTTTTCACCACAATCAATTGACCCAATGCATGCCTACCATTTAATTTCAAGAGCAGAAAATTCTCCCTCAGATCCTCTGGATGTTTAATGAGACCATGCTTCTACCTCCACCGTTGTGAAGGTCCAAGAAAGGGTTAGTGGGCAATCGCTATAAACACCATTTAATGTGTGCAAACTTCATGAGTGGAGTCAGAAAATAAGGGAGGCGGGGAGAAAAGAAAGGACGTGAGGTAGAAAAACAAGGTAAAGAGCACTGTTGTTTCTCCACTTCAGTGAACTTCTGTCCTGAGTGACCAGGAGGTGAGAGGCTGTGCTCCCACTGACCGCTGCTCCACATGCATCTCAGAGTGACCGACCGACCGCCTTGCCCCACAGTGTTAGACGCTGCACAAGTTAAGAGACTTTCAAGGGAAACCCTGACCTTAACCAACTTTTGTTTTCCTATATGCTTGGAAATGGGCTCATTTGTAAGTTACAACTCACCTGCCTAAGTACTCTAAGAAAAGAATTATTTCAGTGTTGGCAAGAACTGGAAATAGTGTCTAGAATTAAAATGCATACATAAATTTGCCACAGGGGCTAAAATATCCCTTTCAGAATTTTGTGTCATTTAAGATAACCAGCATAAATATTTCCAGAGTGCGCATCCTGGGAAATCTCACTACAGAAGAGCTGACGATATGTTCTTGCTCCTGACATCAACAGAAATTCAAATTTCAAGATCACATAAATCACAGGTTGCAAGTTACTACAGCAGCTGCTACAAAACAAATGCTCAATGAAGCTCTGAGAAAGGAAGGAAGGAAATGAGAAAGGGAGTGAAGGCAAGCAGGAGAGAAGGAAAAAGAGAGGGAAGAAGGGAAACAAAAGGGAAGAAAAGGAAAAAAAAGGGGAAAGAAGAAAGTAAGGATAGTTTTGGCCTTTGCAATAGCTTTGTTATTCCAAAGCAACCACTTATAATTAAAATTTTAATCCACACTCTCAAATCACAAAGTGTGGTGAACAATGAAAACAGATAATACTGCCCAGTGGAAAATATCTGCTGTGTTCATTTTGGAAACGGTGGAATCTCTCCTAAATTCCTAAGAAGAAAAACAAAGTGCCACAGGTAAGACAAAAGTCCTCACTTCTAATCAGCAGCTCATAAAATTGTTCTGAGAGTTCTCAGCGGTAAGAAAAGGAAAGTTTTTTTTAGCATATAGCTTGGCCCTTCCCAGGACTTAATGAACATTTGACTCCAGTTCTATTACTCTGCTCTGGCTTATAGAAAAGTGACAGGCAGGTAGCTGTTTCCTGTCAAAGTTCCAAGGCAAATGCTGGACATTCAGAGAATCACTCAGCTCTGAAGTTGGCTCTGCCAGAATGGGATGGGACCACATACGACAGAGACACAGAAAAACGGAGCAAATGTGACCCACTCCACAGGTGTCAACACATCCTGCTCTCTTGGCCTGCTGTGAAAACAAGCAAATAGCAAAGGGTATCGTCTTTATTAACCAAGCTGAGGCAAACAACAGAGGGTGACAGATGGATATTTGGACAAAAAGTCCAGCCATGCAGAATTCCCTATGGTCACTTATATTCTGACTCTTTCAGCTGCATGTGCTCCCTCTGGAGGTCAGCGCCCATCCACAAGGGCCTGGCAATGATCCAGAAAATGTACTGGGAAAACGGGCAGAGCTCCCAGCCCAGCCCATCAAAACCTGCAGACTGTCATGACCACAGGTCTCGGAGGTGCAGCCTCACATATGTCTTCCAGAAACAATATTTGAAAACAGGTTCATTTGTGCTGTTTGTTAGAAATGGTTTCCTCTTCCGTCAGCTCTAACCTCCCTCAACCACGATTTTAAACACCTACTTGGAACTGCATCTCTGGACTCAAACTGAAACACTGTCATCCAGTCCATGGTCCCTTTCCAACTCATGACCCTCAGCAGCAAGTTTCCCAGATGCAACCAGCCCTCTGCCTTGATGTCACAGCTGCCTCGTTTGTGGGTAACCTTTGGGGAAAATTCCAACTTGTGCTGAACAAAACACCTCCCTCAATCAGCAGCTCCAATTGATTTTCTCACCAACTCCATCAACTCTCATTTGTTTATTCCCTTCTTTTCCCTCACAGTCTTTATGCCCAAGCACACTACTTGCTATACTGAGGTTGTCCGCACAAACCCACCAGCTAATGTTAGGAATATTTTGAAGATCTATACAATTAAGATAAACTCATGATACTCAAATATTTCACTGTCACTAGAGGATCTAACTGTAAATACTAAGTTTAGAATAGTGATGTTTCAGGTCTACTAAAGTAGCTTCTAAAAAGGTAAAAATACAACAACATCTTACCTTAAAACATGGACTATTGTCTGAAATAAATCTACATGCTCCACTGTATTATCTTTTGAAATTAATGTCATGGAGTATTTCAATCACAAAGAAATTCTGATGTGTAAAAATTTATGAAGAAGCAAAGGGAAACAAAATAATTATCAGTGATATCAAATGTGCCTAATTCTTAATATCCTCAGGTTCAATGACAAGAATCCACTTCATTATACAAATATTTTCTTAGCACCTACTATGTTCAGTCACGGTGCCTGGTGCAAGTGATACTAACAGACACCTCTCAGTTCTACAACTGACACACGAGAATGGAATGAGATCAGGGCTTGCTCACTTTCCTGAGGACCTCAGTGACTTTACCAAATCACAGCCAGGGAGAGATGGCAGTTTTTAGAAAATGTGTATGAAAGAAAGGTTTCCTGATCTTTGTAAAAGCAACAGAGAATCTTTTGTTACATATAATAGTTTTCAAAAGCTAATCTCACATTCTCTATTTTCATCACAATTTACATTACCCTAATTAAGTAGAACTGCAAGTTAGTATCTATTTTGATTTTGCACTCCAACAATACAACAGGATATCTGATTTCTTTTCCTGCCCTCCGTGATGCTCAGTTCACTGTAAAGGTGTTCACATCATTGCCATATTTTGCCAACATGGCTGCACACATTAAGGTAACTTGGGAAGTTATTGCCTGTAAAACAAATGGGGCATCACTGAAATGGGTACTTCTTGCTTGTATATCATTTGAAACTTAACAAAGTCAGGGAGATGGGTCCCACAAGCATACCTCTAGTAAAAGCTCCAGCTCTCACTAGCAACGCATGTTATGCAGTAATTATGCTACCAAGCTGTCCAGAATTCCTATCTGCATGCAAATTAGTTCATATGTGCTCCAGCTGCTATTATAACAGTATTAAAACAAGAATGTGATAATGAAACTATCCTCTTTATGAAAATGCCATTCAGTTACTCTGAATGGTAACACACTGTGCACACCTGCAATCACTCACCAACTGAACAGCCAAATTCCCTCCTCACATGCAGGACCTTCTTTTGACCCATCTTTTCATTGCTGTAAATAGGTTGAAGAACAGCAAAGAGAATTTCTGGGCTACCTTTGACAGACCTGACTCTTTCAGTGATGTGGTGGGAGTACTCCTCAACTGACAATATGGGTACTTGGAGCACTAAAGATTCCCACAATCCTCAAAAGGTTAAACAATTAAACAGCTATCAAACCCTCAGCTGTTAGGTCCTAGCTTTGACATCAATCATTAACATGAAGACCTGGGAGCTACCAGCAGGCAGAAGTAAGCAAGGGAGAAAAAGAGTATAAGCTTCTTAATTCCAGGACTAAAGCATAAGCATAAAGCTAAGAATGCAGGTTCTAAACCATTAGAATGATCATTATATAGGGTGGGTAAAAGTAGGTTTATAGTTGTGAGTACACAAAACACAGTTTATTTCTGTGTTCCTATTTACTAATGATGGTACTATTTTCCATACCAACAACTGTAAACCTCCTTTTGCCCCACCCTACATTACAGGAAGGCTAACTTTCACACATATTCTCTCCTTCCTCTGGTGATTTTCTAGATTTCTTGAACAGCTGTCCTAAGCCATTGCTTTTAGGTGGAACCTGCAGGGAAAAGTAAGCACTGTTGGTCACACCAGCCACCTTCTTTCCAGGATGTTTCCAGGAAGCATCCACGTGTACTGTGCTTGGGATTTACCATGAAGGCCCTTAGAGTCTCACATGTACATATCTGTAATGTTGTTTTCAAAGTTGAGAGCAAGTGGCAATTTTGCAAAAAGTGGGGAGAATTGATCTTCACATAAAGTTTTTTTTAATCCTCACCTGGGCACATGCTTATTGATTTTACAGAGAGGGGAAGGGCAGGGAAGAGAGAAGGAGAGTAACATCGATGTGAGAGAGAACCATTGACTGGGACTGAAACTGCAACCTAGGCATGAGCCTGATTGGGAATTGAACCTACAACCTTTAGCTTTACAGGACCATGTTCCAACAAACTGAGCCACATCGGCCAGGACTAAAGTTATTTTTATAAACTGCCTTGTTTGGTTAACTGAAAAAAATACAAAGGCTTTAAGAGGACCATAAATTAATCACAAATTGCTTACATATTTCTCTTTTCCCTTCACATCATAAAAGGACTGAAACACCTTGAAATAGGTGGCTTGAAACACTTTTTTAAAACAGAAATACCATATTTTTTCCTGACTTTTCTTTTACTCTATGTCAACTGATACTGATTTATCTAACAGCACAAATTCTATCTTTTTCCTTAAAACTGATATTTTCAAAGTGGTCCAATTGCCAGGAAACATGGTGCTATTTTACATAGCAGAAAGTCTCGTCCATTCATTCATCAGATTCAATACATACATCATGGCAGGGCAGGCCTCAGGGCCTGAAGTCCCCATGGATGAACAAGGAGAAGGGGTGCCTGTCCCCTTGGAGCAGAACCCTCATAGGAACAGCATCTCACTCTCTGAGACACTGGGCAGATTCCAGGACTACCTCTACCTCAACTTCTGAATCTGTAACATGAAGAAAATGCCCCCCACAATAAAAGACTGTTGTGATTATTTAAATTGATAACATAGTTCAGCACTTCACATGGACCTGGAAAAGAGCAAATATGTAGCACATGTCAAGTCACATTTCCTTCTCCTCCCCAAGGTGAATTTCACACCTGCCTCAGTACATTACTTTTAGCTATTCAAAATATTGCCATTAATTATCCTATTAGAATACTCTCTTTTCTAAAAATCAAAAGGAAATTCAGGAATTTCAGTTCCCATTTTTAAAGCAAAGGATTTTGAATATATATTTTTATACTGGTAAAATATAAAAACTCCATACCCATTCATTCCCATTCCCATCTTCCCACATTTCCTGGCAACTACGATGGATTTCCTTACTCTGGATATTTCCTATAAATGAAACCACACAGCACATGTGTAGCCCACGTACAACCTTTTGTTTCTGGCTTCTTTCACTTAGCATAATGTTTCAAGGTTCACTCATGTGGTAGTATGTATCTTCTTATAGTATGTACTACTTCCTTCCTTTTCATGGCTGAATAATATTATCTTGTGTGAATATACTACATTTTGTTTATTTAGTCATCAGCTGATAAACATCTGGGTGGTTTCCACCTTTTCACTATTTCAAATAGTGTGTTGCCATAAATATTCAGGTACAAGTTTCTGTTTGAACATTCGTTTTCAATTATTTTGAGTATATAACTATGGAGTAGAGTAGATTTTAAATATACACACACATTAATATATAGATATATACATAAAACACATAAACACATATACACAAACATACAGTATGTATACACACATAGATATAATACCTAAATACAGTTGTCCCTTGAACAACATAGGTTTGAACTGCACAGGTTGGTAACAGGTGCACCGAGACAAAGAGATATGGCCCAAATGAAAGAATAGATCAAAGCTCCAAAAACAGAATAAGCAATGAGGAGATAGCCAACCTATCAGATGCAAAGTTCAAAACAATGGTAATCAGGATGCTCACAGAAATGGCTGCCTATATTTGCAAAATAGAGGAAAAAGTGAAGGCTATGCAAAGTGAAATAAATAAAAATGTACAGGGAACCAACAATGAAGGGAAGGAAACCAGAACTCAAATCAATGCTTTGGAGCAGAAGGAATAAACAAACATTCAACCAGAAAAGAATGAAGAAACAAGAATCTAAAAAAATGAGAGGCTTAGGAACCTCTGGGACAACTTTGTGTTCCAACATCCAAATCAGAGGGGTACCAGAAAGAGAAGAGGAAGAGCAAGAAATGGAAAACTTATTTGAAAAAATAATGAAAGAGACCTTCCCCAATCTGGCAAAGGAAACAGACTTCCAGGAAGTCCAGGAAGCTCAGAGTCCCAAAGACGTTGGACCTACGGAAGCAGGTAGGTCACCAGGCCACATATAATTATAGAACACCAAGAACATATAATTTAGAACACCAAGCCACATATAATTATATTACCCAAGACTAAAGATAGGAAGAGAATCTTAAAAGCAGCAAGAGAAAAGGAGACAGTTTCCTCCAAAGGAGTTCCCATAAGACTATCAGCTGATGTCTCAAAAGAAACCTTACAGGCAAGAAGGGGCTGGAAAGAAGTACTCAAAGTCATGAAAGACAAGGACCTACATCCAAGATTACTCTATCCAGCCAAGCTATAATTTAGAATGGAAGGGGAAAGTGCTTCCCAGATAAGGTCAAGTTAAAGGAGTTCATCATCATCAAGCCACTATTATATGAAATGTTAAAGGGACTTATCTGGGAAGTCCCTTTAAAGGGACTTATCTGGAAGTCCTGAAAAAGAAGATCAAAAATATGAACAGTAAAATGGCAACAAATTCACAACTATCAACAACTTAACCTAAAAACAAAATAAACTAAGCAAACAACTAGAACAGGAACCTAATCACAGAAATGGAGATCACATGGAGGGTTATCAGAGGGGAAGGGATGGGGGGAGATTGGGGAAAAAGGTACAGGGAATAAGAAGCATAAATGGTAGGTACAAAACAGAGAGGGGGAGGTTAAGAATAGTGTGGGAAATGGGGAAGCCAGGAACTTATATGTATGACCCATATGTAAGGGCAAGGGGAACTGGTGGGATACAGGGTAGAGGGGAATAAAGGGGAGAAAAATTTGAGACAACTGTAATAGCATAATCAATAAAATCTGCTTAAAAATATTAGAGAGCAAACATTTTTCTAAATGGGGAAATGTTAGGAGTAATACACTAAAAAAAGAAGAAGAAGAAAGGAACTATGCTGGTCCACTTTTACATGGCTTTGTTCAAAATTTTTTTGGAGATTTCCTTACTATCATGAAGCAATCACATCTATACACCAGGCTACTACAAAGCAATTATGGTATTGCTGCTTCATCATCTGTATATGAATCTTTATACCTATAAATAATATGAATTTCTTTTTCATATTATCTTTTAATTTTTGATGTTTAGTGCTAATAATATGTATAACATCTACAGTGTTTTATATCATGAAAGATAGTATTTATGTAGGCACTGACACTGATGATTCATTTTGTAATCAGATGATTAAAATTATGGTATTGATATAGTACAGTAATGTAAATGTATCTTCTCTACCTTATGATATTCTTAACAACATTTTCTTTCTCTAGCTTACTTTGTTCTACAGAAGAATATACTGTAAAAGAATACAGTATAACATACAAAATCTATTAATGGACTGTTCATGCTGTTGGTAAGGCTTCCAGTCAACAGTCGTATTAGTAGTTAAGTTTTGGGAGAGTTAAGAGTTACACATGGGTTTGGAGCTGCATAGGGGGTTGGTGGGTGAGCTCCCCTAATCACCTCATTGTTCAAGGTTGAACTCTACATAGGTAATAGAATTAATAGGCAGTTACACTAAACACATATGTGCCCACAGCAGGCAACTTCTGTGGCAAGCCTTCACTGTAGTTGTTTGGTTAAGGATTTTCCTGTTTCTTTCTCCATCATTAGAGGATTTTGACCCCTCCCATGTTCACATTTATAATTTCTTAAATGACCTGTGTCCTCTTCATGCTCCACCTACCTTTGTCACCCATATATCCAAGAGAATGCCTAGCTCCTCTCAGGGTTCTATAAATGTTTGCTGAATAAATGAATGAATGAAGTAGTACCCTGGATATAGCAAAGATAAAGTGTGCGCTTGAGGGGAAATCAGTCATGCAAGGTTAAAATAAAGAAGGGCATTTTTTACTGTTCAGAATGCTACCTTGAATGTCACTGAATACCTATCACCAATGTCACCTATGCTGTTGAATCAGCAAATGCTGGGACTGACCTTGATTTCCCTCTTTATTATAAAACTCATCCAAATGGTTTATCAAAGTGGTTAAAATCATAGGTTTGGAGAGAGCTATCACAGTGTTGGCATCTCAACTGGTCGTGTTACTGTTTGCAGTTCCCATAAGCTTCTATTTGCCTCTCTCTCTAAAAAAAAAAAAAAAAGGACAGTAATCCCCATGCCTTTGAGTTACTGTGGGAATTAAATGGCATAATCCCCATCAAGTGCCTGGCACATAGGCAGCATAATCAAAGGTACCTTTTAAATAAGTAGGTTCCAAGCATGAATTAAATCTCTCTTAGGGCATGCCTAAATCTGTGGGAAATTCAATGCCAGTTGCTCCAATACAGACTCATGGTTCTACATCTATATGTTGATGAATCTTAAACTTATGCCTCAAATTTAGAGCTAGAATTGCACTCAGAGCTGCAGACTTGCCTGTTATCCAACTGCCTACGTGAAATCTCCACTTAACTCTAAGATCTCTGAAACATTTTACAATTAATAAAGCACCTCATGAAGACATCATTATTGAAGGAATATACACAGGACCTCTCTGTATTATGTTTACACCTTTATGTGTGTCTTAAACTATTTCGAAATTAAGTTATTAGTAATAATACCAAAACTAACATGGCCCAAACTGAACACTCACAGATTTGCTCTCCTGCCCCAACTTGCCTATGCATCTCTGCAAATGAGCCACAGGGCACCCAGCCACTCAGGTGAAGCACTTAGCATCACCCTCAAGGTTATAGAGAGAGCAGCAGTAGGAGCACATTCCCTGGGGTCACACTACCAAGTGACCTTGAGCAAGTTAATTGACTTCCCCATACTTCAGTTTCCTCATCTGCGAATGAGAATAAATGGGACCTATGCATAGATTATTATGAAAATTAGTGAGTCAATACACTAAAGTGCTTCATATGGTGCATAGTGCATTCCAAGTTTTCAGTAATTAGCCCTTAATTTTCCTGTGCTTTACACTCATATCCAACATGTATTCAAAACCTGACCTTGTCTGGCTTGCCCAACTGCCAATAGCTCTATTATAACCCACCACCATCATTGATTCCCATAAATCTGCATATCCTCCTCTCATATGTCTCTATTCTCATTCTTGTCCTCCTACATACAGTTAATTTTCCATAGCAGTCAGAGTAAACTTTCTAAAACCTGAATCAAATCATCTTATCTTTTATACCACTGGTTTCCATTCAATGCCCCAAAGGTTTTCCATTAAGAAAAATTTTTTTAAATCCTAACAATAACCTAAAAAAACTCCAACTTCTTTGACCTCATCTGCCTTCACTCTTTTCACTAATCTCCAGTCACAATGGCTTGAACATGGCAAAGCTTTTGCACTTGCTGTTTGTGGCAAGGGATTGCTACTTGACCTCCAACATCCACTCTCCCATCCTTCCTTAATAAAGGAACTCCCAATTTCTCATGGCCACATGGTATCCTAGAATGGAGACTACACTTTCAGCCTGCCTATGGTTGATACAGATGTAGATGTAGAGACAAGGGACTACATTCTAGCCAATGGAATCTAAGCAGAAACTTTATGTGTGACTTTCAGGAAAAGACCTGAAATCTGGAAAGCACATCTCCCTTGAGCGCTGCCTTGGTCAGATAGGCTGCTGTGTAAATATGACAGCTGAGGCTTGGATAGCCATTTTGGAGCATGAAGTTGGAAAAATGAAAGCAGCAAGACAGAAGGGGCCAGAAGCCATAAAAGGCAAAGCATAAACATAGCAGGAATCTGTGCCCAGGAGATGGTCAAACTCTATTATCACCTCTGGATTCCTTACCTCCATATTGTTAACATGAGAGGGAAACAGACAGTGCTCTCCTATTCTGTTTTAGACACTTTAACATGAGTTCTCTCCCCACTTCTTTGCAGAACAATTTTCCCCGAAGATCTGTGTATGGCTGCCTCTTCCTCATCAGTCAAGTCTCCCCTCAAATGGTACCACCTTTGGGAGGCCTCCCTGACCACCCTGATTCAATAGGACCCTCATCTGCCTCCTTGTAGCTCCACCACATGCTATATATACTTTCTTCTTTGTAGCCCTTGATAGCACAAGAAATCACTTTACTTCTTTAATGTTAGTCTCTTTTCATGAGTGGTAAGCTTTTTTTTGGGGGGGGTGGTGAGGGGTGGTCCTCTGCACCCTCCAGCATTTAGAGCAGCTCCTGGCTCACAAAATGAATGAAATACTTATCTTTTGACTGACTGATTGGTGAAATGCTGAATGAATGGCTTGGTTTTTTTGTTTTTCTCCACATACTGGTGACCTTCTCATCTCAAATTAGTGGGTTTAATTCAGTTAAACATTTATTAAACACCTGCTGGGTGGAGACACTGGAGAACAAAGATAACTGAGGCCCAGTCACTGCCTAGGGTGGGGCTGGGGCTTCAAAATGTGGCAACAATGTATTCCACATTTCGTAGCACATCATTAGATATTCAAAGAATAGATAGTAAGTTGATAGCAAATTTTGCTCTGTGTACACTTAGAAGCTTAGATGTTACCTATTATTTTCTTCTTTGAGTGTAGTTTTGAAACATACTGCAATCATTACATTAGTTAGTGTTCTGACTATCACAAAGTATGGACATCTTCCAAAACACAGTTTCAAAATGTCACTGCATACCCAATTATTGAGAAAGTCTGTGATTGTACCATTCTTCCTTGAAAAGCACTCTCCAGAATTCAAAGACTCTAACTACTCCCTGAAAAGAGTAACAAGTAGGATTCTACCAAGTCCTTTTAATGAAGACAAATGTTCCCACAAGAGACAACTCCTAACAAATCTCCTGCATCAAAACATTTTCTGTGTATCTGAATAAGGAATTATCTACACAGTTAAGACAGTTTCTTGGTCTAATTCTACTTAAGATGGAAACCTTGAAAATTAAACCTGCAAAGTCTTGTGAGACTATGCCATGTATCACATCCATCCAATCCAAAATCCTCAACTGCCTAAAGAGCACTTATGAAAGCTTGTATCACTTCAGTAAATTCTGGAGTTGGATGTTTTATAAAAAGCATCATCACTAATGTTCCTCTTTCCAGATTATGTTATGACTTGGAATGCAGAACAAAAGCATAACTTAATATTAGATAATCTCTTACTGAAAAGGCACTATTGGTTAAGAAAATGGGATTTGTAAAGGCAGAGTCTGAAACTGGCATGAGCCCTGTAACTCTGACAAGCAAGTGTCTTAATAACCATTCCAAGCCTCAGTTCACTGAGAGCTGATATGACAAACAAGATCAGAAAAAGATTGCAGTGCCTGGCATAAATGCTCATTATGTTTGTCAGTGAGACCAATGACATAATAGCACGAGTGGGCCAGGATTCGAACCCCAGTCTGACTACCTCCAAAATGCAATCTCATTTCACTATCTATTGTTTAGTTTTTTTATTGCTGGTCACCAATCTACAGAATTTACAGGAGGCTTCAGCTCTGATTTTTATGGCGCAGAGCCTCCAAATCCTCTGGGGTGGAGAAGGATGAGTTTGTTCAACCACAGTACCATGGCAGATAATTTGTGTAGCAGAAAGAACAGAGATTGAATGGAGAAAAAGTGCCAACTCTCCATGTGGGGGACAAGGCACCATATGGCCCTGCAATTAGGAAGGAAGAAGAGTGCCAAGGGCAAAAATAACCCTGGCAAATCCAATACTGCTGTAGGAGATGCCAGCCCAGGTCAGCTTTTTTTTGGAGTTGTTCTTGTTCCCCAAGGGATTTTTACTGCCACCCCTCACCATGACTTTGAAAAGGATTTGAAAGATGAAAAGAAAGTCTGATGTTAGTGGATATTTCTAAGGTCAGGTCATTAAAACAATTTTCCTTTTTCCTAAAAGCCTCACATGAACAAGTCTTCAAAGGGAAGATCTGATTCAAGAGAAAATCACTGTTAAGGTTGAGGAAACTTAACAACCTCACTCTCCTCTCCTGTAAAAGAAGTGAACCACATGAGATGCCTTGTCTCTTGCAGCTCTGACATAAGCTCCTAATGTAGTCAATATGCTAGAGACAGCAACAGGGAGAGGAGGAAGAAAGCTATACATCCTACGGTCCCAATGAGTGAAGTTTATGTTCAAAGGAGAAGGGGAGGGAACTTTGAAATAGCATCCATAACGATGTGTTAAGACCTCAACTATATTTCTATCAGCATACAGGTTTGTCTTCACACCAGGAAAACAAAGAACACAGTAATCTTTCAAACCCAAAAAGTAACCCAAATGTTCCTTTTCTTTCTCTTATAGTGGAATAAAACTATCAATGACATTCAAACACCACCATTCATTCAGCTGAAAGCTATTTATACATTTGACTACGAGGAATGATTCAAAGAAAAATAGCTAAGGCTTAAATTTGGCAAAGTTAAAATTAATATTTCTTAAAATAGAGATCAGTTAGGTAATCCCTATCTTAATTGTGACACCTCAATATTTTTGTCTTGACAGCTTATAGTCAAAATCACATTGATTGCTGCTTCTCTAGTTAAGTAACAGCTGAGAAAGCTGGCTTGGATTCAAGGACTATGTTGAATTAAAAAAAATACATAATAAGCACTAAAATCATATGGACTCAGTGAGGTACTCACATCATGAGGGGCACGTGGAAACAGAAAACAAATACAACAGGCTGATTCACGCCCTAACTCCTCCGTCACTTGGAGAGCTTTACCTATTGTTTATAGGTTTTTTCCTTATAGACTATTGATTTTCTGTTTTATACATACTCCCATTTCACTATATTATTATTTTGGTTCTGATCTTATCTCCCCCACCAAGCTACAAATTCTGTAAATGCAGGATTCATCTTTTTATAATAATTCTTAGCATACTGGAAGTTCCTAGCTTCAAGGCTTCCCACATTCCAGGTTCTCAGGAACCCTGTAGTGAATAACATGAATGAAAAAAAGTAAGTGATCTGCTAATGAAATGTGAGTTTTAAAAAGCCATACAAATATTGCTACAGCCTACCCTTCCTAAAGATTTCTACAAAAAGGATGAGCCTCTGCCTGGCTCCCTTACAGCAGTTATGAAGGTAAAATAAATCAGAAGGGATTTCAGGGTATTTTCAAAAGAGCGAATCCTTTTCATTGTGTGGGGTAGAATTGATAGTATGGGAAACGTACTGCTTTGATCTAACTAGTCTCCATTCCCCATTTTTTTCTGCAACCAGCTCCCAGCTCCAGAGATCAGCTCGTGACCCTGACCTAGCTAATCAATACAGTCTTCTTTTCCACCGAAGTACTCAGGGCTGGTGGTATAACTCCAGTTAATCCAATTGGACTGAATCTCAAATTTTGGTTGTAACCAATTAGAGAAAGAAGCTCATTTTCAGAGAGGGTGCTAAGCACAAGGATAGAAGTCTAAAGCTGCCAGGATTAATCCCATCCCACCAGGGATAAGCCTGTTGATGAAACCAACACAGCAGAGGGCACAGCTGAGGTAGGACAGGTTCATAACAGCAACCTTTGGGTACCCAGATCTAGCCACGCCTGAAGGCATGTATGTATCTTTGGACTTTTTCATTACATAAATCTATAAATTCTCTTTTCTGTTTGAGTCAATTTGAGTTCAGATTCTGCTTCACTATGTTAATGCAAAGGGTTCTAAGTGAAACATGGGTGTCACCAAGGATCAGCAGAGGTTTGCAACACTCAGATCCTTCACAACATACCCTCACCTACTTTCTCTAACCTCACATGCCACCATCCACCATTCATTCCATGTGTTTAAACAATAGATACACTCCACTATATGTTGCCCATGAGTAGGCCATGCACATTTATGCCAATATACCTTTGCTCATGATGTTACCTGCCTTGGCAAACTCCTGTTGATGCTACAAAGCCCCTTTCTGTGTTAGCCATTATCAACATTCACAAGCAGAAACAACCACTCCTTTCTCCATGAACCCTTTGCATTTTCTTCATGATGTATGGCATCTCATGCTATTTACCACACTGGATTATTGTTATTTCTTCATTTATCTCTCCCCCTGCTCACCAGTCCATACTGAAGAATTATAACTTATTCTCTTTTGTCTCCTCATAGCTTAACGTTCAATAAACAACTGTGGGAAGGAAAACAGAATCGGGGGGGGGGGGGGGGGGGGGGGGAGGCGGCGAGAAGAAAAGGATGCTTTCTGAACAACAATCCCTAGGACCCAAATATACCTTGAAATAAAAGCAAAACTCTGCACACCAATATTGAATTCAAGTATGTATTTCCAAAATAACATTTTCATCTTTCAATTTACATTGAGGAGTTACTAGATTATTAAGTAAATGCAAAGGAAACAATCACTGTTAAACTAATAGTCAAATTAGGATTCCACGTTCTTCCCCACACCCTGAAAATTATACATTTAATGAGACACAGAATGAAGTTACTGATCATTTAAATGCAGTCACAATTGTTTCTGTCTGCCACTTTCCTGAACCTGCAGGTGGAGCAGAAGGATGAAGCCAAAGGGCAGAATTACAGGAATCAGGACAGCAATGGCCTTGTTACAGGGTGCAGCCAAGAAGGGGGACCCCAAATAGGCACTTGAAATGGGGTCCAGAACTCAAGGTGTCCAGGAGATTTTAAGGTGTCTTCACCCCTTCCCCCACAGGTGTGAGTTGGGGGAAGGGGCACACAGAGCAAGAACATGCTGGGCAGCTTTGCAGCTAATCCATGGCATGGTCATTTAGCATTCCTATAGCCTTTGGCTGGTCACTTAGATATGCTAAATAGCTATGGCCATGCTCAAGGCCAGGGGGATGGAAAGGGACCTCCCCCCAAGATGGGACCTGGGAGGCAGGTCCCCTGAGTTACAGCGCCTGCGTGGGAGCTGGGAGAAGATTGGCTCCAGGACATGGGATGACACCTGCCCAGACCCACGGTGGCAACCAGAAAAGCTGGAGAAGACAGCGGATTGAGGGCAACTGTGCCCAAGTGTAGGAGGAGTTGGAAATGGGGCTGCAGAAGAAGATTGGCGTGGGGGATTTAAACCCAGACACGGCAGCCATTGAGGGAGAACCACGTGGCCTGGACAAAGTAGGGACTCTCCCTTCCCACAGCCCTGAGAGAGGGAGAACCATGCGGCCTGGACAGAGTGGGGACTCTCCCTTTCCACAGCCCTGAGAGAGGGAGAATCATGCAGCTGTAGAAGTGCAGAGAGGACCGCAGCCCTGAGAGAGGGGGAATCACGTGGCCTTGACAGAGTGGAGACTCCCGCAGCCCTGAGAGGAAGAACCAGAGGACTGCCTGAGCCATGGACTTCTATTTCCTTTCCTGAGATATGGTACTCTGGACTGGGCAAAGGGGGTGTGTTTGTGGGTGTTTTTAGGGACTTTAGGATTTTTGATAAAGACATTAGGTAACTACTTGAAGTTTGTATAGCATTAAATAAACATTTCCTTTCCTTTTCACAAATCTCTGGCATTGAGAGACATCTTTCCTAGGGCGGCAGACATAATGGACCCGGGGCCTTTTTTCAATAATAGTGTATCGTCCCAGGCCCCCCCGTGTTTGTTCTGTAACAGCCTCACAACCTCCAAAGTCTAGTACAATCAACAAAATGCCTCAACTAAGTATGAGGCTTCAACTGGGATAGATCTAATGGATAATTTCTTGGTCAGACTAACAGGTACATAGCACACTTTCTGGGTAGTGAAACACCAATCTACCTTTCTCATCCAGAAATATTTGTTAAGTATTTCCTGAAAAAAATACAGATATCTAGACATCCCCTACAGGTAGATTCATGCTAAGTTGGCTGGGTTTATCGGTAATACTACAGAAGCTCTTTGAAATCTGGAAAATAAAACATATCAAAAGTAGCCTGTAATTGAGCAGAAAAATTAATTAGTCTCAGAGTAACTCTCTTCACCTGGTTAAGAGCCGCTAGATGCCGTGCTACCATCTAACTCTTGGAAGGCAAGATTCACCGCAGAGCCGCAGGGATGTGCAAGTGGCAGAACCAGAGTGGCCACTTTCTCCTCTCCTTGTGATCCTCAATATTCTTCTTTCTTTAAACAAGACACACATACCATCAACCGTCATATAGAAAACCCTTCCCCACAATGCTGCCAAGGGGCCATCTGAAATGGATATCCCCAATTCTCTAGGGAACAAGCACCACAAAAAAAAACTGGTGTCCTCTTAACCTGTATCCACAATTGTGATCTTGGGCCAAAGCAAATGTGCTCAATAACGGGGTGTAAGAAAACATATGTTAAATCACTCACCATAGCCCAACTGGGATCAAAAGCAGAGCCTTTCCAGGCTATTCCTAGACACAAAAAGAGCTGGCTTCCTCTATACTCAGCAGACCCAGGGCAGCTAGTTAGCATATGAAGAGAGGCCTGTCATGGATATAAATATAGTTTACATGCCAATGGTTTCTAATTAACCTATTGCCAGTAGTTTTGACTACAAGTGCCTATTCCTTCTTAGTCTCAGGAACCTAGGGAAGGACTAAATCTAGACTTAAACACAGTCTGGATTTGAGTATCATCAACTCTGCTACTTAGGAGCTGTGTGAATTTAGGATGGTAATTTAACCTCTCTCACTCCTCACACACTTCAATTGAAGAGATTTAATAACTAACTCATGAGAGCAGTAGGAATACGAGATTAAATAATATATAGAAAGTACTTGTCATCAAAGGGAAAGTCGTCAACCACACACAATGACAACTGGTAGTTAGATGTTCATTAACATCGAAGCTCTAATGAATATTTTGGATCAACAAATACAACCCATAGGAGAGAGACTTCCTACTTTTTATTTGCCTTCCTGGATCGCTCTATCCAAAATAAACACTGACCCTTTGAGTCTCTTATCTCCTCACCAGCTTTGTTATTTTACATGACAGCATGTAGCATTCCTTGGCATTTCACATTTACTTGAGGTTTACTTTGTGTCTGTGAAATTTGGCTGAGCTCGCTGCTATACCCCCAGTGCCCTTAGGAGTGCCTGGCAAAGAGGAGGCCCTCAGTAAGTACTTGCAGGATGACAGAATGATTGGAACATCAAATTATAGGGAGTTATAAACTTTTACATTTGGTTTTAGAAGGGAACCGTATTATATTAAAATAATTCTCAAAATTGCAGGTTGCTTTAAGTCTGAAACAGGACTCACATCTACATAAGCAACAAATATTTACTAGACAGCCTATTTTACAAAGCTGCCTGCTAGGTATTGAGGAAGAGGTACTGACTAATCAGATTCTGGCACTAAAGAGGTACTGGAAGAATATAGTTCATACACACTGGGGTGCAGGAATGCACAACAATCCTTCACTGGGATCTGTCCCTCTCCCTTCCACATGGTGACAGCAAATGCAGCCACGCTGGTAACAAGCAAAACCCAGTGTGCATGAGAGGGAAGGAGGAATCAGATGTTGGGAGCAGCAAAAGAGGCTGAGAATTCCAGGGCTCCCCAGGTGCCGCAAGTCTGATGATCAAATCTCGGGATAAAATCTTTGTTTGAAAAATAACCACACAATACTTAAGGAGAACTTTTTACAAGTATTTACATTTTTATGTTTCTAAGGAAATCTATCCAAAAGAAATAAACAAAAATTTAAACATACATTAAAACATGAAGATGTTGATCACAATAGTTAAAAAGGAAAAACTGTCCATTTTGGAATAATTTAAGGATGTGTGTGTGTATATATATGGAAAGAGGGATGTAGAGGTAGGTGTGTGTGTGTGTGTGTGTGTGTGTAGAGGAAATATAGCTGAATGTTCATAATAATTATTCCTGGGTCATGGAATTCATGTCAATTTTTTATTTTATTCTTGAAATTTTTTAGTATTTTTCAGATTCTTTATAATGCATAAGTACTACTTCACAAACAAAATGCTATGTTTCACTTTAAAATATTACTCAAAGGCCCTGTCTGGTGTGGCTCAGTTGGTTGGACATCATTCCACAAACCAAAATGTCCCTGGTTCAATTCCTGGTCAGGGCACATACCTGTGTTGCACACCAGGTCCCTGGTTCCGGATGTGCAACCTATCGATGTTTCTCTCATGCACAGATGTTTCTCTCCCTCTCTCCCTCCCTTCCTCTTTCTCTAAAAGTAAATAAATAAAATATTTTAAAAAATAAAATGTTACTCAAAGACTTCTGAAAAGTTCTTCTGTTTCTAAACAACTAAATAGCAAATGCTTCAAAGACCACCGGGAACATACTATAGTTGCAAGAATGGGCTAATGACTCATTGCAAGAGGGAGAATGTACCCTCTGGGGAATTGGTGGTACTCAGTAGGAAGTGTTGATTGCAGTGGGCTTTTATAGGAGTTGGGCATGTGTCCAGCTGCTTCAAGTGATTTCAGGAAGGGTTCAAGGAAGCAGGGCTTCAGTCTGGACTTCCCTTCAGAAGTGGAGGCAATTCTAATGTGTGTGTATCCTAATAAATCACACCTGGAACATGGCAGGGATGAAGCAATGCTACAATTATAGTTGCAAAAATAAAGAAGCAGAAGTCAGACATAAAGAAGCAGGGGGAAATGTTTAGCCATTTCTGTGGTCTAGATAACTTTTAAGTTTTTGTCTGTGTTAAGACATGATTATGAGTGATTTTGTCCTGACCTATCACCAAAGCCTAACTGATAGTAGCAGGCCAAACCCACAATGCTGTTAGAAACAATGAGGAAAAATCAGTGTGATTAGTGCTACCTCGGATAACAAACATAATGCAAATTTGATGAGGTTATTTTCTACATTAATACATAAGAATGATTTATAACCTGCCATAACATGTCAATATGTTGCTAACATCTTCACTATCACTATCATCTATATGGATCACTTTTAGGACATAAGGATCAGTATCTCTTTTTGGAGGGCTGCAATAGACATGTGTGCATTATTTGAGTTTACTGAGATGGTCAAGGATAATGGAAATAAAGACCCAAATCTTATGAATTTGCATATACTAAAAATTCAAATAACAATGTAAAATAGACAGTTCTTCCAAACTCTAATGTCATTCTTTAAAATTCTGTAAGAAATAACAAAATGTAATACCTATCTAAAAATATAGTACCTTAAAAGAAGCTTAAGAATTTAAGAAAAGCACTGGCAGAGGTGAAGTGGCATACTGTGGGCAACTAACTTTCAATGGTTCAGTCAAAACAAATCAAGCAATGAGAGAAAGCAAATACTATTACTATTTGGGCTATATAGGGTATTTTAAAAATGACACTTTAAAATTGTACAGACATAGAATGTGAGATTGTTTCTTCCTGCATTCTCATGGGTCATCTTGCACTTTGAAGCAAAGACCTATACAAGAGGTCAGAATTCTAGAAGTATGTGTAAGATGCTTCTCAAAGGCTAGGAAGTACCCATCTTGAAGTAAAAATTTCTTACTTTGAAATCTGCCCTTATTATCATGAAATTATAAATTCTCAGGTGACTCAAGCTCTAGCCATCTGTTTACTTTGAAATGTCTATGGAGTTCTTCAAAAGGACCAGGCTCCATCTAAGGCATGGCAGGTTTATGAAGACTACAAAGAACAACAGTAAGGTATGCTTCATGAGCAAATGCATAGGCAGGACGATGTACCACTTACACAGGAATTCCATCTATAGACACCTCCCACCCCTTCCATGCTTATCATCCTAGCAAAGGGTTGCAGTATTTAAACAAGGCAAAGAAATTAAATGGCCTGTAGTAAAGTGGTAACAAGAAGGGTGAGTTACACCGAATAAAAATTAAAAACAAATTCAGGAAGGCCCTCTGATTTTTTTTTGTTTTTAATTAGTACATGCACATAATGGTGAATGTTACAAATAACCAACCAATCAACACAATCACTCCCCTCTAGCCCCCCCAGTCCCTCCCTAAAAACAACCACTGTTTTCTACATGTGCACAGACACATAAATTCATTTAAAAGCATACATAGCAATGAACTAGAGACACTGTTTAATACCTTGCTTTGTCTCAGTGAATACTATTCACTCAGTTGTTCAATTATTTATGAAGCAACTTTTAAGTAGCAAGCACTGTTCTAGGAGGTACTAAACATGGATTAAATTCTTGACCCCATGGATTTAGTATTGCAGTGGTCCATTCCATACACAACACCTCATTCTTTCAATAGGGTCTATTCACCTCATTATAAGTATATACTGCAATTTGTTTAACCAGTCCCTTATTGATGGGCATTTAGGTTGTTTTCTAGTCAACACATTCTGTTTTATAAACATTGATCTCACAGCACCTTCTTCATTTATAAACAGATTTCTTGGTCAAACTCTAAACAGCTGTTTAAAACACATTAATCTATATCAACAATGCATTTTTGAAAGTTTCATTCAAAGACTTCACTTATCAATATCTATAAAACCGTATCTGAAAAGAAACTCATTCTAGAATCGTTTAAGATTCCAAATGGCTATTTGTAAGTTCTGCAGCATGTGTAATCAATTTTAAGAACCTATGAAAACAGTAACGGTCATAGTCAATCCGTTTTTTTTCCTTGCAACCATTAGGTGTGGTGCTAATTCTTCCAGCTGGTTTTCAGACAGCTTTAAAATTAACTCTGATGTTTCCCTAGCCCTTAGAAGTCAGAGTGATTGCTTTGCCAAGAGAAACCGGGCTCTTACAGAACAACTCAGAATTCACTATGTTCTTATAATTTCAAGTGTAGACATTCAGGGGTATGTGCATGTGGGTCTGTGTGCATGCACACACTCAGGCACACATGCCTAAGAACATGTGTATGTGTGCACATGTGTGCTGACAAACTCCTTAAGCTAAATTTGTATTATACAGGTATATGATGCCCCACAGTCCACGGAGTAATGCACAACCATATTAATCCAGATATTACAAAACAAAAACAAACCCAATGCAGTAGCCTATACTGATTTACAAAAAATATATATATAAGCCCAACAGCAACATTTCTTGAGCAGAATGTATGCCAGGCCATGTGCTGTTTTAAGCATATCTTCTCATTTGGTTACAGCATAGCCCATATTACAGATGTGAAAATGTAGACTTAGGAGGTTTCAGTATTTTGGCAAGTTCATTAGCCCCAAAGTGAAAGAGTTAAACATAAGCACAGATAGCCTCTGCTTTAAAATCTGTAACTGGTTATGGCATTGTGCTCTTGCAACTACATACTACATCTAATAATAACTTTATGAATTATATGCTAGGCATTTTATACTCATTATTATATAATATGCCATATCGGATTTATACAGGTTAACTAGCAAATTCTGTAAATGTTGAATCCAAGATACAACCTAAATCTATCTGACTCCACAGTAAAGAGCATGAGCTCTGCACAGATTCAAATCCCAGTACAACCACATAGTAGCTGTGGACACTGGATAAATTAATCTCCCTGTACTTCTTCTGCTTTAACTGGGGATTCTTGATGACTATGTGCATCAGGGTGTAAACAGGTGTAAAGAGACAAGAACAGTATATGGCCTATGCTTACACCCTCCATTACAGTTGGCTGTTGTGGTTATACTGCTTGTATTCATTCTATAACAGACAATTACATGTTTTCTCCCACATACAAACCACGGCTGGACCATGTTAAGACAGAGCCTGTGGTTGGGACATCACACTTGTAGGAAAGTCCAAGCATGAAGCTACATTATTAGGAAAAAATAAGGACAATTCTCAGCTGGGGAGCAACTGGAGTAATTAAGGAATTTCCAAATTCCTACCTAAGACTTCCCCAAGCAAAGGTCTCTAATAAACCCCCAACCCAGACTAGAATACAGGCAACTCACTGATGGATCCTATTTGGTCTAAAGGAAGGAACTCTGCTCAAAGTATTATGACCAAGAAAGAGGAGAGTTGCATTTCCTGTGAGTGGGCGGGGAAGCCATGGAAATTAGCATCAGAGGGTATGGGTGGGGGGGGGGATCCAGGTGAAATGGAGCCCTCACAGCTTCAGAGTTGCCTTTGGCTCACAGAGGAAGAATCCCAATAGGGAAGAAGATGGGGCAGCTGACGGACAAGCCAAGGAGCTCGGTGGCCTAACATTCATCTTTCTGTTTGGAGGACCTGCAGAGACTCTGGATGGGAGAAAAAGCCTGCTTTACAATGGGGCTCTGCATACAAGGGCCTCTTCTTTTCAGACCCTCTCCATTTTCTCCAGCTGAGCCCAATTTTATGCAAACAACACTCTTAGAGGAGCTCAAAATACAGGCGGGGGTGGGGGGGGGGGAGAAAGGAAGCCAACAATTCATTAAGTGGCAGCAGGCCAGTCAAGTGGGGACAGCGAGAATGGGAGACATCGAGGGGGAATGGAGCCCGGCTCTCAAGCGACCAGAGGCCAAGTAAAGCATCCTCCCCTTGACCCTCACTCCTAGCAGCGCAGACCTGGAGGAGACTGGCCATTCCCATCTCTTTTCACCTGTGCCCACGCTGTCCCCGCGCGCTGGCCTGCCGCTCCTCCGTGCCCGGGAAGCTCGCCCAGAAAACATGGCTGGCTGCAGCCTGCGCTACGCGGGAGCGTTCCGGGCAGGCATGTTGACCTCGCCCGCTGATGGGGAAAGGTCGGATTTGGGGAACTTGAACGTCTGGTGTGGCTGCAAGTGCAGCTCATATCAGCTAGGCTCCTTCCTTCCTTCCTTCCTTCCTCCCGCCTCAACCCTCCCCCCACTGCCTTTTCCTTCCTTTCTTTCCTTCCCTTTTCAGCCTTCCCCCTCTTTCTCATCCCTGCCCAGCCTCCGCCCAGCCAGCCAGGCCTCCGCCCCTCCCCTCCTCCGGCTGTCACTTCCAAGCCCAAGGACAAAACCTGCCTGAGGCTCGCGGTTACCTGCTGGCCCCTTGGGCCCCGAGGTCCGCCTCGGTCACTGCCGGAGCCCAGGAGTACACTCAGCAGCCACCCGCCTCATCCCCACGCGTTTGAGCGGCCGCGGCAGCAGCTGCTCCTTTTATGGGGCCCGCAGGCAGAGGCAAAGCTCCAGCGTCCCCAGCCCGCGCTCGCTAGGGTGGGGGTGTCAATGCGCACTATTCACACTTGCCCCCCCCCCCCCCCCCCCCCCGGCTGCTGGGTCCCTCGGGAGTACAAGACTTCCCCCCCTCCCCATCCACAAAGTCTGGGTACGAGTGGTGGGGTGGGGTGGAAGATAAATATTGCTTTCAGGGCACCCAGCAGGGGAAAGGCGGTCACGTGGTCCCGGGCCCGGTTGGTCAGGGAAATTTGGGCCCAACCTTGGAAATGAATGTGGAAGTGTGGGTCAAACAGGACAGGTATTTTATCCGTTAAAATAAAGCAGAAATAAGGCTGAACCATCCTAGTTATATTCCCTATAGTAACAATTTTTAAATGACACCTGCCACTTTATTAAATGATTATTATAGGCCAAAAAATATTCTCTACTGGTGCAGACCATTTTGGAAGCACTGTGATGGTATTACAGTCTACCATCCCCACTTCATACATCAGAAATCCAATCATACCTCAACTCTTCTGGAAACTTACATCTGCCCCCAATCCAAGAAATACAAGATAAACACCTTAGCTTCACATCCTAGGTCCCTTAAAATCTATCCTAGCACGATGCTCCAGCCACAATATGGATGCATCTCAGCCTCCTGCCACCCAAGAAAGGGGTAACTATTTGTCTTCCCTTTGAAAGATGAGAAAGGTGAGGTTCAGAGAGGATAAATGACTGCCAAAGGTTACTCAACTAAGAGGTGTTTGGAGCAATGTCTCAGGTCAGTCCCAGTTCAAAGCCTTGGGTCTTGGTCTCCCTATGCTACTGCCTTTGTAAACTCTAAGGCCAAGAGAGCATGCCTTTTGAATTTTGAAAGGTAATTCACTCCTTCTTTGGCAAGGATAACTGCCTTCCCCACCTCCTAAAAGACTCCCAGGGCCATAGGAAAAAATAAAAAACTCAGAGAGCCCCTTTGAACTTGACACCTCAGGCCAGCTCATCCTTTTGATTCATACATCATTTTGGTTCTAATTTCAGGTGGACTGTGGCAATAGTGAGTGGGCATTCATGGGAAATAATTGATTTGACTACACTGGTTTTGGCTTCTGGCATGCTTGCATCACTGCCCAGGACAGCAAATCCTCTAACAAGGTGGGAGCCAAAAAGCAATTACTTGACATAGTTTATATAATGTTAAAAGTGATTTTTTCCATGTGAATTACAGAAGCAGGACAATAAAATCCACAATATAAGTTTGAAACAGGCCTCCCCTCAAGGGTGTGGAAATGCATTAGCCAAATGAGAGAGTAATATTACATTCACTCGTGTCTAGTTGTTTTTTTTTAAGCTGGCACAGGGAAAGGATTTGACATGGGGGGGTCCCAAAAGCAAAGCCGGTACAATTTTCTTTGTGTAGAGCTCATCAGAGAGTCCTGATTCTGATAAGATGCAGTCAAAGAATGTCTAAGTAACTTCAAAAGAGAAGGGTGGGGTTGAGATAGTGAAAGTGATTTTCAATTTTAAATAATTACATTAGGTCATTCAATGTGTGGAATGGAGTGTCTGTAGTACAGGGCGTCCCTGCTGAGTGTCCTCAAAGGTAGAGTGTTAGGTGGCAGAAAACCTGTAATTGAAGCCCTGAAGCACTCAGGTCTCCATGAAGAGGGCTAGGGGCGGGGGAAGAGCAAGAGCAAGAGAGAGTGAGACAGAAAGAGTGAGAGTGAGAGTGAGAGTGAGAGAGATACCCTATTTCCCAAAATTACCATCTAACTATACCAAGCCTTATGAGCTTCAAGGGGGTGGGAAAAGAAGAATTAAATGCAAAGGGAAACAAAAAGGCCACTTAATAGAATTCTAAGAAATGTGATTTAAAGAAAGAATTATTTGAACCCACATGCAAAAGAAGCTTGGTCTAACACAGGGGTGGTTTATCCTTTGAAGCAGCCAGCAAAATCCCTAACCATTCAGATTCTGAGCTCCACAAATTTTGTTTCATTTGCATTTGTGGTAGATTTTCTTACAAGCCCTCTTAGTGCTGCTGGGAAATGCCACTGGTAACAAGAAAATGAGGACTTGGTGTGATGTCACCATCCTTTTGTCTATCTCTACTCATATATATTGAAATGGACTTCTTTTGAGCCATGCTACCCTCTCTTGAGCCCTGATCCTCTGAATTATGTACCTTGTGAAGGATCTCTGAAAACTGACATTTGCACTTGTCTGTAAGGGCATCGTTTGGCAAATCTAACTCAGTTTTGTAGCCACTCCTGAATCTTCAACCTAGATCAAGCAGATGCAGGTGATATGTCTCAGTAAAGATTATAAAATGAACTTTAAGTTTTGTGTAATATGCTGACTAATGTGTTTCTTGTTCACAGATGGTTAAAATAAAATTTCTTAGGGAGAGGAAATTTCAAATTTTTTTGTACATCCTCATACAACTCAGGGTTTTGCATGTGTGTCCAGTGCAATGGAACATCTCAGGTAGGCTGAGTATCCACTTCAAACATAAATAGCTGTCCTTAATACTCAACTGTGAAAAGAAGGTGCTTTATATCTCGCTCAATTGTATTATCAGCAGTCTATCTCAAAGAAAAACCCTGTGGGTTCTTTCAAGCCCCTCAGAATGGATGGGAAAATTAAGTCTGATTTAATCTCTCAGCCAAACAAGATATAATGACATTACGTTATACATGTGGAGTTGCTAGAGGTGGTTTCTGTATTAAACTCAACTGGCCACCCAGAACTTAACTTTCTCTGTGGTAGGTATGAGTCTTCTGTATTTTGGGGTTGGTGTTTATTTTTTTAAGTGCAAACATCATAGCTCTAACATCAAAACAGAATTAATTCAGTTTGGCTTTGAATTTTTTTTCTTAAAACTGTAACATCCTTTCCCTTTTATTTGTTCAACACATATTTTTTGAGCACTTCCTATTTGTTGCATTGTTCTGGACACTGAAGATGCAACAGGGAACAGACAAAAGGCCCTGACTTTATGTAAGTTTATGCCTGTCCACAAGTAGAACCCTAACATCATTGCAAGTGTACACAGAGCTGACCCACAATTATTTACCCTAATTATAAGGTAATATAACAAGGAATTCCAATGAATAACTAACTCAGCCTAGAAAAGTTTTCCTTGATTTTAGGATACACTATATATTTTCTTCTATTGATTTTCTTTTTTTTAGTCCTCACTTGAGGACACGTTTCCATTGATTTTCAGAGAAAGAGGAATGGGGGTGTGGAGAGAGAGACATCAATGTGAGAAACATCAGCTGACTGCCTCCTGGACATGCCCCAGAGACCAAACCCCAAACCCAGGCATGTTTCCCGACCTGGAATAGAAAACACAACCTTTTAGTAAAGGGAACCATGTTCCAACCAACTAAGCCTTTCGGCCAGGGCTAACTCATTTTTTAAAAAATATTTATTTATTTTTACAGAGGGGAAGAGAGGGAGAAAGAGAGAGAGAGAGAAACATCAATGTGTGGTTGCCTCATACGTGGCCCCCACTGGGGACCTGGCTCGCAACCCAGGCATGTGCCCTGCCTGGGAATTGAACCTGCGATGCTTTGGTTCGCAGCCCGCACTTAATCCACTGAGGTACACTACACCAGCCAGGGTGGCTAACTCATTTTTAATACAAATAAGGCTACACAGTGATAGGGATGATCAGTGTTTGGACCTTGGCCTTTGGAATCTAGGATATCCCCTATCTACCCTGGGCTCTGTGACCTTGAACAAATTACTCAATTCCACTAAACTTGTTTCCTTATTTGTATGTTTTAATGGAGAGAATAAGAACACTTAATTTGAGGTAATGTTGTAAAATTAAATGAGATAATATAGGCAAATCATTTTGCCTAAATCAATGTTTCTCAACCTTCTTTTCATTATCAATCCTACCAATAAGCTTTTTTAGATTTTATTTCCTCTAATCAATCCCCCCATAAAATTTCAATACTATAGATATCCTGCATGTCTGTTTAGTTCTATCTGTACATATACATTAAAAAAGTAAGATTTTTTTCACCCCTCCCCCAAAGAAACAATGTCTGTACCCTTAGGGTAGAATCATTCTCTACTGAAAAGGCCTCCCTCAACTCAGATCTGGCATCTAGTGCTTGCTAAATCTTAGCAAATATAATAGTAATAAGAAAAGAAAATAAATATAAAACCTTATGTCTCCAGAAGCAAAAGGGAGTAACATCTGATAAAATGATGATGAAGCATATCTCCTAAACCCAGGAAGCAAAAGCCTGAGTCCAACAGCACAGCAAGTAGCATATGGTGGCTGGGCTTGAGCCCCCAGCAAGAGGACCTGCTTGCTGATGGGAGCACGGTGGCTAGACAAGGAGTGATTACAACTCTTAACCAGTCAGTTAAGGCTCCCCATTAACTTGCACATGCAAAGAAGAACCAAGACAACACCAAAGGGCTCCAGGACAGATACGTTTGTACACCATTCTCCTGGCATGAAAGGTCCTCTTTCCATTTTTCTGTCAAGTAGCACCCTTCTGTCAAGCCCACCAAAAGCTCCACTTCCTTCATGAGGTCCTTCCAGTGTGAAGTCTCTGCCAGCCCTCAGTCATCGGATAACCCTAAATTGAAAGCATTTTACAAAACAACTGGCTACAGCTCTTCCTCAAAAATGTCAAGGTAGTGTAAGACAAGGAAAGACTGAGGAAGTGTCTCATATTTCAGGAGACATGACAAGTCAAGGCAGTGTGTGGGGTCCTGGAGTGGATTCTGAACCAGAAGAAGGACATGAGTAGAAAAAATTGGTGAGATCCAAATAGTCCTTAGCTCACTTAACAGTGTTTTGACAGTGCTAATTTTCTGGTTTTGATCATTGTACCATGGTTACATAAGATGTTAGTATCAGGGGAAGCTGGGTAGAGGATATATGGGAACTCCCCATACTATTTTTGCAACTTTTCTCCAAATCTCAATTATTTCAAAATAAAAAATTAAATTAAAAAATCATGGTGACTTGCTCATTTTTTCTTTCAACAATCATATCCTGAGGGCCTATCCCATGCTAGGTCCTTTCAGGGGCTTGGGAATCAGCAATGAACTAAACAAGACAACAATAGCTGTGAGGCAATACCTATGGGTCTTATCTTGTCTATTATGGCCATGCGACATCCATGTCCCCATGGCATGGTATAAGCTGCTCAAGGGCAGGATATGGCTATTGTTCTCTGTCACTCAAAGGAATGAGTGGGAAAGGAGAGCTGTTAAGTCCATTGCCTAGCATGTAACAGGTTCCTAGAACAATGTTTGCTGGACAGTAAATCTTTGATGGGTGAGAGAAGGTACCATTTTTAAAAATATGAAAGACCTTGACAGAGAGTCTGGCACAAAGTAGGTGTTCAATCAAGATATTTCTTGTGTGGAATATAAAAATAATCAGCTCCTGATCCCCTTAGACTTTCAAACATTATAATTTTATAACATGTCATAATTCTTTTACAAATAAAAGTGTATGTGTTTTTGTGTGTGTGGAAGCAAGTTAGAGAATTCATTTTGGAGATACAGGGAAAGAGGAATGGAGACCTGAAATAGTATATCATAATATACCCTAAAAATTACTTCAAAAATTAATTAAACTCAGCCCTGGCTGGCGTAGCTCAGTGGATTGAGCGCAGGCTGGGAACCAAAGTGTCCCAGGTTCGATTCCCAGCCAGGGTACATACCTGGGTTGCAGGCCAGAACCCCCAGCAACCACACATTGATGTTTCTTTCTCTCTCTCTCCCTCTCTCTCTCTCTCCCTCTCTCTCTCTCTCCCTCCCTCCCTCCCCCTCCCTCCCTTCCTTCCCTCTCTAAAAATAAATAAAATCTTAAAAAAATTAATTAAACTCAGATTTAAAAGATTTCAACAACTTGCTTTAAGAACAAGAATGATAATCAAAAAAGAAACACCAAGAATTCCCTATGCATTGCCAAACTTCAGCGACTCACATAAATTAAAACAAAAACAACACCTGTCATATGGTACTAAATGTGCAGCATGCTTTTGTGAATCAGTGTGGGATTACATTTTTCTTGGCAAAGACTTGCCTGCTTATCTCCATACCTGAACAACCTGATACAGCTACTCAACATATGCAATGGTATCTCAGTTTAGGGTCATTTCTATTATGTCCCCTTCCAGGGTTCCCTCTCTTGGTGAATATTACCTCCATACATCCCATTCTATAAGTCGGCACTTCTGCAATCATCCTGGATGACCCCTGAGCTGCATCTCTAAGTTGTGACAAATATTCCCCTGAACTCATGTTTATCATGTCCATCATGTCCTCATCTCTGTCACCAATGTTCTCATCTACCATGTTCTTTAGCCTGGACAACTATAACGGCTTCCACACTGGCTCATAGTAGGAAGAAATGTTGTTTTCTTTTCTTTTTTTAAAGGGGTAAATGTGATCATGTCACTCACCAATTTAAGTCTCCAAAAAAAAAACCCCAAAGTCTTAGACTTCAAAGAACATGTGTGGTCTGGTCCCTGCCAACCTCTTCAGCATCATCTTCCAGCTCATGATTCCTAGCTATTTCTGCTCTATTCATGCCAGTTTTTATTCAGTGTGAAAATGTACCATGATCTAACCACCCAGGAAAGGCTCTCTACCATGCCCCCCCACTCCACCTGCTCATCCTTTGTATCTCAGCTTCAACAGCCTTCTCAGAGAAACCTAAGAACAATCCCCCAGACTTGGTGAGTTGCTGACCTCCAAGATAGCCCTCATTGGTTGGTGCCCGTTTCCTGGTATTTGAACGCCTGTATTCTCCTCCCACAGTGTACTAGGGGTGCTCTGCGTGAACAATAGAATGTAGGAGAAGTGATGGTATAGGTCACTTTCAAGGTTAGTTTATAAGACTTCCAAGAAACAGTGGCTTGGCCAGTACTTCCACTGGATTAACTGTAGAGGCTAGGGTTGTCCAGCATTCTTCAAATACACATTTTCAGCTGTAGTACTGCTTTAAAAAATACACAAAGTAGCAAAAACATATAACAAAATTCACCGATGGTTCTACCAACTAGAGACAACAAAAGCAAACATTTGGGATATGTGTATGTGCAAATCTATGTTGTTTATTTAAGAATCATAATATATATTCTGTCTTGTGACCACCTTACTTCACTTAAAAGTATTGGGACCACCTTTCTATGCCATTAAATTTTCTACCATGTGAAAAAACCCCACAGATTTAGTACCCCATCCCAATCTATCTAGTCAGAATTTCCAGAAAAGGAGCCTATGAATCTGTATTCTAACCAGTAACTCAAGAAATAGACTATACACGCTCATGTAACCTAAAATAACTTCTACTATAAAGGGCTATGATCCCACAAATGCACATATTTGCTCTAATACAGATGACAAAACTAAGGAGAACAATGACAGCAAAAAGCTTTAGGAACTTCATTGTCAAGTATTACTCCTCTTGTAAATTGGGCTTCTCACAAAGGAACTAAAGGATCAAGTTATACCCACATTGCACACTAGAGAGCTCAAATTCTTTTCATGGCAAGTGGGGGTAAAAATCATACAGCAATGAAAGTTAAGAGCACTCTTCCTGGAGTTCACTTTCATGAATGAACTCATATGTGAGGAACCCCAACTTTAATATCTCCTTGAGGATACCTCCTTTAGAAGGTAATCACCTGAGGAAAATTACCAGAAAGATTTTGTTTTGTCATTTATCACTATTAAAATCAATTGTGTTCCAAGGCAGAGGACTTAAGCATCTTTTCACTTTCCTTAGCCATTCTTTCTTATCCTATCAGGGATCATGAACAAGAAGCTGTTTTTGACCTGAACTTCCAACCTACTTTAAACAACTCTACCTAAAAATCACAATTTCCATGTGATTGGCTGATTCTGCAATACTGTCAGTTTGGAAAATACCAATTATCTATATGAAAACATTTGTCTACATATACTTGAAATTCAGTAAAATTTTTTTCCTTTGCTCTTTGTTAAAATATCTCCAAAATTCTTTGGGTGCTTACTCAGTGTGTGCCAGGTGCTACACTGTTATTTAACCCATTACTTATTTTAATCTGCCCCAAATTCTCACAAAGAAGGGATTTTTCCCTTTATATAGATCAGAAAATGGAGGCTCAGAGGGCTTACAAAAGTTCACATCGCTCATGGGTGATGAACCAGGATGTAAAACAAATTTCAATTATCCAACAATCCCACTTCTGAGTATATATCCAAAGAAAGTGAAATCAGTTTCTTAAAGAGACATTTGTACTCACTCCCATGTTTACTGCAGCATTATTCACAGTGCCAAGGTATGGAAACAACCTAAGTATCTATCTATCCATGGGTGAATGGATAAAGAAAATGTGAAAAAGTATACATAATGTATAATATATATGTATGCATTATTATATAATTATTACATAAATATTATTCAGCCATAAAAAAGCAAATCCTCCTACCTGTGACAAACATGATACACCAGAAGACATCAGGCTAAGTGAAACAAGCTGGACACAAAAGATAAACACTGTATGACAACTTATACATGGAACCTAAAAAAGCAGATGTCACAGAACCAGAGACCAGAACAGTGCTTTCCAGGGGCTTGAGGGATGGGGAAAATGTGGAGAGGGTGGTCAAAAGGTACAAATTTTAAGTTATAAAATGAATAAGTTCTGGAGATCTAATGTACAGCAAGGTGACTGTGGTTAACACCCTGTTTCATATACCTGAAATTTTTAAGTGAGTGGATCTTTTTGAAGTATTCTCACCACACACAAAAAGTACCTATGTGAAGTGATGGATGTTTAAGCTTGATTATAGTAATCAGTTAATAATGCAATATGCCATGCTGTAATACCTAAAATATACATAATTTGTATTTGTTAATCTTACCTCAGTAAATCTGGAAAAAAAGAAAATAAAACAAATCTGACATCAACCCTGTTTTTTTTTTTTTTGGTAAAATACCAAACTCCATATGCAGAATAAAAATAATTAATACTGTCCCATTGTGAAAATGAAAAGATTGATTTAAGACAAGTAGATAGGGGATTCCCTGGCCCATATCAGTGTTTTCTATTACTCCAGAGAAAGTGATATAACATTGCTATTAAATCAATCTCTTTTAAATTAAAACTGTACAGCAGGATGGTGCAATGAAAAATGGACCCCTATCATTTACTCTGCCCTTTAATAAGTAGAGACTACAACTGCTAGACTGAATTCTTAAGGCACTTTTGGAGTCTAAAAATGCCAGCCACCTGCCAATTAATTCAATACTATCAGAGGAACTGAGACCTGTTTCCGATCCCCTACATTATGCAATATGGAAAGATGGGCACATGAAAGAAATGGCACTGTGCACAAAAAAGGAAGGAAAGCCACCAAGTTCAGAGCCATAGTGCTGAGGTTTGTCTCTGGGGGAGAGCTTCCTGTCATGGTGACCATTAAAGACAGTAACAGTCACATGGCCAATCTCCAAACTCTGGGGAGCCGGAGGTAAATGCTGCTCTGTGATTAATCCAGGTGACAACTGCTAAGGTTGCTGATTTAAGCACCAAAGAAGGTGACCCACTCAGATAAGTATTTGTATTGGTACAAATCAAGCCCACTTTTTGAAGGTGTACATGCCAGTACATAGTTCCTTCAGTAATTCTTATGGGCACAACACAACTAGTATGGCTGATATGTAGAGAAAAGAAAAGCACAAGCTTTTCAAGGCACTTAAATGTTCAATCTCGTGCTTTCCCTGTTTCTTTAATGGACTCTATAAATGGGGGTTTTATTGAGCCTTTGGACCTCCAAGTAGGTAAAGCTTTTATAAATGTTCAAACACTACTAAGAAAACTCAAAGTACAGTATAACAATGTTTTTTTTTCTATCAATAACTCTTCCTTATTTGACAGAGCTTTGAGCTATAGATCCTTTATTAAAGTATTTTGAGAGCTTCTTTCCCTCACTAGTTGTACTGGCACCGGGACAGACTGTGGCTAGGGAACTGACAAGTCAGAACTCCAGATGGATTAAGGCAGAGGATATTAGCAAAGGTCTGAGCCTTAATGAACAATCCATAAACTCAGAAGAATTCAGAAAGTTCTACTTTACATATTTTTAATGAAGAAAAAAATCTTAATACAGAAAACCGCAAACTCAATAAGCAAAATTCAAGTATGTGCTTAGCCTGATTTGTTCAGGAACAGGCTCTGGGTGGTTGATTAACTCCTGAAATCACAGGCAAACTTTGGGAATATGCCCTTATGGACACTGTGTGTTGCAGACGGCTGATGAACTGCATCCTGTTATAAAATACATCTGACCGCCCCCAACACATTAACAATTAACTTCTACTTCCCTCTAGAAGAGACCCAGAATCTGAGAATGGTCAAGATGACAGGGCCTTTAGGCACAATTTGTTTCAACTTTCTCATTTTACACATGAGAAAACTTAGACACACAGATGTGATGTTTACTACCTTCACTTTAAAAAGGCAGGGAGTTTCCCACTTTTTAAACCAGGTCACTGCTTTAGGAAACTTCATTAATAAATTTAGACAGACTAAGTTATCCAAATCACATCTGGGGAGACATACCCACCTCATTCTACCAAGGAATTCACATGTATTTAACATATTCTCAAGAAAATCATAAAACGACCATATTTAATCAACTATAAGACAATTATAGTTTATGAAGCAGTAAGGCAGAGAAATACTGCCAGTTAAATGACAACATGCCATGATGAGAGAATGCATTTCAATTTCTCAAACATTAAAATGCAGAAAACAAATCTCAGAATTGATGAAATATGATACTGCAAGAACTTTCTTGCAATGCCTTGATTTATATGGTTCTTAAAAGAAAAGAATGTGGTGAATTTCTTTTTGTAATAATTAATAGGAAAGAAAGAGCCTGCAGAACATCTCATACATTAAAAGCCTTCTTTCTAAAAAGTGTGAAACCAGCTTAGTAAGTTAATCAAAAGAGTTACACAAAAGAAATCATAAAAATTATTCATATACTCTGTATTTTTGGACTATAAGACACACACCCCAAATTTGGGAGGACAGGGGGGCTGCACCTTATAGTCTGAATGTAGCTTACCTGGCTCACTGTGGCGGGGGCGGGGGGGTCATGCCCAGGGGCAGCAGCGGCCTATGTTATTCACGTTATTAAATATTTTACCACATTTTTTCCTTCAAAAATGTTTTCTCCTATTTTCCTCCTCTAAAAGCTAGGTGCGCCTTATGGTCCAGTGCATTTTAGATTCTGAAAAATTCAGTACATAAAGTATCTTATTTTAACATACACAGCATTCGTTAATTCATTCATCTTTTAAATTAGATTAAGGACATTTTTTGAACCTAGTTTCCTTTTTTGGGATTCTAAAGAATCTTTCTTGGTATATACTAGTATACTTATAATTCAGAGTCTAACATTTCCAAATTGAAATGAAGTGATAATGGAAAGACACTTGCAAAGCAATTTGAGTGCTTTAGATTTTTAATGACTTCTCTTTATATTTTATAGTCCTTCCTAAACATGATTTAACAATTTTTAAGCAACCAACCTTTGTCGAGTAAGTTTTCAAGGAAACATCTCTCTTTTTTCTCACTTATATTTCATTGGATTATGTATATTTAAGTATATGTCATTATGTTAACAATATAAGAAGTATAAGCAGGTTTTGGAATAAACAAGTGACTACTTGAAAGCATGCAGTGGGAAGAGAAGTGTGTAGGTACCCACTTTCAAGGTGGCACCCACTGATTCTTGCCCCCAGGTATTCAAGTTCCTATGTAATGTCCTCCCACATTGAACAGAGCTATCCTGATACTGCAGAAATGATGAAGTATGATTTCTGAGGTTAGGTCATAAAAGACATTACAACTTGCAACTAGCTTTCTCTTTGGTCTCTCATAAGAAGGAAGCCAGCTCTTGTGTCATGAGGTCATTCAAGTGACCCTATGGAAGAGTCCACATGTTGTCTGCCAACAACCAGCACGAACTATCTAGGTACGAAGTGAGACACTTTGGAGGTGGATCATCCAGCCCAGTCCAGCCTTTACATGACTACAGCAACTTAGGCTGACATGTAGACCACAGTCTCATAAGACCTCAGCTCAGGACCACACAGCTAAGTCATTCCCAGACTCCAGAACTCCTCAGATTCTCAGACTACAGGCACTGTATGAGGTGACATATGCTTATTGTTTTAAGCCACCACCAGTTTGCTACATAAAAGTGATAACTAATACAGCAGTTTACTAGCTGACATGGATCATCAGCAGTCTGTGGGCACCTTCTAGAATGAAGAGTAAGCTGGTTCCATAAGAAAGGTTCTCTGGACTTCTGGACTCACAGAGGTTACCAAATATTCCTTTATAGGTGAGGTTCTTGTATCCTTTCCTAATTCCCCACTGGGGAATTATGAGTAATACTATTACTCATATTCTTACAAATATGAGGAATAAATTAAGGAAGTGTGATAACAGCACCATCCAGCCACAGAATTGGGTTAAAGATGAATAAGCCGTGTACACAAAAGGAAGCTGGGAAGAAGAGAAGATACCAGAAAATCAGACCTTCCCTGTGCTTGTAGCCTCTGCAATGGCAAACCAGTGCCCACAGCCAGGCATCCCACCTTGACACTGACAAGAGGTGTCCAGCCATGAACCTCAGTGCCACTTGCTTCCTACTGTTCTTGTACAAAACACATTCCACCTCCAAAGGTCTACATCTAGGACAGCCTGACCCTGGGAACTGTCAGGCTCGAAAGAATGGATCTCTGAAGTCCACGAACAAATCTGTTTTATAACAAAACAAAATTGAGGGCATCACAAACAAGAAGAAAGTGATCCAGAAAATACCTACATTTCCAAATATTCTATCCAGTTCATCTTTGTATGCAAAGAAAATCAGTTAGCAAAAACAACTGCCATCCTAGTCAAATCCCACAGTCAAGGCTTAGCTAAATAAATGTTTTGTGAAATACAAAAGTACATTAACATAGTTTATGAGCATGTGTTCAGTGACACAGACCTCAAAATTCACAGAAGGACAAGAATGGGTTTTGATTGGCATTAAGAGAAATAGATGCCATGGGTCTCAGGTGCCCTGAATATACTTTATTTCTTATAATTACCCTATAAAGGCAATCTTATCATCCCAATTTTACAGGTAACATGTCATGTGATTAAAAATTTACCCCAAAATCACAGTCAGCTTAATTTCAGTACACTCATTATTTCTGCCATAGACTAAGAAGGGGCAACTGATATGTAGATGCTTCTCTTCCTATCCTTTCTCCTCAGGCACTGGTCAGAACACAGGCATTCAAGCTGCTCACTCTCTGGCATGGTGGCGAATTCTTCTAACTAGCCTCCAATTTCGCCAGGTGTAAGGAGAGTAGAAAGGTTGCAGAGAGAACTAAAGAGGAAAATCACAGTTGATTTTCCTCACAGTTGAAAACCACTTCAAAATTAGGAGCCTGATTTTGGAAAAAATATAGGCGATGCCCTCTTCAATTCCTGGGTCTCTGGGACTGAAATGCCTAAAACAGCACTGAAGATAGAATCTAGAATTGAATTCAAAACTCAACCCCACCTCTTGTAAGCTGTGTGAATATTGGGTTAAGTCAGATAAGGCTAACATCAGCAGGTTGTCATAAGTCTAAATAAAAATGTCTATAAAATAGTTGCAAAATGCAAGCACCCATTAACAAATGGTACTGATCACTAATATTATCGGTGCCTATAGTGCATAAATTTTGTAATCATTCCAACCTGGGTCTGAACCCAGACTCAGCCACTTACTAACTAGGTAACTTTGGGTGAGGTACTCCACTTTCCTAATAATCAACATTCTTACCAGTAAAATGGGGTTGGCCATTGTGTCCACTCATTGGGTTGTCATGAGTTGCTAACTTCAATATAAATATTGCTAACAAGCAATTATTACTGAATACATTCTTATGTCAGAACACTGGGCCAAGCCTTTATATTCACAATCATTATTATGGTAATAAGCCTTCACAGTCCTTATCTTCTCACCTACCAGGTAGGTACTCATGCACAGCACTAGGAAGTACTTAATAAAGGCAGCTTCCAGCAATAGCACATGTGGTAAGTAAGCACTCCTGCAACTACAGACTGGGCTGCAACACGACACAAGTCTTGACTGGCCAAATGGATGGCCCTAGCTCCTACACATAACCCTTTCCATTCCTTCTCCCCTACTGAAGCCACCTTCCTGACTAGATCAGTAAAAACCAATTGAAATAGCATTAGCGTGCAGGGCTGGCAAGTGACCTCATGAATCCTGGACCAGCTCCCCTGCCTTAGACAAGACTACAAAAATAGATAACAAATCTTTTAAGGAAAAACAGGCAGAACAAATCTATTTTAAAGATTCTTTCCTTCCTTTTACAATCACAATGTGCTTTGCAAGTGCTCTGATTTTGGTATTTCTACTGCCATCTCTGCCCTTGCATTTGGCTGTCTTCCACATCTAATTTTGACTTTTCTTGTTCGCTGAATAGATCTAGCCAAGGCAAAGGACAACTAGATGGCATAAGAATGAATGAGATTTATTTTTTTAAGGAAAGATTCCCCATAAATATCTCCCTGCAGAAATTTTGAAATAACGGTAGATAAGAATTGTCATGTAATTTACAATACTAACATGAATACAAAAAAAAGAAAAGAAAAGAAAGAGTAGGTCAAGTAGTGGCTACACCTGAATCCCCTGGGCAATTAACAATGGGCACAGCCTTGTCTCACGTTCAATAGCAACCTAAAGATTTATTTGCTTAACATTTTGATGGCCTTACAGTATTCTAACCTGCAGCCAAGGTCTTTAGCAGAGAGACTACTTGTCAAAAATGCTCTTAAATGGCAGCATTAATGTTTTATCATTAAATGCCTATGAGAGAATAAATTTACTGTTCCCTCAGTGCCAACCAACTCATCAAAGGCAGAAACACAATATGTTTCCAAAGGCTTCAGACCAAGTGGGACAACAACTTAAAAACAAAGATGAGCCAGAAGGCTACATACTCTGAGTACTGGTTCCCCAGAGAACATAACAACAGACCTTCCGTCAAGACCAGTGGGAGTGCCAAGATACTGTCTAGCTCTTTCTAAACCAAGACACCCACAGGCATCAACACAAGCCTATATGCAATCATGCAGAGGTATACACACACACACAGAGAAGCAATTTGTTAAAGGGTTAAACACATCTCTAATGACAAATGAGAAAAAGTGTGCATGATTTAAGACAACTTCTCCCTTTTTCTTTTTATTATCAGATGCTGTGACCTATATCAGATGCAGACTAACTCCGATAGAAAAATGAATATTTTATCAATGGCCCATCATATCCCTTGTTGTTAAACCACAATTCGTAACCAAATCCAGCATGCCAATACTAATTAGAAAGTATGTAGGAACAGGCATGGACAACAAATACTCCACAAGTTTAAAAGAGTAAAAGCATACCATGGCCATTTGCACTCATGGTTGTGAGGTCCAAGTGTTTAGGGTGATTTAACATCTCCAGATCCTCACCTTTCAGCCTGACAGTGTGGTTGTTTGGGCATTGCTACTCTCATTAAGAAACATTTGTGGAAGAACCTACATCACCTCCAGCAGAAAGTGAAAATCTATCACACAGTAGAATGAGAAGAAGCCCTTAACAATCATGTGGCAATTACAGGAACTGGAAAAGAAAGATGTCACAACATTTTACAAAGAAAAGAAAGGACAAAAAAGCAATTTTGGTTACTATAGACAGATATGTTACATATATGTACATGTCACCTGTATGCGCACAGAAGAAAGATAGGAAAGATAGCAGCAGCAGGTTATTAACAGGGACTAAGTAGTGGGATTCAAGGTGATTTTGGTTTCTCCTATTTTGCTTACCTGTAATTTCTCTCTACAATGAACACAAATAATCTCTGTGATAGTCACATTAATTGCAAATGGTAACAAAAAAAAAGTACACACTTCATACTAACAACCTGCAGTAATCTTGTTTTCCAAGTTTCTTAAGGCATTGGCTAACGTGGCATGTTAACTCAGAGCTCTCAGTTCTCCCAGGTTAATGTTACTGAGCTTTATGGTTGCTTGTTTTGGAGTGTGGACCATATACTTGTATGAAAGAGTTTAGGCATTTACCAAAAAGTAACCCAACATATGATATAGGCAGTGTTAATAGCAGAGTTTCTATAAAAGCAGGCAAATTCGATGGGGGTCTGACATGTCAAAAGAGGCCCAGGATGTATACAATTTTTGAGAACTTCAGTACAAAAATATCCATAAATGGTTATAAAAATAATGGTTTATCTTTAGATATATTGTGACTATATGTATGTGGCTCATATGTCCACTTGCCTTTGTAGATAATGTAAGAAGTCTAAATGTGAGGCTCTTATCCCTCCACAGCCACCCTGATACTGGGAAAAAGAATGCCTGCCCCCCAAAACTGCTATTAAAATTAAAACATAATTTTAAAAGCATTTGATAGCAAGCCCTATAATTATGTCCTTAACATTTTGATTGAATCCAAGAAAAGAAGGAAGAGTAGGATGGGAAGCAGCAAGCACTGCTCAGACTACTGCTACTTCACACACTACTGGAACATGGCCCATTGGGTGTCATATTTCCATAATTGAGACTGCCCCAGGCTCTAGCAACTGAATGTTTCCTTCAAAGGGATGTCAGGATATAAATCCTGGTATCAGCTTCCACATCAACACCAACAAAGGAACCTTGAAGATCACCTTCCTAAGGGAACCTATTTCCCAGGGAAGCAACACAAACATAGGACATTAACGTGAAAGCGAAAGGCTGGTGAAGGTCAAGCATCTACTTAAGACCAACTCTTCAAAAGTTCTTTACCCACCTGGGTAAGTAGCAAGCAGCGTTCTTATTGGTAGTAAAGAAGGAATTATTTCCCCATCTCACTTCCTCTTCTCTCCCCAGTTCAGATCCCAAGCTTTGTGGCAGTGAAAACAAAATAATTTTGACTGGGAAAACACAGTTTTTTTCCCTCTTGGTTGTTTACTGGAGGTTAGAGAGGCCTTGTTATATCCATCCAAGCAATCCAGGCAGTGCTTTGCTCTGGTTTCTTAAGTCAATCCTTAACTGTAATCAAATCAGGACACAGAATGGAGTCATCTTTGGGAATCCTCAAGTCAGGGAGCACAGCACGTGAGCAGGGAGCTGTGGCTTGATTATGCCCAGGTTCCACTCAGATTGGTGATTCGCCAACAGTGTACCGGGCAATAGGGACTGCGCTCCCAGCGCTGCAATATGTTTGTTCATTCACTGTGCACCTGCTCGGCGCCCACTTTGGGCAAAGCTGCGTGCAAGGTTCTGTACGTTGGTTCCCAGAGGAGAAGGACTGCTGCCAAGTTTCCTTTAGAATGTGAACTACACTGAGTGTGAAATGTAAGTGCTGGGAGTCTTGAAAAGTCTCTCATAATGCTTCATAAATTTCAGTTAGAAAATTAGCCAAGCCTTTAAGTAAGTGGATGGAGGCCTGTCCCATTACTGTAATTTCCAGGGTTCCTTTAGCCTCCATGCTTCCAAGGTTTCTGTGACTTATAGCAATGAGTTAATAATAATGCCTACATATAATTTTATTATCTATGTAGGGCAGCCAACACACAAAATGGCAGTCCATGTGCTAAATTCAGCTAGCTGAGAAGTTTTTTTGTCTGGCTGACAAAGGGCTTTCAATTCTGTTAAAAAAATGAGTTGCCAAGCAACCCAAGTATCCATCAGTGGATAACTGGATAAAAACAATGAGGAATATACACGCAATAGAACATTCATTATTCAGCCTAAAGAAGGAAGGAGATTCTGACCCATGCAATATGGATGAACCTCGAATGTTATGCTAAGTAGAATAAACCTGTAACAAAAAAGCAAATATTATGTGATTCCATTAATATGAGCCACCTAGAGGGGTCAAATTCTTAGAGACAGAAAGTAGAATGGTGGTTGCCAGGCACTGGTGGAGGGGAAATGGAGAGCTGTGTAATGAATGGGTAGAGAGTTTCAGTTACACAAGATGAAGAGTTCTGGCGATTCCTGGTAAAATAGTTAAATGTATCTCACTGGTTGTCCACTCAGTGTGAATGTAATGTGACCAAACTGTACGCTTAATGATTAAAATTGTAAATTTTATGTTATATGTATTTTAATTCAATTAAAAATAATTAGTTGCCTTAAAAAATGGAGAAGATCTGGCAACACAGGCCTGCACGGCTGCTCGTGCCCCAGAGCTCGCAAGTCTGTCATCCCTGCTGTCACTCTCCACTGCACACTCCGTCTCATGTCAGGAGTTCCCAACAGGAGTGTTCTGGGTGTGCCCAATGAAGGGCACCACCTCTTATGAAGACCAGTATATTAGAATTGCCTGATTCATGAACACATAAAGCCTAACACTAGATGGATGCAAGTTAGAGAGCCAGATTGGGCAACAGCTCTAAGACCAGCAGATTGGTACTCATTAAGGATGAAAAGCCCTGAGCTTTCCCAGCTCAATGACATGGGCTCTCTCTGCAGGGGTGAATGGAGCCCTCCATTCTCCTAAAATGGAAGGTCCTGTCTCTGAGCAGAGGTTCTGAGCCTTGCTCTGTCCAGAAGGCATATCAGAGTCAATTCACAATGATGATCGCAGTGGTCACTAGGAACAAACATCCTTCTCCCTCTCCATGGTGACTAATGGACCATGGCAGACATTCATCTAGAGATAATGTCCTGTAGCCTACTTACCTCTTTGCTAGCCAAGGATTGTGTGTGTGGTGTGTATATAGGAAGATTTCTTTTAGACAGATTCATTTTACATAGACAATCTTTTGTTGTATTGAATAACTCTAATAATAGAAATTACTGGAAAACACTACTTACAGGCAGTGTCCATATTACTTTACATCTAATTGGGAAAGTGAATATAAAGCAGTTTGCAGGTCTCAGACCCCACACATGTGATAGAAAGGTAATGCCTACTAACTCTGCCTCTCCTCCCTTTTCACCTCCCCAGCAAGGAAGCATTCAGAAAAGGTGTGGATATGATTTTCATTGGCACATAATGAATGATATCCAGCACTTGTGACAGTGTCACACAGTGGAACACTCCCATCCAAATGGCCAATAAGACCCTTAAATTAAGTAAAGAGAAAACCATGCTGGCTTTGGCAGCCCTCTAGCATGTGACCCAGGATGCAGAACTGGTGCACCACTGTCAGAATACTAGAGCTGAAGTACAGAGATCTGTCTGCAAATCTGAATACCTTATATCTACTTGCAGGCCTATAAACTTTCTCAATCTCAGTTTCCAGATCTATAAAATGAGGCCAATGACCACTGCCCACCTTCAAACTTTTCTGGAGTTTCAGATAAAACATGGATAGCAAAGGTTTTTAACTATAAAGCAAAGGACACATTTAATAGAAGACTTTACAAAAAACATGGAAATAATGCAAATGTCCATCAATGGATGAGTGGAATAAAAACTGTGGTAAAATATGTATATATTGGAATATTATTCAGCCCCTGAAAGGAAGGAAATTTTGACACATGCTACAAAGGGTTAACATCGAGAACATTATGCTAAATTCACTAAGCCCCTATAAAAGACAGATTAGATAATTCTACTTATATGAGGTAGCCTGAATTGTCAAACTCAGAGAGACAGAAAGGACAACTGTGGTTACCAGCAGCTGGGGAAGAAGGGAACTGGGGATTGTTATTTAATGAGTACACAGTTTCAGTTTAGGAAGATGAAGGAGTTCTACAGATAGATACTGGTAGTGTTTGCTCAACAGTGTGAATGTACTCAATGGAACCGAATTGTTCACTTAAAATGATTAAAGTGGTAAATTGTGCCATTTATATTTAAACACAACAAACAATTTACAAAAACCTTCAATATTTATAAAAATGAATATATGAGCATTGCGGAATCAGAAAATACAGATAAGTAAAAGAAAATATGAATCCTTCCGTAACTCAAATAATCACACTCAATATTTTGGTTTGTATCATCCCAGGATTTTTTCTCTTAAGATCCTTTAAGATGAAAAATGTTCAAGCAGACATATGTGGTGAATACTGACTTGATACTATTACTATTTTCACTAGAGTACTCAGCTGGGACAAGACAAGGAGGGATTCGCAGCATTAGAAGGAAGGTGAGAGTCAATTCTCCCCCTCGACACGGAGGTGAGCTGTCACTTCTATAATACCTCTTAAGGAACACATGCTTAATCAAATCAAATTAAAAATATAACAATGAAAGAAAAACATTATAAACTGAACAGAATAAAAGGCTATACTAAAAAATAAGAATACCAAATATTATGAAAGGCCTTCTAGCTATAAGTCTTATAAACCGTATCAAAACACACTACCATGTTTGCAAATAAAATTATATTGAGGTCCAGAACTTGTTTTGGGATAATCGAGTGAGCAGAGGAGTACCCCGGAGGGGATGTACAGATGAAAGAAGAGTGACCAAGAGTGGATGATTGTTAAAGTAGGTCATGGATACTAGATTGATTATAATATTCTTTTTACTTTTGGAGTGGGTGGGAACAGATGAAGTTAACAACAGAAAACAGAACAAGATACGAATAAGGACTCAACTTTTCCACCATCACACTCCATTTCTAGCTGTCTAGTTGTTGGCGTCTATTTTAAATTCAGGGGTTCAAAAGAACTAATTTTTTTAAAAGCATGCACACAAAACTTGTTCACTACTGAATAACAAATTCGAGTCTGCCAACTGTATCTGTGGAAAAGTAGGTTCATGTGTTTTGAAAAGTTAGGTGTATTTACTAATTTTGTTTCCTTGAATACAGCAGACAGAAAGGCCATCTCTTTCTCTGAAGACTTATAAACCAGTTTGCTTTTTATTGTTTTTCATTAAAATTTTAAATGTGAAGTATGTTCCAGCAAGTGAAAAATCCAGTGCACCAACTCACACTTGGGATTAATTGCTTGGAAAATTCCATTTCAAAAAGCACAGTGTTTGAAACTAAGGGGCATTATCTTATGTTTTGCTCTTTACTCAACTGCACATGAAGTATTTTGTGTAACTTTTGATCAAGGCAATACAAACATATAATAGAAATTTTCCCTCAAATTTTGTATTTGGAGAATATAAAAAAATAAATGTTCTTTAAATGTTTTTTTAAAATTATGAATACATATAATGAAGGCCTATCACTGAAAGGAAATTATGTAGTGTTATTTATAAAAGCACCAAGATGATGTTCAATTAAATGTGTAAGTTAACATTTCAGGGAGCTTTATTAAATAGAATTTTTCTTTTTTTAAGGTAGATTTGTTTGTTTATTTGTTTGTTTGTTTGTTTATAGAGGGGAAGAGAGGGAGAAAAACATCAATGTGTGGTTGTCTCTTGCATGCCCCCAACTGGGGACCTGGCCCACAACCCAGGCATGTGCCCTGACTAGGAATTGAACCTGTGACCCTTTGGTTTGCGGGTCAGCACTAAATCCACTGAGCCGCACCAGCCAAGGCTATAAAATAGCACTTTCTATTTTCTACTTAATAAGTTTGTGAAATATACCCTTCAAAAGCAACCAATGATTATTGGGATAGACCATGAGATTATCAAGAAAAAATTGTAAACAATCAACTTCTTTGAGTAATTCTTAGCGTTCTATATTATAGATCACAGGCCAAGGAATATAGAGCAGAGTGTCTAGATTTCAAAAGGCATTTGGTAGGGTTTTCCTATGATATCCCCAAGAATGGAGGAGCCATGGTGAATAGATAACCACACCAAAAGGGTATTAATTAATGGGTCAACTTTCAGAGATGTCACCAATCTCCAGATTTGACTTTGTCCCACTCAGTGATGTATGCAGGTTTTAAATGCAAACACAAACGGCACGCTGATCAAATATAGCTCTAAGACAGTGCCAATAATATGATCCATAAGGGGGGGATTTGAAATCATTTTGTTGCTTTAGACAAATATACCCAACCTCACAAGAAAAGATTGAAAAAATAAAAGTCCTATTTTGGGGTGAGTAAAAAGAAAAAAAATTCACATATACATAAATTGAAAAAAATTAGGAAAAAAGGAGACAAAGAAATTATCCTACAACAGAGAAGTAATGTATAAAAGAAGGAAGGAATTAATCCCACTTATTTTTGATGTGTGAGGATGAGGTAGATCAGACAGGTTTATAGTATTGAGTACTTAATATGTGCCAGGTACCATTATCAACACTGTACAAGTATTATACAAGGAGACAGCCTTATTAGGACTCCAAGGGGTTAAAGAATGATCTAAGGTTACATGAATTGAGAGCAGGATTTGCTTCCCAGGCTAAGAGAAACATAATGAAAATACAAGAAATTAAGAACAAGCTAAAGGTGTTAGAAAAACAGGAAGAACGCCAGTGTTGCTAGCATACAGCGTGTGGGACAAGATGAGGGGAAGCTGGACAAACAGCTGGGTAGTTATTGTTGACCTCACCAGTGGAAGAGTGAAGACTTCAAGTCTGTAAACATCTATCCTTCAAAGAGGTTAAGCAGAAGTAGGAGATCACTTGTCAAACATGGGGACTGGACTTTGGCAGTGATTGTAAAATTAAACTAGAGACCTGGAATTTCTTTGATTCTATCAACAGGAGCAGCAGTAGCACTAGAGATTACATTTTTAGAAAATGCTCTGTGCTCTAGTTTCTTTGTATTACCCTTTATCCTTACAACAATAATTATCCATTATTATGCCTATTTTAAATGCAGAAAAATCAATGGCCCATAGCAAGTCAGGATCCAAGGTCAGACATATTTAGTGACAAAACCCCATGCCCACCACGCTACTTTCATTCCCACAGGAAAACCAGACCATGGGAGCACTGGATTTGTTCAACAGCTTTAGGAAGGATCCAACACCAGCCAAAAACCAGACTGTTTCCCTTCTACTTACATGGTTCCCAGAATTTTAGCCTACCCATGAATTTCAATTTAGGCTTGCAAATTCTGCTTTGAAGTGATGAGGTTGTTGGGTGTTTTTTTTTTTTTTAGGATTTTATTTACTTATTTTTAGAGAGAGGGGAAGGGAGGGTGAAAGAGAGGGAGAGAAACATCAGTACATGGTTGCCTCTCGTACACTCCCAACTGGGACATGGCCCGCACCCAGGTATGTCCCCTGACTGGGAATCGAACCAGTGACCCTTTGGTTTGCAGGCGGGCACTTAATCCACTGAGTCATCCCAGCCAGGGCTAGGTTTCCATATTTTTAAAAGTAGACATATTACACACATATGAAGACAAAACTAACTGTCCTATCCCATTCCCTCAAATACATCCCAAAATGACCAATGTAAATATGCTGGTGTCTATATTCATTCCTTTCATACCAAATTATATAAACATATAGTTTTTCTTTTTCTTCCTTTCAACCACATAGAATCAAACTATACATTAATGCCCAACAATATCTCACATAGATATTTATATAAAATTCTAAGCAAAATATTAACAAATCAAATCCAACAATGAGTTAAAAGGATAATAAATCATGGCCAAGGGGGTTATCCCAGTAATGCAATATTGGTTTAACATAAAAACATTTATTAGTATAATTTGCCACAGTGATAATTTAAAAAGAAAAAACATATGATCATCTCAACAGACACAGAAAAAGCATCTGACAAACTTCAACACTGATTGCTGATAAAGTAAAAAAAAAACTTGGCAAACTATAAATATCAGGAAACTTCCTCGACCTGATACAGGGAATCTCTGAAACACCTAACATCATACGTAATGGTGAAAGAGCAAACGAGACATCTTCTCTCCCCATTTCCATTCAACATTTTCTAGAGATTCTAGCCAGTGTAATAAAGCAAGGAAATAAAAGCACCCAGACTGAAAAAGAAAGATGTAAAACTGCATTATGTTTTCAGAAAGCACATTTATTTATGTCAAAGGTTGGAAAACTGTGTCAGTTTTGTAAACAAAGTTGTACTGAAACATAGTAACATCCAATTCACGTATGTATTGCCTATGGCTGCCCTCACAGACCCCTCACCAACAATGTGGAAAAGCTGAAGAGTTGCCACAAAGATTCCCAAATCAAAAATATTTACTATCTGACTTAAAAAAAAGTTTACTGACTTCTGATCTATGTAGGAAATCTGACAAAACCTGCAATACAGTTAAATAGGCAATTTTAGCAGTATTTCAGAATACAAGATCAATATACAAAAGCCCATTATATTTCTATATACAATTTGTAGTCACGAATTAAACATTTAAATACATTTATAATAGCACCAAAATTATAAAAAATACTCAAGAGAAAATCTGATTAGAGATGTGAATAAACTGCATGAAAACTGTAAAAATTTACTGAAAGAAATTTAAAAAGATATGCACTGTTCACAGTCAATATTTTTAAAATGTTGATTCTCCCCAAATTGACCTATATATATTCAATGTAATCCTAATGAAAATTCTATCACACTGTTTTGTAGAAATGGACAAACTCTCCCATCAATCAAGTAACAATTATTAATAACCCATTCAACAACAATGTTTAAACATACTAACCTCGGCCCTCTGGAAATTCTGTTAAAGGCATTGGAATACTCCATACAGTGACACCAACACAGTGATGCATGTGACATATTAGCATGGAACTAGTGATGATCCACAGCAACCCCATGCAGACACTGCCATTGGTCACTGCCCTTTCCTCAATGAGCCTGGATAAAGGATCCGAATTAAAGCAGTTTGGAGCTAGTACCCTCTTTAACATCTCAGAGGTCTGATGGATGCTGCTGATTAAGGTAGGCAAGTATGTTTTTACCTTTATTTTTTTGGCCCAGCCTTCTCTGCCATTTTTTTTGCTTTGCCAAAATAAAAAAAAAATGGGTTCTGTATTGGTGGCTATATTTAGCCTTGCATTTAAATTTAATGTCACATACTGTTCTCCTTTAAAAACAAATATACAGCTCATATATTGCAGAAAGCTTCCTATTCATTAAGCCTATGTCATAATAAATTTTACTTTTTCTGAATCCTTTCAACCCTATATTCTGTGCTAGACAATGCTGAACTCAGTTCTCTGCTACTAGGGTTACTATCTGAGCCTTATTTTTCTCACCTGTCAAACTGTGAAACTGTATCTGTATCACAGAGTTATGAGGACTAGAGAAGATGGTTGGTTACTACTGGGATGTTAGCTCTACAATATCTGGATTTTGTTTAATTTGCATATCACCATAGCCCCAGCACCCACAATAATGCTGAGTAAAGAGCAGGTGTTCAATAAATAGCTATTAAATGAGTGAATTGTAACTAGCTTATTACATATTATGGCACATAAAAAACAAGTTCAATTCATGTGCATAGTTAATATTCTATTGGGTTGGCCAAAAAGTCCATTTGGGTTTTTCATAAGATGGCTCTAGTAGTGCTTAGTTGTCTTTAACTTTGTTGGAAACAATTTTGTTAGACTGTATTGTGACAGCTGTCATATCAGCATGCATTTAAAAAATTCATCAAAACTGGTGAATTTTTGTGTAACCATTTTAATATTGAAGATGGAAGAAAATATTCAACATTTTCAGCATGTTATGCTTTATTATTTCCAGAAAGGTATAAATACAACAGAAACACACAAAAAGATTTGTGCAGTGCACAGAGAAGGTGCCATGACTGAATGAACGTGTCACAAGTGGTTTGAGAAGTTTCGTGCTACAGATTTCTCACTGGATGATGCTCCGTGGTTGGGTAGATCAGTTGAAGTTGATAGCAATCAAATCGAGACATTAATTGAGAACAGTAAACGTTATACCACATGGAAGATAACTGACATACTCAAAATAACCAAATCAATAAAGTTTTTGGAGAAAATGAAAAATGTCTTTTATTTTACAGAGAAAACTAAGTGGACTTTTTGGACAACCCGATATATAGCCATTTGCAATCATTTTCATCACATGGCATACAAAGTACTAAAATTCTGCAGCACACCAAATATATATATATATATATATATATATATATATTGCCAATCTGACAAAAATATAATTTTTATTTATTCACACCAGACAGCTATAGTTGTGTTGGGTGTGTTGTCACTTTTTATTTGACAATCTCAGGGAAAAGAGGCCAGTGCCTAAATAGTTAGGTATTGCATGCTTTAAAAATTCTTGCAGCACAGTAGTGTGCCACTACACACCGGTGGAAAATCGCCGTTCATAAGCTGCTTGAACACAATCACCCAAGGTCCTCTATTTGTCCCCTGGAATCATATTTTACCCAGGGCTTCAAGTTAGAAATTACGGCAAATGCCAGAGAGCCAGACTAAAGTGAAAAAGTAAGATACAATCCTGGTGTGCAAAATTTAAAATGCCAAGAAAATACAGTAATGAAGAGAAATAGTATTTTCATGCAATATTTTATAAAAATCAAAATAATACAAAAAAATTTCATGGTGAGGAAAATCAGTTTAAAACAAAAACAATATCAGTTAACAGTACCATGCTGAGACATACTGAAGCCTGACACAAAGGGGGAAAATCAGTAGCACTGATCCTATCATTATTTAAAATAATTAGATTTTAAATGTCACATGGAAATATTATTTCTCTCAATTACCAAGTTTTTATCATGCCCTGAAATTCTCTGTCCCAGGTAGATGTCTCACTTGCTTCCCCTAATCCCAGCCCTGAACAGTAGTCCAAGTTGTTCTTGAAAACCCCTTAAACTGTCCATGAAATAATATAACATTCTATTCTTCATAAGTTCTGCTCAGCCAAATTTGTGGCCACTGGTGGAACAGCTCACCATTTCTCCAGGTGAGTTCTGGATGAGGACGCTGGTTTACACTGAAGGAGCCGTGCTATCCACAAAACATGTGTCTTTAACCAGCAAAGCCACCCTCAGCTCAGGGAGGTGCTAAGACTCTCCTGGTCTCTGAAAACAGCAGAATCATGTCTCCCTTACTCCTGGCAAGGCCTCTGAAGCAAGTGGACCCACTACACTATTTCATGTATGTTCATTCTTGCTTATGTTATTCCTCTCTCTCTCACACACACACACACACACACACACACACACACACCTGTGCAATTTGGAGGCATAAACAATGTGATTCCGATGGAAAACCCTTTGGCTCTGCCCAGCATGCCTGCTCGATGACCAACTGACTCTGTCCTCAGGAGCCTTCGCTCCCACAAATCTCCCACAAATCTTCCATAAATTGCTACTGATTTCCTCCAGCTGCCAAGACAAAGGCAACTCTGGCAGCCAGGCTATGTGTTCCTCTTGCTTTCCCTAAGTACCCATACCATGTTGCTTCCCACAAATTCACAGTTTTATCCTGAGATGAAATCGCACAATTTCTGCCAGGAATCACACATGGAAACGGTTTCGTTTTGCTTCTGGACATACTGTATTTGATAAAATTAAAAGGAAGTCACCATATCAACATTTTCACACAAGAAGAAAGGGGGAAAAGAGGAAAGTAAAACTCAACCAGCTATGAGACCTAGTACAGGAAAGATAGGAGAAAACATTCCTTCCCTTAAAGGTTTCAAACCTTGAGGTATAAAGTACCCTCTTGTCTTTCTCTTTGTTCCTACTATGGCATCTAGCCAGTCACCAACTAATATGAGAGCTGGGTGCCAATTCCATTACATATATTTAAACCTAAATGGAGAGACAGTCATAAGAGGAAGTGAAATCTCCCTGTCCAAGTCTCTCAGTGAGAACAGATGCTCCCTGCAAGCTCTCTGAAATCAGTTTCATTCTTTGGGTCACTGACACAAAACATGGACTTGGCACAGGGCAGGCCATGGCAGAAGGCAGGTCCGATAACTGTTCATGTAAATATCTATTAGGTGACAACCTTGAAGTCGTGTTCAGGTGCTGTCCAACACCACTGCTGTGCAAATGTGGGGGGGCACCAAGTATCAGATTCCACATGTTTCTTCCAGGTGCTTTCCTGGAGATAACAGGTGAGGTAACAGACTTAGCAAGGCCAAGTGACTTGTCTTAGGTCACACTGACAGCAGGTACGACCCTCCACCAAAGCTTCTGCCAAGGAACCATGATGGGTTCCTCTGCCCTGGGGCAGGACCATTTGAACCATGGCACATGTTCCTCATGCAGCCTCTCCCCATGATGAGGGGAGTGAGACCCCTCTCCCCAGTGCAACAAGATGTGCCACATGATGTGAGTGGCTCTAGAAATGCAGCTAGGAGTCACACAGCCACAAATACCTGCTCCTTTGAGACCACAACAGGGAGAAACATGGATGCAGAGTGATTCATAAAAACTCAGTACTGGTACACAAAACACCCAATGACACAAGTTCAACTGAATTCTTTCTTCACTAATCAATGTATCTTTTTAATAATTATAAAACTATAATGATATCACAAGGCTATTAGCTCCTTAACATTGCAAAACCTTTTTCTTTCTGTCTTGTTCATTGGTCTATTCCCCACCCAGACCTGAATCTAACACTGAATAAGCATTTCCTGAATAAATGAAAAGATATACATAGATATAGATAGAGATACACACACATAATATATTCACTGACAAAATCCCCAAAACATGGAAAAGTATTATAAATAAACAAAACTCTCCCATCATTTCACAAAACAGAGATTTATATTTTAGCTACATCTACAATTACATTTTAGGATATTCTGTTCAGAATGTATTCAATCTAATTTGAGATTAGACCATATACAGAATTTTGTATCCTTTTTTTGTCAACACATCTTGCCTTTAATTTTTATCCTTCCCTTTGGTTCTCTTTTCTTCAACTCAAGTGCATTTATAGCTAAAGACCCCAGAAATAAGTAAATCAATATACAATGTCCCAAAGTGATCAAACACCAGAAATTGCTGGAGTTAAACACTTCAATGAAGTAAAGAGTTGCTCAGAACCAGTTCTTCCTCACTCCTAACACAGGTCATTTTTTCAGTTAACAAGTCAAGCAAACACCAAGATCACTATAGTTACACTCAACTTTGTAGTATTCTTTGCATAGAAAAGACATATGTCTTTCTACTAATGTACAGCTAAAGAATAGAACTTAAGGGCAATCGCAAGGATGTGGAAGACCACAATCCTGCATATGAGATTACTCAAGCACTTCTGAATCCTAAAGACTTTAAGAATCACAGATTTGTTTCCAACTATTTCACAATGTGAGCATTGGTTTCTAAATATGAATCGTGCATTTTAACTCAGCAGACTTCCCTTTCAGTATCTCTGCTTGGATACCTAATATACAGTGAGACCCAAATTCCATAGTTGAACAATAATCTTTCCCTTCGAAGCTGCAACCTGCACACCCCATCTCAGTAAATGAAGACTCCAGGTTTCCTTCTGTCTCAGGGCAAAAATCATGATGTCATCCTTTTCTCCTCTTTCTCTCATACCTCCCACCAAACCTCTACCTGAATCTGACCCAGAATCTGACTACCTCCTACGCTCTCTGGGGAGGCATCTGTCACTGCTCACCTTGATGACGCATGGACATCCCAACTGGTCCTTCCACATCCACACTTGTCTCCTCACTAATAGCCACAGACCATCCTGAATTGTCCTTTAAAATGTTAAGGCAACAAAGTGGCAGCACAAGGAAATCTTCTGGAGAAATAAAATGATGATGGACTCTGTATCTTGACTATGATAGTGGTTAAATAACTATGTTTGTTAAAGATCACAGGACTGTGTACCAATAAGGGGAAATCTTCTCATATGTTAAAAAAAATTAAACCAAAAACATAAATCAGACTACTGAAGTTCTCTGTTCAAAACCTCTAGTAAAAGTGAAGTTTGTACCTGACCCAATTCTCTATTGTCTTTGACTTCATTTTCTAATGCCCTTTCTCCTCTTTACAAACTCTGGTCCAAGCACACTGACCCCTTGCTACTCCTCAGATAAGTGACTTAGTACCCAGTCCATCCCTTCTCCCAGGAACATGTTACCCCCCACTACCCTACCTCCCAGATAAGTGCAAGGTTGACACCCTCCACTCCATCTCTTGAAAAAAATGTAACCTTCCCAATTGTGCTCTATTTAAAGATGCCACCCATCTCCCATCAGCATTTGCAATAGCTCTTACCTTGCTCTAATTTTCCTTGTCCTTTCATAGTTTTTATCAATTTCATACATTCCACATAACCGACCTACTTATATTTTGTGACCATTATCTGACTCCCCATTACCCACCCCCAGTGGAATTTAAGCTCCGGAGAACAATAATTTTTCTTTTGTTCACCAATATATCATCAACACTTAGAAAAGTGCTTAGAGTAGAGTACGTGTTTAACAAACATCAATTGAATGAATGAGCAGACACAAAAGGTGCCTACTATATGTGAGGCAATGCACTAGCCCCCTACAGTAGATTACAAATGTAAAATGACACTTAACCTTGTTTTAAAAAATGTGTTGGGCTGTATATTCCCAAGTCACCCTTCCCTGCACAGCTCACAAGTTCATTCCAAATGAGTGTTTTAAATTACAGGCTACAGCAAAATGAAAGCTCCCCAAAGGCCAGGATCTTAGCTTTCTTGCTGCTACATTCAGTCTCAGTACAGTGTGTGGCCCATAGTAAGCACTCAGTATCTGGTGAATGAGTAAGCTCCCTGTGGACAAGAAATACAGCTCTTGTTGGTTCTGAGCTTCTGATCCTCCCCAGCACAAAGAAGGAACATCAGACACAGAGGACCCAGCCCTGGGTCTGCTCTGCATAGTCTCTTAATGGCAACAGTGTACACAGACTTTCCTCAATATTCTTGGGAACATTAGTGAGAAGGATGATTTTTAGCATGCCAAAGGAGCACTTCACTTCAGGTGACAGCCCTCTGGAATTCCTATTGGGCACATTGCCTCAAAGACAGGCTCACCGATGTTGACATGGATTCTGAGCGTGAGAACAAGGTCAACAACTAACATGCCCATGGACAGCAGTGAGAAACTGCTGAGTTTTCCTTTGTATTATGACCTCATGACCTCATTTCTTCATTTTTAAACTTCACAGCAAAGTCACCATGAGCCCAAATATCCAGGAAAGGAACCTCAGCCATCTTCTACCCCAAGGCCCTCTGCTCCACCAAAACTCTCAAAGGCTTTGCATCCCTGACTCTGAATTTTCCAAAGATAGAAATGCCTCATTGGCAAGTGAACAGCACCTGAGATATGACTTCAAGTTCCACAACCACAGTCACATGCAGTGTTTCAGCCCTGTTCAGTAAACATATAATGTGAACAACAGGTATAATTTTAACTTACATATATGATATTAAAAAGAAATAAAAAGGAACAAGTGAAATTAATTCGATAATATATCTACTCTGACTCATTATATCCAAACTACTATAATTTCAATATGAAATAACAATATTAGTGATATATTTTACCTTCTTTCTCCAAACATAGTTTTGTAAATCTAGCATATGTTTATGTCACCTGACAGCCTATCTCAGTCCAGACTGGCCACATGAGACACTCCAACAGTCGCCTGTGGTCGTGGTGACCATACTGACAGCAGTACGCTCCTTCTTTTTCAGGATGCTGCTGTTCTTAGATTCATACTGTAACAGGGTGCAGCGGGGAGGGGGGGCAAATAGGTATTTGTATGGGGTCCAGAACTCAGTGTCCAGGAAATATTAGGAAAAAAAGTATATAGGATGTCCTCACCCCAGAAGTTTGAGCTGGGGGATGGGACACATGGAGCAGGGCCATTGAGAGTTGTTTTGAATAGCAACAGTTTTGCAGATAACCTCTAGAACAGTCGTTTAACATATCTATAACCTTTAACTGGTTTCATAGATGTGTTGAACAGCTATGGCCATGCTTTGAGCCAGGGGGATGGGAGTGACTTCAACCCATGATGTAACTAAGAGACAACTCCCCCTGGTTACAGAGCCTGTATAAGAGCTTAGAGATGATTAGTTCCTTGCCATGGGGCCACACCTGCCTGGACTTACTATGGCAGCCCAGGAAAACTGGATGAATATGGGAATGCTGGCAGGTAACTGACTGTGGGAGGAGTCAGAAATCGGAGTGCAGAGGAAGACTGCAGAGGAAGACCAGCCATGCCTGGTTGGGACTATGAAGCTTGGGCAGAGAAGAACCAAGGACTTCTATTTCTTTTTCTGAGATATGGTACCCCGGACTGGGAAGAGGGGAAGGAAGGACTGTGCATTTGTGAGTATTCTAAAGGACTTTGGGATCTCAGTGAAGACATTAAGTCATTACTCTTAAGTTTGTATAACTCTTTAAATATATAAACCCTTTCCTTTTCACCAATCTCTGGCATTGGGAGATGTCTTTCCCCTGGTGGTGGGCAAGGCAAACCTAGTACAGGGTGGGGGATCCCTGGAGCACAAGTGGGGGTCCATTCAGTAATAGTTTATCATTCACCACCCCCAGGTCTGTTCTGTAACAATACCACTGAAAGATGTTATAACTGATTTTTAAAAGTCTTTTAAGCTATACTGACATCACTTTCATTATTCTTAGCTTCAAAACATCTTCTTGTAAGGCAGTTAAACAAGGCAGCATCATAGTAGGAAAGGGCTTTTCAGTATAGCAAAGCTAGCCTGTCTCCCTCACTTACAAATAATATGTGGGTTTCTCTGACCTCTAACTTGAACCTATTTCATTGAATTCCAATGAGTTCCTTACCTTTTTTTATGTGGTATTTCTTATTGATGACAGTGTAAGTATGTGCTGGCTACAAGGTATTTTGAAACAGCTATGCCAACAACAACAGCAAATGGTAAACTGAACAGAAACAAAAAGGAAGCTGGAAGCACGAGGAAGCTCAAGGGTATTTACCTTCTCATTATAATTGCACTCTGTGTTCTAGCTCCTAGTGTTCTAAGAGGTACAACCAAGATGAGGCTTAAGAATAACAGGGCTCTTAAGGACTCAGCATAATGTTCCAACCAAGTTTTTAATGAAGAGGAACTAAAAACACCTTTAGGTTAGGTGGTAATTCACCAGGTGAGAAAGTTGCTTTAAAAATCTGTACCAAGAAGAGCTCTTGTCATTTTTTTCCTTGAAGATGAGAATATTGTTTCTACTAGTTTCTCAGAGATGAAATGGATTACATATGAAAGGCAGTTCCATTTGGAGAACTTTCCACAGGGACAGCAGTGTGAAGTTGGTAGCTAAGTGGAACATAAGATAATTAACACATCATAAAACATATAGACTCTGACATTCTCAATCCCCTATTTCCATTTTCCATGACCCCAGAAAGCTACTTTTGCAAAAGAAAGCAATCTGGATTAAAGTTAACTTTCAGTGCAAGATTGGTTTCAAGTATTTCTCAGCCTACAGCATGAGATATTCTGGCCCAGTTCTAACACCTGACTCAGCAGAGACCAGCTGCAACAATGGTTTTCAGGAGACCAATGCTGAAATTGGTGAGACTCTGAAAGTACCTTGCTGAAGTTGCCGATTTCTTAAAATTGGGTTCACATTATAGGAACCCTGATGCTGTATCTACAGCCCTGGTTTCTTAGAGAGAAGAAAAGACCAGCCTATAACATATTTCTTATCCTACGAACAGCCAAGAAATAATTGGCAGCAACCTCCAGTAGAAATGATTGATACTCAGTGCTTGGCAAAGAGCCAGGAAGCAATTGATTTGTTCTGCAATTACTTGCAAATATCACCTTGAAGTAGAAGAGAAAGCTAAGAACCTGTCATGGACCATGGCCCTTTTGGCCTTTGAAAATGCATATAAAAGCAGAGAGAACAAGAGTGAAGCACATGGCATCACAAATCCTTATGGTTTCAGCCTCCAGAAATAAATCTGAAGTGTGTGAATAAAAAGATATCAATGACTACAGCACTAAAATTAATGGAAAATGTAATAAAGGTACAACTCAACAAATACTTCTAGATTTGGGACAGTGCCTAATAACACTGTATTTGTGATATTTTTGATAAGTCAAGTACAAACAGTATTCATTCTTTCTTCATTCACGTATTCATTCAACCAGGCCATCCGAGCCTTTCATATGTGGGGTACTATGCCAGACACTGGTATCACAATGGTAAACTAAACCTGACATGGACCTGCCCTTATGAATCCTACTCATCCACTGTGAGGAAGGCAGACATAGCTACATAAATTCACTTGAGTCAGTAATACTGATAATATTTGTAAGAAGAATTGTCATTTAGTGAATGCCTAATATGCACTGGGTTCTATGCAAGGCATTAACCTAATAACCACCAGCAAATAAGCATTAAGACCAATTCAGAGATGAGATAACTGAGTCTTATAACTTGCCAAGGTCATCCAGATAGTAAATGACAGAGCCAGGATATAAGCCCAGATTTGTCTAACTCCTATCATAAGCTTAATGTTTGAAAAAAAGATGTTCAGCACGGACTGGAGTGGCTCAGTTGGTTGGGCATCACCCTGCAAAGTGGAAGGTTGCTGGTTCGATTACTAGTTAGGGCACATCCCTGGGTTGCAAGATGTGGGTTCAGTCCCTGTGAGGGAGCACACTAGAGGCAACTAATTGATGTTTCTCTCCCTCTCTTTCTCCTTTCCCTCCCCTCTCTCTAAAAATAAATAAAATCTTTTAAAAAATAAGATGTTTGAGTGGGCTGAGAGGGGAGTAAAAGATAGAAAATTGTACTTGAACAACAATTAAAATAAAATTCAAAAAATTAAGACGTTTGAAAATATCATCATGATATGTTAAACAAATTAGGCAAATCAATGGTTAGTAGGATTGAGCGATGGTTTGTGCATGCCATTAAAATTCTTAATTGAAGAACAGCAATTTACAATATGCATAAAGAATCTGAATAGCTCCAGGTAGTGCGGCTCAGTTGGTTGAGTGTTGTCCCAAGAACCAAAAGGTTGTTGGTTCAATTCACAGTCAGGGCACATCAGAGTGGGTTGTGGTTTCAGTCTCTGGTTGTAGTGTGTATAGAGGCAACCAACTGATGTTTCTCTCGCATATCAATATTTCTCTCCCTCTTTTTCTCCCTCCTTTCCCCTCTCTCTAAAATCAAAAATGAAATAAGATAAAAGCCCTGGCTGGTGTGGTTCTGTGGATTGAGTGCCAGCCTGTGAACCAAAGGGTCACAAGTTCAATTCCTGGTCAGGGCATATGCCTGGGTTGCAGGCCAGGTCCCCAGTAGGGGGCATGTGAGATGCAGCCACACATTGATTTTTCTCTCCCTCTCTTTTTCCTTCCCCTCCCCTCCATCTAAAAATAAATAAAATATTTAAAAATAATAAAATAACAAAAAAAAGAATTTGAACAGACATTTCACCAAGGAAGATATATAGATAGCAAATAAGCACATCAAATCATGTTCAAAATCTTTAATCATTTGGAAAATGCAATTTAAAATTACAATGAAATACCACCATACTATTAGGAAGTCTGGGGGGAATTTTTTTTTTTTAATTTGACAACAGGACGTACTAGTGAAGGTGTAAGCAACTGGACTCTTAAGTGGCATTAAAAGGGAGAGTTCAGAATGGTAATAGGTTTGGGAAAGAGTTTGACGCATTCTTATAAAGTTAAACATACTCACTGTACAACCTAGCAACTTCACTCCTAGGTATTCATTCACCCAAGGAGAATGAAAACTGTTTACCACAAACCTCTCCAATACACACTTGGTTCCTTCCCTGGGGGTTTGAGCCTATTCTCTTGCTTTCTTTGGAAGCTCCTTTAATGACTTGATTCATAATCTCCCAAAACTGGAAATAACTCAACTGTCCAAGTGGATAAGCATATTGTAGTACAGTCTCACAATGGGACACTATGCAGCAATACAAAGGAAAAAAACTAATGATACAAACAAAAAACAATGCATAAGTCTGAAAGTGAAAGAACCTAAATTCAAAAACTGCATACTATACGATCTCAATTACATGACATTCAGAGAAAGGTAAAATTTTTAGGAATAGAAAACTGATGTGGTTGCCTGGGAGTGGGAGATAGGGGGTGGGGTGGGGTTGACAAAACCACTCTGTATGCATTTGTTAAAATTCAGAACTGTATAGTAAAATGAGCAAATTTCATTGTAATTAAATTCAAAACATGAATAAAATTCATTTCAAAAGTTGTGAGTTTTAACGTGAGAAATTAAACACCTCCCATAAATACATGGAACTATTTAAAATTCATCTAGCTTAAACCATCTCAAATTACAAGACGTTTTTCTTGATGACAAAATGTTGAAACATGCATATTTTCAAACTGGCAAGTAACTGACTTTTTTTTGCAACACCTCTCTGGTTGGCAAGCAGCTCAGTTTGCTCCAACACCTTCACTCTTTGTGCAGGGAAATGCAAACAGCGGGCAGGGCGTTTCTGGAATGGGGATGCAGGTTTCTCCTCAGCCTATAATAAGTCACAAAATCGGCTGTAGCGAATGTGTGTCTTCACAGAGGAGAAACTGCCAAGAAGCTGTAATTTTCCAAAAGCTTGCTGATTTCTCAGTGAGAGAAACACATCATAAGAATAACCTGGTCAATTGCCTGGGAGTTTCTATCCTTATCATCTGCTGGTAAGTGCTCTGCAGTCAAAGTCCTGGTTACAATCCCTCTGTCATCCTTTGTCATTCCCCAATAAAATATTGTGCTCGAAATCTTTCCTTACCATGTGCTTTTTTAGTCACTCAGACATTAACCACACCCTCCACTCCACTTCTTTGCATGGCACATTATAACACAAGGATACCTAACACAGGACACCAATCAGCCAGTCATTTTACAAGCATCTGGCAGGCTGGAGAGTAGCTCACCTTGGCAGTCAGTGCCAGGAGAGCAAGACCCCCTAGGTCTCTACTCTCCAGCACACACCTGGGTCTCCCCTGGGGCCCCAGGGCCTATTCTCCTGCTCTCCTTAGAGGCTCCTTTGAGAACTGCCCTCAAGCTCTGGCTCATTTGTTCCTCAAAGACTTACTCAAAACCCTGTATTACAAGTAATCCAAAGCAAGAAATGAAAAGTGATGCTCTCGAGAACTTCTGTAAAGATGAAGACAGGAAGCTGCCAAAGCCTGTGTTCCTTCATTTTCCATGCCAGTTTTCAAGAATACAGTTACCAGCATGTTATATAAAATAAGAATATGGACTGGGTGAAGCATTCCTCCCTAAATTAGAACCCATTAAAGCAGTGCTTTTGCAGTACAAGACAAGTCCGGTAGGGCTATATTAACAGAAAAAAGAAAAACTTCAGAATCAACACTCACCACAGTAAAGATGACAAGCAATTCCCTGTATATAAAGGTGTATTAAAATAATGAATTATTATACTCTTGACTGGGAATTACTATACTCTTGATTGTTCAGCACAATATCTGAACAATCAATCTGAACAATCCAGATGAAAGTCTCACCACTCTCTTAGTGACATGGGCAGTTTAAGTTCTAGCTCTATGCAATTTAAACATCTGTAAAATAACAGAGCTGAGCAAGAACAAAATTTCAGAGTTCTCTTGCAATAGTATGCTTCATAGCTTTAGGAATCAGAAAAGCATAGAGGGCAATAAATTGTCTGTTTTCCACTCTTAAAATACAACTTCCATGAGGACAATCCTGGTACTCTTAGTACCTAGCAAAGTGCCTGGCATATACAGTGTGCTCAGTAAATTTTTGTTCGATGACTAAATGAGTGATATAAAAGGCAGGACAAGTTTGCTTTGCCCCATCATTTGACTATCAGGTTCTGTAATTAAGAAATTAAATTTATATACCTAAATTATGATTTCATGGTAAATGTGGTAGGCATAGAAAAGAGTATGAGACCCTGAACTTACCTTTGATGTTCTAGATGGGGAAATAAGAAATGTTTACTTGAGCAAAGAACAATGTGGGCAGTAAAGAGTCTGCACTGAAACTATGCAATGGTTCAGAGCAGGGATAGGTCACAGTGCGGAGTGCACAGCCTGCAGTCTACAGAGAAGGCTTTTTGGAGTGTACACACATGAAGCCAAGCTTTGCTTGACTGGTCAAGAAACATTAAAAATGGCAAATATGGGGTTCATGTCAAGAACAGGTTACTATACTGGGCATTGAGATAAGGTACGTCTGGACTTTTATGTATTAACAAGATATGGTGAAAGCAGGTCCAAACTTAAACTTCACATTTTGAATGTCCACTTATGCCACTCCCAGGTTCACTTATCCCACAGTCTGTCACACATTTCCATGTAGATGCCCCTACAACTTTCCAGTGTACCTGATCACTCTTCCCAGGACACCGTGTACCATCTTGGACTCCTCCCTTACCTCCAATTCCATCTCTCACTAAGTTCTTTTTCCTGAATACCTCTTGGGTTTCCCCCTTCCTCCTTTGCCTTAAGTTGTACTTTGGCCATAGATTCCCTGATGCCCCTCCTGCATGGATTTTATCCCCTATATCAAGGATCAACAAAGTTTTTCTGTAAAGGGCCACGTAATAAACGGCTTAGGCTTTGAAGGTCATACAGTCTCCATCTCAACAAATCAACACTAGCATTATTGCCCCAAAGCAGTCATAAACAGTATGCAAGAAAATGACTGTGTTCCAATAGAATTTTTTAACAAAAAGAGGCAGTGAGTGGAATTCTGCCCGAGGACCACAGTTTGATGACCTCCTCCTCAGATTACTACCACAGTACCAGGTGGTTTACAAAAAATACAAATAGAACCATACTGTTCTCCTGCCTAAACTCTTTCAACACTCCCACTGCCCTCAGGATAAGTTCCAGGGTCCTTGGCAGGACATACAAGGACCTCTGTGTCTGCCCCACTGCCTGGCCCTCCAACTCTTACCACTGCACATTCAACAATCAACGACTTGATGCTTTCCCAGAAATACTAGCCTCTTGTGCCATAATTGCACATGCTTGGTTCTATTCATATAAGGTCTCCACTTGTCCATCTGGCAAACTCTTGTATGTCCTTCAAACCTACAACCAACCAATGTCTCTTCCACAAAACCTTTGCTGACCGAAATTCTGAATAAAGTCAGGCCAGTGTCTATTCCCCAAACTCCTTTACATTCTTTTATAGCGCATGTGACATTGGACTGTCATCGCTAGGTATGTGTTTCTCACCACCATCAACTCCACTGGGCCCTAATGAGGGTAAAGGCTGTATATTGCACATCGTGTATCCCCTGGATCTAGCAAAATCTAGCACATAGCTAGGTCATAGCAACTATTTGTTTTATTAATCTGTAAAAACAAATCACAAATATTCCAACCTGGTTCTCATTTGATCTTGTATAACGTAAAAGAAATCTGATTTTTCTCAACATTCTAACTACTGTGGTTATGCAGATGATTTAAATTCAACACCTTCTATTAAAACTTGTCCAAATGTCAGAATGAATTGTTCTTTCTCAGGATGTTGTAACTCAAAATTTCCTCTTTTAAAGGAGATGTACTTTAAAAACTGCTACTTAGCTGTCTCCCCATTAGTCTTTCATTAGCTACTTGAACAATGGTAAATATGTTACATCCTCTTGCAGACAGCATAAGTCCTCAAGCAATTAGTTTGTTCCACCAAACACAGATATACTTTGTTTTATTGCATGTCACTTTTTTGTGTTTTTTACAAAGTGAAGGGAAAATCCTTCATCAACAAAAAGATTACGACTCGCTAAAGGCTCAGATGATAGTTAGCACTTTTTATCAATAAAGCATTTTTATTTAGGTATGTACATTTTTTAGACATATTACTATTGTATACTTAATAGATTATAGTATAATGTAAACATAGCTTTCAATGCACTGGGAAACCTAAAATTTTGTACGACTCACTTTATTGAGTTATTAGCTTTATTAGGGTGGTCTGAAACCAAACCTGCAATATCTCTGAGGCGTACTGACCTGGTCACCACATGACCACAATGAGCAAAACTTCACAGAGCAGGGAAAATTCCTGTGTCTTCCAGAAGCTAAATGGAACCTGAGGCCAGAAGACACACGAGCTCATCAGTACAAACTATAAAAAAAACCTTTCACCCATCAAGCTGGCAAAACTTGAAAAGATTATATTCAGTTTTGGTAAAGATAAAGGGAAATGAATAACTTGTACACACTGATGGGAATGCAAATTATACAATCCCTTTGGGGGGTAATTTGGAAATACTCTCTACTCCTAAAATGCACACCCTCTTAAACTTGGCAGTGCCATTTCCAGGACTTTAACCTGTGGAAAAATTCACAGTTGGGCACCCAGCCCTGTGTGTAAGGACACACCTTTCAGCATTTTTTGACAGCCCACTACCATGTCTAATAGACAGACATCTTAAACTCACAAAGTCCAATGAAACTCCAGAGCCTCAACCAAAAAATTGCACAGCACAGCACTCCCCATCCAGGGAATGGCAACTCTGCCCTTCCAGTAGTTCAGATTTAAAAACACCTTGGAGTCATTCTCAGCGCCTCTCTTTGCATGGCCCTCATCTTATCCATCAGACAATTCTTTGGGGTATGCTTTCAAAATACATCCAACCCCTTTTTACACCATCTCTACCACTCCTATTCTGAGCCAGCCACCATCAGTAATAGCTTCCTAATGGTGTCCTTTGCTCCCAGCCCTCCATACATCCTTAATACATTACCTAAGGCGAGACTTTTCCAATGTTGAGGCATGTCATTATCCTAGTCAAGACCCTGCAATGGTTCCCATTTCTCTCTGAGTAAAGTTTAAATGGTCTAAAATGCTTGGCATAATCTGTCTGCTCTCTCTTACACTCTGACCTCTCCTTCCATATTTCTGGCATTGCTCTCCCTATTCCAGGCCACAGGGCCTTTGTATGTCACACAGTGCAAGAACCACTTCTGCCACAGGGCCCTGGCACAGAGCCTTTGCACTTCTGCCTAAGTACAAGGCATTTGTACTTTACCCAAGTACACACATGGCTCCTGCCTTTACTCATTCAAGTTTTTGCTTAAATACTACCTTCCCCGTGAGATCTACCCTGACAACACTATTTAAAATTGGGGCAACATACCCTATCTCCACAGTCTTGACCACCTAACTCTGCTCTTGTCCCCACCTTTAATATCACTTAACAGTTTCTTCTTCTTAAGATTTTGTTTATTTTTAGAAAGAGGTAAAGGAAGGGGTAAAGAGAAGGAGAGAAACATTGATGAAGGAGAGAAATAACTGATTGCCTCTTGCATACCCCAACCGGGGACCTGGCCCACAACCCAGGCATGTGCCCTGAGTGGGAATCAAACCAGTGACCTTTCGGTTTGCAGACTGGCACTCAACCCACTGAGCCACACCAGCTAGGGCTTACCAGTTTCTAATACACAAATTTATTTATTTATTTATTTATTTAGCATGTTACTACTTATTGTCAGTCTCCCTAACCAAAATATAAACCTCATGAGGGATCTTCATTTGTTTTGCCCAATACTATCCCACATAAAGGTTGCTAAATAAATATTTACTGAATGAATACATATATATTAGACTTTTTGTGAAACCAAAATGAACCAGCCCTAACAAACACCCATCTAATCAATTTAGGTTCCAGTTATTATTAGAAAGAATGAAATAGGCATACATATCCTAATGTGGAAAGGTCCTCCTAGGTAATGGCAATGAGAAAAACCAAGCTGAACTAGGGTGCAACAGTAATTATTACAGAATTATTAGTAATACTGAAAAGATGAAAACAATCTATAATCTCTCCATCCAGGGAACCGTTAATTGAATTATACCAACCCTCACCTCCACACTTTGGATACCAGGCAGTTGTCACCAAGAATTATATTATTGTATTAAGATATCTATTTTAGGTGGGAGAGAAAGGGGACTTATTGATTGAATAGGAAGTACAGTGTAATACTATTTTCTCTGAAAGAAAAAATCTTTGTACATATTAATGCAAAAAGGTTTAGAGAGAAACCAAATGAAATATATATCTAATAGTTACATTTAAGCAATGAGGGTTGGTACTTAACTTTATTCTGTATTATTCCATTTTGCTTAACTATTTCTGCAAGCAATCAAGCAAACTTCAGTTTTGCCAACCACAATAATTTTAGGAACAAAATTCTTACAACTGAAACATTTCATTTTAACTAATCACTTCAAACTTATTCCCTATTCCCTGATCTTATTAAGACTCAATTAACATGGATTTTAAGGCAAGTTTTAAGAGGGTGTGTGGCAGTATGAGGAGCATGGGGGTGTCTGTTTTGTTTCCTGAACCATCCTTAATACCTAAAAAGTGCCTGGCACATAGTAAGCACTCACACATTTATAAAGAAAGTTAGTTCTTCTATGAGACCACCTTCAGGTAAAAACATAAGTAGTAAATTCAAGGGTCCAAAAAGCTATAAAAAGAAATAGCAAAGGCCTCAGTAAACTCAGTAAACTGGAGTGTTAAGCCTCATAAAAAGGATTTAAATGTTTTCGAGTTTTTTTGCTTCCCCTTCAGATCTCTATCTATAATCAGTGGGTATTTTTAAAGCAGCTCTCTTTTTAAAGCACTGTGCCACAATTAATTAGAAAATTAGCCCTGGCTGGTGTGGCTAAGTGGACTGAGCACCAGCCTGCAAACTGAATGGTCACCAGTTCAATTCCCTGTCAGGGCAAAAGCCTCTGTTGAGAGTCAGGTCCCCAGTTGAAGGAGTGCTAGAGGCAACCAATCATTGTTTCTCTCGCACATCACTGTTTCTCTCCCTCTCTTCCCCCTTACTCCATCTCTGAAAATGAATAAAATCCTTTAAAAAAATTATGGCACTTACTGTCTTATAGGCAAGTGTTTCATATAGTTGTTAAATTTGTAGATTACCACTGATCTAATCTTTACTGCAGCAAAGAAATAGACCCAGTGCAATAATTCAGGAAAGGTAGTGAGAAAAAGAGATTCTTTAATCAAAAGAACAACATCAACCTTTAAGATCAATTAAACAGTGAATAGAAATCTAAATGATTTTTATTCCAGTAGAATAAATGATAAACTAGTTTATAGAAAAGAATGTGTATTATTAAATACAAGGGAAAGCTCTGTTTCTTTTTTTCCTATTTTTAAAACAATTTTTTCATGGGATTATACTTTTTGCTCTGTTTGGTAATAGCAACTCCACTCTAGGAACCAGCCCAAACTTCTCAGTGATTGGTCAAAGTTCTCAATTCATTCAGTCATTCAAGAATTACTGAACACATGTTATGTGCTAAGCATTGTGCTTAGAACTGGGGTGTAGAAAGAAAAATAAAAACAACCCCACCCTAACAGAGGTGTTAATACTAACAAAATAGAGTTACATGCACTATGTTTTTTTGCTGCCCTTTCAAATCAGATAAGCACAAACATTAAAACTGTAAAAATCTTTTCATTCAAGAGAGTTCAGTGCAGTTCAGATTCATTTTCTTTCTTTTGTTAAAAATTTTATGTATTGAGCTTTTTAAGAGAGAGAGAGAGAGAGAGAGAGAGAGAGAGAGAGAGAGGAGAGAGAAAGAGAGGGAAACATTGCTTTGTTGTTCCACCCATCCATGCATTCATTGGTTGTTTCTTGTATGTGCCCTGACAGGGGATAGAATCCACAGCCCTGGTGTATCAGAGCAATGCTCCAACAGAGTTCATGGACCAGGGCACCCAGTGATTGATTCATTTTCAAGCTCAGACTTCCCCTTTACTCTCATGCTTAAGATGTCAAACATCTTAGTAAAAATCAAGTGCTATTTTCCCCATTCTACTTTTACTGTTGAATCTGACAGCACACTGAAAGTTTAAGGACTGTCAACCTCATTATGATGAGGAATAAAAATCAATAAGAGCAGTTCAAGGATTGTATAGGACAGGGGTGGGAACCCCCACAGACACTTAGATAGTGTTTAGGCATCAACTCATTAGACTACAGGGGACTGAACAGATTTAGTGCCATTGTTGGCAACATGAAATCACACATCAAATGGGTTTACCAATGCAAAGCAGCCCCCCCCACACTAGTAATGAGCATGGCTTAGGCATCATCTTCCTGGCTTAGGGCATCCTAAATTAACCATGTAGATAGATGTGCTGGTGGCCAATAATGGCAGAAATGTGTCATCAAGACCTGATTAGTAAAGGAAGGCCAGCAAGATCTTTGTACTTAGGGTTTATACCACTTCAAAAGTCTGAAAGCTGACACCTGCTCAGACACAGCCATCCACAGGGTGACTGAATTCATGGTTGGCATCGCGGCCTTTTCTTCCTACCAGCCTTCTCCAAGATGCTATGACAGTTTTTCTGGTGCCAGAGGGTGTCAGTATGACTGCAAGGGATGTGCTTACAGCCAGATATTTGGGTCTGATTAGCAACATAAGAAATGTTTTTTAAAAGGAACAAACATGCTGACAAAATGGTGATTACCAAACTAACTAGATCTTGCCATAAATATATGGTTGCAAAGAAAAAATGTGAAATGTTTTCACCAGCGTGAAGGACATCTTTTTAAACTATCTTTTCCGCATTTACATTTAACTTTAGAAATCATTTTACCTTTAGTTATAGGTGTCTCTCAAATTATTTTCCCTACAGCAACTCTAACAAGCCAACCTCAGAAACACTCATGTGTCTACATTGTTACTGGGATCATTAAGTGGGCAATTACAGTTGGTATCACATCACTTACTTTATATGACATGGCATAGGAACAAGGTCAGAATTCAGTTTATCAGTAACTCAATCTGGTGATAGGCTCCTTTGTGAACATGGAAATCTCATTCTCTCCTTTTTCCTCTCCTCTACCCATACCCACATGCTGAGAGTGAATAAAAACCAAAGTGGAGAGGAGGAGTACCTTATTAGAAGTCTCTGCTAGATGTGTCTTAGTAATATCTGCTAGAGTCATTGCTTATGGTGCCTTTTAACAAATGGGTACAATTTCTGTTCCTACACACAAGGGTGTCAAAGACGTATAGCTGTTCATCACAAAATAGTGCTAGATATGAGAAAAATATAATGGTTTAAGGAGATCCCTTCTGTTAATGAAAACTGTTATCTGCAAGTTTCTAAAGAACCTGGGTCCAGCAGACACACCTGAGCCACATTATAAACTGCTTCTTCTGGCCACAGTTAACAGGTAGTGAGGTTCTGGTCTCCCCTGGGAGAGGTCTCACAATAAACACGACTGCCCATGCTTTTTGCTCAGCAAGGACCGGCAGGAAAGACTCAAGTCTAAAGGTAGTAATAGACCCATTCAAGAGCCATAATTAAGTGAAAAGAACAACAAACTGACCCCATACTTCTTTATTACAAGCACAGCAAAGCCAAATACTAAAACCGCCCAATTTTTTTAAATGCTGCCACAGAAATACAGCCTGAAATATGCAGCCTAAGAAAGAAACCACATAGAAATGCAAACCAGTAGGGTGGGGTGGGAGTTAGAGCTAAGTGTCCTCAGCTGGGACCCTTCCCCTGGGCCTCATCCCCTTTCCCAAAACCAGAAGAGGAAAAGCCTTGGGAGACAAGAGCAGACGGCTTCTGCTTGCTTGGTTGAGAAATGGAGGAATCAAGTCTCTGTTGACATCATTAATCTGCTAGAGCTTTCAACAGCACTAAAATTCATTGGCAAGTGATGAGCTGCGTCTGTTGACAAGTTACAGTGCAAGTTAAATCGCGAAAAGAGCCTAAAAGCATATCCAATCAATACTTGAGGGCTTCCAAAGTTATCATAAAACACTAATTTTCAGAAGTTAATAGCCTTACAGATGATAAAATATAAGCTTTGCTCAGCTATGAAATGCATTTATTTTTCCAGGATGACAATATCTTATTCTGTGGGTTACCCAGTTAATATACATGGGTTTGTGTACATGGCACATATACCCACACTTAAATATTTTTAATATAAAAAAGTGATAATGCCCACATGCAAAAGCTCCCAGTTTTATAGCGAACCCCCAACAATTATGTCTGAACCTTCTGAAAGCACTGAATACTTGTTCACGAGGAATGCCAGACAGACGACAACAAGCCCAGCAAGGGCTATTTGGCCAGCACACACTCTTGAGTAGTCTCCTAAAAGACTCTCAATTGACAGAGCCCTAAGCACAGTGAACTCTAGGAAATAGAATGGACACTACATACCTAATCCTTCCTTATAAATAGGCTACACGCGCCCCCAATTTGACCCAGGTACAAATCCACTTCCTTTGTTTGTAAGGCAAAGTGTATGCACCAACACCATGGACGTGACGGCTTTCTTGCTTTCAGGTACCCAGGGCAATTGAACTTAGGGCTTAAAAAATCCCCAGCCTTCCTGGCTTGGCCCTTTCACTTACAAGAACAAAATAGGGAGACTGACCTTTCAGCTCCCCAAAACTCAGCAAACCAGACCCTGGATTCCAGTTCCTATTTTCTGGATGCCTACAGATAAGACAGTGCTGTGACACACACACACACACACACACACACACACACACACGTTAATTTCCAGGAAACAAACCTAAAAAACCTTCTGCAAGTACATCCTTTCTTTTAAAAACGGGGGAAAAGGGAGGGAGTTCGGATGCAGCTCCTTCCTCTTTTATTAATTCCCGGGAGCTTGCAAAGCCCTCCAAAGTGCAAAGGCATTTGTCACCACCACTGCCCAGCAGAAGCTGCTCTCCCTCTCCCAGCCTCCCCAGCCTCCCCAGCCTGGGGGCCTGAACAATGCAGCAACATACATTTACCAACACCTGCTGGAGCCTATTAATATGCACGGGGACGTATTGATTTCCCCCCTCTCCTTCCCCTGCCCTCTACACTGAGCAGGCTTTCATCTCTTCCTTTACCATCCATCAGGAACTCATTTCGTTGGCCCCCTCCCCCTACCGCCCCCAGTCCCCATTCAGCCGAGCCCCTTGCTCCAAAAGCCCAGACTGACGAGCACACTTTGGAATGCACTTCATTAAAATTTAGCTGCCCAATTCCAACCTGCAATGCGGAGGAGGCAATACAAAGCGCGCGCCACACTTCCTCCAGCATCCCCTTCAAAAGCCCCATTGTTCGCCAGGCATCTGCTCCAGAGCCCGGCCTCTCCCTACCCACTGACCCGATTTTTTCTACCACTCCCCCGCCCCTCCCACCCTGCCCGGCCAAAGGGGCCTGCCCGGTGAATTAAAACGCAGCCTCAGCCATCTGGCCCTCACAAGCTGGCCCGGTTTCTCCCCGCCCCTCCTCCCTGGCACACACACACAGACATACACACACACAGACACACACACACACACAACACACGGCATCTTCACCTCCATGGATGTTCCCACAACCCAAGCACAAACCTCCAGTGGCCAGGAGCCTCTGACACCGCCTGCCTGTCCCCAGGCTTCCTCCAGCGGCGCAGCGTTCGAGTCCAGAGGTGGGCAAGGGGCAGCGGGGTTGGGCGAGGGGGAAATCTTGGACCACTTGTACTTGCCTGCAAACCCCAGCCAGATCGCCAAGATTAATCCTTCCCTTTGTGAGCCTGAAAGCGCCTGCCACCACGATCGTCCTCAGCTCTGCAGCGGCTGTAAAGAGAGGCGGGGGGTGGGGAGGGGTGGGATCCGAACCCCTTCCTAGGCGAGTTGGGGACGCCTCGGCCACCTGACCAGAGAGCGGTTTGCGAGGGAAGAAGGCTCTGGCAGCAGGAACAGCTGACCATGCGATAAGGGAGAGAAGATGCCCAAGCTTGCGCCTTTTATATTACTGGCGACATTTCTAACACATGACAACAATTTCCATCTGTATTTAAGCCGGGAGTGTGAAAAAAAAAAAAAAAAAAAAGAGCATTACATCACAGAGCCCGGGTTCCTAGAGGCTGCCGATATCTAGGCCAGGGGGATTAAGGCCACACCTGAGAGGCAGGCAGAGCAGAGCAGGGTGGGCACTGTATCTGGAGCCAGGCATGTCAGGTCCCCATGGCCCGCCTGGCCCTGTGGAAGCCCCAGGGGAGGGAAGGCAGGAAATGGGCTGCACCATTGGCAAGACGCTGGAAGCTGGGTGGATGAGTGGGTGAAAGCAGGGCAGGGGGAATGAGGACTCTCCAGCTAGGGGTGCAATTCTGACTTAAGGAGACCAGGGGCAGACAGTTTCCAGGGAGCTTCCATGGGACCCACTTCTGCCTCTTCCCCAAGTCTGGAAGGAATTTCAAAGATAATAACTCTCATGTTTGAAATAATATTTTCTGTGGAGTTAAGATAAAGGTGGATGGAGAGGCTTAGAATATTAATTTGAAGAATCCACTTTTGAGGAACAGCCACTTCAAGAATTAAGGATAGAATCTGGTTCAGAATCAAGCTATTTCTTTATTGCTTATCTCTATGTCATTCAAACCCATTCTTTAAAGAATCTGTAAGAGCCCAGGTGTTATCTCCATACCACTCCTGATGAGACATCCCTCCCCTACCCCTTACCCTCCTTGGTGAGAAAACTTTATGGAGACAGGCTTTGGAGAGGTAAGCTTTCTCTGTTGTCAAATGGCCACTCCTTGTCATAAGACAGAGAATGCCCAGACTGTCAAAGCACCTTTCTGTCAGCCAGGTGCTACGCAGTCAGGTGCAACTATCATCCAGGAATTCACTACCTGCTACAATTCAAAGAGAAGGAAATGAAGAGGCTAGAGGAGGCTCTGAGGTGAAGAATAGTAAGAAAATGGTAAAGGGAGGCAGAAGCAAGGGACAGTTCTCCTTGCGGGGGAGGGGTAGGGAGGAAAAGGCAGTGCAGACCCTTGATTCAAAATGAGTGAAGGTCCACGTGATAAGAAAGCAGTTTTAAGAATGAGAGTGGAAAGTTGGTGGAACTGCAGAGCTGTTTAAGTAAGAAGGTAATAATAGATCTTTTCCTCCAATACAGTCAGTGGGATTTCACAGATGAGAAAAGTTGTTTCCTGTACATTCATTATTCAGTAAACAGTCACTGTGTGTGTGGATGTCTGACTGCCTATTCCCTGAACACCCAGGGAATGGGTGTGGAGCATTTCTAATGCTTTTTGACCTTCTGGTCACTCATCATGATCAGAGACTCAACTCTCAAGTCACACTCACTGGGTTCTAATCCATCTCTCCAATTCCCTGCTGTGTGGCTTTGGATAAGTTACTTTCCACATCTATGCCTGTTTCTCCAGGAAGAAAAAAAATGGAACAAAACCTACCTACCTGTTGTGAGGATAATGCATACCAAGTGCCTGGCACAGTTCACCATACCTGAAAAGTGCTCACTAAATGTTACTTATTATTACTTTTGTTATTATGTTCATATCTCTGTGTAAACTGTCTCCACAAAATGAAAGCCCCATCCTCCACTGCAAGACCTGCAAACTGGAACAGCTCCCAGGGCTTCAATTAGCAAAGTGCAGACACCAGCACTCCAGGCATCACTCAACCTGTCAGAAAAAGTGAACACAAATGCCTTAAAAGAAAAACATATTCTTTGCTTCTTGCCTGTTTCACATCTACTTTTAGGAAGGTGAAAATACCTTGAGAGCTGCATGTGAAGTATTAGCTTATATTTTTGGTTTGAGGGAGAAAAATAAACCCTTAAGGGAATAGTGTCTTTTTAAAAAATTTTATTTATTTATTTATTTATCTATTTATTTATTTATTTTTAGAAAGGGGAAGGAAGGGAGAAAGAAAGGGAGGGAAACATCAATGTGTGGCTGCCTCCTGCACACCCTCCACTGGGGACCCGACCCACAGCCCAGGCATGTGCCCTAGACTGGGAATCAAACCAGCGACTCCTTGGTTTGCAGGCTGGTACTCAATCCACCAAGCCATATCATCCAGGATGGGAATAGTATCTTTATCAACCATAAACATAATACACGTGGACATTTACATCATACCCCATTCAATCATTACCAAAGAAAAAAAAGAAAGAAAGTAGATTCTACTTAAAACTTTTGCAATCTACCCTCTCTGGGTGGCTCGGTTAGAGCATTGTCTCATGCACCAAAGGGTTTTGGGTTTGATCCCCGGTGTTCCTCTCCTGTTCTCTCTCCCCCACCCCTTTTTCTCTCTCTAAAATCAGTGAATATATCCCCAAGTGAAGATTGAAAAAACAAAGAAAAAACTTTTGAAAACCCTTAGCCGCAATCTAATGTTGAAAAATGGGATTTGTATTTTATTAGTTTTCCACAAGAAAATTATTGTGCAGTATAAATTAAATTGCTTTTTTGCAAGGAAGCTGCATTGAGACTGCATGGAAGGGAACAAAAATACAATAGTCATTCTCTCTGTGAAAGAAAGAAGGAAGGTTTTATTCAGTAGGATTCAAGGATAGCTCCCCAGTCTTCAATAGAAGGAGAATAATAGCCCTCATTTGGTTTGGAAATATCCTTAACAATAACAAATTATTTTCAGCCAGAGCTCCAAAGACCAAGTTTCTATGCAGAAGTAAAGCAGAAGTAAAAGACTCCATGAAAATCTACTTGCTTTTCATCAGAGTACATACTTGATCTCAAAAACCAAGTCTCTCTGAGCTTGTGTGGTCTCCAACATAAACCAGGAGAGATGCTTAATTGAATTTCTTCTGAACTCTTTTTTTGTCACACACAAAAAATTAAAACCAATAGGTCCTGGGCCAGCCTTTCTTCAAGTGGTGCCTGACTTCTCAACCTTCAGGTCAAGCTATGCAGTGTCTTCAGCACACACTTTAGCATGGCAGCAAAGTGTAGACCCTTCCTCACTAGCAATTTTTAACAAACAACTGTGAGAAAGGGGCTAAGAATTTACCTCAGTGGACAATTCAAAAGCAACTGGGGAAATGATCAGGAATCAGGCCAATTAAATGTTGTGAAAATGTGACCACTGATAGATAGCTGGTTCCAACCCACCTGGGGCTGGATTAAGAGACATTACCATGCCACACCTTCACTCTCTTCGGGGGGAGGGGGGGGTGATGGGAACAAAGAATTCCTTCCTCACAGGACTGTTATTAAGACTGAGACAGGCCCTGGCTGGCGTAGCTCAGTGGATTGAGCGCGGGCTGGGAACCAAACCAAAGTGTCCCAGGTTCGATTCCCAGCCAGGGTACATTCCTGGGTTGCAGGCCAGAACCCCCAGCAACCGCACATCGATGTTTCTCTCTCTCTCTATCTCCCTCCCTTCACTCTCTAAAAATAAATAAATAAAATCTTAAAAAAAAAAAGAGTTCAATTAAAAAAAAAAAAGACTGAGACAGTACAGGGCAAAGCACTTAGATGAGTGCCAGGCAGAGAAGGGTGCTCAGTGCTAGTTTTCACTGCCATGTCAATCACTTCTAGCACAGGTGTGAATTTCCTCCAAAAGCTTATTCTGAACAGAAGAATACATGTTTGTATTATTCCATTTATATGAACTTCTAGAACAGACAAAATTAATCTAAGGTGATAATTCACAACCATGGGTACCTCTGGGAAGGAGAAATATTCAGTAGGAGGAGACAGGACAGAGCCTGTTGGAAGCTCAAGTGTTTTATATATTTATCTGGGTAATTGCTACATGGATGGATGCATATATGTGTACATGTGGGAGTACATGTGTGTATGCGTGTGTAAAAATACATCAAGCTCTGCACTTAAGATTTATAGAGCTTACTATGTGTATTTAATTCCTCAAGTTTTAAGAAAACTCTGTTACAACCCATATATGCCATGCTGCAGTAACTGTCATAACTGTCATGCTATTCCAGCCGAGTCTGGAAGATGGGGAAGAAATACACCAGTTTGTGGTATAAGGAAGAGAGAGGGGGAAGGAAATGGAGAGAGAGAAGTGGGAGGAAGGCAAGAACAGAGGAAGGGAGAGAGAAGGATTGATACAGCAGGCAAGCCAAGCTCCTAAAGCAAATAATATGATTTCAGAATAAAACAGCAATGCCCTGGCTAGTGTGGTTCAGTGGTTGGGTGCCAAGCTACAGATCAGGGGGTCACTAGTTCGATTCCTGGTCTAGGGCACATGCCTGAGTTGCAGTCCAGGTCCCCGGTAGGGGGCACATAAGAGGAAACCACACATGATGGTTCTTTTCTCTTTGTCTTTCCCTTCCCCTCTCTAAAAAATAAATAAAATCTTTAAAACAAAAAACAAAACAGCAAGTGCTATTATTAACAAGTTATTTTTTTATCTCATCAGTGTTCCTTAGAGATAGCATACTTGTTTAGTTATATCTGACAGTGTTTCTTAATTTTGAAATGATTCATATCTATAGTGAAATGAGAAGATGGGAAATTCCCCCACAGGATCCCAGACACAGATTTGGGTGGGGTGTCTAATTCTAGTAAAGTAAAGGAGTCAGAATGCCCACCAGTTCAGTGGGTGGCCTATGGGAGGGTAGATTCAGTAGCAAACATGAAACTCAATCAGACCTCTATTAACCACAAATTTCTATCCCCTGGGAAAAAATTGGGAGAGCTGGGTCAAAGACCTTCTTATAGATTCCCAGAATTAGCTATGGTCAAGCAGGCAGTGCTGCCAGAACTTAGGCCGAATTTCAGTTGCCCTGATGCTTTTATATGACGTTTCATTTTCAAGTCATCTCATACACATGAAGAACATTTTATCCACAACTCAGGCAACATTTCCTCAAAATCCCACTGAAATAGGTGTGGTGTTTTTTTTCCCCCTAAATCACTAATTAAGCGAAGTTGAGACTGTGCAAAACCATTTAGAGATGGAAGTAAGAAATGTACATTCCTCAGATCAAATTATGATGAAAACAAACAAGACAGATGCTGTAACTCCTAACAATCCTATAAGATCTGTTTGTAATGATGTCATCCTATGAAACGGGAGAGGAGAAAAATGTCAAGTTCATTTATGTACAGCAACTGCAATTAGAAAGCCAAAGTAATAAATCTTTTACAGGTCAGCAGCTTGTTGACCTTGAAAATTACTTCATTTCTAGCATAACCAAATTTTGACTCACTTTTCAAAGAAAAGCACTTAAGGCAATTGTATGGCTCCACTTCAATTAGGCAGGTCACAAGAGCAGAAAAGTCCCAACTAGAAATGTGGCAATCAGAAGACATGGTCCAGGAATAAAGAGTTTTCTTCTGATGACAGGAGTGATGAGAAAGGCAATGAGAAGGCTGTGCCCTGGCAACACTGGGATTCTGGTAGCACCAATCTTGCCTGCTTATACAGTACTTGAGAACTGTCACTTGCCTTGATTAGATGTCTTCCATTAACAAGCAGCAGAAGCTGGGTGTGAAATAGCCAAGCCTTGGTTCAGAGATGTCACCCCATAGCCCTTCCTATCCCTCAACATTGCCAAGGAAAGGAAAGAGCAAGAAAGTCATTTGACCCAGGTCTCCTAGTCATGAAGGGCATCCAATTTAGACTTTCATTCTCTTCAAGTAAAGTAGTGTCCACAGTTACAAAGATACACTAAAAAGAATAAAATATATTTAAACCTGGGGTCTGTTACCAGACTATTACTGATTTCAGTGCACCTTACGTTAATGTCTTATACATCTTGCAACTAGTGAATAGTATAATTATATTGCATTGTTTTGTGTATGGTAAAAGGATTAATTAAATGCAAACATTAAAACCATGTCCTAACTTGTGCTGTTGCATTGGTATTTGTTGTCATTTTTATATTTCAAGAGACTAAAAAACCTAAGTGGTCTCTTAAGCCTTAAGAGGTCGTTAGGAGCAAGCATCATCCAAAGGGCTTCATTATCTAGAGACTGGGCCTGAAGATTAGGATGCTTAAGGTATCTATTATACCCCTAATAAACAGCTTCCTTTTAAAAGAGAAGTTAAGCTTAGAGATGTTAATTTGCCCACAATCACATGGTTAGATCTTTCCTGATTCTCCCTGTGAAAGAGGTTCCACTACTTTCATTTCACCTCTCCTTTGGTATTTATGTCACTTCCTGGTCACACTGAATCACTGGTCTCAAGATTGATCTTGGTGCTGGTCCTTGTATGTCATTCCATCCTGGACTTAACCTGATGGTGGGATTTACCTTACTCCGGTATAGCGGCCTCCTATTTGTCTTCCCCATTACACTGAGGACTCCCTGACAGCCAGAAATGTTACTTGCTTGTATTAGTATTTACTACATGTTTGTGAATGGACAAATAAATGGAAGAAATGTAGAATGGCAGGGTAACTACATAGATCAATTGATTGATAGAAATAAAAAATGAAAGAAATAATAGTTACTACCCAATAAGATCCAAATCTAATACTGTCTCCAGCCTTTAATTAGCTGAACGAAGAACGGAGAGATCTTCTAATTTGATTGGATTAGACTTCCATGTTTACGGACCCAGTGAATAGTAAGTAGCCTTGCTGGGGTAAGGCGCCACTTCACCATATTTGGAGAGCATGATTGAGGCACGTAACTCCCAAATGAATGAAATTTGATTCTGTCTCTCAGGCTTCACATCTAGCTGAGTATCTACAATGAAAACTCAGCCACTACAATAAAACCTCGCAATCAGGGTGCTACCACCAAGGCACCATTCACACAGATTACAAACTATATGCCCTCTGGAGTTGTATAATACAGTGCCTTTAATGGGATCTAAGACTAGAAAGTATATAGAAACATAAGAGAAGACACCACCTCACAAAAGAGGTATACACTTTCTTTTTTTAAAAAATCTTTTCTGGCACTATAAAATAGGCAACATGAGCCACTGGTTAAGAGCAAAACTTCTAGAACAATACACCACAGCTCTAGCACTTAACAGCTGTGACACCTTGAGCAAGTTATTTAATCTTTTTGTTCCTCAGTCTTCTTGCATTTGGACAGCAATACCATCTACACTACAGGGCCACTGCAAGGACTGAATAAGTTACTATGCTAATATGAAGTAAAACCTAGCACATGGCAAGTGTTCAATATGTTAGTAATAATATTATATTTTTATATTCACCTAGAATCTCAGCAGATATTTGGATCCATTTAAAATATTTTTCTTTCTTTCTAAAAATAGTATGTGCATATCTATCTATACACATAGATGTACACATACATGGTCTAAGCAAATAAAATGTGGTGGTTACTAGTGGGAGCTCTAGTATCCATCCTGATGTGCATTCCAGTCCCATTCCACACCTGTGAGGCAACTCACTGAACACTGCTATACCCCAGTTTCCTCACCAAATAAAAAAATATAATTAAAATATTTAGCATATACCTGGTATTCCGTAAGTGGCCAATCTTTTTTTCAGTATATGTACAATGTTGGCTCTGGCTGGGTATTTTTGTTGGTTAGAGCATCATCCTGATACTGCAAGGTTGCAGGTTTGATTACCGGCGAGGACACATACAAGAATCAACCAATGAATACATAAATAAGTGCAGCATGAAACCAGTGTCTTTCTCTTTCTGTCTCTGTGTCTCAAATCAGTAAATAAGAATTAAAATAATAATAATATACGTACAATGTCTTTCAGGCTAGTATCTCTATACTTCAATAACAAAATCTCAATTATAGGCTAAAAACACTGATAATAAATAATGGGGGGGGGGAATAAAAAGATAACACATGTAATCCCTTTCTCCAAATTATATTGATTGCTTTTTAATTTTTTGTAAGGATTTATTTTTAAAATATTTAGAAATAATTTCAAATTTACAGAAAGCTGTAAAAATAAGAATAGTACAAAGAATGCTGCATACACTTCACCCAGAGTCACCTAATATTGACTTTTTAGCCCTTTCCCCACACATAATACATTTTTAACAATTTTTAATGTTTTGCAGCCATTCAAGAGCAAGTTGCATTTACTGTGGCCCTTTACATTAAATACGTGAGATTATATTTCCTAAAAATAGGAGCATGTAATTGCTTATTTTTAAATGCAATAGGAAAATATGTCACTGAGTGAAGTCTACCCATATTATGGCTAAAATAACACAAATGACATATTCTTATTTAAATTTAAGGTGATAATTTGGGGTAGTGCATTCCCTTGGGACTTTCGGTAAGCCCATCAGAATATGGCCAGTGAAGTGTCCCTGGCTGGACCTTAGCATAAATGTGCATAATCCATTACAGAAGCTGAAAAATTATCTATACTATTTTACTGAACATATTTGATACAAGATTTATTTTAAAATATATTGTACTTTATTCCCTTCATTTAAATGACTCTTGGAAAGCTAAAACATGGTAAAATCATCTCATAAATAATAGAGGGTAAGGATACTGTGAAAATGTCCATATCCCTACAGAAATTGCTGTGGAAATTGCTTTATAATTGCAACAAATCTTGATGAAAAATGTTAGCTGAAATTATAAAGCAATTAAATAAATTAACATGACTACCACACAGATATTTTAGTATCCTAGACTCCACCAAGGACCACTCTATAGGTTATTAAGACTCTTTTTAAAATTCAATACATTAATTTCTAAAGGGACTACACCCAAAGACATTTACCACGAGCTTGGACTCTTGGATGCAGTTAGACTGGATTTGAATCTGGGTTCCATCGTTAGTAAACTGCATCCTTGAACAAGCCACTTACCTGAGCTCCCCATACTTCAACTGCCACGCTCATAATACAGGATGATAACACTGTGCCTCTCAGGGTTTGGAGAGAATTAAAAGGGACAGGATTTGTAAATTGCTTAGCACAGTGCCTGGTACATAGAGTAACCTCTCTATTAATGATAGATATTATTATTAAGCAGTGAGGCAGGTCTAACACGTTTTCATAAGACTATAAATTACATCATCTCTAATTATACTTAAATCTAAACTCCTATGTCTTCTTGTTTTTCTCTACTCCTGAGAACCTTAGGACAAAGAACACCAGCCAAACCGTGTTTATACGAGTCTATTAACACTGGACATATAAATCAAGTCCAGTGTTATGAGCTCTTAAGTTTGTAGTTTTTCTTTCTTTTGTTCCCCAATGACTTCATCTATTCAGCAAATATACAATGGCAATTAGGGTAACAACATATAGTAAGAAACACCAAGAAAAAGAACACTGAGGAATTAGCTGATGCTGGGAAAATGCAGTGAAAGTACTGTTTCAAGCATGCCTACTCTTGGCTGGATCATCCAATTATTAATCTTCATATGTTCTTGCCTAACTTCTAGTGTTAGGTTGTTATTCAACAAATGTTAGAAAATATTTTTTTAAACTTAGCTTGCTCCCCCAAAAAAGAATCACACAAATTATACAAATCATTAAGAAGAGAGAAAGTCATATAAATAAGGCACAAGAGCCTAATGAGAGCTTGAAAAGAAAAAAGGGAGAATGTGGGTTTGAGGAGTCATGCTAGGAGGAGAGGGGAGGGGAGGGGAGGGGAGGGGAGGGGAGGGGAGGGGAGGGAGGCCTGAAAGAAAGACGACTGATCTAAAGGAGGACCTACAATGTGCAGTGCTCACTGCTGGGGGCTTCTGTACTTCTCATGAACATCAGTAATGGTGATGAGGAAATGGAGTCCCACAAAGTCTCAGTCACCTGCTCAAGTCAACAAAACCAGTAAATGCTTGAGCCTGCCAGCCACTCTAACCCACCATACCTAAAAGTCCATCACACCTGGATGTTCTAGCCCCAAGGAAAAGAGGAAACGCCTGATTCAGGAATGTACAAATCCTCTTCATGAACTCAGTGATGGCACAACTCAGTATAGATTCCTCTGGTGCTTCAGTGGTCCTTAAGGGACAGTCTAGAAATGAGAAGTGCCATTGTGGTTTGGGTTGTCACAAACACAGGGTGTGCTCCTGGCATTTATCTGGTGGGTGTTATCAGGAGAGCAACAGAGAACTTTCCCACCTCCCTCATAATCCTCAGTGCCCCTCCCAACATTCATGTGGAAGAAAATCTGTTCATAGTTACCTGAGCCCAGAGCCTAATTCCAAATTATATCTGAATAAAAAGTAATTTTTCTAATCTCGTGTTTCTTTTATTTCGGCATAAAACTCCTTACCTAGACTACTTTGTTACTTTGTAAAACAAATCATACTCCAGCTTATACTTGGTGGAACAAGACACTGTATGAGAAGTGATCCAGCAAGCAGAGGGGAAAATCCCCTTGATACAGGCAATCTTGTGTTTAAAGTGTTTTCTATTTATATAATGCTGGGCCAAGCACTATAACAAGTACAATAACAAACAAAAAGCATAAGAATTCAACCCTAGCCATGAATCTGCTTTGTCGGCAGAACATCTCATTATATTGGGTGTTTTTAGCAGCACCACACTTAAAGTCATCTGTTAAAATATATATATTATGTAGGATAGAGAACCCTATACCACAGTATGAACCGCTCATTTCTTTAAGTCTTGGCTTCTTTGAGGACAAGCCAATGGGAATCCAAGGTAGAACAAATACGTTCTGATGGAGAAGGAAGGAAAGGCTAGGTGGAGGTAGTAAGTCACTGAGTCAGTGACTAAGAAGAATCTCAAGACCACAGACCATCCAGAGCACAGGAGAAAATACAATATTGATGGGTAAAGTTAAGGGCAGAGAAGAGTTGAGAACTGATGGAGAATTAATGAAGACAAATACTGATTGTGTTATATGCAACAAATGTTTGATTGAATAGAAACAAGGCAGGATTGAAGAGACAAATGGGCTTGAGTTCAGACCTCTAATAGTTTGTGTATCCTCGATGAGGCCAGAGTTAGAGATGACACATATATAAGGATCATGGCAGGGTACCTCACCCAGTAGGAGAGGCCACAACTGAATAGCTATTATTGCTGTTCCTGGTGACAGTTTTACAACAGGCTAGGCTTTGTAAAGGCTGAAGCAAATACCTGTTGTAGACAGTACTTCATTTTGTTAGAGGACGAGAGCAGTACACACAGTGAGAAGTTCCTAGTGACTTTTATCTGATCAGTTCCAGGGATGCTTGTAGAACTGTCTAGTTCATGAATTACAACCTGAAGCATTCCACTCATATCAAACACGACCTGAACATGGGGATACACATTCCAGGAGAGAAGCAGTGTGCCAGTGTCCAGTTCTTTATCCTGGTCCCCTGCTGATAAACTGGTCTAGCTCACATCATCAGCTCGAATTTGAGAATGGGTTGACTTTTGGCAAGCAGTGTTGGAAATAGCTATGCTTAAAAGAAATGAATAGGTTAAAATATATTTAGAAATGGCACAAGCAAAATTAGGATCCTTTATGTTTACCATCACATGAAATTTAAATTGTCTTGTAGATCTAAGCAATTTAATCCCTTTGTAAACTTCTTTAAGTCCATGATGAATGCCTCTTGCACAGGTTACAATGGACCTAGTGTGAGGCACAGCCTTGGTCAACAAAGTGTTAACCTACAGAACAAAAATTACCTATCCTTTCCTCTTTCGGATGAACTCTGGTTGAAAAATAAAGAGACCATCATAAACAAATCAACAAACAAGTGTTGGAGAGGATCTGGAGAAAAGGGAGCCCTAGTGCACTGTTGGTGGGAATGCAAACTGGTGCAACCACTGTGAAAAACAATATGGAATTTCCTCAGAAAACTAAAAATGGATCTTCCTTTTGACCCAGCAATTCCACTGCTGGGATTATACCCTAAGAACCCTGAAAAGCCAATCCAAAAGAACCTATGCACCCCAGTGTTCACAGCAGCAGAATTTACAATAGCTAAGTGTTGGAAGCAACCTAAGTGCCCATTAGTAAATGAGTGGATCAAAAAACTGTGGTAAATTTACACAATGGAATTCTATGCAGCGGAAAGAAAGAAGGAGCTCCTACCCTTTGTGACACCATGGATGGAACTGTGAAGCATTATTCTAAGTGAAATAAGCCAGGTGGTGAGGGACAAATATCATATGATCTCACCTTTAACTGGAACATAATCAACAAAAGGAAAAAGCAAGCAAAATATAACCAGAGAAACTGAAAGTAAGAACAATCTGACAGTAACCAGAGGGGAGGTGGGAGGGGATAATGAGGGGGAAGGGTTTTCAGGAACTACTATAAAGGACACATGGACAAAAACAAGGGGAACGGTGGAAACAAGGGAGGGAAGGGGATTTGGCTGGGATGGGGGTAAGTGGTGGGGGGAAATGCAGACAACTGTAATTGAACAACAATAAAAAAAAAATTTTAATAAAGAAAAATAAAGAGAGTTCCTTAGAGTGGAGCCCAGAGAAGAGACGAGAGGAGAGCAGGGCGGGGTATCAGGGTGTCATTCAGCATTCCAGAGAACCAGTACTACAGGATGAGTTGTATCTCGTTTTGACAGCCACAGTGTAGTAAATGACAAGCCCTGTCAGGTGACACATTTATCTTCACAGGAAAAGCAGCCATTCCAAAGCAAGCATCTCAGATGTCATACCAGCTCAGACAAGAAGTCATAAAGCAGGAAGACTATTGATGCAGGAGGTGCAGGGTGTCTAGACTGTAATCAAAGCAGTGTGAATGGGCACAGCAGCTCCAAGCTCACAGGAGCCTTGACTTTCTCTCCGGGCCGGGCCTGACTTACCAGCCAAGTAATTGGTGGAGGCCTTATCAGCCATCTAGGGGCTCAAGCCTCTGAGCTGCCTTTTATTCTAAAACCTTTATGGCAAAAGCAGCCCTGCTGTTTCTCCCAAATTCGAAGTAGCCAAGAAAACCAAAAAACAAAAACAGAAAAACAAAGAGCATCTTTATCCATTTCTTCATGTGTTCATTCATTCAACAAATACTTATCCCATGGTCTAGTCACTAATCTGGGTACAGGCTGGTCACTGAGGTAGCTACAGTCCCCAACTTCAGAAGAGTTAGATTCTAATAGGACAGACAAACATGTAGGAGGTATGATGGGAGTCACAGAAGGTGATTCCGGGAGCACTGAGGAGGGCAGTAGATGCAATCCATGGAGGCCTTCATGGAGGAAGTGGTCTCTGGGGTAAAGCTTAAAAGAAGGCTGTGAACTGGTCACATGGAAAGTTAGTGAAATAATATGTATCCAGTTATAAAAAGATACCAGGTGTGCTTGGGGAGTTGATGAAGTTCATACAGCTGAAGCACTGAGGGAGAGGAGGTCAAGAACTTAAATAAATTTGAAGGGCAGGTGACAGAAATATTATCCAGATGGCTCTGAGGAATCAGAGAAGTGAGCAACACAGACAATATTTACATACATATCAAGTCCATTTATTTAAAGGTGGTTTTCCATAAAGTATACTAAGAAGAGATCTAATGAAAAATAAGATAAACCTAGATATTTCACGAGAATCCTGTAATGATTTTTAAAAGCTAAATAATCATTAGCAATTATTAAAATTCCATTGTACATACCAGTGAGTTACTTGAAATTCAGGAAGAGGACACTTATTTTTAAGATACAGTGTTTTACATAGCCCCAACCCCCAAGATATAAAACCCCATGATTTTAAACAGTCAGAACTATAAAATTCAGCAATGGGAAGCTTTTTTCCATTTTTCTTCCATTCTCAATGGTCCACATTCTACTGCTCTAATCAGTGTTATTTAGTACACCCCACACAAGACTTAGAACTGTCTGAACCCTGACCATGCCACTTGCTAACTACATGACTCCAGGCAAGCAATTCACCTAGCTGAGCCTGATTCCTGCGATGGACCCATCTCTGAGGGTTGCAGGCAGTGTCTGGGGAGATGGTGATTGCAGAGGGTGCCTCTGTTTCTGTTTTACTGAAGCGTAAATGAGACCAGAGAGGTTACATGATTGTATGGACCACACAGCTACACAGCAGCCCCAGCCTTCACATCAGGACTTCTGACTCATTCTGCATCTAGTTCTCTTTTCTGTCATATTTATTTTGGCAGTGTGGTGATTTTCAATGGTAAATATAATCATATTTCAACTGCAATGACCTTTTTCATACTGTGGGAAAAAAGGTTTTGAATAAAGGGGAGTGGAGAATAATAACTAACAAAAATAGCACTGGATGAATATTTTAAATGGGTGAATTGTATGGTATGTGAATAATATTTCAATAAAGCTATTAAAGTTAAAACAGCACTAGATGAGATATGGGTAATGAGGCCGTTAGAAGAGGTTCGATTTTGAGGAAATCATGTATGCTGCTTCATTTTCTCACCTGTGAAATGGGGCTACCATTACCTGCCCTGTCTTTGCTTAGGGTGAGGATGAAACGGAGCCTCAGTGGTAAAACCATCATGGTGCACATAAGGCTCCAGTGCACTAGAGGACACTGAAAAGAACTAGAGAACAAAGGGGCTTTATTTATTAATTAATAATGATATGTGAGCCTCCTAAAATGTATAGGTAAAGAACGCTAGCCCAACTGGCAAGCACCTGTTCATGAGGTCATCCCTTTTCAAAGTACTGAAGTCACTGAAGTAGCAGCAACAGGAAGCTCTGGGAGACAGAGATTACACAAGCTTGTTTCTCTATGGCACAGTTATACATACCAGGAAAATCCGTTCTCCAGATCGATGGTTTCCTAACCAATTATCATGACAGGTTGGTATAGAGGTTCTACTTCACAAGTCACATGGGTCAAAGAATCCGAATAAACACACATGTGGCTGGAGATATAGAGCCTATAACAGAATCCTAAGTCCCATCTGGCCTCCTCATGTTCAAAGGCACACACACTGTACCAGACTCAGAAACAGACCTCTGCTGAATTTCCTTTCCATTTTATGAAGGAAATGTAAAATGAAACGTTACCTGTTTTTTTTTTTTCCAGTAGGAAGACCATTTCCATGTTCCAAATTCCTAATTTATTGGTTTCATACAAATGCAACATCAATACCAAGGACTTCATACAAGCAAAGATAAAACATGATTTTTCACAGTTTTTAAAAGGCTGAGATCATTTTTGCTCCAGTTCCTACATAGTGGTAAGCTTAAAATCAAGCCATTTAGCTCACAGTCAGGTGCAATAAAATCAGTGGAAAACATAAATGGGAAAGCATGCCAAAAATGTAACCATAGTAACACCACAGATGCGTCAAGAAATGGTGTGCCTGTGATGGTGTGCCTGCGTGCTTCATTTCCCATTTCTTAAATTGGAATCTAAGTAGGGAAAAGTTACACAAAGAACAATCATGATTCTGCAGCTACTAAATTCTGCAAAACTGCACTCAAACTGAAGATCTAGAACTTCAGAGGTGGCTCCAGTATAGCCATAGAAACAGCCCTGATGGTTTAAGAGATGCCACTTAGCAGTTACCTCCTCTCTCCATGACTGTTTCCTCATCTATAAAATAGGTATTAAAAAATCCAACCTCAAAAGGTTTTTCTAAGAGTAAAATTGGACAATATGTCAGAGGCAGGAGACCTGAGGCCCTGGTCATTGTTAAGCCTGTTTTTACTGTCTTACCTTAGTAGTGCCTTGGTTTCTTGATCTATAAAAAGAGCATGATAATCCTGCTTTACCTATGTGTTTAAAATTAAAAATTATTACTAAGCCAAGTGTAAGGAATTATTATTATACTATTAGGATTATAGTTTTCAATTCCAATGTTGAAAGCCCAAGGGAAATGAAAGCTAGAATTTCCCCTTAATTCATTATGACATTTTCTCTGTCAGGTGCATTTCTGCCACTCTGCAGAAAGGGGCAACTTTGGGGCACTGAGCCACATTACTTGAAGTCAGCCTCTCTTTCTCTGGGAGCCTTGGTTCTTTCAACAAGTAAAATGGAGGACAGGGGTGTATTCTAGAATCTGATCTCTAAAGGTCCCAGTCTAGATGCATGGTCTAAGTCCATGCAGAGCTGTGGCATGTCTTCAATTAAGTTATGTTTATTATTTTGCAGTAGTATCAGGAAATATTCACACTCTAGCACATTTCTTGTGAAATATTATCTTTAAAAAAAAACAAATCACAGCAATAGGCAAGGTACCTTAAACTTCAATTTATTCTTCCTTTCTTTTCCTGGTTAAAATACAATATTTCTAAAAGACATTTCAAACTTTGAAGGATGGGGTAATAGAGAGGAGACAAAAAAACTTCCCGAAACATTCTTTCTTCTATTTTGAATGAAATCAAATAATTTCATGTCCTTGCAGGTTTACTACCTTATGACTGGCTGTACAGGGATGAAGTTTGGTAGCACATGGTAATACTTCACCACAATTAAACTGCCAATAATCTACTTTTCACACACCCACCCATCAGTAAGGTGCCCAAACTGGCTACTTACAAGGCACAGCATGGCAATAGGTACCCACTTCCTCAGTTCTTAGTCCAAAGGCCTCGTCCACACCATGGATAACAATTATGGTTAATATTTATGGAAGCTTACACCTTGTCCATACTAAGCAAAATTGACATACCTCGTCCCATGTACTACTCACAACAGTTCTATGAAGTTATTAGTATGACTGAGATATCCTTTTCACTGATGTGGAAATTGAACCTTAAAGGAGAAATAACTGTCCTGGCATTATAAGCCAGTAAGTGACAGAGCCAATACTTGAAAGCCATGTAATTCACCTTACACTGTCCTGTGAATCCCATTGTTGATTATGATTCCCAGACTTACGGAGCCACTGAGCGAGCAAGCTGTCACGTGTTCCAGACCAGCTCTCCTCTCTCCCTCTACTTTTCACACACCCACCCATCAGTAAGGTGCCCAAACTGGCTACTTACAAGGCACAGCATGGCGGTACAGATTATCCCTTATTGTCTGCTGGAGTTCGTGATCAGGAGACCCTTTCTGGAACCGCTGGTTGAGAAAGTGCCGTAGGTCCTTGTTCAGCTTTCCTCCTGTAGGAAATGTGTAAAACAGATAAAACACATCAACAACAGGGCTTCCCAGAGGCCAAGCAGCCTGAGAGCTATGTGGAGAAGCCACAGGAAGCCCTTCTATTCAGCCACCCTCAGTCATTAGGAGGACTGACTGGAGGTTTTTCTGTGCAGAAGAGGAAGCAAGCAAGAATGTAACAATAATAAAGCAGCATAAAACAGCCTCAATTTGGGGGCCCACTTCACATAACACTAGAAGCCTAATAATTTACACTAGGTTATTACATTAAAAATATGTGGCACAGACATTTGCAGACACTGTTACAGGAAGAGAGTAAATGGCCAACACCCTAAAGAGGACAATCTCACAATAGATGACAAATCAGGAAATGTTCTTTGCCCAGGGATCCAACTGGTGAAAATTTGCCCTATGGATATACTTGCAAAAGTCTGCCAGCATATCTAGTATTGTTAATTGCAGCATTTTTATAACCGCAAATAAATAAAAATAAAAACAACATGGAAACAACCACCAGGGATCAACAAGTTAAAGCAGTTCATCTAAATAGTAAATGCTGTGCAAAAGCTAAATCTTTATGCATGGGTAGTGTAGGAAAATATGTAGAATAGTGCATGCTATCTCATCCCTTTTGTATACAAATAAAATTAAGAAAAGGAGATACCATGTAATAATGGAAGAATCAATCACCAGAACGTTCTTTAAAGTGTATTTTATTGATTATGCTATTACTGTTGTCCCATTTTTTTCTCCCCTTCACCACCCCTCACCCTGTACCCCCTTCCCTCCAGCATTCCCCCCACTTAGTTTATATCCATGCGTCATACATGTAAATTCTTTGGTTTCTCCATTTCCTGTGCTATTCTTAACCTCGTTCTGTCTGTTTTGTACCTGCCAATTATGCTGCTTATTCCCTGTACCTTTCCCCCACATTCACCCTCTCCACCTTCCCACTGATAACCCTCCATGTGATCTCCATTTCTGTAATTCTGCTTCTGTTCTACTTGTTTGCTTAGTTTTTATTATTTTGGGTTCAGCTGTTGATAGTTGTGATTTTGTTGTCATTTTACTGTTCATAGTCTTGATCTTCTTCTTTTTCTTAGATAAGTCCCTTTAACATTTCATATAATAAGGGCTTGGTGATGAGGAACTTCTCTAACTTGACCTTATCTGGGAAGCACTTTCTCTGCCTTCCCATTCTAAATGATAGCTTTGCTACACAGAGTATTCTTGGATGTAGATCCTTGCCTCTCATGAGTTTAAATAGTTCTTTCCAGCCCCTTCTTGCCTGCAAGGTTTCTTTTGAGAAATCAGCTGACAGTCTGATGGGAACTCCTTTGTAGGTAATTCTTTCCTTTCCTCTTGCTGCTTTTAAGATTCTCTCTTTATCTTTAATCTTGGGTAATTTAATTATAATGTGTCTTGGTGTGCTCCTCTTTGAGTCCAGCTTGTTTGGGATTCTCTGAGCTTGCTGAACTTGTATGTCTATTCCCTTTGCAAGATTGGGGAAATTTTCTTTCATTATTTTTTCAAATAAGTTTTCAATTTCTCACTCTCCCTCTTCTCCTTCTGATACCCCTATGATTTAGATATGGGAATATTTAAAGTTGTCCCAGAGGTTCCTAAGACTTTCCTTGATTTTTTTATTCTTATTTCTTCATTCTGTTCTGGTTGAATATTTCTTTCTTTGTTTTGTTCCAAATCGTTGATTTAGTCCCGGTTTCCTTCCCTTCACTGTTGGTTCCTTCTATATGTTGCTTTATTTCAATTTGTATAGCCTTCACTTCTTCCTTTATTTTGCAGTTGTACTCAGTCATTTCTGTGAGCATCCTGATTACCAGTGTGTTTTGAACTTTGCATCTGATAGGTTGGCTATCTCCTTGTCACTTAGTTCTTTTTGTGGAGTTTTGTTCTGTTCTTTTATTTGAGTAATATTTCTTTGTTTTGGCACACCTGTTATGTAGTAAGGGGTGGAGTCTTAGGATTTGCCAAGACAGGCAACCCACCTCACTGTGTTGTGGTACTGTATGTGGGGGAGGGGCCAGAGAGGGAACAATGCTGCTTGCTTAGCTCATACTCTGCTCCCACTCACCTCCCCCAGTAACCACAAGTGAACTGTGCCCTTTTGGTGCTGATTCTCGGTGTGTTTGTGTATATTCTAGGACCCTGTGGGCCCCTCCAATAGACTCTGTGAGACTGGCAGCTTCTCCCACCACTGCAATCCCCACAGATTTTTACAGCCAGAGCTTTTGAAACTTTCTTTTCCCAGTGCTGGACCCCTGTGTTGCATGGTCTGTCTCACTCCCTAGTTGTTCCTTCTGGATTATCCACACTCAAATATGAGACCACCTAGTCCACCAGCCATTGCCTTGCCACGCATCTTCTCTGCCCCAGCTGCCCATCTCCACCCCTCCTACGTGTTTAGATGAACGTTTCTTCTTTAACTCCTTGGTTGTTGGACTTCCATACAGTTCAGTTTTCTGGCAGTTCTGGTTGTCTTTTGTCTTTAAAGTGGTTGTTAGCCTTCTTTTGGTTGTGCAAGGAAGTGAAGTGTGTCTACCTATGCCTCCATCTTGGCGGGAAGCCTCAATGTTTCTCTCATCTGAAAGTTTTTAACAGCAGTTTCCTTTAGGGAGAAGGTCTTGGGCATGGCAAATAAAGGAGATATCACTCTTCCTTATATAGACAGATAAAATATAGAGATCTAACTATCCGGTGTTGATTTACAAACACTAAATACATATTTCTTTTTTATTAATGTTGCTGTTTAAGCAATAGTTAATTGGGTGGAGCTTTGAGTTTATTTCTTTGTTAATTCCCTACAGTAAAAGAACAAAAATAAAACTAAAAAAATTATATTGTTACAAATATATGCCTAGAAAGAAGGTAACTAAATTTTTTAAAGTTATAAATACAAATTATAGTCTACAGCATCTACAGAAGGCCTGTAAATCAACCTAGATAACATTCATTCTTATGGAGAATGACACTTCAGTGACAGCTAAAAATAACAAGGCTCAGATTGTCCTTCCAAATTTAGACAAGATAAAAATTAGGTAAGAGCATTTCTAGCCTTAGAGAAACAATGCAGTAATTCAGTATCCATGTAAACCACAATATTCAAGTCTTTAGATAATAACTTCCCCCTGGTCAAAAAGAGTAAGTCACAAAGATGACAGGAATAGTTAGGATGATGATATATCCTACCTAGGACAGGAAACTACTGATCTTTACTCTAATGTCATGTTCAAAACAAGATTCCCTGCTATGCTTGATCATTTTAGAAGATACTAATAAAAAAATCTGAACTTTTATTTGAGTTGTATTATACCTACAGTTTCAAGTGGCCAAAAAGAAGATACATGTACTCGAGTCAAGCTTAGGTCATTCAATAAATATTCAGTTAGTCATCAGATATTTGCTTATTTGTTTATTTATTATGTTTTTTTATCCTCACCCAAGGAAATGTCTATTGATTTTACAGAGAAGGAGATAGAGAAAGAAAGAAAGGGAGAGATACATTGATGCGAGATAGAAACATCTATCGGTTGCCTGTTGCACACACTTAACCGAGGACCAAACCCACAACCTAGGAATGTGCCCTGACCAGGAAGGAAACCCATGACCTTTTGGTTTATGGGACAATGCTCCAAACAACTGAGCCATACCAGGCAGGCCTCATCAAATATTTATTGAATGAAGAAGACAAACACCCACACACCCTACTTCCTCCCCTCTAAAATGAGCACAAGGTTTAATCAAACATTTTGCAAAATAATATATATGATTGGCCATTAAGCACATGAAAAGATATTCAATACCACAATTATCAGAGAAAGGCAAATTGAAACGACAATAAGATCCTATTGCATACCCACTAATACAGCAAAGTTAAAGACTGGCAATCTCATGGGTTAACAAGATTGTAGAGTAACGGAACTTCTACATACTCCTAGTGGGTATATAAAATGGTTCATTCTCTTGGGAAAACAATTTAGTTGCATCTTATAAAGTTAAACCTAAACTAACCAAATGACCCAACAATTACATTCTACTCAAGCAAAATGAAAGCAAGTCCACACACACACACACAAAACTTATAAATGAAACTTCATAGCACCTTTATTCATTATGCAATAGTCCCAAATTTGAAATAACCCAATAAGCAAACTGTACTGTATTCAAACAATAGGATGCTATACCACAATTAAAAGGAGTACATACCTAATATTAATAAATCTCAAATACACAGTGCTAGCAAAGAAGCTAGGCACAAAAAAAGAACATACTGTACAATTCTATCTTTACAAACAGTTTTAGTAAAGGCTAGCCAGATTGAGAATGACAGAGGGCAGTTAAGTGGTTACCTGAGGGTAGACAGTCTACAAATGGGTACAGGGGATTTAAGATCTATGGAGCATATCAACACTGATTTCTTGGCTTTGCAATTGTACTACAGTTATGTTATAATTGGGAAAAAATGAGTGAAGGGTACATGGGACCTCTGCATGCACAATGATTCCGAAATAAAATATTTTATTTTTTAAAAGATTTTATCTATTTATTTTTAGGCAGAGGAAAAGGGAGGGAGAAAGAAAGGAAGGGAGAAAGAAAGGGAGAGAAACATCAATGTGTGGTTGCTTCTCGTGCACCCCCTACTGGGGACTTGGCCTGCAACCTAGACTTGTGCCCTGGCTGGGAATCAAACTGGAGACCCTTTGGTTCACAGCATGGCACTCAATCCACTGAGCCACACCAGCCAGGCAAAATAAAATATTTGAAAAAGGGGGAGCATAAGAAAACTTTTGGGAGGAGATGCCAGTAAAATGTATCTTGGTTATGACAGTGACATCACAGGTTTAGATATTTGTCAAAACTTACAGAGCTATACATTTATATGTAAACAAGTATATTTTATAATATGCAAATTATACTATAATAAGATCTCTTTCAAATTTTTAAAACATACATAATTATTGAATGACTATGTGGCAGACACTGTTCTAAATACTTAGTTTTCAAGTTATTAGAAAACTGAACTAAAAGAAAGAGAATAAATCTTGGTAGTTAAGACAGCCCTGTGTTTAAATCCAGGGCATGCTGTTTTTTTAGCTAGTGAGCCCAAGAGCACTGCTTATCCTCTGAACTGCACTCTTCTCATCTGCAAAAATGGAACATGGTATCACAGTAGTTCCATCACAAGACCGTTATGAGGATTAAATGAGGCTTGCAGTGCTTGGCAATGAGAAAGCACTCAAAACTGATGGAAATTACCATTATGAGAATATGGCACAGACAACTGAAGCAAGAGAGAAAGAACTGGTATCAGTCCAAAGGTGGACTGTTACGTAAAAAAATTTGTTTCAGCTAAACATAAAGCCTGTCCTGTTATCTTAGAAATAGTGAAAAACAAAATATGGGCCTAGGGAAATATGGATTACGTGATATTTTTCAAGTTTCTGAAAGGGAATAAAATATTACTTGTGCTCAAATGGTCTGGACGTTTGTAAACTGGTTAACAAACACTTAGTACATGATATAGTCCAGGCACTGTTCTGGAGTTGAAGTTCAAGAAATGAAACCAACTGGTAAATCACTGATATTTGATAGTCATTCTGCCAACTCTACCTCTAGGTATAAAGCACTCTGGAATTTGACCAAAAGGATAACAATGTTTACCAGCAAAATCTCTATTACCTAGAATCTAGGGTTTTATATTCCCCTTAGAAACCAGAGTGCTAGACATTAAAAAGACAGTGAGTTATCATTTGAGCCTTGAATACCAAAGGCGTCTATGGGATCCAAATGTACTGCTTGAGTCAAAAGCAAAATTCCAAAGAAGATTCAGGATACAGTATCTCTTCATCATATATATACTGTAGGCTTACACATGACATTCCTACCAGGATAAACCAGGGACTTACAGGTTGGAAGGCATTAAGACATAGACGCACTTGGTTTACACTTGAGCTTTACATTAAAACTAGGCAAGCCAGCTATAGTTTATGATCTTTGAAGTAAAACTCCTTTCTACTGCAAACGTGTCAATGGGCAGGGTTAACTATGTTGCCTGTTAACATTTACTCTATGTTCCGTGACATTTATAAGTGAAAAGCCTCAACCTTTGCATTACGTTAACAATACTATACTTTTTGGCATCTAATCTCAAATTAATTGCCAATTATTTAAGGGACCTGTCTATAAATCTTCCCCTAATTGTCAAGAGCAGTGAGCCAATGAAATAATAAATTGCAAGACAGAGTTTGTCATGCATCTACACTTTCCTTGAAATTCAAGATTTGTTTTACAAATGGAAAACATAGGTCAGGAATACAAGGAACTTTTTCCACGAAAAGGATTCAGAGTTTAATTTAAGACATTTTATATGTCTTATTATAAATGGGAAAAAGGGGGGTTAGACAACCATAGATTTACCATTTTACATTTCATATTTTATCTACATATCTGGAATTCTGTTTTTTACATTTAAATCAATATATTGCTGCTTTTTAAATTTGCATTAGTTTACAAAAATTTAACCATGTCAATTGATGTAATTTTTGTTATTTTAAATGTTGTATATTTCATTTAAAAATATACCAAAATATAATTCTCCTTCATAGAATATTGAGCTACCCCCATTGCTGCAATACTATTGTAATGCCTTTTTAAAAAAACAATGTGTTAATTTTTTCTCTAGACTATCAAAATATGGAAATGGATATAAACATCTTCAACTCACCTAGATATTGGTAAATTCTTCTCCAAAATAGTGGTGCCAATTTACCTTCCAGCAACAATTTTTAGAGGTCCTGCTTCCCCACACTCAAAGCGATGTTTGCTATTATTAGTGTAGCAAGGGTCCCTGATACCAGCCCCCCCCGCCATTTGCTGATTCACTATCAGAATTCACAGGACTCAGTATAAAGTTGGCTCAGAGCTATGATTTTTATAGCAAAAGAGTGCACAGCAATAGCAGCAAAGGAAAAGTCTCACAGGGCAACAAAGTCCAAAGGCCTTCAGATGACAGTTTCCCAGTGTCCTCTCCCACTGGAGTCACACACTTAATTCTCAATACAAATTGTAACAATACTGTGAAGTGTTGCCCATTTGACACTCTGAGAAGCTCATTAGACACTCAGGGCCCATAGTTTTTATTAGGAACCAGTCAAATAGGCAGTGTATGCCTGACATGAAACAAAACTAGACTTTTAGAAGGAAAGCATAAACTGCATCTTTTGCCCAAAAGGTTAAAGCACAGTTAAGTCAATGGAGGGAATCCCTCCAAAACCCAAGGTCCCAGATTCCAGCCAAAAACCAACTTGGTAAGCAGACTTTCACGTGAATAGTCGTTAACTCTTCTCTGCACAGTCCGCCTTTTTAAAATCTTTCTAACCTAATAAGGATAAAATGACAACCCAGTGTTATACTAATTTATAATTATTGATTACTAGTGAAATTGACCATTACATCTTTTTTTGTCTATTTCTTCTCCTGTGACTTCCTGTTCATATTCTTTGTGCATTTTCTTAATGAGTTTTTTGTTATTCTTGGTAAGAATCTGATATGATTCCTTTATCAATTATTTAGGTTCCAAATTTTGCTTGTCATTATTTCAACATAAAAGGATCCCCTAACAAAATTGAGGGGTGCCATTTTTCCAATTTTGCCTCTCCTATGGTACACAGTTTTCTGCCAACTCAAACAGAAGCATCATTTTCAAGGTTAGCAGACTGCTTGATCTGATATCTGCCTCCTAAGAAAGAATATAAGTCAGTAGAAATAATCTTCATGGTCAAGAAACTGGGTTTTCAGTGAAAACACTTTTCAGCCTTAACTCATCCACTTCTGATCAAGAAGGCAAAACACAACTCACCCTGTGCCATGTGAGCTCTAGATGATCCACCTCTACTTGGTCAAAGAATAGTGTTTCATTACAACTAGAACTTAGACTTTAATACATTTAACATTTTCAATGTTGAGGAAAACTTGTATATGAATATTAAACTAATAATACTTTCAAAAGATTCTGCTTCAGCACACAATTTCTTCATGAAATGATCATATTTGTAGGAAACATTTATTAGGGCAACAAAAAGTTTGCACTGTGGTGAAGCTATTGCAGCAAAAAAAAAAAAGAATCTGTCAGTTCAGCAGTTTAGGTTTAAAAAGAAAAAATTTTTAAAGATTTTATTTATTTATTTTTAGGGAGAGGGGAAGGCAGGGAGAAAGAGGAGAGAAATATCAATCAGTTTACCTCATACACACCTCGTCCAGCGACTGAACCCACAACACAGGCATGTGCCTTGACCGGGAACTGATCCAGCAACCTGCTTTGTGGCATGATGCCTAACCAACTGAGCCACACCAGTCAGGGCAAGAATAATTTTTTAAAACCAAAACTATACATTGAAATCCAAATTAACTAGTTTTATAGTCATTCAAACTCACAATTCAAAATATATTGAAATGAGCATTGTTTGAAAAAGATGTTTGCTATTTATTTCTTTCTGATACATTTTTCTAACTGTAAAATTAATGTAAATTATTGAGGAGTTAGTGATTTATGGGTAGAGTTTCCACTAGGAAAAATAAAACATGTCTGAGGAAGGCTGGTGGTGATGGCTGCACAACAAGGTATTTACTGCCACAGAACAGTAAACTTAAAAATGGGTAGCATGATAAATTTCATGTTATGCATATTTTGCCACAATAAAAAGGTAACATAGATTACTTACAACTTTGAAAAGTACACAAAAGTACAAAGAAAGTTAAAACCAAGTGTATCTTGATTTGTATCACCCTTAACATTTTTATTGTGTGTACACACGTATATTATACATACTTACATACTTACACAATACACTTAGACATTTGAGGAGATCCACTCACTCATTCAACAAATATTTATTAAGTGCCTCCAGCCCTTAAGATCCAAGAGGACAATGCAGAATCCCTGAGCAGGGACTGGCAGGTAGACAGGCTGGCCTCCAGACAGAGACAACTGTTAAGATGTGAACTGGAGGAAGACAAGAGGCTGGCTGGCTGGTTGGCTCTGCACAATGTGGGGAAAGAACATTTACACAGAGAGAACAGCATGTGCAAGTGGTTTGGAAGTAGACAAGAGGTCAGCATGTTTGAGGAATGGCAGGAAGCTCACATGAGGGGTGACACGGACTGAGGCTAAAAAGAGACATGGAAGCCAGATAATTCTGCGCCTCACAGACCATGATAAAGAGCTGGAATTTTATTCCAAGCTCAGTAGAAATCCACTGAAGTGAGTTTAGTCAGGGATGGGGGAAGGTGTGGTCTAAATTCTGAGATGACTTTTGCAACTGTGTGGTGGATCAGGTGTAGAGGCAGTTGACAGGATGAAGCCAATGGAATTGATCACCCATCTGGGGTGCTGGGAGGAGGAGATGCCCCTGACAAGAAGAGGGCAGGAAGGGACAGAGAGGAAGTGTCACTGAAAGCTGGAACTGATAGGGTTTGCTAATGTGATAGAGAGCAATAGCAAAGGCAAGGGAGGAGTCAAAATGAATCCAATGTCTGCTCTTAACTAGTGATGAACAGGTTGGATGGAACACAGAGTTGCTATTACGTTGAGATAGATGTGTAGGTTCGTGCTATATATGTGCATTTTTATACAAATATCCTAACACAGAATTCAGAGCATTCCCAATATACTACTAATGCTCAAAAATATAGTTTTATTAGCTATATACTATTTTATTTTCTCATCATATCACAGCCTATTTAACTATTACCAATTACTAAACATACATTCCCTGCGATTAATCTTCTTGTATAAATGCTATCTGTATTTCTGGTTATTTTTCTCATGATTCCTGAAATGAAAATATTGAAACTAAAGAGATAAAAACGTTTAAGGCTTTTGATACAAATTCCTTCCAAAAAGATTTTATCAGCTTTCCTTCACTCAGCTGGGTTTTAAATGGCTCCAAAGTAGCAACGTGGACTCATCATACTATTATCAGTTTCATGTTAAGACATTTAGATATATTTCCTTTAAAAAAAACTAGTATAAACAATGCTGTTATGAAAAATCTTGAATATAAATTTTTGCTAAATTTTCCTAAGATAGGAATTGCCAGAGTAATAAATATGAAAATAATTTTAAATATTCTTGACAATTACAAATTGCTTTCCAAAAAGGTTATACCAGTTTCTAAAGTCAAAAAGAAATACAATATCATTAATCTGACAATTATAGTGTCAAATGAGAATGATTGTTCCCCTTTTAATTGTGTGATTTTTAAAATTTTCTACCTATACTTCAAATGTATGCCAATTCTATATTAGTAAGGCAACATGGATGATAAAACTATGCTGCTTTTCATTTTGAGAAAGTGCTGATTCCAATAAGAAAATTAATTTGGAGAATGGTTTGTTGGGAAGTAATGAATGAAATTCATTAACATATATATTTAAGTAAAATAATAATAATAAAGTGAAACAAACAAGTCCTTGCTTCTAAAAAATACACAGATTGGGAACACTTAGTGTGCTAGTTCCTTACCAAATTATTCCAAGCCCCCTTTCTCAAATGACATGAAAGTGCTGGTCTCGTTTAGAGGTCAGCAAAATTTTTCTATAAAGGGCCAAGGGCCAGATACATATTTTCCAGCTTTGGGAGCACATCAGGACCCTGTCCAACTACTAAACCAATCCTCCCTTGTCATTTAAAAGCAGCCATAGATTACATGTACACAAGGTTGTTTTCCAATAAAATTTTATTTACAAAAACAGGAAGCATATGTGGCCTACAAGCCATAGTTAGGCTAACACCTGGCCTATATGTTGGCCCTGCATCTCCAGGTGAGCCATTCTCCTTAAGCAATTCTTAGGGTAGAGGTGGTGGGTATTCACTGTCTCCAAGGTTAGCCTAAGTAGCATTACCCAGAAACTTATTCAATAAAAATTTTGAGGTTCCATCCCAGACTTACTGAACTAGAACCTCTCCCTTTCAGCAATCTACGTTTCAACAAGCCTTCCAAGCGATTTTAATAGATCCTGAAGTTGGCAAACCAATGGTCTAAGCCACAGCAAAGCCCCCTAAGAAAATGTGCATAGCTACACTTTGAGAAGGAGTCTATTGGACAATTCTACACATATGTTTCCCATCTCTGGCAAACCTCACTACTGCCATGCTACTACTGGGCTAATAATAATACCTTATAATAATGGGCACAGCAGAAATGACTCCAAGCAGGTGGTACCTAATCAGACATGCAGAGATTAAATCTGTTCGTTCCCCTAGTGGTACAAAGACAGTTATTCTTTCAGGCATGTTTCTGTAGAACTTAAATAACATGAAAAAGAAAAATGTGCAGTGAGTCTATGATGTGAAATAGATACTGCACACTGTGTGTGCTGATGAAGCTCTAGAAACTACTACTGACCTTGAACTCCCCACATGGACAAGCACAAAACATTCTGCTAGCACTTGAGGACATTCACTTTATTATTTTCTGACTGCCTTCTCTGTTCTTTTTCTCCTGGAGAATCTTTTTATAACAAATTATGCACAGAAAGAAACACAAGGTTTAAATTCTATCACCTCTATTTTTAAATTATTTTCATCTTTTTTGTTTTTTATATTTATTCCAGCTACACTAGGGTAGTAGAATAATATCTATCTGAAAGTAAATAAAAATACAGATTTACATAGAGAAATCAGAAAGCAACACTGGCAAAGTAACAAAGGTGATGTGAGTTTACGACCAGCCTTAACCAACTAATAGCTGCGTGGCTTCACTGAAAGCTTAAGTCAGCCATCTCTACACTCAGAACAGTGAGTGGGGTCTGAACACATGTGTGTGAATGTGTGTCCATTTGTGAATGTGTGTGTGCCCTTCAAGAAAACACTATCCCCTGACCAGTGTGGTTCAATTGGCTGGCGTAGTCCCACAAAATAGAAGGTCACTGGTTCAATTCCTGGTCAGACCACATGCCTGGGATGTGGGTTTGGTTCCCAGATGGGGTGTGCACAATTGATGCTTCTCTCCCTTTCTCTCTCTCTAAAAATAAATAAACAAAATCTTTAAAAAATATATAACTCTAAAACAAAAAGAAAACCTAATGTTTAAGACAGTCCATTGGGATCTAAAGAAAACACTGCTCAGATGTCCTGCTGGGCTCCAGTCATAACAGTGAACAACTCTCAAGCACTTTTGACAGACCAGACACTGTGCTCAGCAACAACTTCACAATCCTCACTCCAACCCAGGAGGTTGGTTCTATTTCCAATCCCATTTTAAACAAGAAGAAACCAAGGCTTGCAGATTGCCCTACCACCCAGGTAATTTGGCCAAATGAAAGTGTATGAATTTAGAGAGATGAAATGGGTATATGAAGATATGAATAGCCAGTGAGCCTTGGTGACAGAGGTGCTGTTCTTTCAATTTTGAATTTTTTCAAAATAAAAAAACGTAAAATAAAAGTGTTTTCATATACACCATGCCACCAGAAAATACCTATGTGAATCTCAATATAGAAACCAAAAACTGACTTCCCATTGTAATGTTGTCCTAATATCCTTCTCAATGCCTAATGTTTGCAGAAACTGAGAAAGTGATATCTAAACAGCACTGGCCTCCAGAGAACACCCAGCCAGGGATGTCACATAAGCAAGGTTCCTTCCCAGAAACCATAAAGGCCTTAGGACATTGCTAACAAATAAGATGTTTTAAATGGTTTCATGCAAATGCAAGCTGGGATCCTGCTGACATTTCAGAGCCTGGAATATCCATAGCAATTAACACAGCTGTGGCCCTTGCCACCTAGCCTCACCCTAATTTATTCTGACAGGTATGGATATCAAACTAATCTGGATCACAAACTATTCTAATATAGTCTGATATCATTTGCACAACAGCAGGCTGGAACCTGAGTTCCAGGCACTCTGATCCAAACTGGGCAATCTCATACAAACAAGGTTACAATACAGTATGCCTCTCAAACATCTGCTGGATTATGAGAACAGAGACCATCAGCTATATCCACACCATTTGATGGTTCTGAAAAAGGTGAGACCAGTTCCCCTCAGCAGAGCATCCTTAAGAGAGCATCCTTAGGAGTTCATTCTTTGCACAAGACCCCTCTTAAACATCTTTCAAAGATGGAAACAAAAAAGAGAATCACATGGTCCCAGCCCAGCAAGAATACAAAGAAAAACATCCCAGGCATCAGTAAGATTCTAGAGCAGGGGCACACAAAAGTTTTCTGTAAGGTCAGATAGTAAATATTTTAGGGCTTTGCAGGCTGTGAGATTTATGTTCCTACTAGTCCATTCTACTTTTTTTAAAGCAGGAAATAGGCCCTAAACAATATGTAAATGACTGCATGGCTCTATGGTAATAAAATGATATTATAAAACCAGGCAAATTTGTCCCCCAAGCTGTACTTTGCCACCCCATTCTAGAGGACTGTGTCTATCAAAAACATGTCACATTTTCCCAATATTGCCAGGGTGTGCATGTGTGTGCACGTGTGCAGGAAGCTCTGGGTGTGAAAACCATTCCCTTAGAAAAGGAGTGGGAAAGTGAACCACAGGTCCGTACTGAAGAGACTTTCACAGAAATACTGACCATGTTAAAAATACCCCCTCCCCACATCCTCTAGAAGGTAAAGTAATTTTACCTAATTTAATTTTAAAGGCCTGGATAGCCTTCAAAAAAATCTATTGAATGACTCCTGGAATAAAGTTTGTTACTGATGTCAATCTCCAGTTTATACAAATACACAGAATAGAAAAACTCATAGATTATAAATACAAATTTCCCTTTGATGATTATAAGTCGGTGTCTTATCATAAACTACTTTTATGAGTGTTATCTCATTTATACCTAATCAAACCCAATGAGAATGGTGGCATCATTCCCACGTTTAAACAGATAAGGGAAGTGAGACTCCCGGTGCTGAAGCACTCAGGTGCAGGATTAGAACCCAGGTGTCCGCCCCCCAAAGTTCCACACTTCCCCCCTTCACCTGCACAACTCCAAACAAGAGGTTCCTCCAGCAGTGAAGGGTGAAACTCAGTTTTGTTAAATCCATTTAATGATAATCTTCGAAACTATCAAGGTCATGGAGAAAGAAAGGACAATCAAGAACCTGGTGCAGACTAGAGGAGTCTAAGAAGACACGACAAACAAATGCAGTGTAGAGTCCTACACTGGATCAAGGACAGAAAAGGAACATTGGTGGAAAAAACTGGTGAAATCTGAGTTAAGAGCAGAGTTACTAGTATAGTGATACTAACTTCTTACTTTTGACAGATGGACCATGGTACCAAGATGCCAGCATCGGGAAAAATGAGCAGAATGAGATTCAGGAACTCTGTACTGTGTTTGCAACTTTTTTCCATCTTCAATATTCCAAAATAGAGTCATATTTTTAAAGATCTTATTTATTTATTTCTAGAGAGATGGGAAGGGAAGGAGAAAAAGAGGGAGAGAAATGTCTATATGTTCAAGAAATACATTGACTGGTTGCCTCTCTCACGCCTTCAACTGGGGACCTGGCCTACAACCCTGGCATGTGCCCGGACTGGGAATCAAACCAGTGACTTTTGTTTGCAAGATGGCACTCAATCCACTCACCCATACCAGCCAGGGCATAAAATGGAGTGATTTATATTTTTTAAAAATGGTGCACTGAACACATAAATGTGCCTGTGTGCAGGGTTCTCGGGCTCTTTTGTATGTTGCAAACCCACTAAGGTAAGAATTCTTAGAGATTCATCTCTCTAGATTCACCACAGCTTCCATTTTTAGAGAGTGTGGTGCACAGTACATCTGGCTAAAAAATATTTGGGAGAGAGAGTTCTCATCCCATAGGCTGATCATCAGATATTTCTTCTAATCTCCATAATTCCATAAGCAATGATCATTTTCACATTCTATTTTCATTCTACCTCACTGGAGTCTTTCAGTTGCTATTCAAAAGTGATTATAAATAATGAGGTTATAAAAGCCATTCAGTAATCAGGACACTCACTGGCCATATGCCCACCTTGACAACGGAAGTGATTCGTGTGAGGCAGTTTAATCAGCTCGCTTGGCTTCCCCTGACAGGCTCTTCAGTTCCTCATCAACATCACTCTTAAGAGTGTTTCATTTTTTGACTAGTGAGCAGGCCAGCAAGTCAAAGTGCTCCAGCTTTTTAAAGTTTGTATGCAAGTAGAGAAAAATAAACTGAACTCTTTTCTGTTTTGCCATCCCACACATCCAGAGGACAGGAGGGAAAGCATAGAATGTAATGAATCAACACAAAGTCCCGGCCTTTGTCATAGAACAGCGGAGACCCAAGTGGAATCAGAGGACTAAAGAACTCAGACCTGGCCAAAGTTTGGCCCTCAACACTCAAGACTTCAGTACATAAGCTTAAGCCCATTGCATGATTCACTCAGTATCTCCCAACAGGACCATGGGCATCTTGGCAAGGACAGTTCTATGTTGTTATGGGGTCGGCCCCCTAGACATCAGCAGCCTTGTTCTTGGCAGCCCCTTGCAATTATTGTGACAGCCCTAGTGGGTCGGTCCCATCCTGAGAGGTAGGTAAATGAACAGCAGTCAGAGACAGTTATTGCTTAACTGTAAATTTCTTTTCTTTTTTCCATTTAGCTCCCAGAGCATATTAGAAGAGAATATTACAAAAGGGTCCATATTGGTGAAGATTGTATTTGCAATGCATAAACTTATGTAAATATGCGTGTCTTTTGGTCTACAGCTGCTGACTTCGAAGCTGGGGAGCTCAGTGCTAGGATCCGAGGGTTTGAGCTCATGTCCCAGTGGCTCAGCAGAGACCTCTTGGACAAGGCCTGCTGCAGGCGGCCCTCCATCAGTGACTGTCCCGTTGCTCTGGCTGACTGTGCTCAGAGCCATTTTCTTTGAAATAATGTCTTTTCCTTTTTTCTTATATTGTTATCTGTCACTTCCCCACCAGGAGGTTTTCATATGAGAGCTGAGACCCTCTCCACTTAGAGGAGGAGTTGGCATACACTTAACGACTGACTGGATGAATAAAGAATGGTAATACTAATTAAAATAATACAAGCAGTAACTAATCCAAAACCAGGTGGACCTATGTTCTCACCCTGACTTTGCCCTTTGATGCCTTAATCACTCGGAGTCCCAGTCAGTAAAATGGGCAAACTGACAGTATGTACCAACACGGCTTTCATGAGGAAGAGTTGAGAACACACAACATAATGCTCCATAAATGTTAGGTATCCCCCTTCGTCATCTGCCTTGAAAGTAACATTTTAAAAAAACTTTCATGAAATTTAGTTTGTTCTCAAGGTGAGATATTTTTTGAAGATTTGTGATTATGACTAAGTAAATAAAATAAACAAGTTAAACAAGCCAGCCTTTCCATATCACTAGACAGCAAATTAATTAAAACCTAAATGTTATCACCAGATTGCTTTGACACACCCACTTCTGTTGATAGTACTTGGTATTACCAAAGGCTTGCAAAGGAAGAGACAGGATTTCCAGGTTCGTGTGAACTATGATGACAGTGCAGGGGACCAAACAACCGTGTTCTTTCCTCTAGACCAGGTGTCAAGGTATCTGGCATTCACTCTTTACTTAACCACTTATTTATACGTCCTTCATATATGTATTACATTGTTTGTTCATTATTTTAATTTGGATTACCCGGATGACTAATGCTGTGAAACATTCTGTCATGTACTACTGTGTACCCTAGATGCTAGTCCTTTGTCAAAAATATATTTTCCAAATACCTTCTCCCAGTCTGTGTCTTGTCTATTCACTTTCTTGATGATGTTCTTTCAATAAGTGGAAGTTTTGATTGTTGATGAAGTCTAATTTATCAAGTTTTATGAGTTTTTGTATGTGTTATTCATTTATTACAGATGAGTCAGCAAGCAGCATAATCAAATAGACAGAAGAACAATGGGTGAGGGTTAAGATACCTGGATTAACACCTAAATCTGTGTAATATTTGTTTTGGGGAAGTCATTTGTGAGGATTAATTTTAAGTGTCAAGTTAAGTGGGCTGGCCATGGGTGCCCAGATATTTGCTCATATATTATTCTGCATGTTTCTGTGGCTATACTCTTTTAACACTGAAATGATATACTTACTGAGTAAAGCAGATTGCCTTCCCAGGTGTGGAGTGGGCCTCAACCAATCAGTTGAAGGCCTGAATAGAACAAAAGGGCTGACCTTCCCAGGAATAAGAGGGAATTCCTCCTGCCTGAGCTATCAAACTGGCTTCTTCTTGCCTTTGAACATCAACTCTTTCTGGGACTCAAGCCTTCCAAGGCTTAGGACTAGAACTTACAGTATCAGCTCTTCTGGTTGCCAGGCCTTCAGACTCTGACTACAGCTATACCATCAGCTCTTCTGCATCTCTAGCTTGCCATCTGCTGATTTGGGGACTTATCAGGCTCTATAATTGCTGTAATTTTTCACAATAAATCTCTTTAAATATAGATATTTATACACACACACAGGCACTATACTGGCTCTGTTTTTCTGGAACACTAATACATCATCTGCCTCTTTCTAGCTCCAGCACAGCACAGAGCATTTTAATAGGTACTTAATGAATGTTGCTGGAATCTCTAATAAATTGGCCTGGTTCACATGTTTGTAAATGAATGAATGGGATTTCACAATCTCACAGGTCTCTCCCATTCTGAAAATCTCGTATTTGGTCTCACCTTTCCATTCCAGCAACACCTTCTCCCTGGAGTGTCCTCTTCCAAAATTAATTTGACTGTGCCTCTCAGAAAAACTGACAAAGCACCCTCCTAGCTAATCAACTCATCAGTCACTCTAACAGGCCCCTGCTCTATACCATCATCCTGTTCCAGCTTGCTCTCCCACCTGGGGGAGCAAAGCTAACTCACGCAAAGTAGTTGGCATGTTTACTCTCAATGAGGTGGTAACCAGTGACAACTTCTAAGTTCCTCCTTTAAATATATTGCTCATCTACAGACATACTCACCCCACTTCTGAAATAACAATTTTTAAACTGCACCAAAGATTCCAGCTGAGATAATAAAACTAGTTACTGACCCACTGTTGGGCAAGCAATTCCCCTGCACTCTGGAGTTACCAATTCACAGAAGGGGTCGGACATTTGTCAGAGGAACAAACAAGCAGGTCAACACCTCAGCCTCTGGGAACCTGTAACACCCACTCTTCCCTGCTTTGTTTCAGACCCGCCCTGAAATTCCAGAGAGAAACTGACCTTTAGAAATTAAATAAATTTAATAAAATTAAATAAATTAACTCTAGTAAAATTAAGTAAATTTTGCAATGCCTCTTGAGACCAGCCTATACCCTAGGAAGATGCCAAACCACAATTCAGAATTCTTACTTTATAATAAATTTATATTTAAAAAGAAAATTAGGTGATAATGATTGAGAGTTGTAGTGAGAACCTGAAGAAATTCAGCTCCCTGGATTCCCTGACATGGCTGTAACAAATGCAGAGAGCTGCTCACTCCTTTGATCCTTGAATGTTCCAGTAACAGGGAACCAGGCAAGTTTATTCAGAATTTAAGTGGTAACTGGGCGTTGCCTGGAAGGGAGGAGTCTGAACCTGGCTGAACACTGGAATCACCCAGGGCACATCTGCAATAACACTTGCTTAGGCCCGGATCTCCGACCAATTAAGAATCTGTGGGGAGGAACTTGGCTTTTTCCTTTGGGGGCGTAGGGCAGGGTGGGGCGTCTTCCCCAGTGACTCCAGTGAACAGCCAGGGTGCTAAGCCTAGCCTCCTTCTCTGATCCTGATTCTCAGTGGATCCACTAAATGTGAGAATATCCACTCAGAACATTCTGTTTATAGAGCATCCTATCAGATCTCCTAGGATGAAGCAGCCTGAGCTTCAAAGCAGAAATAAGACTCTGAATCAGAAACAGGATGGGATGGATGGGAGTGAAGAACATCAAGGGGAAAGGGAATTAAAAAACCCCAAACATCCTCTTCGAGTCACGATCCTGGGAATTTACATTAAGTTTCTGCCAGTCCTAAGGAAGAAAACACAAATTAGCTGGGTAGAAAATTCATTTCCAAGAATCAGGGGACCCTGGGTGGTCTGGACTTTGAAGTCCCACTGTGGTTCAGCCACCTTTTCACTTTCACACCAATTGCCTGAGAACAGTCATGAGATACTTACATTTAGTTTGAAAAACACACATCAAATGTAAAGGGTGGGATGGGGGCGGGGTAGGGGGCCACAAGCCAACCCCCTGGCTGTAATGGGTGACAAAGAGTGAGGTGAGAAGGGCTGTGGCAGCACAAAGGGGGGCTTTCCCTCACTGAAATGCTGCCTCTGATGACTTCAAGTGGCACAGGCTGACCTCTGAGGCTGAGGCTGAACACAGCGCCAACACATTTAGAAATAGCTAAAGAGGATGAAAGAATACACAGAAGGCTCCAGCAAATGAAACACAACTCTAATGTATCTGATGTGAATTGAGTAGTTCTTATGTTGATGGATTTGACATTCAAGCTAACACTGAACATGTGCTACCTCAAAAGGTTTCTTCACACCAGCTGAGTGGCCTTCGGCCACTCCCAGATCCTGATGTACCTTCAGTACACAGAGGATCAATTTCCTTTAATGAGATATGATTCTGCCACTGGTCACAAGTACACGAGCTGTTATAGCTGGGCCCTCTATCCAAAAGACTCCCAGGGAATGAATGAAAAGGCTTCAGTTTTTTTTCCATCAGCAAACTAAAAATATTTAAGCTCAGCAAAAAACCCTTTCTTCATCCAGATACCTAAATTTCCTGTAAACTGTTTCTATTCTGGCTTACCTAGACATCCACGCTTTCTGTAACCTTGATATGTTTTATTTATATATATACTGAAAGCACACTGGTAACTTAAAAAGTTCAAGTGAAATCAAATTATGAAAATAAAGCTGTTATGCTTCTCCTCTTTTTCCTTGTTGAAAGAAGACTAGCTTAACATTTGCTTTTCTCCTCATAATTAGAAAGATTCTGGAAAGAAAATGTAGTCAAACAGGCTTGAGCAGAACAAAGCCAAAAATGAAGTCTTGTATATAAAGGAATAACAATTAAAGGATAAAAGCTCCAGCTCTCACTTGATAGGTACTACCTGCCTGGAAATGGAAATATCTGTTGTGCTATCTCCAGAGAAGCCTTCTGTTCCCAAATGAGGGTCCAATGTTTGGCTGGTACAAGCCCAACCAGCCGGAAGAAACAGACGGTTCTGCAAAGCTTCAGCAGAACAAGCCCTAACAATATGTCAAGAACACGTTTGGCACAACAGTAGTAGAAAAATATTTTCAAAATCAGTTCTTGGCTTAAATACAGCATCTGGTACCTAGAGTAAATACAGAGAAAAACAAACTTGGTGATGTCCTATGACTTTCTGAACTGCACAGGCCAGCCGGTGGGCTGGTTATTCATTTACCAGGCTCTGCACCCTCTATGCCCTTCCATCAGCAATTTTCCAGTTCAAGGCTCAGAAGGGCTGGAAAGAAAAGAACTGTAGAAATACAGACAACTAACTTTCTTAGCCATTATGTCCTTTAAAACCATGCTGATAGCAATACCTAATGCCATCTCAACAATTCTCATTATTAGATGTTCTGGATTATAGAGTCAAGTTGATATCTCACCTGCTGCCTATAAAAAGTAAAGGGGTATACCTTCCCCCTCTGGGAAGATGGGGCAGAGAGGCATTTGCCTATTCCTCCCAAGTGCAACAACAGATTTTGGATGTTTCCTGTAAGACAAGCAAGAAGTCTCTAAATGTAAACAGAGGAAGGCAGACAAGCAAGGAACCTCCAGAAAGACTTCAACATAGGAGCAAGTTCCATGGGTTTTCTCTACATCTCACATATCCCAGAATTTAGAGTGAAGAGCTGGCAAGTGGCAAACACCAATGCATCAGACATAAGGAGAAGAGAAAAGCCTGATTTCTCTAGCTAAAGAACCAGAAAAGATGTAGACTAACAGCACAAAAAAACAGTAACTGCTCTCCTCCAGCCAAACACCACAGGAAAACATACTATGATCCCAGCAATATCCAACCCAGAAATTATGGAGCAGGGAGCCTAGACATCCATGCTGTCCACGCTATAATGGGGTGTCCAATCTCCCTGCTCCATGCCAGAGAACACAGAGCAGAGAAACAGAATTTTCAAGCCACTGGATTGAAAAGAACATTTCTCCTCCCTCCTTCCTCCCTTCTACCCCGTGTGTCCCAGAGGAAGTTACAACTTCTGCCCACCCGAAGTAATAAGAAGCCTCCCCACCCCCACAGAGTGTCAAAGGAAGAAGAGTAAAGACCCTGGACTTCCATTAGCCCCTGTAGTAACAAGGCATCAGCCCCTTCCTCTGTCAAATGATGGGAAACAGAAAGTTTAAGTAAGATTCAGAGTTTCCTGGCCAATGTGGCTCATATTGGAGCAGTACTGTCCTGTAATCTAAGGGTTGCAAGTTCAATTCCCAGTGGGGGCACGCCAGGGTTGTGGGTCTGATCCCCAGTTTGGGTGCATACAGGAGGCAGCCAATAGATGTTTCTCCACATAACATAGTATCCAAAATGTCCAGATTTTAATTGAAAATCACTCATCATAACAAGATCCAGAAAAATCTCAACCAGAATGAAAATAATCAGTACTGTAACCAACAATGAGAAGGCAGAGATGTTGGGATTATCTGACAAATACTTGAAAATATTCACTGTAAAATTGATTCAAGGAGCAATTACACACTTGAAACAATGAAAAGGTACAAGGTCTCACCAAAACAATAGAAAAGACATTATAAAGGTAAAACAAAGAGAAATTTTAAAACTATAAATTAAAATCAATGAATAATTAAGGGAGAGCAGAGGAAACAATTACTCAGCTTAAAGGTAAAATTTTAGAAATTATCCTATCTATCCCAGTCAGACCACATCCCTGGGTTGCAGGCAATGGCCCCCAGCAACAGCACATTGATGTCTCTCTCTCTCTCTCTCTCTCTCTCTCTCTCTCTCTCTCTCTCTCTCAATCTCTCTCCCTCCCTTCCCTCTCTAAAATAAATAAATAAAATCTTTGGGGAAAAAAACAAGAAATTATCTTATCTGAAAAAGTGAGAAAATGACTGGGGAAAAAGAAACAGTACCTCAGCTATCTGTGGGAATATAATGAAAAATCTCACATTTGTATCACTGGAGTTTTGAAGGAAAGGAGAAGGAGGGTAGTGTTAAAAACTTAATTGAAGAAATAAGGATTGAAAACTTCTCAATTTAGCAAGAGACACAAACACACAGATTCAAGGTGAGCAAACTCTAAAACAGAATAAAGTTTTTAAAATATACACCAAAATACATCATAATTAAATTTTTGAAAACTAAAGGAAAAGATAACATTTGAAAGTAGTGGTAAATGACACCTTACCTAAAGGAGAGAAATAATTAGTATGACAGTGGATTTTTCATAGGTAACTATTATGGAGGCCAGAAGAAAAAGGTACACCATTTTTCCAGTGCTGGGGAAAAAGAACTATCAAGTTAGAATTCCACATCAGATGAAAATCTGCTTCAGAAATGTAGAAATTGAGACATTCTCAGATGAAGGAAAATCAAAAGACGTAGGTAGGAGACCTTCCCTATAAGGAACTAAACAGAGAAGTTGTCTAAACAGAAAAAAAATGTTGTAAAAGTAGAAATTTTAGAATAAGAGGAAAGAAAAAATAGAAAGAGCAAAAATGTCAATAGATACAATATATAGTATTAATACAGACACTACTCCCCTTGAGTTTTCTAAGTTAGAGTTGATGGTCAAAACAAAAAGTATAACACTGTCTCATGAGGCTCCAAGTGTACACGAAGGAAATATTTAAGACAGTGATGTTATAAACAAGGATGTAAAAGAGGCAAAGTTTCAATAATCCACTCACTTGAACTGATAAAATGACAATAGTACATTGTGTAAAGAGTCTATATCTAAAGTAACACTGAAGAACATTCAGACAAATCAAAATAAAATGCTAACAAATGTTAAAAATAACTCACAGGAAGGCAAGAAAGAAAAACAAATGAGTAAGAGAGAGACCAAACATACACACACACGTGCCAGACTTAAGCTCTATATTGTCAATAATTACATTAAGTGCAAATAGTTCAACTGCATTCTATCTATAAGAAATTTGCTGAAAGTAAAAGAATGGAAAAAGCTATATTGTGTAACGTTAATGAAAATAGGACTGCTAATACTAATATCAGATAAAACACTCTTCAGAACAAAGAGAGTTAACACAGACAGAAAAAGACATTATGTAATGACAAACTGGTCAAAGCACCAAGAAGATAAAAGAGCCAAAGCACCAAAAAGATGCATCAATCATAAATGTGTGTGTATCCAACAAGAATACTGCAGAATACACAGAGCAAAATTGACAGAACTGAAAGGGAGAAGAACAAATCCACAATTATAGTTGGAGACTTCAACATCCCTCTCTTAACAACTAATAGAATTAAACAGAAAATCAAATATGTGCCCTGGCTGGCGTAGCTCAGTGGATTGAGTGCAGGCTGTGAACCAAAGTGTCGCAGGTTCGATTCCCAGTCAGGGCACATGCCTGGGTTGCAGGCCACGGCCCCTAGCAACTAAACATTGATGTTTCTCTCTCTCACTCTCTCTCTCCGTCCCTTCCCTCTCTAAAAATAAATAAATAAATAAATAAATAAATAAATCTTTAAAAAATAAAGTGGATAAAATGAACCTCAACAAATTTTAAGATTTTATTTATTTATTTTTATAGAGAGGGGAAGGGAGGGAGAAAGAGTGGGAGAGAAACATCTGGGGACCTAGCCCACAACCTAGACATTTGCCCCACTGAGCCACACCAGTCAGGGCCTCAACAGATTTTTTAAATTATTTTTAAGTATATTTTATTGGTTATGAGATTACAGTTGTCCCATTTTCCCCCTTTATCTCCTTCTACACTGCACCCTCCCTCCCACAAGCATTCCCCCCACTTAGTTCATGTCCATGAGTCGCACATATAAGTTTTTTGGATTCTCTATGTCCTATACTATTCTTAACCTCCCCTTGTCTATTTTGTACCTACCAATTATGTTTCTTTTTTTTTTTTTTAAAGATTTTATTTATTCATTTTTAGAGAGAGAGAGAAAGGGAAGGTAGAAGGGAGGGAGAAAGAGAAGGAGAGGAACATCAATGTGTGGTTGCCTCTCACCTGCCCCCTTTTGGGGACCTGACCCACAGACCAGGCATGTGTCCTGACTAGGAATCAAACTAGTGACCCTCTGGTTCACAGGCCAGCAGTCAATCCACTGAGCCAAACCAGCCAGGGCCCAATTATGTTTCATATTCCCTATACCTTTCCCCCCAACTTCCCCCACCATTCCCCACTGATAACTCTCTATGTGATCTCCATTTCTGTGAATCTGTTCCTGTTCCAGTTGTTTGTTTAGTTTATTTTTGCTTTTTTAGGTTCAGTTGTTGATAGATGTGCATTTGTTATCATCTTACTGTTCATAGTTTTGATCTTGTTCTTTTTCTTAGATAAGTCCCTTTAACATTTCATGTAATAATGGCTTGGTGATGATGAACTTCTTTAATTTGACCTTGTCTGGGAAGCACTTTATCTGCCCTTCCATTCTCAATGATAGCTTTGCTGGATAGAGTTATCTTGGATGTAGGCTGTTGCCTTTCATGATTTGAATACTTCTTTCTAGCCCCTTCTTATTGAGAAATCGGCCAATAGTCTTATGGGAACTCCTTAAAGAACTGAAATCATATATACAGAGTATATTATTTAAGCACACGGACATCAAACTTGAAATCAATAAAAGATAAGAAAACTTCTAAAAACTACAAGCCAATACACTACTTTAAAAAAATGAGCCAAGAGAAAAAAGTTTCAGGGAAAATAAAATACAGTAAACTGACTGAAAAATAAAAGTGCAACATAAATTTTGTGAGACACAGGTAAATCAATGTTGAGAACAAAATATACAGTACTAATGGATTATATTAGAAAAGAAACATTTCAAATCAAAATCTCAGTTATTGCCTTAAGTATTATAAAAGGAAAAGGAAAATAAACCTAAAAAAAGAAAAAACATAAAGACAGAAATCAATGAAATTGGAAACAAAAACAATGAAGAAATATTAGTGAAACAAAAAGCTAGTTCTCTGAAAAGATCAAACAACTGACACATTTCTAGCAAGACTGACAAAGAAATTCCCAGTAGCAATCCAGCAATATATAAAAATAATTAGCCCTGGCTAGCGTAGCTCAGTGGATTGAGCGCGGGCTGTGAACCAAAGTGTCGCAGTTTCGATTCCCAGTCAGGGCACATGCCTGGGTTGCAGGCCACGGCCCCCAGCAACCACACATTGATGTTTCTCTCTCTGTCTCTATTTCTCCCTCCCTTCCCTCTCTAAAAATAAATAAATAAAATCTTTTAAAAAATAAATAATTATACATTATGACCAAATGAGGTTTCAGGGATGCAAGGTCAGTTACAGATTTGAAAATCAGTCACTATAATCCACAGTACATATTAACATGCTAAAGAAGAAAATGCACATGATCGTATCAAGATATCCAGGAGTATTTCATAAAATTCAATATCCATTCATGACAATAACTCTCAGAAAAATTATGAAGAAACTTCTTTAAGCTTCTCTTTAAGATAATGAACATATACAAAAACCCACAACCACTTTATACTCAATGGTGAAAGCCTAACCAATCACCACCCCCTTGCCCCAATGGTAAACAGCACAAGATTGTCACCCTGTCATTCAACAAAGTCTAGAAGGTCTGGCAAGAGTGTTGCAAAAGAGACCAGAGAGGGAAAAACAAGGCATACAAATCAGAAAGGAAGAAATAAAACCATCCTTATTTGCAGATGACATAATTATGTATATAAAATGTCCCAAGGGATCTGCTGAAAAATAAAAACAACTCCTGGTATGAATAAGTGACTTTAGAAAGACCACAGTATACAAGAAACACATCAAAAAATCAGTTCTATTTCTATATCCTAGCAATGAACACAATGAAGTCTACATTTAAAATATGGTTTACAATTGTTCAAAAAGATGGAATCCTTACATGTAAATCTGACAAATCATGTACAGGACCTGTTTTCTGAAAACTAAAAAACAGTGATGAAATAAATCAAAGAAAACCTAAAGAAATGTAGTAGAAAATATACAGCAATTCATGGACGGAAAGTATCAACATAGCAAAGACATCAATTCTCCTCAAACTATCATACAGGTATGATACAATTCCTATCAAAATCCCATTGAGGTATTCTGTAGATATATATAAGATTATTCTAAAATTCATATGGAAAGGCAAAGAAATTGGAATAGCAATTTTTTTAAAAAAGAAGAAAGTTAGAGATATCAGTATACTTAATTTCAAGACTTCATAAAGCTAAGTATTCAAGCCTGCATAATACTGATGTTGGGCCAGACATGTAGATCGATGGGACAGAATACAAAGCCCAGAAATATATTCACACAAATATGCCTGACTGACTTTTCATGAAGCAGCCAAAGCAATTCAGTGGAGCAAGGGTAACCTTTCAACAAATGGTGATGGAACAACTGGATCACTAAGGAAAAAAGATGGATCCTAACTTACACCTCACACCTTGTATGAAAATTAACTCAAAATGAATGATGGACTTAAATGTAAAATATAAAACTGTAAAATACTTATGGAGAAAATAATAAAAATCTTTGGTATTGAGAACAAGGTAAAGAGTTATTCTTGACATCAAAACCACAATCCACAAAAGAAAACAATAAATTGGGCTTTATCAAAATTAACAAGTTGTTTTTCGGCAAAAGATCATAAAGAGGATGAAAAGGCTACAAGAAAATATTTGCAACTATGTATCAGACAAAGACCTAGTGTAAGATGGAGAGAAGGATGTGGACATTGTGAACATAAACAAATGGAGAATAGTTTTTAAGTCCGGATACCTTACAACAATCTGTGCAAAAGTTTCCCCACCACTTTCAAATCAATGAATGAATCAATTCATTCATTTCAAATGAATAACAAAAGCTTCCAATTCACAACTTCCTTTGACACGCACAGTTAGGACTCTTTCTATGTGCTAGTGACATGCATAGTGACTGTCTAATTTTTGCCCTGAAGAATGTCTTTTTCATTATGGGTATGCCAATGTACCCCCATGAGAAATTTTACCTACTCTTACCTCTACTTCTCTAAAGCCACAGCATGAATCTTGGTCAGGGCAAAATGAACAGATGTATAGAGACCACCGATTGCTCAGTCTCCTTCTGACTGCTAAATTTGTCTTCCCAAGTTTCTGAGTGTTGGGCCTTTGAGTGTAAGAATATCAACTACACTGACTTTGCTGCCCAGTGGTTTTATAAATGTAAAACGTTAAGCATAGATTGCATGTGTAGTGATTATATGTATTTCACAATCGTCAAATAACTTAAATTTAAACAGGAAAAAGCCTCTCACTATTTTACCCCATTCCTTTCATATCAGTTTCAAAAGATGAAATTGCTGTCTTGGAGCAGCAAGACCAGTTGTAATCATTACAGGGGCCTTTCTAAGTTCCATCCATTACACATATGCATTCCCCTACCAATGTGATGGCCAGTGTGTGTGTGTTTGGGGGTGGGGGTTCTCATTCAACCCCCTGGTATTCTAGCAGCATGACCACTGGGAGTATAAAAACAGGGAAGGGGGTTGGGGGGGCACATCTCACCACCAGTGAAAAACACTTCACTGAAAACCCATAAAGGCTTAACAATATATAAAGCAATGCACTAATTAAAGGCAAGATCTACATCCAGCTGTACATAGTGACAGATTATTACATACACAGTCAAGTGTGACTTCTGAAATAGAGCAGAGTCAAACTCCAGCAAAACATACATGAGAAAATACAGAGCTCTTCTGTTTCTCCATCTACTAATGGAACAAAAGAATTCATATAGGTTTATTAAGACAGAGTTTTTCCATTTAGTTCACTTTGACATGTAGAAGAGAATTTTGAGTTGCCATCACCCATTACCACAATGACAACAATTTATTACAGGACTATGCTAAGCATTCACATACATTATTTAATTCAATCCTCTCCACTGTGTGAAATGAGAACTATCATTATTGCTATTTTAGAATAAGGCACAGAAAAGTTGAGAAAGTTGCCCGAGTTCACACAACTTAGTAAAACGTAGAAATTGAGCTTGAATTTATGCAGTTGAATTCTAGTGTTCTGACTCTTGTACATTCCTTGTGAAAAGTCTTGTTATTTAAACAAAAAAATAATCTTCTTAGGTTTGGGACTTGGGATTTTTTTTTTTTGTCTCTTCTCAAAGCTTGGCTATACCTTGAGATCACTGATAACCCAAAAAGCTTTTGTGTCAAAGACATTAGAACTATCTATTCATAAAGGTGTGGATCTCCCAGCTAACCATTCCAGATTTCGTTTTTAATAAAAATATAACCTTCTAATGTTGCCAAGTCTGCATCAGGGCAAGAGAAATGAAGTTTAATGACTGGTAATTTTTTTAAAGTTTCCCTTAATGTTATTGAGGAAGTTCTAGGTAACACATTGAGAAAATTCACTCTTCTTCATCAAAAGCTGGAAAACATGCATCCATCCCAAAGCCCCTTGGCCTCTGATGAATTCTAATGTCTCTTAAACTACATACGACAATATGACAAGTCTCTGCTCTGTTTGTGTTTCCAGTACACCACCCAGAAGGTTTAATACTGGAAATGAGGTGAATGAAGTCTGATGTAAGTTTTCAAAGACTACTTCACATTCACAGGGGTCAAATCCTATATGCCAAGCCACCATTAAACACAGAACAATATACATCTTTAAGCAATTTTCAATTCCAAATCTCATGCATATAAAATGTTATGGAATATGAAATAAGATAACGGAATTTAAGATAACCATCAAAGGTAAAAAAAGACCCTGGAAACATTATTCTTATTCCAGAGGAAAACAATGAAACAGAGTTATCTGATAAAATATGGGAATCAATGAAAGACTATCTATGTATTCTATAACAAACAAAGGATGCATCAGGAAATATCAAAAAGTGACACAACAGCAAACATGATGATAATGAGAATAAGGACAATAATATCAATGGGCAATATTTATCAAATGCCTTCTGCCTGCCAAGTATTAGGTTAAGAACTTTATACATATCCCTGCCTTCAAACACCGCAGTATTCCTAGGAGCTGAACACTACCGTTACCCCCACTTTAAAGAGAAGGAAACAGAGGCAGAGGCAGACTAGGAATCTTGCCAAAAGTATATAGTAAGTTTGGAGCTGGGATTTAAACTCCAGAGTGAGCACGTGCTGATCCAGACAGAACAAACAGAAAACAGTATAATGGGGTAGGGCAAGTGCCCTCAACTTTGTATATACAAGAGCAAGAAATGTGGAAGCCATCTGCTGTTAGTTATTTAGGGAGCAAAACATACTAATTTCCCAAGTGAACACCTTGTTAAAGGAAAGAATAAGTTGGAACCCTGCTCCCACCCCCTGAGCAACTGGGCAATGAGAGTGCAGTGAAACCCATCTGGCTTCACGGCCTGGCTAAAATCGGGTTTCTATTAGAATCTCTACTTGGCTGCATTCTAATTAGCCTAAGCTTTGTGCAGCCAAAACCGGATAGCAAAGACACTTGCTTCCAAGTCTGGAGCAAAGGCCAATAAAAATCAAACCCCCTTGCACAATCCTCCCTCTCCCTCTGAAAGAAGTGAGAGCACTACTAAAGCCTTGCTTTAAATCTTGACTCTGCCACTGAAAACAGCTGCATATTACTGGGAAGGACACTTTTATTCTCTGAGAGTAATTTCCTCATCTATCAAATGAGCCTAACACTGACTTCCTTAGTGGTTCATTGCTAATTGAGATAATATGTGTAAAACGTTTTAGCACCATGTATGATGTATTGATCAGTAAATCACTGTGTACATGCAGGGAATAATTTGGGGGTTAGCATTAATCTAATATGCTAGGATGTTAAAGTGACATAGAAGCCACATCAAGGAAAATCACCAACTTCATCACAAGTTCCTGGGGAAAGAGATTTAATGCTAAAAAGAACAATTTGTAACAAGAAGGCAGAACAGGGTAATGGTTCATTAAAATTACCTTATTTTTTGGACTATAAGATGCGCCTCCCCACCATTTGGGAGGAATAATGGTTGTTAATGCTGCTGTTGAGTTCTGCTTATATTTACATTGGTGAAATATTATGTTATTTATGTTATTAAATATTTTACCACATTTTTTGCTTCAAAATTTTTTTCCCTATTTTTCTCCTCTAAAACCTAGGTGTGTCTTAAGGTCTGAAAAATATGGTAACTGATTCTGGTTTTCTTTGGGGTTTTTTTGAGGGAGGGGCTCAAATTCACTTATGAAACCTTGTTGGGCTGTAGAGAGTTGTAAAGTTCTCTTTATAAATGTCACTGCTGACTTTTAATATAGACATGATAAACCAAATATCAATCATGTCAGCATAGGAATACAAGCTCCAGTTTGAGATTCAGTTAAAACCCAGTGGTCAGGTAAAATGCTATTATTTTAATAATCAAGATTAATTTTAAAGATTTTACCTTCTCTGCCCTCTAACACCATCATGATAGTAATCAAATTAATATAATGAACAAATGAATTTTTTAGGGCAGATCTTCTCAAATATTATCTGCCTCTCAGTCATGTAGGCATTTAGTTATAATGCTAATTTTGGTTCTGTAGGGCCAGGGTGAGCCCTGAAATTCTGCATTTCTACAGGCTTCCACGTGATGCCACCCTTGGTGGCCCATGGGCCACCACCCTTTGAGTAGCAAGGCTGTGAGACATGTCATCTCTCTCTCTCTCCCTGCCCAGCTTTACATTTTTTAAATCAGCTCAGAAGCTGTTTTTTGGTCCTCCTACTGCAGAGGAAGTTTCTTTCCAATGTCAAAACCAAATAAAATACCTACAAAACACAAAATTGTGGGGGGTCTAAATCTGAGATTTTCTTGTCCTGTACCTTGATATAACTACATCAGGATAAAAACACAATACTAGAAATCAACCAGAATTTATATCCACACCTCCTTTCTTTAAGGATTAATGATAATTGCTTTTTTTCCCACATGTTTCACACCAGTCCTTTATGTTGATCTAATCCCAACAACCTCCAGGTAGGCCCTATTTTTATCTCTATTATATAGAAGAGAAGAGTGAAGCTCAACCAGATTAAATAACTTGCTTACTGTCATCCAGACAGGAAGTTCAGAGTCTGTGTGACCGATTCCCTGTTGTGAGGTACAACTGTCCCAGACCTTTCCATTTTCCTTCTGGGGTAAAGGGCACCAAACTACTCACCCCGTGTCACACTGATCTCGGCCCCTGCTCTTCATTTCTCACATCCTAAACCTCCAAGTGAGCTCCTGGTGAGGGAGGCAGGTTCCCAGAGTTTGGCTGCAGCCTGTCCATGTGCTACATGAAACCGGTGGTTTATAGCCTGCCCAGAGCAACACTGAAAGACACCAAGCTGACCACACTCAGCTTATCCAAACTTAACTGGTTAAATAAAAAAATGATTCCTCTATGCTGTATTGTGTGGTAAGTACAAGAAAGAGGTTGTGGTCAGAGAGAAAAAGACAAATACCATACGATTCACTTACATGTGGAACCTAATAAACACAATAAACAATAAAACAAAACAGAGCACAAATTGATAGTTTCCAGAGGGCAGAGGGGGAGAGGGGATGAGTGGAAAGGTGAAGGTAAGTAAGAAATACAAACTTCCACTTACAAGGTAACTCATGGGGATGTGTTGTACAGCATAGGAAACAGGGTCAATAATATCATAATAACTATGTACAGTGACAGGTGCATACTAGATTTATCACAACCACTTCATAAGGTATCTAAATATCTAATCACTATGTTGTTGTACACCTGAAACTAATGTAATATTGTATGGCAACTCTATTTTTTTAAGTTAAAAAAGAAAGGAAGGGAAATGGGGCAGGCAGGCTGCTAGCCTCCAAGGGCATCTAATTTTTTGGCAAGGTAAGACTTCACGGTTTTCATTCATTTCACAAAAATTCACTAGTGACTGTACTTTCTCACCTACACTATAGTAGGGTACTAGGGCCATGAAGGTATCTATGTCAGATGAGGGCCTCACCCTCTTTGAGTCCATAGTTAAGCAGTAGAGAGAGACATTTAACAGACAATTATATAGTACAAATAATCAAATTGTGATAAGTGCAACCAGGGTCAAGTACAAGATGCTAGGGAAGTTCTGGGCTAATCAAGGGGTACAGACAAGACATCCTAGACAACTTAGACAAGGTGAATACTCAAATACCCATAATTACTCAGTTGTTTTTTTGGGGGGGTGGGGGTTGGTCTAATTACACAATATGACTGTCCCTCTGACAACTCTGAAATCACCACATTCTTTGGGAACAAAAAACATTACTGTGTTTTGAAAAAGTTTCTAGATTTCATTAGGAAAAAATGGGCCAGATTCCTGCTCTTAATGGCATGTTTACTTCAAACCATGCTTAAAGTCACAGAAAGTGAGGCTGTCGAAAAGTTTTCTGACATCTGTCTTCTAGCAATACTTTTCACTTTCAATTAAATGAATTTTGCTCTGATGAAACACAATGAACAAGGAGCACCATCTCTTTTGGAGGCCACAGTACCTAGTCTTCCATAGTAAGCTATTACAACACATTGGAATCATCTACATGAGGCCAAAGGACCAATTATTATTAGAATTTAATTCTGGGAATAAGATTAGTAGCAAGAAGAGCATCAAGTTCAACCAGAAAAACACATATCACACTGGTACCTCATATATCAAACAAAACTGTAAACTATACCCCAGGATTCCAGCATGAATACTCATTTCCTTAAGTAAATTAGATACCCTTTAGGACATACAACCATCTTCTCTGACATCAGTTTAGAGCTCTAGAAAATTAAAAACAAGTTGAAAACCCAAATGCATATTATTGTGCACATTTGCTCACTGGATGGTTTGCAACTAGATTAACTGGGGCAGAAATAGCCTTTCCAGATCCCCATTCTAGAAATCTGGAATGAGTAGGGAAAGAAGCAAATGTCAAAGATAACTCCATTATCATATGTAAATCACAGGGTAAATGATTTCCTGTCAACGAAATAAAAATTCTGTGTGTTGCTGTGAATATAGCATCTTATTAAACACACAAGTTATTTTCATAATTAAACAAGGATAAATTCCATAGAAAACAGCATTTAAAATGACATTGTGGTTTTTCAGGAAAAAAAGCCTGAATGTTAACATTTTAAAATATGTAGTGAAACATAAGCCACATCACACATCAATAATCAATAGGCCCTGCTGTTTAAAGAATTAAAACTTGACTCAGGTCAAGTCAGGTCTTCCACTCTACTCCTTCCTGACTGGGAGACTTGGGCAAACTACCCATCTTCTCTGAGACTCAGTTTCCCCATTTGAAAATAGGGGAATGACAGATTTGCTATGATGCAAAGCATATAAAGTTCATAGCCAGCACCTGGCACTCATAACTTTTACCTGTTGTTACTATTCTTATAAACATCTTTGTATTTCATTATTGTTGCAACCAAAAAAAAAAGCAGGGCACTAACATAATGAAGAAACAGGCATTACCAAGAACTTCACTAATGAGATCGGGATAGATGCTCAATCAGATCAAACTAAAAGGTGAATTAAAGGAGGAAAAAAATTGAAATCAAAAGATTGGATCCCTCCCTCCCAACCCCCATCTTTAACAAGTTGGACTTCCAAGAAGCCAAATTACTTACATAGGCAAAAGCGAATGAGCAGCCTAGCCTGGTTTTAGATGAAAAAGTACTCTTTTAAATTAGGGAAAAACAACCATTTTCAGTAAAAGGCAAGGCAGTAATTATTTCAGGCTTTGCACACCATGGCAACTCTACAGCAACTCCTCAATTCAGCCCTTCAGCTTGAAAGTGGCCAGGGGCAACGCAGACAGTAGGCATGGCTGTGTGCCAATAAAACTTGACTGAAACAAAGTACCCCTGATCTAAGAGGGTTTTACAGAGGTTGGTGTGTAGCTATCTTCCAGTTTATAGTTCTTCTAGTAGTTGCTTCTGACTGCTTCCTGAGATTCCAGCATCTGGGAGGGGCAGGGAGTGGATGGAGGAGCACAGTGGGCGGCTGGGCAGGGCAATAAACAGCCTGGCCTAAGGTAAGGAAGGGCGCCTACCTGTGCCTAGCATATCCTCAAAGCTCAATAAATACATCCACAATGTTTTATTTCTTAAAAAAAAAAAGCAAAAGGTGACAGAGTAAGATTGAAACAGAGATCCACACATGAATTTATATAACAAAATGTCAACATCTGTGAAATCTTGGAAGTGGGAGTCCCAGAGCTGGTTACTTGTGCTTCTCAAACTACCAGAGGTGGACAGCTAGGGTTTAAAGCACCCACACTGCTGTAGACCGATGTTTTGCACTTGCAAGACAAACACCACAGTGTTGCCCAGTTGTTATATAAATGTTCTACTCTTACTCCCACTGTCTTTACTGGCTTCCTGAGAACTGATATCAGTTTGCACCCTGGCCCCAGTTCCCGGGTCACAATTAGCACACTGCTTATAGTATTTTCTGTGTTCTCCTTACATAGGAAATATGGCACAACTGATACTTTTAAAATAATAAAATCAGAAAGGAAGAGATTAGTCAAAGAGCTGAAACTTAAGATGTGGAGGTCATACAGCCCAAACCAAAGGGCTACGTGTGCTACAAATCCATTCAAAAGGTTGAGCTACTGAGGATCCTCCTGGGTCAGACTTCAGGAGAGCAAAGAAGCCCCAAAGCCTGCCTTCAAGAAACCTTCAAGTTTAGTTTAGGGTTTTTCACCATTGGAACCCCTGTCAGTTGGAGTCTGATAGTTCTTTGCTTTGCACAGATGTCCTGTGCATTGCATGCTGCTGAGCAGTATCCATGGGATCCACCCAGTAGATACCAGTAGCACCTCGCCCAGTTCCGACCAAAAATTTCCCCAGACATCACTAAATGCACCCGCAGCATCCACTGGCCTAAAGCAAAGGAATGATGGTTACAGTTAACAAAAGTCATTAACATGCCAATGGTGCAGAAGGGGTTTTAAACTCAAAATGTTAAATCCTCACAGAAAAATCATATTCATTATAAAATGTAAATCCTGACTAAGTGATAGTTATCATCATTAGGAAAAGGGTACACTGTGTTCATACTGCTCTGTGATGTTGCCACAGGTCCTGTGATGGGCGTAGGAGTGGACCGAATTCTCTCACCTATCGAATGTCATGGAACTCTCTCACAACAGCCCTGCCAAGTGTTACAGTATGCAACTGCATGGAAGGAAAAGCAGAGATCCAGACACTACATCAGATTTACTGTCTCCAAGTCTAGTATTACTGCCAACAACACAAAAGGTAACATTTATTCAGCATGCATGTATTATATGCATAACAACCCTATGAGCTAGCATCTGACATTGCCACAATTTACAGGTGAAAAACATGCCCAAGGTCATACCACTCTCAAGTGTTGGAAGAGGGTTTCAATTCTGTCTCCCCAATGGCTCCCCAATCTAGCTTCATATGGAGAAATAGTCAATCCTAATTATTCTTATGTATTTGTGCATATTAAACTAAAATTTACTTGTAACCCCCAGTCACTAAAATTTATTTGTAACTCCCAAAATCAACACTTGTGGCACTTTTATGGCCATTTACAGACCCACACTAATCAATTAAAAATTGTAGTCAACCAATGTGCATGTTATTAGTGAGATGATCAAATAAGGCCAAACTCTGCTTTCTTGTTTCAGCTTTCCAATTAATGACAAGTGAACTTTCCATATCTTTTTAGTGGCATGTTTTCACATTTTTGTGGTGTTTTTTGTGTGTGTGTGTGTGATTGGTCTATTTTAAATGGTTCTCAAGTGTGAAGCTCAAGTTCCTAAGTGGAGAAAACTGTGATGAGCCTTACAGAGAGAGCACACAGCAAATAACCTTCATTCAGGCATGAATTATGCTGTGTTGGCCATAAGTCCCATGTTTTCAACAGGAAAGCACATCCAGAAAAGCAAGAGAAAATCTGCCAACCTGTAAATTTGTGGATTCTTCAGATGATAACCAGCAAGAAAAAAGTAGTAGTAGACAGTGTTGTGAGACTGAAGGCCAAAGAAATTTACAACCACATAATCCAGGATCAGGATAGTGTTAAATCTTTCTCATCTACGGTTTTATTATAAAGAAATACTGTAAGTATGATTTGTAAGAAATATAAATTACATAAAGTATCTTTAAAGAGAATCACAAATAAAACAAGGGTATGTATTGAGCAATGATATCATTGTGGCCAGGAGCCCACAGGAACTTAACCCTGTTTTTTCCCTAGGAGCAATGGCTTAGTATTTGCTAATTCAGTGTTCCTGGATAGTCTACAGAATATGACTACTGAAAGAAAAAAAAAGGATCAGTTGCAACTGCACCATAGTTAGAAATTGCATATGTATGGGCTTCATCTCACAGCTCCTGATATAAAATTTTCAGCAGTAGGGCCAAGAAATCTGAACATTTTAAATCTCTTCATCCACACACCTGTGTTTATGAGTCGCTATGAGTGATACATGATGCTCTCTAACAAAACTGAACTATCACCCTGGCTTTTAGCATCACCCTGAATTTGATTTGTATGACAAACAGCATTGCCCACAGTCATACAAGGCTCATGCTGCAAAATTATTTGGCTTACACCCTTGCTGCACGGCAACAATTCCTTAAACTATTAGGAAAAAAATTCAAATGTGTTCTGTATGGTCATTCGAAAAGTGACCCCACCCAAAATTCTAACCAGCAGTCTATCTGCTGAGGCAGAAGGCTTTCTGTACTAACAATTGTTACACTGGCTCGTGTTGGTCAATTCATGGATTTGTCATTAACTCCCTGTTCTAATGTCCCTCACCTTTAAAACTTTCCATTTGTATGTCTGTTTGCCATGTACTATTATATTAGTAATGAGAGCAATATACAAATAGCATTAAAAGATACTCAGACTTGGAAATAGTGATTTAGAAATGTACTTTAAGAGAACAATGACTGACTCATGCTAAAGGTAGATCTTAGGGTCATCCCCAAATGTCCAACAATATTTATCTCCAACACAGAATTCCACAGAGGTGGTTCTGCTAAACACAGTCACTTAGAGTGCTTTGAGAAGAAAGAATCCTATGGCAGGTGAGTCTGGAAAATGCTGGAGGCTACCTTGTACACACTCAATCACATATTAGTGTAATAAAAGCTCTGTGAAGCCCTGAAGGCAAGATTGGAATAAAACATATCTAAAATATGTTTCAGTGAGCCATTCCCAGGCTTAGATACCTACAAATTCCAGGGAACAGAGGCCACAGAGAGCGATAAAACAATTCACCATTAATGGCATTTTCAGTGCTCTCAGACCTTCCATGACTCCTCACCCACCTCCCTCCCATGAAAAACTCACAGCAAACAAATCGCCACACCGTCTCAGGCCCCTTCAGAAACTCCACAGCTACAATCACTTGCTGCCTGACCACAGTTAAGGGCTACCCTTTGGAGGAGCTGAGCACTAGGATCCACTATCCTTTCCTCCATGACAATATCAATCCTAGATTAGGTAATATAGCCCAGGAGAAGTTTTGGAAACACATACTCTATCCCACTGGGACAGATGAGCATGAGAAAAGAAGGTTCTCATACAACAAAAATGCAGAAGTAGTAAAATGGCCTCCTTCTGCCTGGAATAAGAATAGAAGAGAAAGACTTCAAATTAAGACATTTTCATTTTCAAAGGCCTTTATCTAAATTATTTAGTGACACCATCAGAGATTCCATGAACAAGGGAGCAATAGGCTATTGTCCCTTGAGGAACAACTCAAAATGGTAACTGGGACTTGTGGTATGTATGATGGGTGGATGAGGAAGGTGTGGAAAGATTTCAAAGTGGTTTAAAGAGAAGAACAAACATAACACAGAGAAGAGTTCAGTTCATCAGAATTCCACAGTGGCCAACCCTGTGAGAAAAGCAGCCAGAAGGTAAAACTTAGTTAGACTCTCCAAGGCCACTGGAGACATGCCTGCGTGAGGACTGTGATGTGTGCCTGACACTGGCTGGGGAAGGAAGGACCCCATGTGTACGAGAAAACAGAGACAGGAGGAGTGAGCATCTTATCAGAATTTCAGACCCTTAAGGAAAATTGAAATTAGTAACATTAGAATTTCTGAGCAATAACAGTGTAATGCTGAGGTACAGAGAATGAACTCTGAACCCAGGCTGCCTGAATCTCCATCCTAACCCTGCCATTTACCAGCTGTGTGACCTTGAGCTAGTTGCTTAAACTCTGTGCATCTGCAAAATGAAGGCAATGATAGCACATCTACCTCCAAAGGTCTGATATGAGGTTTAAATGAGCTATCCACTTTAAGCTCTTAGCACAGTACCTGGCACATGCAAGTGCTATTAAGCAGTCATGTACTGAAGCTGGTTGTACTGGTTCATGACAGCCACTCTCTTCCCAATTCTGTGTTCAGTGATGTCAGGCTCATCAAAGGCTGAGTCAGTTGTTAAACACTTACCAGCGCATCGTACATATATGCATGTGTGCACACACAGAGGCATGTATCTGTGCATATATATACATGTTATATACAACATACCCACACCTGTGTATATACATATACATGTTATCTATGCACACAAGCACACACACATATATACACACACGTATATATATCTCCTTGTGTGTACACACGCACACACATACACACGGGGTCTGTCCAGAAGATATACAGCCATGTAGTATGAAAAATAAAGACATTTATTGAAGAGGATACAAGATACAAGAAACACTGTATGTAGGACAATGACACCTCAGTCCTCTTAGAAGTAGGCACCTTGGGACCTCACACAGTTCTCCCAATCACCATTGGCTGTCCCACTGTATTTTCTTGGATCTCATCAGTGGTCTGAAATCTCTTCCCTTTCAAAGATGATTTTAGTTTTGGGAAAAGCCAGAAGTTGTAAGGTGCCAAATCTGAGCCATTGGAGGCCTGAGTCACCTGGGTGATTTGATGTTTTGCCAAAAAACTCTGGACAAGATGTGATGCATGGGTGGACACGGTGTTGTGATGAAGCTGCCAATCATCAGTTGCCCATAGTTGTGGCCTTCTGAATCATCCAAATAGTTTCCATGGAGAAATGTTCAAGCTTAATGAAAAATCTGATGTACATTCATTGCTCTATTCGCTCATTTTGAATGCCTCAGCCACACAGTACATGTACTTAATTCAACAGCACCTACCAACCCCACTGACTAGTACAGTGAAATCCTCATTGTTTACGCATGAGTATTCCAGTCCACTCTCCTTGGCTGCCAGGTTACACTGATGTCATGTAAATCGTTCTCATTATATTAACAATGGCTGGACTTTTTCCAGAAAGATCTCGTATGTACATTTGCCGTCACTATTATAACATTACTAATATCTGTTTTAATGCAACTCAAGTAGAGAGTAGGTCTTTTGAATTCCTGGCTTTTAATGCACGTTACATAAAAATTCTGAGGTTGACCCTAAATCCTCAATGTTCATGAAGTGCCGGCAGCATGTCTGGCACAGTCAAGTCATTATGGCCTATAGAAGAGACCCAAAAAAGGTCCTTGCCTGTAAGCTGTTTACAACCTAGTTAAGATGATACCAGAAATAAGACCCAAACTCACTCAATGTCCCCTGCCCCTTCACCTCTTTCACAAGATGAAAGGAAGAGCAGCGGGGAATCTGGCACCTGGTGAGCACTGCTTTCCCTGTGATCATTCTGAGCATCACTGGGACTCACCTGTTTTTACTCCTGTTCCCAGAATTCAGTTATCTCCACAGTTAATGTGGATACATATAGCCATTGCCCTGAAGCTGTGAACATTTGCTCCTCATACCTTTTACAGATATATACTGAGAGAAAGAAAGAGAGAGAGGAAGGAAGGCAGGCAGGCAGGCAAGCAGGCAAACACATTTTTCAACTTAAATCACCAAGCCTATATTAAGTCTTTAGAAAATGTGAGAGGGCTCTTTGTAAATGTCTACATTTGAGAGCTACTTTTTCATTATTTTAGCTAAGCATTATACGATGTTGTATTAAAACAAAAAGGCATGCACTACAATGATAGTCAATTATAACACCTAATGTTTACTAAGAATGTCCTAGCAGCCACACACTCTTCTAAGCACTTTACATTACTCCTCACAAGCCTGTGAAGTATCCTGTTACTATCCCCATTTTACAGATGGAAATACTTCAAGAGCTTGAAGAGATCAAGTAATTTCCCTAGGGCCACAGAGGCAGTAAGAACTGAAATTTGACCTGGAGTTTGGCAAACTCCAGAGTTGCACATCGGGTGCCTCTCAAGGCTGGCGTGACTGGCATTGGCCTAGGTAATCCCTTGCTGTGCTCCATTATGCGCCATAGATGTTTAGCATCGTCTCTGACCTCTACTGACAAGATACCAGAAGCAATTCCCATTTGTGACAATGAATGGTATCACCCATAAGAAACACTCACCCAAAACGGGTTTGCCAAATGTCTCCTCTGGACCAAAATTGCACCGGCTTGAGAACCACTGCTATAAACGAAGGAAACAGAATAGAGGAATTCCTAAACCTGGCTGTATGTTAGTAATGCCATGGGATACTTTTAAAAATAAGATTAAGTGTGGAGATATCAGGCCCTACTACCGCCTCAGGAAATCAGAATTTCTAGGGGTCCAGCCTTATGGCCCAGGAAAACTATTAGAGGAGACATCTGCCACCAATGAGTTATATCATCTTGGGAAACTACTTGCCCTCTCTGTGCCTCAAAGCCCTTATCTACAAGCTCAACAGACAGAGCCAGACTATGAATGAGGCCTCTGCCTGCTAACAATCCATCTGTGACACCACCTGACATCCACGGCTTTCTTCCTGGCCAGACTTCCACCCCACACTGCACATAGTGGCTCAAATCCACAGAGGGAAATGGTTTATACAATTCCAATCTTCATATAACTATGAGACAACCTGACCAAAGGCAGATTCTTTGACAGATTTACAATCTCTTCATCAGAGACACAAACTGGGGCAGGATCACTGCCAGGAAAAGGCTGGTTTCTGCTTCACATCTGAGGGGTGTGAAAATTTAACCCCAAATTAGCAATGCATCATTTCACCATGCAAAGTGTCTGCTACATCTCTGAAGGAAAAAAACAACCAGTACTGCCATAAACTGGATGCATCTGAAATCTCTGACTGGAGATTCCATGTTCATGCCTTCAGATTCACAAAATGCATTCACTAATCTGCACATTACATTAATTTAGGTCACTTTTAGTTTATACACCCATGTGTGGAAATGGAATACAATGGTTACATTTGAAAGTGTCTGAGGTTGTTGAAGAAGCAATGACAACCACCATTCTTTAGGTAGGAGGGGGAAATAATCCCTGCAAGAATGTTTCATAGATGGAACCTCAGGGAGGAGAGAGGAAGGGGAGATTTCCTGGATTACAACACCATGTGCTTTCTGTATGTTATTGATTAACTAAGAGATGATCAGATACCACTAAATCAATTTAGCAGAAACTGATTAGTAGCTGTAATTATAAATCCATTCCTATAAACATGTACTACCAATACACTCTATCAAGGGCAGACTTTACTTAATATTAAAGCATTAAAGAAATTATTCCTACTTTCTCAGTGAGTATGGAATAACATAAGAAAGGAATCAATTGGTTTTAAGAGATATGCTGCCATCAAGTATGAATAATTGCTTTCTCCTATCCCATCTTAATTGATGAGTTAGACAGGTTCCGAAAAGGTGTTAAAAAACACTAGTTCCCAAAGCCCAACAAGGCATCACCTAAACAAACCACTACCACCATCTATTGCTGGTAGACAGTGCTGCACTTTTACATTTCTTGGTTCATTGGATCAAGATTCCTTCATTAAAGTTTTCCATGTGGAGAGGCGTATTTTGACTATTCTTAATGGCGTAGTACAGAAAGTCTAAAATGTTTTTCCTAACATTTGCACTTCTAACACGGCTAAACCCTGAATGGATTCCCTGTAGTGATCTGGAGCTAAAGTCTAAAGCCAGGGAACTTTAATTCCCTAGTATATAATATTTTAGCTTGAAATTTCATCTGAATTTTGTGCTATATACCAGAGTAATCCATGTCACTGGTTCTCTGTAAAGGTATTTAAGACTATACACAGTTTGACTGCTTTGTTTTTTCACCAAATATTCAGGTTAAACTGATGAGTCATTTGGTTACCATATTTAGCCTCTGGTTTCACATAATCCTGGATACTAATGATCTCCCAAAGTAGCCTTGCCCCAATTTGAAAAGAATCTGAATGAGGTTAAGTTCAGCTCTGCCACAGCCTGAAGTGCCCATGCTCAGTCTCAGTTTCCTTACTGGCGAGGAAGAACCTTGGACAGGATCTTGAAGGATGCTCCCTGCCCTGACAGTTTCTGCATCAATGGCCATCAGACACAAGCCTCACTCCTCTCTCTACAGGTGAGCTGCCGGTGCACATTCTTATAAAGTATGGGCACAGAAAATGTAATAATGCTATTATGTTATATAATACACAAGTAAATTACTAAACATTATAAATAGACATTTCCTATTTCATCTATATTCCTAAAAGCTCTTGTATACAAGTTGGAAAAATTTAAGTTCCTCCCCAATTCCTGTCATTAGCAAAATAGGAAAAAGCCTTACATGTGGGGTCACTTCATATTTAAGCATACACAGTAACTCAGTTGGCTAGAGTTCAGGATTGGAGCAAAAGGTGACACTAGAGACATAAGCAGTGACCATACCAAAAGAAGTCTCAAAAGTAATTTAAGATCCAAATATCCAAAGAATTCTTAAAACTCAGCAATAAAAAAACTAATTACAAATGGGCTGGGAGGGGTTGCAAGATGGTAACAGAGTAGGAAGATTCTCACATTTGCTCCCAGAACTAAACTGGAAATAAAACTAAAGAGGGGAACAGTCACCCAGAATTACCAACCTGAAGAGGATTACCTGAAGATGAGACTTTTAAACAAGGATGGGCAGAAACCACCTCAAAACCAGTAGGAAGGGCAGGGTAGAGAAAGGGGCCAGCCCACTCCCACAGGCAGCAGGCCAAGGTTATACATAAAGTGTAACTGCTGCCTGAGAGGAGTGAAGCCTGGACCCCAGACAGGGCTCCCTAGCATGGAGTGCCACAGCAGGATCAGCAGTCTGTGTAGCATCCAGTGGTGAAAGGCGGCGGGGTTTCTGTCCAACAGGGAGAGACGGAGCCTACTGGAAACAAAGCCACATCTTTTTAAGGTTTTTTCATTCTCAGCCAATCACCTTTTGGGCTCCTGTGAAGGGTGGGCAGTGCAAAATAGAGTCAACTGAGGAAAGTCAGGAGTGGGAGGCACTAGGGAGAGACGTTGAGGAGTGGCTGCTGGGATACCTATCGGGGTCATCTTCCAATATCACAGCAGCCATTTTTCTTAAAAAGAACAAGTTCCTCCCAGGGGGATCAGCTTGGAGAAAACAATTATCCCGTCCTGAGGGATACCACTTGCTCCACCTTCTGGAATCCTGCTCTCCTCATCTTGCAGCTTTTTTTCTGCCCACTCTGCATCTCAACCCCTGCTGAGGAGACAGCAACATAAGCAGACTTATGGGGTGTCAGAGACCAGCTCTGGGGCCTGCCATTCTCTGTACTTTCTGGGGAACTGGACTAGTGTTTCTCTCTCACACAGAAGTGCCTATAGAGACACCTGTTACAAACACACTCCTGATCTCCAAAGTCTGGGCTCCAGGCTCTACCCTCTTGCCTACTAGGAGCTCTGTCCTGCCAAATAAAAGGAAAGAATCCAGGAGAGATTCAGAGGTGAGCCCTGAGTGCAGGATAACATACCCACAATCTTCACTGAAGTCTGAAAGGCACCTCCCCCCAAAATGGGAGATCCAGGGTGCCCATCCTCCGGATTCAGCCAGAAGCCATTTCAGAAACAGTCAGTGTCAGTCCAGCAGGCAGAAGCAGATCCTGCAGTGCCCTGGGATGTTTGCTGACCCACCCTTGGGCCCTGTGCTGGTAAAAGCCGGCCTTGGATCTCACCTTGGCCCATCCTGGAAGCAGCCAACCAAGTCTGGCAAGGCAGCAACAAGCTGTGGATCACTTGGAGCCTCAAACATGCAGTGGAGGGCCAGATGTGGACATGAGCTGACACTGGCTGACACCTGCACCAGACAACTCCCTTTGGAGTAGCACCCAAAGGGAGCTCGCAGCAGGCACTAAACTCTGCTGAGATGAATTCCACTTTGTTTTTTTTTTCCATTATTTTTGTGATTTTTATCATTTTCATTGCCTTTTTATTTCTTCTTTCTTTTTCTTCTACTATTTCTTACTCTATTTTTTCTTCTTTTGCCCTTTCCTTATTTTATTTCTAATTCTTTGTTCTCTTCCCACTATTTTTCTTTGTATTCCTTATTTTTGTCTCTCCTCCTTCTCTCCTCTCATAATCATTTCTCTTTCCTTAAGTGTTCTCATATTCTTTTTTATTTCTTTTTATTCTATTTCTCTTTTCTCTTTTGTTGTTGTTGTTGACTTTATTGTTGTTGTTGGGTATTTTTTTTACTTGGTTTTCCATTGTTTTTTGTGTTGTTTGGTTTTGTTATGTTCTGTCAGCATCTCTACAACATCATTCAGGTTGTGGTGGAAATTAGCCTCTTAGCCAGCCAGCCAGGGTGGAGACCTTACCGATGAACTGACCAACAACAAATACAACAGGAGAGCCCACGTAACCCATACAAGGACACTCCTAGAGCATATAGCTCAGGAGAGCAAGGAGACTACACGACAGGATCCCACAGGACATCTACCACATATGGTCAATGCATGAAGATGGGGAGTCAAAACAGACCTATCTAATACATAGAGACTCATACCAAGCCACAACATAATTGTAATGGCAAAGTTTAAAGGCAAAAAGAGGATCTTAAAGGCAGCAAGAGAGACACAGTGAATTACCTACAAGAGAGCTCCCATAAGCCTGTTAGCTGATTTCCCAACAGAAACACTTTATAACAGAAAGGATTGCCAGCGTATTGAAAGTGATGAAAAGCAAGGACCTGCAACCAAGACTACTCTATCCAGCAAGGCTCTCATTTAAAATTGAAGGTGAAAAAAAGAGCTTCCCATATCCTCCCTCCAAAAAAACCCTACAGGGTAAAGGAGTCAGAGGAGATAAGGTAGCTGAATGGATAAGAAAATATGACCAATATATATGCTGTCTACAAGAGACCTACCTCAGAACAAAAGATTTCCACTGCCTGAAAGTATGGAAAAAATATTCGCTGCAAGTGCTGGTGTAGCAATACTTACATCTGACAAAATATACTTCAATACAAAGGCCATAACAAGAGACAAAGAAGGTCACCACATAATACTAAAGAAATCGATCCAACAAAATGATATAACCCTGGTGAGCATATATGCACCCAATATAGGAGCTCCTAAATATATAAAGAAAATCTTGGTGGACATTAAGGAAGAGATCAATATGATACAGTCACAGTAGGGGATTTTAATACCCTACTGCCATCAATGGATAGATCTTCAAGACAAAAAAATCAACAAGGAAAGAGTGACCTTAAATGACACACTAGATCAAATGGATTTGACTGATATTTACAGAACACTTCATCCCCAAACAGCAGAATACACATTCTTCTCAAGTGCACATGGATCATTCTCAAAAACAGACCACATGTTAGGACAGAAAATAAGTCTTAAAAAATTCAAGAAAATTGAAATCATAGCATTTTTTGGATGATGATGGCATGAAACTAGAAATCAACCTCAATTTAAAAACTCAAAAACATTCAAATACATAAAAGCTAAAAAGCGTGTTATTAAATAATGAATGTATTATCAATGAGATCAAGGAAGAAATAAAAAATTACCTGGAAACAGAGTCTTCCAGCCAAGATGGAGGCATAGGTAGACACACTGTGCCTCCCCGCACAACCAAAACAAGGACAACAACAATTTAAAAACAAAAAAACAACCAGAACTGACAGAAAATTGAACTTTATGGAAGTCCGACAACCAAAGAGTTAAAGAAGAAATATACATCCAGACTGGTAGGAGGGGTAGAGACAAGCAGCTGGGCAGAGAGGACTAGGGGTAAAGTGGCAGTGGAGAATGGGGGCAGGCAAAGAAGCAGCTGGTGGACCCAGTGAGGCAGAGGATTATGGAGCAGGGTGGACAAGGCTGCAGCTGGCTGGCAAAGCAGCAGCTGGCAGACCTGATGAGGCAGCAGCTGGTGGAATGGGCAATCCCACACTCACATGCAGATAAACAGGGAGGAACATCTGGGGAGTGAGACAGACCTCACAACCTAGGGAAATAAAGCCTCAAACCACTAAATGAAAACAACTGAGGGGGTTGAGGAGGCAGCAGGAGAAACTCCCAGCCTCACAGGAGAGTTCTTTGGAGAGACCCACAGGATCCTAGAATGTATACAAGCCAATCCTGGGGAATCGGCACCAGAAAGGCCCACTTTGCTTGTGGGTAGTGGGGGAAGTAACTGAAATCCAGCAGAGAACGGAGCAAGCGCCATTGTTCCTTCTCAGACCCCTTCCCCACATACAGTGTCACAACGCCACATGGGTTACCCCACCCTGGTGAACACCTAAGGTTCTGCCTCACACTACATAACAGGCACATCAAGACAAAAAAAATAGCCCAAATGAAAGAACAGATCAAAACTCCAGAAAAAATACAACTGAAGCAACAAAGAGATAGCCAACCTATCACATGCATAGTTCAAAACACTGGTAATCAGGATCTTCACAGAACTGGTTGAATTTGGCCGCAAATTAGATGAAAAAATGAAGGCTACAATAAGTGAAATAAAGGAAAATGTACAGGGAACCAATAGTGATAGGAAGGGAACTGGGACTCTAATCAACAGTGTGGACCAGAAGGAAGAAAGAAACATTCAACCAGAAAAAAATGAAGAAACGAGAATTCAAAAAATGAGGAGAGGCTTAGGAACCCCCAGGACATCTTTAAACATTCCTACATCTGAATTATAGGGGTACCAGAAGTGGAAGAGGAAGAGCAACAAGTGGAAAAGTTATTTGAACAAATAATAAAGGAGAACTTCCCCACTCTGGCAAAGGAAATAGACTTTCAGGTAGTCCAGGAAGCCCAGAGCACCCCAAAGAAGTTGAACCCAAAGAGGAACACACCAAGGCACATCAAATTACATTACTCAAGATTAAAGATGAGGAGAGAATCTTAAAAGCGGCAAGAGAAAAGGAGACAGTTACCTATAAAAGAGTTCCCATAAGACTTTCAGCTAACTTCTCAAAAGAGACCTTGCAGGCAAGAAGGGGCTGGAAAGAAGTATTCCAGGTCAGGAAAGGCAAGGACCTACATCCCAGATTGCTCTATCCAGCAAAGCTTGCATTTATAATGGAAGGGCAGATAAAGTGCTTCTCAGATAAGGTAACTTAAAGAATTTCATCATCACCACACCCTTATTACATGAAATGTTAAAGGGACTTACCTAAGAAAAAGAAGATAAAAAACATGTACAGTAAAATGATAGCAAACTCACAATTATTAACAACCACACCTAAAACAAAAACAAAAGCAAACTAAGCAGACAACTAGAACAGGAACTCCATCGAAATGGAGATCACACGGAGGGTTATCAACAGGGCAGTGGGAAGGGGAGAGAGGAGGAAAAGGCACAGAGAATAAGTAGCATAAATGGTAGGTAGAAAATACACAGGGGGAGGTTAAGAATAGTATGGGAAATGTAGACGCTAAAGAACTTATATGTATGATCCATGGACATGAACTAAAGGGGGGGGGGGGTGTATGTGAGAGGAGGTATGCAGGGCAGAGGGGAATAAAGGTGGGGGGAATGGGACAACTATAATAGCATAATCAATAAAGTATATTGAAAAAATTACCCAGAAACAAATGAAAAGGAACCCAGAAATGCCTGCCATAATTGGTAGGCTTTAAATAGATGGGGAGAGGTCAAAAATGGTATAGGAAATAGAGAACTCAGAGAACTTATATATACAACCCACATACATGAACTAAGGGTAGGGGCAGAATGCTGGAGGGTTGGGGGTGCAGGACAGAGTGGGGATCAAGGGGGGAAAATTGGGAATACTATAATAGCATATTCAATAAAATACACTTTTAAAAAAAGGAGAACATATTTGCTTGACCCTTATTATGGATGAAGATGTGGGGATGGCCTCAGGGACTGTGAGAGGCCGAGTGGAGGGCATAAAGGGGGAAAATTGGCATAACTGTAATAGCATAAACAATAAAATATTAAAAAGTAAAAATTTTTTAAAATAAATACATGGAAAATAAAAATGGGCCAAAGAACTTAAGAGACCTCATGAAAGAGGAGGTATGGATACAAAATAAGCATATGAAAAGATGATTCATATCATATGTCATCAGGAAAATGCAAATTAAAACAACCAAGGTACCACTACACAGTGATCAGCATGGCCAAAATCTGGAATACAATACCACCAAATACTGATGAGAGTGTGAAGCAACAGAAATTCTCATTCATTGCTGATAGGAATGAAAAAATGATGTGGCCATTTTGGACGACAGTTTGGAAGTTTCTGACAAAACTAATTGTACTCTTTGCCATCAATCCAGCAACCACAGTTCTCAGTATTTACCCAAAGAGGTTAAAAAATATATGTTATGTCCACACAAAAACCTGTACACAAATGTCTATACCAGTTTCACTCGTAATTGCCAAACCATGGACTCAACTAAGACATCCTTCAGTAGGGGAATGGATAAATAAATTATGATACAACTAGAAAATGGAATATTATTCAGCACTAAAAAGAAATGAGCTATCAAGCTATGAAAAGACATGGAGGAATCTTAAATGCATATTACTAAGTAAAATCAATTTGAAAAGCTACATACTGTATGATTATAACTACATGACATTCTGGAAAAGGGAAAACCATGGAGACAATAAAAAGGTGAGGGGTTGGAGGAGGAAGAGGGATAAACAGGTGGAGCTCAGAAAATTGTTAAGGCAGTGAAAATACTCTATATGACACTATAATGATGAATACATGTCATCGTACATTTGTCCAACCCATAGAATGTGTAACACCAAGAGTGAACAGTAACATAAACTACGGACTCTGGGTTACAAGGACATGTCAGTGCAGGTTCACCAATTATGACAAATGTACCACTCTGGTGGGGGAGGCTGCAGGGTGGGGAGAGATGAGGACATACAGAAATTCTATCTTCTCAATTTTGCTGTGAACCTAAAACTGTTCTAAAAGAAAATTAAGTCTTCAAAACATAATTTTTCCCTTTACATGTACATATATCAAGAAAAATGTTTTCCCCACTTGGTGGCCTGTGGATTTTTATACTCTGACAAGTCCGGCAAGCTTACACACCAGCATAGAGAACCAACCACAGCCTGATGAGGCCTTCAGTGTCAATTCCTGCAAACAGAAGAAGGTAAGCTCCCAAATAAATTTTCCAGAACAAGACCAGTCATTTTATTTCTTCCCTATGGTGACAGACATTCCCAGTCCCATGAGGTACCAGTGACATTCCACATATTGGAACTATATTTTCGGGAAAAAGGCCACAGTGTCAGAGGCAGAGTATCACAAGAATAACTCCTTCTTTCTCCATTACTGACAAAATTCCATGTTCTCTACTTTCTGTAGCAGCTGTTTCCAAGGCTTTACATTCTCAGACAAGTTTCAACATAGTCTTGCTCCTAGAGTCACTAATAAAAAAACAGATAAAATTTCCAGTGTGCCCTTCACCTTACCATATCCCTACTTCATCCCCCACCCAGCACCTTGCCAGCAATGTAATTAAGACCTGGTGCACTTCCCAGTCACATCAGTAGTCTAAATATGTACTACAATGACGGCTTCAAGCAATAATCAGTTGCAAATCAAATATTAAAAATGAGAATTAACCTCATCACTGCAGCCTGACAGATGTGTTTAGTGTTAATAAATAAACTTGAAACCTCCTGCAGATACTGTGAAGTGAATCCCCAATTTGCTTTAGAGCCTGGTTCCTGATGGAGAGCACTCCATTGAGATGCTAAGGCTGCACTGCCCGAGGATTCTAGCAGCTGGCTCTGCAGAATCTCAGAAAACAGAAGAATCAGAAGAGGAGAAACATTTTGACCTGCTGCCCTCTGACCTCCCTAAGGAACCTCCAACCACACCCTGGTCTCAGTCACATTGTGTGGGCACTAAGATTCATGAGGCCAATAAAAAATAAAATTACGATAGTCATTGATGTGTGTGATGCAAGGGTCGGTGAAAAGCTCCACATGTTTGCAGTTTTCAGTATAATTTAAAACAGCAGCATATCGGCCTTAGAAACAGAACCCCTTAAACTTCAAGGATAACAGAAGCTGCTTGGTCAAAATAAATCAACTTGGAAAGCTATACTCATCAGTCTCAAAGTAATTTCTGCCAAAGCATAAATGACAATATAAATATGGAGGGGGTGCTACAAAAACTATTGCTTGAACATTTATTAATAGCATATTACAGAACATATATAAAAGTTATGTATTAAGGAATATGTGAAAAATACACAGAGATAAACTCATATGCATGCATGCATGTAAAAATGTAGCACAGTGAGTTCAACACTATGTTGAAAACAAAAGCAACATACCATGGACCAAGTAGGGACAATCCACAAATTTAAGGCAAGACAATAGATCTATTAAAGTAGTTCAATGCAATGGTAGAGCATCATACATACATTTAACTTAAGAATTTTAACTGTATAACCAAAGTAAAAACAAAAGAGAAAACAACAACAGAACCAAGAATAATCATCTTTGATGAAGGATGTTTCTAAACACAAGCCAACCATTTCATGTTCAATCAAAGAAACAACAATCCGTTCCAATAGTGGAGGAAAACCTGACTGAGCTGTTCTCACTAAGAAATGCTAAAACAGAAATGGGAATGATTTAATGGGTTTTCAAAGATAATTATAGCAATAGTCAATTTTTACCTTGTTCAATGACTTTAAACATTAATACCCCCAACATTGCAATAGTTTAGAGGGGAAAAAAACCACATCATTACCTCAGCATATAGTGTAAAGAAAGCAAGTGATAAAATTGAGCACATATGCTCAATACACTTTTAGTAAAGCACAAGGAAATTTGTAGTATTGTTATTTAATAGTAAATTTTGGAAACACCCCCCCCTCAAAATTGTGGGACATTTATACTACAAATTCTGAGTAACCATTTAAAAATGAGATATATACATAATAATGAGAGGAAAGAGGCAAACTAAAGGAAATGATGGAAACTAGTATAGCTGCACTTTTATGAAAGTCATGACATGTATACACATATGTTTCCATACTTAAAAAGTATGAAAAGACATACATCAAATCATTAATTATGGTTATCTGTGGGGAAAGATATTAAGTAGAGGCTTTCATATTTTACTTCATAACTTTCTGAAAACTCAAATTAAAAAAAATATTTTGTAAGTAAAAAAACTAGGAAATAAGAAAATAAAAACCCTGGAATGAAAAACACAGAATTGGAAGCAGCCCAGACAGATCACCTAGGAAAGGTTACGTGCACCATCTCCATCAAAGACGATGCTTCTTCTGTGAAGACTGCAGGGAAGGAGGTGGCGGAGTTCCTATGTAATCCAGTCAATTGTTATACAGCCTGAACAGTGAAAAAAATTCTTCCTTTTATCTACTCCCTTCTTCTTATCCTAGCTCAGAAGCTAATCCTTTTGTTCTTCCCTCAGAAGCTACAGAAAACAGATGGTCACACCATCCTTTGAATTTGTCAGTGAGCCACACAAAACCAACAGTGTTCTTCTGAAGGGACAATACTGTTGTGTTGACAATACAGAATGACACATCCCACTTTGCTCCTCACACATAAACTTACCAGACTTCATTACTAATGAGCTATTCAAAGGGATTTTACTAGATGTATTTTCATTCAACAGCTATTAATTCAGTGTCTCCAGTGTACTTGGTATTTTATTATGAGTTAGGAAGGGTCCTATAGAAATTAAAAATTTCATGGTGGGGAGAAGAAAATGACAAAAAGGAGATAAATGAGTCAAGATGGTTTAAAATTAACTAGGAGAATGCACTCATGTCATTATCATTATTAACGCATAAACTAGATCTTTAGAGTTGAAGCAAGGCTAAACAGGGTAAAGAGAAAACTTTTATGACCTTTTAAAAATTACTATTTTATTTTGTCTTCCTTTTTACAGTTTTTTTTTTAGATATATTATTTGCCAGCAAAGTGGAGTAAGGTCTGAAAGGAGAGTAGTGAAAGCCAGGCTAGGGCACACTGCCAGGTGGAGGGAGAAAGGCTAAGGCAGAGGCTTTTGGGTCATTAGGCATCCACAGCTGGCGGATGCAGTGACCCAGACAAGTAAAAGAAGACTTGACCAGGCTTGATAACTCAACACAGAAAGGGAAGTTCCTGTAACTGACAAAAACAGAGAAGAAAATGTCCAATTTGAGAAGGGTGCTGAAGGTAATATAAACTGTCAGTACTGGAAACAGAAAGGCTGTCTCAAAAGTTAAAACTGGGCCCTGGCTGGCATAGCTCAGTGGATTGAGCACGGGCTGTGAACCACAGCATCGCAGGTTCAATTCCCAGTCAGGGCACATGCCTGGGTTGCAGGCTAGGTCCCCAGTGGGGGCCACACAAGAGGCAACCACACATTGATGTTTCTCTCTCTCCTTCTCCTTCCCTTCCCATCTCTAAAAATAAATAAATAAAATATTTTTAAAAAGTCTGAACTGGACCCAGATTCATCACATACAAGAATCATCACTTTGTTGCCTCTCCACTTTGCACACCTCACAGCTCTCTGCAGTTAGCAACACAGTTGAGTGGCAACTCCACTATCTCAAACTCTTCTATATACATGTCCAAGGCAAATCTCTTCATATGCCAAGTAGTCACCTCTGCCTAATCCAATCACAAAAGAATGCACCAAAGAACAGGCATCACCCTAACAAATACTGGTAGCTGTGTGTGTTTCCTTCTCATTAAAAAAAAATTGTGTCTCGTACTGCAAAATGGTAGTATTTTTGCATTTTCTTTAAGTATCTACCTTGCAGCCCCAGAAACTAAACCAATGGTCCTTGCTAATAAAAGAAAGTGAGTGTTAGCCCTAGCTAGATAGCTCAATTGATATACAGCATCATTCCCATACACCACAGTAGCAGGTTTGACCCCTTGTCAGGGCGCATACAAAAATCAACCAATGAATGCATAAATAAGTGGAAACAACAAATCAATGTCTCTCTGTCTTGGTCTCTCTCTCAAATCAATAAAACTTAAAAAAATAGTCCCTTAACAATAAGGGAACATGCAGCTATCCTTTGGTCTTAGTGGCAGGGACAAACAACAGACACTTTGTGAAGTCCACTCTGTTCTTGGACTTTCTGCAGACACAGGGAACCCACTCTTGTTTGGTTACACTGACAGGAACTCACAGCTTGCCTTGCTAAAAGGAGGAAGCTCAGAGACATCTTTTTTTAATTTGCTCATCAGTTCTGTTCTTTTCATATTTTGTCAGCCTGTTGTGCTAACACTTTGAACAAGAAAACTGTCAATGGGTATAAAATTTCTCTCCAACACTGAAATTCAACAGACTTGTAAAAATCTGCAAAATTCCACACATACTTACTTATTCTAGGAATTCTGAAAATCTTTTACTGATTTCAATTTACCTTTTCATTTCAGAGATAGTTACCTTCTATCCTTATTGACACCCAAATAAATAATTAGAAGCCACTCACCCTTTCAATATGAATAATAGCCTAAGTGGTTACAGAACTCTTTTTTTTAGGTCCGTGTTTATTTGCTCTGCTTTTCCTCCTCAATCATGTCGTTTAATGTCTTGTCAGCTAAGCCTATCTTTGGACTAATAAAGCAATTTTCCCTACAGTATGTCATTTTTGCAGGGAATGTTTTCTATTTACCTGCCTACATCCTTGAGCTCAAAAAGAAGAATGAGGTAGACTTAACTGTCTCAAATATTCTGCATTTGCTTTGTGTTTGATACATGAACTACATAGAGTGAGCCATGTCTTAAAATTGAATGCTTAGTGGTTACTTCATCTTAGGACCATCTTTTCACAGGCATCCATGGTGATAAGAACTGTTGTTGAGGTTTCCTTGGGGATTCTTTGGTAAATCTTATCATTTCCTTAACAGCATTCCCACAGCTTAATGAAAACCAACCAGAAAATCCATCAGAAAAGAAGAAAACAAGTCCAAAGCACAAGATCATGGGGGATCTTCCTTTAGAAGATCTGTGTGTTACCTGTACAGACAACTCAAGGCTCATACTGGGTAACGTCTCCACTCCTGGTCAGTCATTCTCAAACCTTACTATCTGCCCACAAGGGTAGAAAGAATGTCACAAGAAAATAATCAAATGTTCATATTTGCAAATTATTTTCTATTTTTCTCATAAACTAGAATGAATTGGAGGCATGTTTATAGAAAGTTACTCTCAGATCTGCATTCTAATATGTCTTCTTGAGTTAAACGAGAAGTGTGTGAACTTATAGCTAAAATGTAAAACACCCCACCTAGCCCTTATCTATGCTGGGAGGAACAGTAACAAACACTTCTCAATAAAAATTTTTAAGATTTCAATTTAATTTCTTTCTAAAATAATACTTTTTGAAATATTATAAATTGCTTGTATCATTACTTAGGTGCTTTAAAAATATTGCTAAAAATTCTATACCAAAAATTCTGTAGTTGCCCTGATCCTGCTCAGAATTATGTCATTGCACACTCCTTAGAAGCAGAAGAATGACCAGGTCCAAAGGGTGTGGCTTTTAAGAAAGTCTCTCTTGCCCATCTTCATACCACCCTCCAGGAAGAGTGCTGCAATGGTTGGAGAGGGTAAAAGGAATTTTAGCAGTCTCTAATGCTGGGTGAGGTTTCACATGCTCATCAGAAGTCTGACAGCATGGGGATGCTGAACCTTTCCCATTCCTAAGTTTCCAGGAGGCTCTTGGGCAGTAGGACAAGGGTGTGCCCAGACAACTCTGATATTCATTCTCTTGATGAAGTGGGAAGAAGGCAGATCCTAAAGCTTTCTCCCTTCCTAATATAGGTTAAAAAGCAGCAAGGGCTTCCTAAAGAAATGGGTCTTGCATCTCATTTTTTTTCTTGTACACTCTTACTCTTGCATGCAATTAGGCAGAAGAGGTCTGCAGGTCTCTCCCTTGGATTCCTATGCCCTACCCCAAACTCACCTTGTTCAAGACATAGCAGTGGACAGTAGTGTGGGGTAGGTCTCCACCAAGCATTAGGCAGACTCTTATCATCATCTCTTCCTTGCACTGTCTCCAACTGAATGTGTTATGACCATAGTGACCACATAATCCAAATAGGTATATTTGAGAATGAAGTAATTAAACTGGGACACCCAGAGATGGATACCATAGGTGTTCCAGGCAAACAAGAAAATTATGGTATGACTTTTTTCACCTTAATGAGTTGAAAGATCGGATATTTGCTTTTGGCCTTCGGGAAGGACAAAGGACTGGTATGGGCCGACTCTAAGCCATCGTGGAGCACCGGTGGGCTCAGGAAAGTAGTTCACAAGTCCATAGGTCCAGATATACATAATCAAGACCTACAGGGGGTGCTTCACACAAAGCATCTATGTTCTTATATTTTGACTCATCACCTGTGCTTAAGTATCACAGAGACTTTGAGAACAAAGTGCAAGTATTCCTTGGTCTACTGGCTAAAACACCATCACAGAAACTTCACAGCATCCATTCCATATTTATAATACAAAGAATAATTCTAAATCATTTCTCCCTGAATTTATTCCCTCTCTCTTCCAAAGGTGTGGGTCTCACTTGTAGAGCACAATCTAGAAACGTCTTCACACTAGCTATTCCTTCAGAGACCTTGAAAAATAACAAGGGCCTACATGACTCTAAGAAAGAAAAATCATCAGTTTATCTTGCCATTATTTTTTAATGTGAGTGATATCACTTTCACTTTAAATGAACAACCCAAATATTTTTAGGAAAAAACCTCTTCATATGTTTATATATTCAATGAGGGCAGGCATTACAATTAACACTATCATTTGCTGCCACACTGTTTGGAAATAGTTTCCAAAGAAGATAACTCCCCAAAACTTTCTATTTAAATCAACACTGGCTGATCCTCAGCCCTTATACTTATGCTCAAGTTCACTGACACTCCAACTCAAAGCCATCTTGCTTTTTGAACAGAACGCTATTAGATGGCCAGTGGGTAATCATCCCAAATCCCAATCATGTAGATAAGCTTGAACAAAATAAAAACTTAAGAACTGGATGCCCAAGGGAGCAGATCATACAAAAGCAGAACAAGCCTGTGGCAAGTTGTTTAAAAGTTTGGCAAGTTTTGGTAGGCATAAATAAAATCATTCACAATTTAATTTTTAGGACACTCAGAGAAAAAAAGAAAGACAGGATTCCCCATGAAAGGGAAAATGCTCCTTTAGTAAAACAAAATACTTTCTGGAGGGAAACCTGCAAAATGAGTCCAGGGTTGAAAATCAGCATCATGAACAGACATGAACACCAGAAAAGAGGACCCATCACCACAAGCAATCCAGCCTGAGAGTAGCTAAAACAATGCTGATGAAGAAGAATGAAGTAGAAGGAATCACTCTACCCAATATTAAGGTTCATTATATAGTTCCAGTAATCATACACAAATATGCCTGACTTCTGACAAAGCTACACAAAAATACCGAATGGCAAGAGGACAGTCTTTTCAACAAATGGTGCTAGAAGTGGACATCCATAGGCAAAAAAAAAAATGAATATTGACCTAAACCTCATAGTTCATACAACAATTACTCAAGATGGATCATGAACTTAAATGTAAAATGTAATACTAGGTTTGACACCAAAAGCATGAGCCATAAAAGGCAACATTTATTGTTTGAATCTTACCGAAATACAAAACTTTTACTCTGTGAAAGCCCATTTGAAAAGTATAAAAAAGGCAACCTACAGACTGGGAAAAAATATTTGAAAATGATACACATGTTAACCTAAAAATAAAAGGCCTTTCCAAGTGAGAAGCAACAAGCATCTATTTGAGATCAAAGCTATATACAGCAAGCACTGATTCAGAAGGAAGCCCACATGGTGTTCTAATCAGGAGACAAAGGCAAGGGGCATTTATGAGAAAGGGAACAATCACATTAATGGAAGAAAGGCATTCTATTGGTGCAAATTACATAACATAATGATCCTAATTCTAAATTTTTTTTAAATTTTCAGTCCAATAATCATTAGTCTGGTAGTCATATTTCTGCTTTCTTGTTATCCTTGTAAACAGTTCTGTGGGATGTGAGGTTGCTTTAGGCACAGTCCAAAGATATTTTGCCCTGTTTTAACATCCAAAGGTTTGAGGCTTGAGTCACGCAAGGCAGGTCTCCTGGCATGGCAGCTCTGGCTCCATTTTAAAGGGGCTCCATTTGTATATTTTTTTTAATTCACGTGACAAAAAACTAGTATCTAAAACATATAAAGAACTCTCAAACTTCAAACATTTTTTTAAAAAATCCAATTAAAAAATGAGAAGAACACCTGAACAGACATCTGACTAAAGAGAATATGTACATGGCAAACACATGAAAAGATGTTCAATGTTATTAGGCACTTGGGAAATGCAAACTTAAAATACAATGAGATAACCTTACACACACCAGTATGGACAAAATGAAACAGGCACACCACCATACGCTGGTAAGGATGTGAAAACACCACATCACACCCCTGTATTGCAGGTGAGAATGCAGTATGCAGCCACCTCAGAAACAGTTTGTCAGTTTTTTATAAACTAAACTTATGACTGAAATTACACTCTTGTGAATTTATTGCAGAAAAATAGGAGAATGTTTATTCAAAAAGTGAAGAGAAAAGAAAAAAAACCTTGTGGAATCAACCCAGATGTCTTTCAGATGAGTGGTTAAGCAAATTGTGGTACATATAAATATATATATATATATACAAAATAAATACTCCTAACAACCTAGATGAATTTCCAGATAATTACGCTGAGTGAAAAAAGCCAATCACAAAATGTTAATATGTATTATTACATTAACTTAAAATTTTTGAAATGACAAAATTTTAGAACTTGAGGGACGATTAGCAATTGCCAGGGGTTGGGTGGAGAAAAGAGGTGAGAAAGGCTATAAAGGGGAACAGGAGGGGTCTTTGGTGCTGGAACAGTTCAGTATTTTGCCTGTAGAGGTGAACACATGAACCTATACAGGTGATACAACTATACAGAACTAAATACACATTATCTACACAAATGAGTACAAGTAAAATTGAAGAAATCTCCATAAGATTGGTAGAGTGAATCACCATCAATATCTTGGGTGCTGTATTATACCACAGTTTAGTGAAATATGACACTGATGGAAAACTGGGCAAAGTATATAAGAGATCTTGCTGTACTATTTCATAAAACTACATATAAATCTACATTTAACTAAAGTTATTCCATTAATAAAATAACAATTGCTAATAAAGCATCTTAATATTATAACATAATATTAAGTACAAATACTAATGTACAAAACTAGTGGACCCACACTGATTTTGTTAAAATGTGAGCTTTTGTGCCTGTATATTTATGCTTTAAATACAAAGATTAAGATTGTACTTATAGTGGTTGTCACTTCCGGGTAGTGAGACTATACATACTGTTACTTGCTTTGCTTTTTTAATTGTTGTTCAAGTACATTTGTTTCCATTTTCACCCCACCATGCTCCCCCACCCCACCCATCCCTGCTTCCCACCCTCAAACCCACCCACTTGGGCTTTGTCCATGTATCACTCATACATGTTCCTTGATCCCTCCTCCCCATTATCTCCTATTATCCCCATCTCTCTCCTCCTCTCTGGTCACTGTCAGATTGTTCTTTATTTCAATGTTTCTGGTTGTATTTTATTTGCTTGTTTGTTTTGTTGATTAGGTTCCTGTTATAGGTGAGATTATGTGGTATTTTTCTTTCACTGCTTGGCTTATTACTTGCTTTTTCATTTTACTCTCAAATTTCTAATTTATTTTTTAAATAGTCTACAATGAATAAATTATTTTTATACTTCAGTGGTTTTAAAAATGCTTGATACCATCCTTGGTACCAAAAGAGGGGAAATCATCCCTATCATATATATTTCTTATCAAGCACAATATCAAAGAATGCAGTTTGAGGGTTTAAATATTTTAAAAACTGTGAGGCAGTAAGTAGTTGAATTTAGAAAAGATCATCATCCCTTGAATAAAAATACCTCTTGTGATGCAACTTAATAAAACCCACTCTGAGCCATGGCTGGCATAGCTCAGTGGATTGAGTGCAGGCTGCGAACCAAAGTGTCGCAGGTTCGGTTCCCAGTCAGGGCACATGCCTGGGTTGCAGGCCATGGCCCCCAGCAACCACACATTGATGTCTCTCTCCCTCTCTCTCTCTCTCCCCCTCCCTCTCTTCCCTCTCTAAAAATAAATAAAAAATAAAATCTTTAAAAACAAAAACCCACTCTGCATACTCGAATTCACGTTCAGTCAATCCGCCTTTTTATTTTAGAAATAAGGCTCTCAGTGCCCATCTTCAGAGGGCGATGCAGCCCTGAGAACTGGCCTCTCCGCCAGGAGACATAGCGGCCTCAGGTGTTGGGAACACAGGGCAACTGGGACCCATGGAGACTGAGCTGGAAAAACACAAATCAGTCTGTGGTTACCAGGAAGTTAAAACTCACTTTCTTCTTCCCCCAAATTATCTTCATTTGTTTCAGATACTTCACAGGCCTCCACTTAACACCTCTGACGACGTGGTGCCAAACAAATCTGTCAGCTGCAAATATGGTCATAGCAACTTTTCCCCAATTACTGGGGCAACAAAGTGAACAGCAGAGAAAACACCACTGAAAAGAACGTACCACTCTGCTTGTCACATGGGGTGGTGTTTCCTGGATTTCCTGGATTGTGGGACAGTCTGCTTAAATAAACTATAGGTCTTCCCATCACCCCATGAACCTCCCTGTGGCCTACTTGGTTTTTATTGGTCTTTGGGTTCAAAGTTCTCAACAGATGGTAGGTCCTCCTGGGAGCCATCTTGGAAATCAGTGGGATGTTTTCTACATACAGAGAGGAAGGGCACTGCCTCAGCCATGGGGAGGCAATCTGGGATTTGATGGCTGGGGTGTCTCAAAGAACTGTGCCATGATGCATCAGGACTGCCAAGCATCTGAGCCTAGAACCTTCCTTTGGGTCACATAAATGCAAAACATGTTTTTTAAAGTTTCAAATAAAATGTACGCAAAATTGTGTAACATGAGAAGGAATTGCTACTTCTTTTTTGGGAACTTCACCAAGGTTTGTTCACTATTTCAGAAAATGGCATTACCAACTACCCTTTTCAGTAACCCACTGCATGCACCTGCAGCAGTTGGTTTTACAGCTGGAGTATTCACAGGGATTCTGAGTGGAGGTGTAAGCAGCTGATATTCCGATACATTCTCCAGCACCTTGCTATTCAAAGTGGGATCCAAGACCTGTGGTTCTGGTGTCACCTGGGAGTTCATCAGAAATGCAGGATCTCAAGTCCCAAGCCAGAGCTGGCTTAAATCATAATCTGCATTTCACCAGGACTCTTCTGAACTTGGACTGAAGCATGTACTACACGTATACCACTTATTATAAATTACTTTCCTTTTTCATTTTCTATAGTTAATTAGGTCACTATATAACTTTAAGAATTAGATCAATTGAAGGATGTATGAGGGAGAATCCCCCTCAAAAAACTGGAATTATCTTCTGGAGGGTGAGTGCCTAGTAGTATAGGCTTCACCTGCTAGGTCGGTGTTCTAGGAACCCATCTGTATCAGTGCACCAGCTGGTGTTGTTGTGAGAGGCTGCATTCCGCTGCAGTGAATTTTTTTTTTAAGACTCTTTCAACAGATTTGCCCATTTCATCATGGGTGATTTCTGAGTGCACCTGCCCACACCATACTAAGTGTTTAGTGGTCTTTAACAAAAACGGCATGATCCCCATGCCCTACCCTCCCTATTAATCAACTTGCCCCAAGCCACTTTTTTTGTTTCTGCAGATGAAAAAAGTCCACAAGGGGAAACATTTTTGCCCATGTGGAGGAGGTGAAACAAAAATTGGCAAAAGCACTAAAAGGCATCAAAGTCAACAAGTTCAAAAACCCTTTTGAACAGTGGAAAAAAGTCTTGATAGGTGTACTGCATCAAATGGAGAGTACTTTGAAGGTGACTAAAGTTTAAACGTGAAGAATAAATACACAAGTTTTTATAAATAAATTCTGGGGTTTGGGGTAGATCTCCCCAAGCATTATTTATTTACTAATTTCACTTGAGGATAATAAAAGTAACACTAAAAGTATTTTAAAACAGGAAGTTACTGAATTGAGAACTACCAAGTAAGAAATTATTTGCACGTTGCCAGCTCTGTTTGTAATTTTTCTACAATATCCCTAGCCCTGGAAACATTGTTGAACTACAGGTGACTACAAAAAAAATCAAACGTGAATTTTTCTTGACTACAATTTTTGTGCCCCAAAATTGTTTCATTGAGTCAATGTGATGTTATGTCACTAAAATATGGCATCGAAAGCAATTTGCCACTTACAAATGGAAATATTTAAAACGCATCATCCCTCTGAGACCTACATATCAGCAACTTGAAGAGAAAACGAATACTCCAAAAACACTTCCCTTGAACTGTGTCATTACAGGATAAAGCATCCTATCTACTGCCCCTCATGAGGACACATGCCTACACTTAATGAGAGAAAGCTCTGTCCTGAAGTAGATGAAATTGGACTTTCCCATGACACAAGCAACAGGCCTGGGGCCCATGGTCCCAAATGCCAACTGTCCCACCAGCAGCTCCAATGCATTTAACTTGCAAAGCCACCTTCAGCATCTTCTCTCCTAAATCTGCTCTTTCTCCTTTGTTCTCTTATTTCAGTTGAAGACACCCCTCCCAACAATGACAACAACAACAACAAATAACAATCCCCTAATTCAACAACAATAAAAATAATCATTGAGAATTTACTATGCTAGGTCATGGTGACACCAACATGACACCAACACAGTCACCCTGGTGGACAGGCTCACAGACAAGGAGGGCTCCTGGTCCACTCATCACCTGGACCATTTTTGTCATCTTGAGTCCTCCCTCTCATGTGTCTCCACACTTAATCCATGGTCAGGTCCAGTCGGTTTTACTTCTGTGACATCTCTCCCATTTGTTGACTCTATCACACCTAATTACCTAACAAACTTAATCAGCTATAGCTTAGCTAACTAGAAGGTCAATTAACTGAAATATTTTCCCTTCAACATGCAGCAAAAGAGATTTTGACAAATCAACAAACTAAAATGGCAGCTGGATGGAATACCTGTTTTTCCCTGTCAGACATATATTCCTTGGGCCACAACATCTCCATTTGCTTCTGGGCATCCACTTCCCACGTCCTCACCCTGGCTCAGTGCCTGTGGTCTCAGTGGGGTTGGCCCTACTCTTTGGCATAAGAGACAGCACACATCCCAGCCTTGCCCATCAGAGGGCTGAGAGCAGGTGGGAGGAAGAGAGTCACAGGATGAAACCAGGCCAATGGGATTTCAGTCTGGACTTTGTTAGAAGATAGCAAAGAAAAGTTTGATTTGTACTGCAAAAGCTATGTGAATAGACCTGCTAAGTCCATTTGCTACATAGGCAAAGCTCTTCCTGGAGAATCAAATGACTACAGACAAAAGAAAATCTAGCAGATGGAGTAGGGCTGAATCCTGATGACACACTCTTAGTTACATCTCTCTCCTGATGCTTTCATACTATTTTTATCTAAAGCCAACTGGAATTGGCTATCTGACATTTGTAACAAAAAATAGATGTTTTATTTTTCTAATTGCTGAGTTTAGTAATAAACTTACAGACAGATCTATAAAACTTTAACCATTATAATGGTCTATTTTAAAAATTGAAATTTGGAATGATGCCTGTGAAATACCAAGATACAACACTAGGATATCCGGAATGGTAAAAGACAATATTCTGAAAAAATACCACATTTACCAAACCAATAAAAATCTGTGAGCTATTTTAGATTGTCTAGAAAAACCAACTCAAAGACTGTTTCTCAGGATTCCAATCTCTCAAGAAAAAAGTATGGGGAAAAATGTGTGTAAAGGCCTGCATACAGTAGTCCCCACTTGGAAAGTGGCGATATACACTAGCATATTCAGGGCTCTGTGCAGTTCTGCCTTTTAGAAAAGTGTTTTCCAGTGCTCTTTCACTACATAACTTTCTCTTATTATATTTTAAAATTTTCATTTACTGATTCTTAGGGAGAGAGAGAAAAGGAGGGAGAAAGAAACATCTATTTGTTTTTCCACTTATATTTCCAGTAGCATTCACTGGTTGCTACTTGCACACACCCTGACCAGAGATCAAACCTACAACCTTGGCATGTGGAGACAATGCTCTAACCAACAGGCCTGGCCAGGGCCTCTTTTATTATAATTTTTATTTATTCTTAGCAATACCCAGGAGCATCTCACTAGGGAAGCATTGCACATAAGGGCCCACCAGCTCCACCTGAAGCACAACCCTATTCTTGTTCCCCCCAGTCTGCTGCTGTATTGATAAAAATGCAAGCACCTTGACTTTCAAACACTAACAGAATTTGAATCCTACTACCACAGCATATCCCAAGATAATATACTTTCAGCAGTCATGCCATCAGCACTGTGTGGTATTTCTCAATTTTGTACTTGAGACTGCTGTGGCGGCTTGTGCTACATGTCAGGGAGGAAGAAAGGTAAGTGTAACCAGACTGAGACCAACCCAGAAAACAGATGCAAACCAATTCCAACTTAATCAGTTTCTTGTCAAAGCTGAAAACCTACTTTATCTAATGAAATAGCTATTATTAAATCAAAGTGTTGCATTTCAGAACAGAATAAAATTCAAGTTGTTAACTAATCACTCCAGAGTCAAAATTTAAATATTCTGTGCTGAATCAAGTAAACAAGTATATGCACATGAGATTTCTTTTTAAAAATGTAACCTGGACATTCCTAGATTGGATGTATAAACAAACACAGAAAAAAGGAACACAGAAAAAGAGAACTCAAAGAATAAGCTCAATGTTAGAACATGTGATACAAATACATGTTTTAAATGTTTCAATGGTCAACCAAGTATGGCATCACTTATTCATGTCTGCAAGCATATTCATTCATCTAGTAGCTATTTATTGACGGTCTACTCTGAGCTAAGTGCTGTGCTACACAAAGGGGAAAGAAAAGTTAGCAAAATCAGATTTCTTTCCTTTCCTCATGTTATTGACTGAACTGTGCCTTCACCCCTACCCATGCCAAATGCATATGTTAAGGCCTAAATCCCAATATCACAAAACGTGACTGTATTTGGGGATGCGGTATTTAGAGAGGTGATTCAGTTAAAATGAAGTCATCAGGATACATGACTGGTGTCCTTAAAGAGGAAATTAGAACAGAGACACACAGAGAGGAAAGACCACAGGAAGAAACAAAAAGGAGGCGGTCATCTACAAGCCAACAAATGAAGACTCAGAAGAAATCACCTCTGCTGAGACCTTGATCTTGGACATCAAGCCTCCAGAATAGTGAAAAAATAAATTCCTGGAGTTTCAGTGTCCCAGTCTGAGATGTGTTGTTATGACAACCCTTACAAACTAATACACTCATAAAGCTTGAACTCTGTTTGGAGAGACAGACCTTGATTGAGTATCCACACAAATAAACCCAGACCTGGAGCTCTGAGTTGGTGCATGAAATTCAACAATAGGTACTTAATAGCAGAAAAGAGTCCCCTCATGGGGGAGATCAGTAAGATTTTCCCTGCAAAAGTGATTCTTGAACTGGAATGGAATGATAGGAGGGATGAGAAGTATATTCGAGGCAGGGGAACCGGTATGTGCGGATGCCCTGTGAGGAAGAATAACATAATGACCAGAGGTAAGCTGTGTGGTTGTGGAGCAGAAAGCAAGGGAGTATGACAGGAGACATGTGGCTGGGAAGGAAATCAGAGACCAAGTGGTAGTGTATAAGACAAGGAAGGAATTATTAATAAGACCATATTCCAAGGTCTGGGAACTTAGAAAAAAAATCACATTCTTTTTTTCACTATTTTTAACTAAAATTCAGCATTTCCTTCTGTTATGAATGTAGGCAACAAGTCAAGGTAGTATTATAGCAACTTTTTCACCAATAGAAATTAGTGGTATTTTCATATAATGTTGAGGTTCTTGCAGACACCTTGAAATTAATCTGTGTTCATTACTACTTTGAAATTACAGTTATTATGCCTGGCTCTAGATTTGGTTACTTAAGTCATTTAAAGAAGCTCATATGTTACTTCTGTGATCCTTATGCTACAAGTTTATTTAAAATATTTTACTAACTGTACATAATTATTTTCTTTGCAATATTATTTTGTGCAGTTAAAAACAGCATTCTGAGGTTCTTTCCATGGTGGGGGCAGGTGACAGCCAGGTTCAAACTTTGAAAGATTATTATGGCTCCAATGTAGAGAAGGCATGAAAGGGCTCAGTGAGGAGACCAAACAGGAGACTCCTAGAGCAGTGTGGCAGTTAAAGAATTTTCTAATCTAATACTATACTATTCAGTAGAGAAAACCACCCTTCAGATCAGATCTTAAATAGAAGTCAGATACATAAATCAGATAAAAGCAGCATCACTCCAATTGAAGTTGGGTGTGCAAGCCCAGTCCCATCAGCTCAGCATTTCTCTGCTCCCAGAAAATCAATTCTGACACATTTATCAAAAACTCCTGAATCAACAAAAACCATAATTTGAAGGACTGTTCAGAGTTATCTTTTGATAGGATAATTCTGATACTGCCCAAACTGTTAAATAGTCCCAGGCTCTTACAAATTGTAGCATCATCCATTCTTTAATTTACCTGCATGTTAAGTTTCAGCAGAGATTCATTCATTCATTCAAAAGTCCAGAGTACTACTTTGTGCCAGGCACTGTTCTAGACACTGAGGATACAGACACATTCATAGCATTAAGTGAAAAATCTAGAGGGCAAATAAGACAGAAAATAAACAAAATAAGGGAAATGTATATGTAAATGAATATGTTTGTATATCATCATTACCTAGATTAATGCCTATATGGCCATAACATTGTAAAATGGTCACAAGCCTGTCTCACCTCCTGGCACAGCCTAATATTGCTGAGATTCTAGACCATTTCTTTGATTTTTTTTTACATCCAATGTTCTTCTCTTTGATCATAACTTCATTGTTTATTTTTTATTTATTCCAAGTATATCACCATTTTTCTATCTTATCTTTATTTTAAATACTTCTGATGCCTTGCCTCTATTTCTTCTATTTTCCCTCTTTTGCAAATATGTTTTTGTGTGCTTAGTATTCTCTGGATAAATTCCTCCTCTATTTTCAACCTCCTAGCCATGCAATGAGTCAGCACCTCCTTCTGAAGTGCCATGCAGAGAGCTCTGTCTCTAACCCAACACACTGTTCTTGGAAAACCATCCAATGTGCCATCATTTCCCCCAATTCTGATCCTCAACCTACAGGATGAAAAACTTGTTTAAACTAGTAGGCACAAGGGGGCTGCGTGGGGAAGAAAGTAAGCTCTATGAAGGCAGCACTGCCCCTGTCCTGTTCACTGTTTTATTCTAGGGCTCAAGGGGCATTTGATAAAAGTAGTACTCAAGGCTGAGAAGGATGAAGGGATGAACAGATGGAAAGATGGATGAGTAGGTGGGTTGGTGGGTAGACTATTGGATACACAGAATAAAGGGGAAGAAGAGGGGGTGATAATTAACATCATGAGGGAAACTACATATTGAGGAAAAAGTAGAATACATAGAAATTGAAGCATATTATTTGAGAGAACTTGAATTACCCTATATAGATTTGTATAATTCACATAACCCTAAGAGATTTTATGAGATGAGATCCATATAAATGTATGAAACCTAGTATTACCATCGATATCATCATCACTACTACCCCCATTTTGTAAACATGGGGGCTGAGACCTTTAAACACAAAGCTAAGACTTGGACCCTTGTCCTCACTGCCCCACACTATTAGGTTCCAAGACACCTGCAGCATAAAAAATAACACACGAATTGGCAATGTTTTCAAGAAAGTCAAGTGAGATTCTGAAAACATGGAAAATGAGAAGTGGAAGGATTGATCAAGATCATAATGTTCCGGAGGATCTTTTCTAGTGTATTTGAAATGTCTACTCCCCTATCACCAAAGGGAAATCTAGTGTATTTGAAATGTCTACTCCCCCATCACCCTCTTCCTGTAGGGTCCCAAGAAGGCCTGGCCCAAGAGGACAGTGGATGCTGTGCTCTAAGGGAAAACAGGGGTTAAAAAAATTAAAAACAGACTTTTTTTTACCATCAGGTAAACAAAAATGCAAGTTAGTGCCATGAAATGAAGCTAGAAAACTAAACAAACAAAAAACAGGGATTAAGTACCTGACCTCCTACTCTGGAATATAGTTAAACTATGTTTTTTTTTAAGTCAAATTTAAACATTAGCAACTGCAGTTATTTCCTTTGCATGAACATCTGACATCTATCTGGCACTGGACTCAGCAGGGTGCCCCTGATCAACTCACTTACCTTTTTAGTATCATGGTTTCCTCAATGGAAACATGGGGATACCAGTGTCTACCCACCAGGCCATAGTGAGGAGTAACTGAATTGGTATCTGTAAAATGCTTTGGAAAATGTCTGGCAGGTCATAAGTGCTCATAACATGAACTGTTCTCATCACTACCACCCTGGGTTCCTCCTTATAGCAACCCAATAAGGCAAATTCAATCAACTCCATTTTATAGATGAGTAAACCAACACTTGGTGAGCCATCCTCAGGGGCTAGAGAGCAGAAGGGACTTACCTAAAAGCCTCTTTAATTCAGACAGTTACAGACAACACTGACAATTTGTTCCAGCTGAGTTTTCTGCTCTTGCCCAGTCACACCTGGAAATTCCTACCCTGCAATTGGCAGGTGCCCTGATGCTTCCCCTTAATTCCTGCTCCTGTGACTAACCCCTCAGCTGTACTTGTCGAAGCAATGCCCAATAAAATGAGTGTACTAAAAAGCAGAAATCTATTATTTTCAACCAAAGACTTCCATGACAAAATACTTCAATTACTACTCGCTACTCTGGTTGAATGACTCTGAACATGAAATAATTAGTTTCCTTTACATATTATTTTTCCTATTGAGTGACATTTTCTGTATGTATATTTTAGCAACTACTACATCAGGATACAAAATGAGAAATGTATTTTGTATATAAAGTTACTTGTGCTTAAGGAAAATTTTAGTATATTAGATGGGTATTTATTACAAAAAATAATTATAGAGGAAAAGGGGGAGAGAAAAAGGTCCCCAAACTAATAAGTTTTTTACTACATAAATGTGATGTGAAACCTATTTTCATATCATCCCCCAGAAAATCCTGTTCAACATAGGTGACTGGTAAAATGAAAAAAGGAGGCTAAAGGAGAACTGAATTAGAGGGAGGGGGACAAAGTGGAAATCAACACAGGAGACAAGAGGTATTTGGGGTGGGAGAGTGTTAGGAAGTCCAAAACTGAAGGAGGCATCACCCCTATCAAATGATTCAGACACTTGCCAATCATGTCACAGGTAGCACACTGCAGAGCTCATACTCAGCATGGGCTGAGAAAAGAGGAAATGTGCCCTAGATCCTGCCCGCCAGTCCATCTTGCCACTGGGACCTCGTATGTGTTGCTCCCTGAAACAAAAGCCCTTCCTGTGATTTAAATGGCCAACTCCTCATTGGTGTGAGATTTTCAGATCTCACACCAGTTTTCTTCATAGCACTTAGGATCTGAAATGATTGTTTATTGACTTACGGGCTTTTTATTGTCTGCCTCACAGTGTTCAATATATAGGGTCTGGCACAAATAACATCCCCTTTTTTTTACAAAATCATATGCACGTGATTCTGTAACATAACAACATCACACTCAAGCACACCATATAACATTTTAGGTGAAATATTCCAATTAAAATTATAAATTATCACACCCATATTACTATCCTACCAACCCCACTCAAGCAGGTGTTACTTCTGCTGGACCCTGTATATTGTGGATGACTGAATGAATCTGGAACAAATGCTGAGATCTCTTCTAAGGATAAATAATGCATTCATAAGCCATTTGATGTATGAACTGTTGGGACAGACAGAGATCTCATTTCATGTGCACACTCCAAGCTCAGAGCTGCCTGCAGGCTGTGCTCAGAGGTCATCCCCATCAACATCTAGACCACCAGGAAAGGACTTTGCCATTGATTTGTGGCATCTGCCACATGCACAGCAACAACTTTGCCAGTGTTTCACTCACGCGTCACTCATCCTACATCGCCTGGCATGCCTTGCTTCCATTCACCATAAGAAGCCTGAGTGCTGCTTCTTCCAAAGATAAAGCAAACCCTTTCACTGTACTTTTTTTATCCTCACCCGAGGACATTTTTTATTGCTTTTAGAAGAAGGGGGAGGGGGTTGAGAGAGAAGGGAAAGGAAGGAGAAAGAGAGGGAAAGAAACATCGATGTGAGAAACATCAATTGGTTGGCTTTTATACGTACCCAAAAGCAACTGACCAGGGTCCGAACAGTCAGCCCAGGCATGTGTCCTAACTGAAATCAAACCTGAGACATTTCAGTTTGTGGGATGGTATATCCAAGCAACTGGGCCACACACACTAGCCAGGGCATCACTGTGCTTCTCAAAACCCTTCCATGATACTCCTTCTCACTCAGAAGAAACTCCATGTGTCCTTCATGATCCCCATCCCTCTCCCCCAAAGGGTCCCAACTGCACTGGCCTCCTTGGTAATCTTCAAATACAGCAAGGACACTCCTGCCTTCCTGTCCTGAAAGGCTTTCCTCCATCAGAAACAGCCTCCTTCCCTCAACATCCATGAGCACAGACCCCTCACTGCATGCAGCAACTATCACAGTACCTGGTGGCCAACCTTGCTAGTCTGATGTAAAACAGCCCTCTTTCGTTATCACCGTAATTCCATCCAGTTTATTCTTTATTACATTTTCTTCTTGACATGTATTGTAGTCATTGTCAGCTTCCTCCTTCTACCACTCCTGTATCCCAACCAGTACCTAGACCGAATTAGGGAAGGAATCTTATCTTCCTTATTCACGGAGTATCTGGAACATTTAAAACATACCTGGTACATGGGAGTGCCCAATAAATGTGGTGAATGAATGAATGAATTCCCACTGATAATTAAAGTGATTAATACCTATTTTCACATAAAGAACAGCTTATGCACCCATTAAAATGTGTATTCAGCCTAACACCTTGCTACCCTTCTGCCAGATACCATAAACCCAATTTTGCAATTTGAAACAATTGTGGGTGAAAAGCCAAACAGAAATACACATTTGGATTCTTAGCAAAAAGCAATGTACCTCATTATGAAACACATGTAATAAAGAAACAAGATGGGCAAGGAGCTCTCCCATGTAACCCCTTATATATAAGTTTTCCCTGAAGCCATATCCTCCTTGTGTGGTCCCTACACTCAGCATCAGAACTCCCTGGACACTTGCTAGAAACGCAAGTTCTTGGGCCCTACCTGAATCAAAAACTTTGAGAGTAGGGGCCCAGAAATCTGTATTTTTATAACCCCTTCAAAGGATTCTGACACACACTCAAGTTTGAGAACTACTGCCCTGAAGGAAGTTGTGAGATTTTAGAGATTTATTTTAGGGAGGCATAATTTTACTCTTTTGGCTGGTAAATTAAAAGCATGATTATAAGGTGGGCAAGACAGCCCTTAAATAATAAACAACAAATTTTACCCTGGCATCTAAAAGGAATTGTCATTTTGGCTAGAAACTATCACAAATGGATCTAATGTTTGGAATAATTTTTTTAATCAAGCTTTGTATTCCACAGCTGCCCGGGGTGTACTTATAACTGAACAACCATATCTAATTTCACCCTAATGTTCTGATTGTTTCAGGTAGCCTTTCTGATAATTAGCAGGAATCAGCAAATTAAAAAATGACAATAAAACATTGTATAAGAAACCTTTGAAGGATAGAAAATGTGAAAGTCTAACAGCCCCATGTATAGAAATCTCAAAAAAGTCTTTACCTGAAGCTGTTTCTTTAATTGCTTCTAATGAAGTCAGTGCATGTGTTAATTAAATATTAAGTGCAAATGTGAGTTCTCACAACATGCAGCAGAGCTCTGCAGAGCATAAGTGCTCTAGCTACTCCCCAAGTCTATGGGACAGGGACACCTGAGGTCCCCAGTCACTTAGTCAACTGTCCTCCTAAAGCACTGGGGCCACCATCAAGGCGCTCATTACCAAATTCCAGAGACAAAAATTATGCCCACAACATGGCTTGAGGACAGTGTATATGAACAGGTTAGTAGTAGTAATCGCTGGCCTTATGCTAAGTACTATGTACCTTTTGTTTAATTTTCACAATAGCCTATGACATTTATATTTATTTCCAGTTACAAATGAAATAACTTTGGTCTCAACAGACAAAGTAACTAAAAATCTACAATTCGTAAGAATAAAGCCTGAACTTGAATCCAGGTAGTAATCAATGCAAGATTTACTTTTTTTTCCTATCACATTTATAGCTCCCATGAGCTTCCAAGACAGGCCCCAAATAAAGGCACTTTTACTACAGGACTCAGATGGACAAGGAAGGGCCAGAATACAAACTTCATTTGCCAAGGAATGGTCTCTGGTGGACGCAGACATTTCCTTTTTCTTTCACTGATGCTCTGCTCTGAACCACAGCTGTACATTTCCAACAAAAAGAAATATACGAATTACAGTCAATATAAGCAAAAGAATAAAACAGGAGGGAGAATGGCTACATGGGACTCCATGAGAAAATTTTAATTTGAACATTTTCTGAGACCAGATTTCAGCTTATCGAGTGCTGTGAAAATCACACACAATGCCTGCATATATTCCCCATGCCTATTATTTTCTCTTCCTTTTTTGTTCCCCCTCCCTAGGATGTGGCCCTTGAGAAATCCAAATACAAACAACAGAGCTCTGATCACCCTCCTGGCTCAGTGCTCAGGCTGGAACATTGGCTGTAGTGGAGAAGAAAAATCTCAGAGGTTTTTGATCGGTACTCAGTACTTATGTTCACAAACAAGCCCACTGGTCTGCTATAATGGCAGCATTAAACCCAAATGTCAAGAAGAATTTACACAGAAATATTTTTTAAGTGTCAGTTTAAAAGCCCTCAGCCCCATTACATGCAGACTTTTGTTACCCTGTGTCTTTAAAAATCAAGGCACACACCCAACAAACCACTTTTGGGGAGTACCCATTAGGCTTTTGAAATAAGGATTATAATGGGAAGAAGGGCAGTCCAATGCTGCCATGGCTTTGGGTCGCTGTTGTAACTTGTCATAGGACAACTGCAGGCTACCCCAGGAGACACCTCTCATGGCACACTCTTGTCACATTCTAGAATTATGGAGCTGTCTCCTCCTTGGCCTTTTCACTTGTTCTTTAACTCTTCTTGATTATTCTCCTACATCTATCCCCTTTGCACCCTCCAGGACTCAGTTTAACAGCCTCCCCTCTGAGAAGCCTTCTCTGGCTAACGAAGACCATCTAATTATTTTCTATCAGAATACTTATATCACCTGTAATTATTTAATTTATTTTATCTCTATATTTCTACCAGACCCAAATACCTTGAAAGCAAAGACCTTGTCTGTGTTGGCAACCAGAGTATCTTGAAAAGCCTTAGTCTTTAATGCATACTTGTCAAATACATGAATAGGTTAGCATCTCTTTTTTTATTTTTTAATTTCCACTCCTAAAAACTTGGGCTCAACATATGATGGTGAGTAACTTCATTTTTTTAGCTCTCTATGATGCAGAGCTCCCCCCATCCTCTAAGATCATGGAAGGAACTTGCCTTCGAAACATACTTTCAAGTAGAACCTGGACCAGAAGCACTGAGAGAAGGGGCATACATGATGTGCTCCAGACTGTTGGGGCAGAGGGTGGCTGGCTTTTGATCTTTGCTGCTGTACTACTGAACCAGTAGATGAGCAAATGCAACAGCTGCCCTAATGCTGAGTAAGTCTCACTAGAGAAATGAACACCATGAGGACAATCACTGAACTCAGAAGTGGGCTGTGAAAGTGAGGACCCATGACTGGTGAGTCAATTATCAATTCAAATGCTAGCAAGACTGCCCCACTCAACTTCTCTCACTTATTAGAATAAAGACCCAATAAAAATTTGCCCAAGAAAATTTAAATATACTCCCAGCACCCTTTCTCATTTCATTAGAGGCAATGCCCTTAAGTGGTTCTATCTAAGCCCAAGTCTTCAATTATCTCTATGCTGATAAGTCTTCCAGGCTGGACCTTTCTTCTGAGAAACTGTCACATACCAACTGCCACTTGGACACTGCTACTTGGATATCTTGCAGGCATCTCAAACTCAAAATTGTGTAAAACTTGCCTAAGGTCATGCTGATAGAAAGCGGCAGGTTATTTCATGTTTTGATGACACCAAGGAATATACAGTACTCCCCCGCTCTGCCATCGATGGGGATGCCTGTAGGACAGTGCAAGGGAGGGTGCGACGTACTGATTTGCTTGGGTAAATGAAACTCAGGGAAATGAGTTCTAGATTGGTAATGGCAGTGAAGGTTGTCAATAAAATGCTACCCAGCCTCCAGTAAACCCGGGAAATAATGTCAGTGGTAGTTGGGGATTTCTTACACATTAATGCACTTGAAGTTGGTTCAAGAAATTCACTTGCCTAGAAAATTGTGGGGCTTTGTGCGGAGTGGGGGGGGGGTGTCTGGTACAATCTCTGAACAGCCTTTTACTGCTTACGTTACTTTTTAAGAGCCTCAGGTAATGAAGTGCCTCCCTGAAAAGGGGATGAGAAAGTGTGGAAGAAGAAAGGGGGTCACCAATAATCCTCACAGAAACATACCATTTTTTGAGCAACATTCTACAAGTCCACTGGCTATGTGTTCTGTCTCATTTCTTTTACGTGTTAGCTCGCTGACACGAATAGGTGAAATTATTCCCTTCCTGAATAGAACTGTGTCATCTCTTTGCAGTTTGTTTGCAAGCTTCAACACCTTCCAATTTTCTTAGACACAGTTATTGCCAAACGAGCACCAGCCCCAGGATTCAACTCAGCCTACTCACCCAGGGACGAGCAACCCTCCTCCCCAGTAGGGGCTCAAACCAGACTGGCTGTCCTATCTTGCTTCATTTGCACATGCTTCCTCAGGATTTTTTGGACATTACTACTTTCCAGGTTTCTCCTGCCCATGATCTCCTGTTTCCCATTATCTTGGTGTAGACAGATTATTTCGATTTAGATATTTTTCTCATCTGACTTGACACCAAGAACTTGCACATTTGACAAATGAAGTCAATGGGGCTTATGCAGTTTGTACATTTAGAGATGCTATTGTAGATCTGTTTTCTTTTTTTCAACAGTTATTTTAATCAGTTCCTGAGAATTTCTGTGCACCAGTACTTCCTGATCAGTACTCACTCATCAGTACTTTCCGAATTCCTGACCACATAATGATTCATATTTTAGATTCATTTTTAATTCTGCAAGTAGCAGTACAGAGTTAACACTTTGTAGAGATGCTTCTCTAGAGTGAGGCTGTTTCTCCTCAATGTTAGTCATGCACTAGACCCTGTCTCATTCCACTCTGCAGGATGTCTGCACTGTGAGCTCTTCCTCGTATTTACCTGCCCTTCCCAATAATTCCTATTACCTTCCTTCTAAACTCAAAACACTGCTTTCCACTGTTGCACAGATTCCTCAGGGGCCCTCCCAAATCCCCACTCAATTAAAAATGCCTCTGCCTGGCTAAATTTTTGGAGACCTCTGCCAAGGTTAAGGATCAGTCACAATTCATCTCACATTACTTTCACTCAAAGATTGGGTAGGACACTAATGCAGAGAATTTCAGGAGATTTTACAAAAGTTCTCATCCTCATGGTATTAAGTCAAGCTATATTCTTATCAAGGTCTACTTGAAGTAAGAGAATATGATTTCTATGCTTATATTTGGATAATATAGTGTTATTTTAAGCACTTTAATGTTTTTAGAATATGTTAGCTTAAGTGAGTATTTTTTTCTGCTCTGTGAAATTCCACGAAGCAGCTAGCATTCAATGGCATACCAAAGCCAGCTATGCGGTACTTCAGAAATTTACTAAAATTCCATCTAAAAAGAGTGTGTGTCTTGAAAACCCCCAAAAGGACCAATACCAACTATATACCTTATCCCTTAAAAAGCAATGTGCATACACTTTAAAATGGTTAATTTTATGTTATATGAACTTCAGCTCAATTTTTTGAAAATCAATTGTGCAAGGTGCTAAGTCCATCTAAACAACTTCAATGGTGATGCTTCTTTGTTACATGGGCAGCCTGTGACTATCATATTCAGTCACAGAACCTCCAATTTATGGCTTTGAATAATAGATTTTAGACATCTTCACACCCTATTTTCTTGTTCACACAGGGCAAACAGACAGGTTTGGGGCTACTGCCGTTTCAATAAGGAATCTAATGGAAAGTTAGCACTGATATTCTTATTAATTAACAAAGGAAAATCTTATGGTGAAGAGATTATTTTCTTACTGCAGCAATGTTTCTACTTAAATTGTAGTTTTAGCATAAAACATATCCCAAGTCCATGAGGTAACAAATTCTTCTCTAAAAGTACAAACTAGAATCATGCTTATAAAGGATAAGCCTTTCAGTACATTCTATTAAACAAAGAGTTCATCCCTGGCTGGTGTAGCTCAGTGGACTGAGCGTGGGCTGCAAACCAAAGTGTCGCAGGTTCAATTCCCAGTCAGGGTACATGCCTGGGTTGCAGGCCATGACCCCCAGTAACCACACATTGATGTTTCTCTCTCTGTCTCTATCTCTCTCCTTTCCCTCTCTAAAAATAAATAAATAAAATCTTAAAAAAAATGAAGAGTTCAGTAGAACCAAACTAAGTTCTCCAAGCATTTTTTTTTTCTAACAGATGTAATGAAAATAGTAGCACTTCTGGTGTGTTCTTTTAGAAAGTCCATTGGTAGAATAGATGATACACAGGCAAATTTAACATTTACTTTGCTTTGCAGATAGAATTTAAAACAAAATAATGTTAACTTTATATCAAATTGATGCTTCTGTCTGAAAGCACAAAATCTGTTTTAAAAAAAAAGAGAAAAGCTCTGAAATAGCAAACCATGGCAACTGTTGACATGAATGAGCAAAATCCAAGCAGAATTTTTAAAGCCTCGCTGGAATGCTTAGCATGTATTCCAGAAGGAACAAGGAGCCGTATTAAAACCTTTGTCTTTCCTCAGCTTATCCAGGCTCCATTCACTGACTCAACAAATGTGCACTGGGCTCTTTCCATGCGACAAGCAGAGTGCTACAAATGTGGAAACTGTCAAAAAATTAGCCAAGGCCCCTGTTTCCAGGAGCCAGAAAGCAGTGTCAGCTAGGATAGAATTAGCCATGCAATACTGGCAGAGGGGAGCCTGGGGTGTCAGCAGGTGTCCAGGCTGGCACAGCCTTAAGTGGAGTGAAAGATGAGGAGGATCCATACATGGACAAGACGGCAGAGATTCAAGACAAAGGTAATGGAAAGGCAAGCATCCTGAGACAAAGTCAGTCCAAGAGCACCATACCTTTCTGTTGACTACAGTGTGATGACGGCCAGTGTCAAAGTACCATGAGATGGGGCTGAAAAGCAAGAAGAGGCCAGATACCACAGGGCCTGTTGGCCATAGTATTAAGTATCTGCATTTTATTATAATTTCAACAGGAAGACAGTGATAGCTTTGATTCGGGATGCTCAATTTTCTTTAAATCCAGTCCTATAACTCCATCTTTGTATGGCATAAACAAAAAATTTACACACCAAGATCACCTATGGGTTTTATTCATCATTTCAAGTGCACCACTGTCTCAGCACAGCAGTACAATAAATTAAAGACCTGGTGAAGGATTCTGGAATATGACAGCTCACTGATCAAACATGAGTATATTTGTTGTAGTTACTAGATGGTGCAGGAATTTCTACCCCCTCACAACTTGACTGAATCTTAGACGTAGGAAACTTTTCTCCACTGTTGACTAGCAGGGCTGCTAAAGTAGAACTTTCAAACTAAACCTGCCATTTCACACTTCCAAATTATGTAAGTATTTCATTACTCATATGCTGCAGAGTTAATGCTATGCCACACAGAGACACTTTGGAAATAATCAAAATAGGCAATCAAGATGGCAAAGAATCCCTGGAGAAGAGAGAGTTATGAAGCCACAAAGATAAAAAGACATTTCACCAGCTGGGGATTTCAAACTTCCCTCTTAAGCTTCTTTCTCAGTAAAGCCTTTAAACTATATCAACAGCTGAACCAGAGAAAAGCAAGTCAATAAAACATTGACAATTAAAAGGTTTGTTAAGATCCAAGGTTATGGTCATGCCAATCTGACCTGGGGCAGTGACTGTGTGAAGAATATACAACCAAATAGGTACAAAGAGTTAAGCATCATTTGATAGACCATCAATGGATACATATTTAAAAAGCATTTCATTATCAAGGAGCATGAAATAGGGTATCTTTAGAAGCAACCTTGACAAAATCAATGCCTCTCCCACACCTAAACTTTCTCCAACCTGACATTCAACATTGCCTCAACCATTTACAGATGAGACTCAACCTGGCTTTCCCCCCTTTAAAAAAATCAATCTCAATTAAATATAGAAATAGTTTAAAAATGAGCAAAGCCAATGAAGAGAAGGTAATGAAGGCCACAAGGGGAGGAAGGTCCACTTTTGTTGACATTAGAAACCCTCTGGCCCCTTACAACTGAAAGTGAGCAGTGTGGGCAAAGCTCTCTGTCCCTGTAGGAAGAGAGAGAATGTGCTCAGAGGGGCAGCCGTGGTTGTTCACTTGTGGGGAGAGGCAGGGATGGGGAGAGTCCGGTCATAGATGGGCTAAAGAGAGACTGTCTGAGGGATGCCATTTTGTCATTGATCTAGAAAAGCTTTACCTTTTTAAAAATAAATTTGGGGAGAAATGATCAATCACTTATTTTTTCTAATTAGAGCTTTGGTAAACAGGGAGGTTGGCAAGTGAGTTATTGGTAGTGAAAAAAGGAGGAAGATAAATTGAGAAAAGAGAAAGGGAGGACAGAAGGATAAAAGGTTGGGAGTAGAGAAGAAGGTGAGAAAAGAAAGAAGAGAAAAGAGAGAAAGAAGAGGAAGGAAAGAGAAAGAATAGACAGGAGATAGCATTCCATTTCTTGTGGCAGCTTCCACAGAGACTTTGCCATTCTTTTCAGTTAGCCCTTTCCTATTTTCTCTTCTTCCCACCAGAGGCCAAGTTGTCTGAAGCATATGAAGAAAAAGGAGGGAGGGGAAGTCCAGCCAAGCAGAGAAGAATAACGTCCCACCTTCTCACTCTCTCTCTCAATTCTCTTCTCACTCACTCTCTCTGCTCAATGGGCCCTGGAACCTTAAAGGAAGAAGTCAGAGGTTTCCTAAGAATAAACAAATTGTTCTAATTTAAAAAGGACCCCAAAGATCAGATAGACCCACACACCCCAGCTTTGTCATGGTAGAAATTAAATTTAAAATTGGTTAGTAATTTTCAAACAGACATGTGTATATATATTAAATATATGCCATATATATAATAGATTTCTGTTGCCATTTGTGTGACAGAAATTCGTTCTGCATTCACATTAACATTGCTCAGTGTTTTCCAAGTAAAGAAAAGGGCATGGGAAAAATGTGCAGCCCAATATATTTCTTAACCCAATCTCCGAGGCAGAGCAGTTAGCAACACACCAGAAAATGAAAACCTTCTTTCTCTTTGTTTCCAGTCTCATGATTAGCACACTGGATTACAGGGCCATCAGAAGTTTTAAGAAAACTTGTATTTGAAGCTGTGTCTTTTGCCAAGTTTCTGCCTTTAAAAGTGACTTGCGCCCTGGCTGGTGTAGCATAGTGGATTGAGCTCAGGCCTGCGAGCCAAAGCATCGCTGGTTTGATTTCCAGTCAGGGTACATGCCTGGGTTGCAGGCCATATCCCCAGTTTGGGGTGTGCTAGAGGCAACCATACATTGATGTTTTACTCCTTCTCTTTTTCCTTCCCTTCCCCATCTCTCTAAAAATAAATAAATAGAATCTTTAAAAAAAAGTTACTTGGTTCATCCCCACCTATGAATACTTCTGATGTCTTCCTCCATATTTAAGAGGCACTGAAAGGGCCAAATTGAGGACAAAATAGTTAAGCCTCTTTTAGAAACATCATAGATGAGCTTTAGGAAAATAATGACACAAAATTAGAGAAAAAGAAAAACATCAGCAGTCTTACTGCATTTCTTTGCCATGGGAGCTTTTAGTAAGACCAGATGCATTTATTACCTCCCTTTCCTTGTCTTATCCATGAGAGATGTGTGTAAGCAAGCTGATGACCAATTCTGACCCCTCAATCAGCATATAAGAGTGTTCACTTCATGTGGTGTAAATTAACAGGTTAAATATTCAAGATCTGCTTTGGTCAAGCAATTTTTTAAAAATTTAAATGACTCAAGCTTCTGTATTAATTAAAACATACACCATAACTAATGTAGCACTTGCCTAGAAATAGCTGGTGTGCTTTAAGTTATGAAAAATAACTGTGTCCAAAACTGATGTTCTTATGATTAAAGCGTGTCCAAAAAGCTCACCTACTTGGTGAGAAAACAGTGAACTGTGGCAAATAAAATCCTAACTTTTTAACTTCTGAACATTCTGTTTGTAGGTTACCTCATCATTAAAAGTTTGTTAAGAAGTTATTCCCCAAGATTCCACAAGCATTTTCAATCATGGTTTAAAAAAGGGAAATACTGGGTTGGCCAAAAAGCCCATGTAGTTGTTTCTGTAAGATGGCTCTCATAGTGCTTAGCTGTCTTTAACTTAATCCAAAACAATTTTGTTAGATTGCATTGTGATAGATGTCATATCAGCATGCACTTTAAAAAATTATCAAAATTGGTGAATTTTTGTGTAGCTACTTTAATATCAAAGATGGAAGAAAAGACAACATTTTCAGCATATTAGGCTTTATTATTTCAAGAAAGGTAAAAACACAACCGAAATACAAAAAAAAATGTGTGCAGTGTATAGAGAACGTGCTGTGACTGATCAAACATGTTAAGAGTGGTTTGCGAAGTTTCCTGCTAGAGATTTCTCACTGAATGATGCTCCACAGCTAGGTAGACCAGTTGAAGTTGATAGCAATCAAATCAAGATATTAATTGAGAGTAATCAATGTTCTACCACATGAGAGATAGCCAACATACTCAAAATAACCAAATCAATAAAGTTATTGGTGAAAATGAAAAATGTGTCTTTTATTTTGTGGGAAAAAACTAAACGAGCTTTTTGGCCAACTATATGATATTATACTATAGTCTCCCTCAATTTAAAAGACATAGTCTTAAACCAGGTAAGCTTAGATGATTCTTGATTTTGACTCTCATTTCCCTCCTTACATTTCTAGAGCACTTTGTAGTTTCTAGATTTGTCTCAACACCCTGAGTGCTTATAAAGTGCCCACACCCTGTGGGGTAGATGGTTGCAAAGAGACACAATTATTCTAATTTCAAATATGAAGAAACTGATTTTTAGAGACCAGTTTGCCCCAGATCACACAACTAATCAAGAGTTAGAAGCAAACTGGTACTAACGTTTTCTAATTTTTCACCCAGAACACACTGGAGTGTGTTCTTCCTAGGCATCCAAAGAAATGGACATTCTTGAAGTCCTACCTCCCTGCCCTCTCTCTAACTACTGCTTTTTCTTTTGTTCATTCTCCTTGCTGTATCCTTTAAATATGGTATGATGGTTAATTTTATGTGTCAACTTAACTGAGCTAAGTGATACTCCAAGAGCTAGTAAAACATTATCTGGTTGTATACATGAGGGTGTTTCTGGAAGACTTAGCATTTCATTCAATACAATGAATAAAGATCTCCCTTCCCCAGTGTGGGTGGGCATCATCCAACCTGTTGAGGGCCCAACAGAACAAAAGGACAATGGAAGGGGGAATTATTCCCTCTCTCTTTTTGAGCTGGGACATCCATTTTCTCTCATCCTGGGTATCCATACTCCTGGTTCTTGAGCCTGTGGACTCTAGAACTTACATCAATGCTTCTCAGGCCTTCAGACTGGGAGTAATACCAAAGATACCACCCCTGGTTCTCAGACCTCTAAACTCAAACTGAACTATACCACTAGCTTTGGTTGTCCAGGCAGACAGAAGATCACGGGACTTCTCGGCCTTCACAGCCATGTGAGCCAGTTCCTATTCATTCATTCATTCATTCACTCACTCTCTCCCTCCCTCTCTCTCTCATTCTGACTTCCTTTTCATACACATTCCTCCTGATGTTCCCACCTATTTTCATAACTTCTATGCAGTCTACTTCCTGAACATTCATTCAAAAAATGCCAACTATATTCTTTGCACAGTAACAGGTTTCAGGGATGATGCAATGAATGGGAGAAGTTCTTGCCTTTATGGAGCTGGCAGTCTAGCAGAAGAGAAACAATTCTCAATACAAACAATTACTGTAAACTCCATAATGCCATGATAATCGAACATAAATTCTTCTGGAGCATAGAGACGGGATCAATCAGGTAATGACTGCCAGAGGAAATGAGGTAAAAATTTGGAAGCTAGACTTCTTTAAATATACTTCATAAATTTTACTTTGAAACAATGTAAACATTTTATTTCAACATAAAACACAATTTAAAAGAAACCCCTAAAAACAGAGAGAGTCACAAATAATTTAAAACTGGGAAATTTGAGTTTACGTCCATAGCAAGATACAGACAAAAAGATCTGCAAAAAAACAAAAACAAAAAAAACAAAAAACTTCAGTCAAATCTCTAGTTAGAGCTTTACTGTGTCCCTCAAAAATTTAAATGCTGCCCTGGCTGGCGTAGCTCAGTGGATTGAGCTCGGGCTGTGAACCAAAGTGTTACAGGTTTGATTCCCAGTCAGGGTACATGCCTGGGTTGCAGGCCATGACTCTCAGCAACCACACATTGATGTTTCTCTCTCTCTTTCTCCCTCCCTTCCCCCTCTAAAAAATAAATAAATAAAATCTTAAAAAAAAAAAAAGAAAAACCCAAATCTTAAATGTTATGACCTTAAAAAAAATTTTAAATCCTGAGGTCTTCATTCACAGAACCTCAAAACATGACTGTATTTGGAGACAGGATCTTTAAAGAGGTAATCTATAGGGAACCGTTCCAAGTGGCATGGGAATGTAGCCCAGCTCCCACTCAGAAAAGCCAGTGGAAAGCAAGGTCCGGCACACAGGAGCCACGCCCACGGACAGGTTCTCCCATGGGGAATCAGGCCTGCGTTGCACCTAGGCTGCTGTGAGACTTGCTTTTGCTAAAACTCCCTCACCCTGGATTAAGGCAGCAAAGGCTTACTATAACTTCCTAAAATCTGAGCTAAACCTTCCCAAGTATGGAGTGTGACCAGTTCAACCACTTTTCCCCTTCATCTGTAATATCCTTCTCTTTGAAGTAATTAGCAACATTCTTTCCTTTGTTACTTGTAAAAGGTAGTCACCTACAGCAAACCTGTGTGTAGTAAATGAGGACCATCCTCAATGTAATGTACCCAGAAAAGCAATAAAAGCCTGTCCAGGCAGGAGCCAGGACCCTCTCTCTCACTTAGAGAGTCGCCATGCTGTCCCTTTTTCTCCATAGGACTTTTGTGGTCCCTGTGAATTTGTCTCTCACAGCACAACACAGGGATCCTGCAGCCAGGACCCACATCAGTAATCGAGATAAAATGAAGTGACATGAGTGAGCTCTAAACCAACAGGATTGATATTCTTATAAAAAAGGAGATTAGAACACAGATACGTATGCATAGAATACAGACCAGGTGAGGATGCATGAGAAGGAAGAACTTGCAAGTTGAAGAGAGAGGCCTCAGGAGAAACCAAACCTGCGACCAGTGATTCTGGTCTTCCAGCCTCCAGAATTGTGAGAAAATACATTTCTGTTGTTTTAGATCCCCAGTCTGCAATATTTTGTTAGGGCAACCTGAGCAAATTGATTTGGTCCCCATATTATAGGCTCTCAGACTATGGCCCTATCAGGGCCCTCACCATACTGCAATTTACCTTCTATTTTCATGTTTTTAAATTGAAATCTATCTCCCAGGCTATAAACTACATGAGGACAGAAAGAGGGCATATTTCTTCAGTGTCCAGCACATAGTTGGCACTTGTGATGGTTTAAAAACACAACCTAAAAAGCCTTTGGAACTTTCTCCATTGAAAGGTAGGATCTATGTTGCCTCCCCTGCAATGTAAGCCATACCCATGCCCAGGCTGAGAGCACAGAGACTTCCAGTTCCTCTCTCCTGGACACTCACTGCTGGAACCCAGCCACGATGCAGTGAGGAACTCAGGCCATGTAGTGAGGCTGTGAGCTCATGCTCTGGCCGACAGTCCAAACAGCAGCACCAACAACACACGTGTGAGTCAGCAGTCCCACAGGACAAACCACAGTCCCAGTGACCCTCTGAAGTACAACCACATAAGAGACTAGACACAAGAACTAACTGCCCCTGAATCAGCAGAGATAATAATAAAATTGTTGGTATAAGCACATGTTTTGGGGTGGTTTCTTATGTAGCAATATATTACCTAAACAGCACTCTAACAATATTTGTTTAATGAAATTCTTTCTGGGATACTTCTACAAATTTTGTCCTTTTGGCTGTCCCTGGGAACCTCAGCAGGTGAATGTCAATCTAACTCCATTCTGTCACTGGTAGATTCCCCAGCTACACATGCGCTCAGGAAAGTCAAAGTCACAGAATTAATCCTACTGTCAACTCTTGGCCCTAATATAGGCAACCCTCTCAAAAATGCAATGAGGAGAGAAAGCATCAAAGACAAAAACAGCTTTTCAGGACCCATTCCTTCCACCCATGAGCCAGTTTCTGTCCACTGTTATTGGCTGCAAACCCTACTGTTTGTGGTCATAAAGGGTTTCATTACTTGGTAATGCAACATCATCACCCTGTCTCACACTTCCTCTCCCTGCCACACCAGCTCTATTAAAGCTGCAACCATCACCATGGAAACTAGCCTAGGAAGAAATTGATCACTCTTGGTCAAACCTTCTATGCTCTCACCCACAGGGAGCTAGAGAGAGAGACTAGTATTTAAGGAAAATGGTTATTTTTGATTCTGAAAGGCACCCATTCAGGGGTTTTTTGAGGGGAGGGGCATTGTTTTCTCCCTATCAAGCTTCAAGAGAGATTAAAAACATAAAAATAAATGAATCTCTTTCATTTCTAACTGCTTCAAAAATAATGTTAACTGCCTGCCGTATAGGAATTACTATGACAATCCATACAAAACCTAAGCCCCAAGGATGTTTGAGCACTGGGCTGATATCACTACTAATTGAAGAGGGCAGAGATTAATAAAGGTTAAGAACAAGGCTTCAGAACCAGACAGACCTCAGTTGAAGTCTTGATTCCATTACTCAGTATTAGGGCAAACGCATTCATTCATTTAAATATTCATTCAATAATTTGTTCATGCATCTACTAGGTCACAGGCACTTTGCTAAACACTGAGAAAACCCTCAGGTTCAAAACAGACACAATCTCAAAGTATGTACCCCCCATTCCTCCCACATACCACCAGGTACTAATCTGGCTGTAGGAAAAGCAAAAAAGCAAAGGCGAACAAAATAAAGTCTGGCTTTGAAGAGCTCTCACTTCAGTGGCAGAGACAAAGGAGAACATTTAAATAACAGGACACATCATGATAGGAATAACGAAAGAGATATACAAAGGGCTAAAAACAGAAAATATTAGAAAGAGCCTCAATTTAGGGCAGTAGTCAGAAGAGGCAATAGTGTTTACACTCTTTAGGTACTAGTTAGCCTACCTATAAAGTGGCACACTTCTACACTGGGTTATTACAAGTTAACCCATGCAGAGCATGTGCACTGTTCTTGGTGTGCAGTGATGTGCAGTAAATGGCAGATGTGTTACTGATATGACATACAAAAGTAACTTGGGGGACTCTTGGGTATAGCAACCCACCATGGGCCCTGAACTCCTACTGCCCCCTCTTAAGAATGCTAAGCCCTGACTACTCTTTGCCTGGGCTATCAAGCAGAATTGTGTCTGCAGTGAGCAATCCTGAGGGATAAGGTCAAGGTTCCCTCCAGGGCCAACAGCAGGTTGGCCATAAATATGAGTGGGTTCCCCAAGCTCATGGTTCCTTGGCTTCGAAGCAAACCCAGTGTGCACAATACCCACCGGGGCCCTTTTGCATAAACCCCCTTGGAATTTGGGGAGCTTGAAAGCAGACACAAAATGATGCTCATTCTGCCTTCTGTGCTGGGGGTGATCAAGTCCTTTATCTCTGACCCAAGAGTCTAATGGTTTCTGTCAGTATGCATAAAACCATAATAAGCAAACATTTGCTTGTCAGTAGAATAAAATCCCATATCCTAATAATGTTCTTCAAGAATCGCCAGTGAGCCTTAACTTAGTTTTCTATAGTTAAGTCTCAAGTCACTTCCTCTCTGACAGTAATTTCTTTTAATGAGTTTGTAGGTTTCATCATCAAGAAATACACCACACAATACCAAGCTACATCATCCCAAATTTCTGTTCATGATTACACTGAGCCTAGAAGTTTCTTTTGTTCCTCACCATTGGAGATTATAGATATTAATGGTTTTATTTTCCCACAAAGCCAGAAAGAGCTGTAATCACAGATACAGCTTTAGAAGCAGCATACAGGATGGTGAACAAGATACAAGATGATGAGAGAGAGAAAGGGATGGATGGGGAGGAAGAGTCAAAGAATCATAGGAACAAAGAGACTGGCAAATTTGCAAATATGGTATAGAGCACAGATTTGCTCTCAAAATGGAGACTTACCTAAAAAGAAAAATGATCTCAAACAAGTAAGTTTTAATCAGCAATGCTTTGCAAAAGGCACTTTGTCAAGGACATATCACTTTTATTAGATGATATTATGTAACTCAAGTAAAAGTAAAAAGTGCACAGGCAGCAGGTATAATTTTTAGCAGGTCATAAAGGATTTCTTGGTCCCCTTGTACTATTTTCTTCCTTCTCTCCTGGCTAGTTTTTGTTAAGAGCAAAGGTGTAGGTGGAACTTGCTAACTCTTGCTATATATGGCAAAAGTTCAGAATTCGAAATGCACTTTTAATTAAGTGTACAGCTGGGAATTTGGAAATTCCAATTGGACCAGCATTTGTCTATTGCATCTTGATAGCAAAAAGCAGCAACACTCTCCTCTCTCATTGCCACTTACTCCTAGGGTCACATGGCCAGTCCAGGGAAAGAAATGGCAGGTACAAAGAGACTTGTACACATATACACCACAGTTTCAGACACACATTTTGTTTGTTTCAAAAAGAAATCATCTGGAGAAAGGAAGCAGATTTATCACTTGTCCCAGGCACTAACCATGCTGTGAAATTATATCACATCAAAGATAATTGCATCGATGAAATATTTATGTACACGTATTAGAGGCAAACACTCCATTTCATAACCAAGACTTTGTGCTATGTAAGTAAAAACGCAAGAAAAGTTTAGGTTGTAGAATTTGTTCTGGCCTGGATTTGTAAATTTTGTAAACTAAAGCCCGAGCAGCTCCCATTGGCTGAGATGCCCTTCAGGCAACCAGAGGTGCTGGAAGCAGTTTGTGAGAGTACAGTTTTCAAAAAGTTCCACGTTCCAATTAAACGTATGTGAGATTCAGGTCTCTGTCCTCTGGTGCCTGAAAAACAAAAAATCAAGTTCCAAGAGAGCATATGCTGAACTGAACCATTCATGCTCCCTTGGACTGCTTTAAATTAAAGGCATCCTCTGGTCCTTACCTTCAGCACTATTGGAACAGATGCTGTCTACCCAGCCATGAGGCAGAGTCACAGGCAGGACCAGCCTGAGATCTGGGAGGGTTTCTGAGGACACAAAAGGCATAGTAGAAATAGCCAGATACGCTATAGGCCAGTGAACTGTAATCCCAAAGGGATCAGTGGCATCTCCCTGTTAGAAAACTCAGTCTCCAGAACACACAAGGCAGAAACACAGAATACTTAATCTTGAGAAACTGACCTGAGAAGGATAATAAAAATAATAAATTCTTCTCCACCCAGGATTGATTTATCAGCCACCTGCCTCAGTGTGCAATGCACAGAAAACAAAAGGACCAAAGAGAAGCAATTAGGCCAACACAGAAACAGACTACCTTATTTCACAGAGTGGTAGGAACAGTGGGGAACTGCAGTTGTTCCTTGCTACCTGACTCTGAAATCCCCAGGTCTTCAAAATCACCTAATTGCTTATCTTTGCAGGAAATGTTTACTTCCCTTTTCTGCATTCTCTCTCCCAGAGCCCTGCCTAACAATTCATGGAATAGAATTTCTAATAATTCTCCTCCAGGGACCCAAAACAAATGGTAAGAATAAACCCACATACAATGAGTCCACATGGAGGGACACTGTGTACCAGGCTTTTTGTCAGGGACAAGGGTGGAGGGAGAGGGGAGGGAGCAGGGATGGAAAAAAAAAATATCTGATTCTAAAAACTGCAGCCTGATTGAGAAAGGTTTCAAATACTAGATCTCAGACATTTTATTGTTAACTATTAGTTGCAGTAACTGAAAGTCAAGTCAAACTAGTTCAAGAAAACATAAACTCAGTATATATGGCAGGCAGGATAATGGCTTCCAAAGGTCTACTCTTCAAATTTGTGAATGTCACTTTACATGGTGAAAGGGACTTTGCAGAAGACCTCGAGAGGGGGAGATGATCCTGGATTATGTGGATGAGCTGATCTAATCACATAAGTCCTTAAATGAGGAGAACCTTTCCAGAAATTAGTCACAGATATGATGACAGAAGCAGGGTCACAGAGATGGCAGCAACAGAAAATTAATATAGTACAAATGACTAAGAAGTTAAAGAGTTATTTTCAAACCCAATGAGATCTGGTTGTTTCAATCAGTAGTTCTCAACTAGAGACCATGTTGTCCATCAAAGGCCACTTGGCAATGCCTGGAAACATGTTTGGTTATCACATCTGGTGCCATGGGGATCATGCTATTAGCATCTAGTGGGTAGAGGCAGGAATGCTAAGCACCCTACATTGCATTAAGACACCCCCCTACAATGAAGAATTATCTAGGCCCAAATGTCAATTGTGCTCTGTCTCACATTTTCTCTACATATCTTATTTTTGCTTGGCTTTATTCTCAGGTAAGAGCTCCCAATATGGTAGCAATGTGGCTGCACACAGCTTCAAGTAACAACTTTCAATCTTGGAAACCCATTTTTTGACAGGTCTGGCAAAAGTCTTTGTATTGATTCTGACTGGCCAGCTTGGGTAACATGCTGACTCATGAACTAACCGCAGTGGCCATGAGTATGGAGCACCATACTAATTGGCAGAGCACAGTCACATTCCCACCCCTAGGCTGAGTCAGCTCCAGCTCCACATACACTATCATGCAATAGTGTAAGGCAGTCACCAAAAAGAAACAATGTAAGAAAGAATTTTTTTAAGTGGCTGCCAGAGCAGTAGATTCTGTCTAACCCAGTGAACAAGATACCATTCTGGAGGGTTTTATGAACACTGCAAAACAACGCCTTCCATGCACAGGTCTCCACACCTCCACACCTGCACACCTCCACACAGAACTATGAATTGATTGGTATATTAATCTAAATCCCATCGAAGTGTTTTTCAGCAGGTCACAATGAAATACTATGTTGTCTGATATGTGACATGAATTTAGTCAATGCAGACTTTCTTTTTAAGGGTACTGTGAGCAGTCACTCAAACAACAGAGGCAAGCTCTACAGCATTGCCAGGAGCACTGTAGCTGGATCTAAAACGTAGATTCCAGAAAGGGTGGGGAAAGGATCACACTGAGAACCTGATACAATTCTCTTCACAGCACACATGTCTAGAAGGAGAGGGGGATGAACCAATCTTTGATCAGCTGTAATGCTGAGTATCTGCTTTATTCTTTCACATCACTTCTATCACACATCTCTCTGCAAAGCTTGGTCCTCGCAATGAGCCTTGACTTCACATTTCTTCACGTTCTCATAACTCTGGTACAAACAATCAAAGTGGCCTGTCGACCAAGGATACAGATTTCTATGCACATACTGAGGTCAAACCATTATGAGATTCACATATAAACATGGCAGATAAACCTCGAAATTAACATAGCACTAAGAAGGACAACATAAAAAGTGACATCTTTTTTTAAAGATTTTATTATTTATTTTTAGAGAGAGGGGAAGGGAAGGAGAAAGAGAGGGAGAGAAATATCAATGTGTGGTTGCCTCTTGCACAACCCCTACTGGGGACCTTGCCTGCAGCCTAGGCATGTGCCCTGATTAGGAATCGAACCTGTGACCCTTTGGTTCGCAGCCCGCACTCAATCCAGTGAGCTACACTAGCCAGGGCTGAAATCTCTTTTTTACATGACTCTCCCAGAAATAACATATTGGACATTCCAGGATTCATGTTTCCCAGGTCAGATATCACTAGGCATCCTTCAAAGACTTCCACCTGTTCTTTCAGACTGGGCCACAGTATTTTCCTTCCTTTGTTTGTTTCTCCTTTCTTCCACTTTCCTTCCTTCCTCCCACAATTCCCTAAGAGACAGTGTCAATCCACTCCCTCTGCCCTCTCCCTGCTCCTCCACCATGGCTCTCTGCTCCCTTCCTGAATGCCCCCCCAGCAGCACACAGCCCTACAAAGAAAGAACACAGTGCAAATGCTCTCAACTGCTCGATGCTAAAAATGTTCTTTAGAAATCCTCTGAAAAATAACTTTAAAGCAAAGCATTATATATTTAAAAGAGAAACGTCAGAAGACAGCTAAATACAAGGAGATCCACAAAGAGTAGTCTATCCATATGAAGCTAATCTGTATAAACACACTGGTATGGATTTGTTCAGGCTGCATATAAGGTACATGTGGATTATATAATTTATTATATAAAACACATGCAGTGTATAAATATATACACATATCTGGACTTACTATATATAGTTCCACTTTTATAAAACATACTATATTTAATACACATTAAATATTTTAATAAGTAATAGAATATTTTGTCCTACTTTATAACTAGCTTTTTATAACTAACACTACACATTGTGAATACTGTTCTATTCCAATTAATATTAACCTATGACATCACTGTTAATGCATAGTATTTTATTGAAGATATACCATAATTTACCTACTCAATCCCTTCTTTTTATTTATTAAGTTTTTTGTTAATTTTATGATTTTAGTGACAAATTTTGAAATATTTCTATTCAGACAGCAAGGCTAAATGCAGCTTCTTAACTTTCTTTATAGTTTATTTAGTCTTCCTTAAGAGTTCTCCTTTTCCCTCCCTCACCCCATGGCTGAGTAGCATTAATTTATTGTTAACAGTATTGCAATTTCTTATGATCTGAATGAGGTCCTTGAGTAAAGCCATTGAATGTAGCTCCCACAAAAGCAAAGATTCTTCCACTTATTTTTTTACTGATGTGTCCCCAGGATGCAGAGCAGTGCCTGGCACAGGGATACATTTTCAAAGAACAAATCCATCTCATTGGTGAGAATGCAAACTGCACACTCTCCATTGCCCTCTCATGCCTTCTAATGCCTAGGGAGACAGCCCAGTGCAGGGCAGGCTTACACAATCTTGCAGCAGTGAGGAGTAGGACCCTGTGCTGGCCTCTAGGTCCCCTGCTCTCTGCCCTGAAGCATCTTACCTCTCCAGGTTTACCCACGGCTGGACACTGAATTCAGCCCCAGGTGACTCAGCTCTGCTCTCCAAGCACAGACAGAGCCCTGTGTCCTCCTTCCCATCTCCATCCTACCTGAACTCTTCCATCTCCTGGTGAACTGTCTGGATCTTAGTCCTATCTTCCAACCAATCCCTGTCCAGCCTACTTAGGCTGTACCCTCCACGCTGTAATCTCATGTTCCCTAAGTCTCCCCTGTGACAAATCCTCTGGTTTTCTAAACATCCCCCCAAAGAATATGTCAACTTGCCTTTCACATCAGGTGGGAGCCCAGAATGCTCAAGACTGACAGGATCTCTCAGGCTTTCTCTGCCTAAACCCACCATACTGTTCTTATCATGCTGCTGCCCACCTGTCTCCATGAGGTGACCCTACATTGCAGTCTTCTTAGGGTTCCAAGGACAGTGAGGCCAAAAATACTATCACCACTTTTAACTAAGATATCCACCTGCACTCCAAACTTTGGAGAGAAAGTAAAGCATAAATATATCAACTGCCTTCTCCTTTCCCATATTCACTGGGGCTTGAAGGCTCAGCTCCTTCTCATTCCACATTCTTTGTTGCAGAGATTTCCCTGTAATTCGTCATCTGAACCAGAAAGCATCTGAGAGTGAAGGGGGCACTACTGACAATAGACCAGGACAACGTGCATGAACAGAGCCATCCTAGGCAAAGTGGCAAGTACGGTCACTCTAATTACACTGAACCTGACACTCAAGTCCACTAATCCTAGCTCTTGATAATGGTCATGGAGGCTCAAGGGATTCAGAAAATGTTACTTTGGTCAAAAGTTGAACACTGATTCTTCCTTTCTGTTCTAAGAATCCTCCTCATCTCTTGAGCCAAACAGACACTTCTGAGTGATGAGGAAGGTGGTTCTGTGCACAGAACCAGAGAAGAAAAAACATAATAATTTACTCAAAACAATTCACTCTCTATTGATGTTTTCTAAACAATGTAGCAATGGCCACTCGTGGAATTAAATCACAGCACACAAGCTCCAAGATTTTCTTATGCATATTTTAAGGAACTGGGCTTACAAAGACTTGATAATTACTGAAGAGGCTTGTGAGGAAAAAAAACTGCTGGAAGCCTACTAAACAATTTAATGTCCTACTTACATAGTGTTTCTCAACTCTGGCATGCTGTTTCTTTTCCCTGTAATGCCCTCCTACCATCATCTCCTCCCCTCCATGGTGAAGTCTTTACTGAGTGTCCTCCATCCTCCTCCTAAAACCTCCCTACTCTCGGTCACTGGCTCCCTCACAGTCTTCTCCTGTGTTACTGCACATGAGGGTATTACCCATAGAACTCATCAACCAATTTGTGTAACGGAGGTAGGTAGAGTATTACCATTTTGCAGATTAGGGAACTGAATTTAGTAAATCATGGTACAAGTACTCTCGCCAAGGTTTACTCAACATTGTCTACCTCACCTGGTTTTTTGTTGTTGTTTTAGGTTTTTAAAGATTTAATGACCTATTGAACGTGAAAGCTCTTGGAAACAGTTGAGGAGGTGGGGAAATATAACAAATTGCTTTAGGTTCACCTTTTTCTACCTGAATGTTAAAGCCTTGGATAATAAAGACTAGATTTTATCTAAATGCTAAAACATTAACATGATATTAAAAGCCTCAAGAAATTCTTAATAAATTAAATGGTAGCAGAAGTCTCACATGAGCAAACACAATTCAGCCCTCCAGATGGCCACATTTCTGGAAAGAAACAACAGCATCACCATGTGAGTTTCCCGACACTGCTGCATCTAGAATTAAGTCCTGGGGGTGGGTAGGTGGAATGATATCTTTGACTTTATAGATACTGGAGGCACGTATCCATTATTCTTGAGGAAGGCTGTAAATAAGAATTTGAACCTCCAAGATCCCTGAGCAGAAATGATGACTATTAGGACATCCCCGATGGACTGAGGCTGACTGTGGTCATGAATCAGAAAAGAATGTCAGGGATGCCCAGGCAAAAAACTAGCTTAGAGTTTGGACTAATGATCAACAAAACCTAGATGCACTGAGAAAAGGAACGGGACAGGCTAGAGTGTGGTTAGTGGTGAAACCCCCTATAGCACTGAGACTGCACCATGGAAAGGAAGACTGTGCATGTATGTGTGTATGTGTATGTGTATGTGTATGTGTATATGTGTAACAAAGAGCTACATCTCCAAAAACCTGAATACCAGACCTTTTGTGCAGAATGTCCAGCATCTGGTGTTTCCATACCCCAAAAGAAAGCTGAGAATCTTCAGGGGCAGAAAGCACAGCAGGGGCATATCCTGATCCCTCTGGCTGTGGAAAGCCCTGGAACAGCAGTCCTGGAAGTTTCAGGACCTCTGTATGCTCTTCAAACCAGCGTTATACAGGGGCCTGGATTCTACAGATGCTGTATTTGTGACACACCCAGTCACTTCAGCCATCACACATTATAAACTGGAATCTTTAATCAGTGATTTCTCATCAATGTTAGAAGTTAGCAACAATAACAAAAAATGACAAAATCAGCAAATCTGATATCTAAAATGCACATCATAATCAGAGTTTTGGTGGAAAACTTGAGCTAAAGTGAGAGTAATAAAATCTTAATCACATAGGAGGGCCTCACTAGAGCTTTTGAGTTTTTCATCCTCAGTGAGCTGCAGTGTGTCATAGAACTTTGTGTGAAAATTAGTGTTTTGGATTAGAAAAAGTGAGAATTTGTTAGGTGTACCTATGAACATATATATATATATTAAAAATGCCATCACTTGCAGACATACCATCATTTCAAACAAAGCAATTGCATTTTGGATACTCCAAGCAGTATAAGCCTGTACAGATAGCTTTAATTAGTCTGAACACTGTGGATTTTAACAAAGACAATACACAAATTAGAGCTGCTTCTACCACAACCAGGCTTTCTAAAAGCACATGTGTTTATACATAAACTCACATTTTCCTGTCAAAATTATGATGTAGTGGTGGAGGGGGATGCTAAGAAAAGCAGTCACCATAGCAACAAAAATCGCCACCACACTGGAGATGTCTGAGTGATTTTGTCTCATCTCTGAGGTTCTTGCCAGAATGACTTGCACTAGTTATCCTTCAGCAGTCCTGAGGACAGTCCTTTAGGCACTGGACTCTGATTGTTCTGAATCACCTGAGTACAGTCATAGTTACAAAGTCTTTGGGTAGGGAATTTACTGCATACCCGGCTCAGAAGATCAACCAGTACTGCCCACTGGAGTGTAGGCTACCTGCGAGGAGGAATTTTCCCCCATTTTTGTTCTTTGCTGAATCTCCACTATCTAGGACAATGCCTGTCACATACCAGGTGTTCAATCAATATCTGTTAAATAAATTATCACTATGAAAAGCACAGCACAAATGAAAACCACAGCTCAAATCTCCATACTTTATTTTAAAATCTCAAGGCCCAGGATTTGAGTCAAAGAGCTCAGTTTTTCAATCTACTTAAAAAAAGAAAAAAGAAATGAAAACCCTTTCAAATAAGATTTCAATGTAACACAGCTTGATACTGTGTCCCTTCCAATTCATCATTAAATCATTCAACTGAGATGAGATAATACAATGGTTAAGTATGTGAACTCTGTGACCCCAATGCCTGCGTTTAAAACCTGGCTCAATCATTGTGTGAACTTGAAGAGATCACTTAACTTCTGTGTGTCCCCCGTCTCCATGTGAAAAACAGGAGAGTGCTGGGATCTACCTCAATGTTAGTATTATAGTTAAGCTTACACCATAGATAAAAAGATGAATAAACATCTGAAGTGTTTATTACAGCACCACCCACATGGTGTTATACATCTTGTTGTATATGTTCCATTGTCTCAAGTCAGCAATGGCTGGTATAACATTTCCAACAGTTGGGAAGTGGATTTTAAACTCCACCAAATCTTTGAAGATCATACCACGACAATTATGTTTATATCATTTGCTATTCTGAAACGGAGGCTGGAAAGCAAACATAAGGGCTAGCTTTTTGATCCTCTGGCATAGCATGGAAAAGGAAGAATACAGGGACTTCAGTGGGACAAGCTAAATGGAAAGATAGGAATCAGTGGATCCTTCACTCTCTGGTCAGATCTGGAAATGAGTGGCACCACACTTTAGTCCAACTTAGATGGTCGAGGCATAGCCTTAGCCGCCAATCATACACAAGTGATCTGGCACTTAGGTTACCAAAACCCTGCAAAGTGGTTGCTCCAGCACTAGAAAAGTCTGTGCATAATGTCAACATGTGAAAACTCATCTCAAAAAACTTGATTCTAGGTAATTTAATTAGTAATATAAAAAAGGAAAAGAGAAACTATTATGAAAAAGGTTAAGACACTAGTAGCTTTTCAAAAATTTTCTGAAATCAGTCTAGCAGGGGAAAAGTGATTTATATGAACAGATTCTTGGCAAAAATAGTATAGTACAGAAATATAAAATTATACAAAGGTTTGTTGAGATTAAATGAATTACTGTAGCATATGAATCAGTCTTTTTTAAAGAAGCTATACAGTATAAAATAGACATAGCCTTGTGGTTGATTAGATTTGCACTTCCATCTTATTTAAACTGTGCCACCTGGGGAATAAAATAATTCAACGCATTTTATATAAAACACCTTAGCTTAATATTTCACAATGAGAAGCCTTGCTTTTGGATTAACTTATGCCAAAATAGGAGTCTAGGAGAAAAGAATATTGAGTATGTGGGATGTTAGTCATTCAATCTAGTAAAACACTAAATCTCCTGCACTGAATGACTATTGCAATGTACATTTTCCTACAATTGGGAATTGTGTTTAAAAATGCTACCAAATCTTTGATAACCTGACCATCAGGCAGACATAAATTGCCATGTTTTCTTATAAAGGCACCAAGTTTCTGCAGCATTCAAAGCTTAGAAATCTCTGAACAATGCAATTCTCGGTTCATAGATATCTCAAAAATAACAGAATTAGTATTCTAGATACTCTAATGTGGAAGAAGGCATAAATTCTATAGGTTATTATCCATAAGTGTGCACAGCTCCTCAACCAATGTTCCTAGATAAACTGATGCCCTTAGCCCTCAGGGTCCTGGGTGGACAGTCAGGCAGCTAAAGGCCTCGGGACAGTCTCGTTCTATGTGCATCTTGTCAGGGCTCTAAATTCCCTCCCAAGATCATGTAGATATCACCACTGTGTATTTCAGCCATGGCCTGCAAAAAGTAGAAGGCACGTTGAGAGGATATATAGTTAGTTCCACACAATGTTAACAGGAGTTTGGAAGAAAACAAAATACCTGGGGATAGAGGAGATTCTGTGGCCAAATAATGTAAACGTTGAGAAACAAGTAATAGAGGTTTCATCACTGAGGAAATTTGAAAAATTCTGTAATATGCTAATGGAATCTACTAAAGGACTATAATACCACTGTATTTCACCAACTTTTTTGGCAGTACACTCTTTTTCATGAAGTTTCATCAAGATTAATAATGAGCAAAACAGTTTGGGAATGGCTGCTTTAAGCATTTAACTTGTGTTACCTGATGAAGGGGCTTCAATAAGCACTTCAGTTACATCTGAATTATTTTAAAAGCAAATTTAAAAAGAAAAGGAGAGTCATTCCAGATGGAGTTCCTAATGAGGCAGATGTTTTATAATAGAGTGGACTGACTGTGGCCAGGAGAAGTAATAATATATTTGGATGGCCTAAATTAATTCTCCCATTTCCCTTCTAAAATATCCCAGGTATATATGTACATTGTTTGTGTTTCCTTTCATTTTATTCAAGGAGTATTTATGAGTGTATACAGGTGCTCCAGGCACTGGGAAATCTGGTCTCCCTTGCAGACAAACAAGATGAACAAACAAGGTAGGCAAGCTGGAACTCCCATTTCCATAGAGGGAGATGGACAACAGAAATGCTGATATATAAAATAAATTCAGAATTAAAATTATGTTATGCTTTTAAGTGTGATATATCAGCCTGGGTAATGTGATAAAGATGGGGTGGCTATTCTAAGGAGGTGATGTAGGTACTAAGTTCAAAGCCATGAGAAAAAGGCAGCAAGGCAAAGATCTGGGAAAAGAGATGTCCTTACCAGGCAAACAGATGCAAATGCTCTGAATAGACATGAATGGAGGGGAAGCTGAGAAGAGGGCAGCTGTAACTGGAGTATTGTCCTAGAAGGCCAGAGGCCCAGGCAGGAAGAGACCATGTGGGCTGCACAGCTCAAGGTTAACAAACTTGGATGTTCATCTAAGGGAATCTACTCAGCAAGTTGTAGCAGGAAAAGGCCATGCCATGATTTCTATTGTTACAAATAGGTGCTGTTATATGAAAAACATCAGGAAAGAGGCTACAGCAACAAAGTGGTGCAATTCACACCTAAACATGGCAGACACCTCCTCAAAAGTCAGGGTCTCAAAACCCAAATCCTGGAGGAAGGAGTCATACTCAGTATTTACCAGCTAAGGAATGAACTGATGTATGTCACACAGATGCACTTCACCCTTCACATAGTATTGTCAGATGAGATACAGTCATCCCAAAGAAACAATGCAAAGAAAAAACACATCTGCTTTAATAGTATTTTGCCTAGGGTGCTACTGTTCTTAACAATCTTCTTTTGAATCTTAAAGAAAAAAAAACTTGGTGATAAAACTTACAGTTTCAACTACATAAGCATGATTCCTCCAGTAAAACTCGAGTGTGTATCAAAGCCAATTATTAAAATAAACAGTAATGCTTTACCTTGGTTCTTACACCCACATGACAGCTCCCTACAAAATAACTTGAAATGTTCAGAAACTCCTGAGATTAAAAAGAAGCAACAGTAAAACAATCAATTCTGACCCTATTAAATCAGAGCCTGTAAAAATTTGGATCTGGTAATCTGAATCTGTACTCTGCTTTATCCAATAAGAAAAATTCTGGTCTACATATTAGCAATTAGCTTACAATTAGAGTTCCAGCCAAGCTGGAGGTGTAGGTAGAAACCCTCCCCTTCCTTGCACAACCAAAAGAAGAAAAACAACCAATCTAAAATCAATAAACAACCACAAGTGCCAGAAAAATCAAACTGGGTGGAACTCCGACGACCACTGAATTAAAGAAACAAAGAGAACAACCAGATCATTAAGGTGGTGGACGGAGGGAAACTGCAGTGAGGTGGCAGACCATGGGGGCAGGCCTGACTTAAGGGGAAACTGAGACTCAGAGGTGACTGTGGCCTACGGCAACTGCCACAGAGGGAGAAACACCTAGAGTTCTTGAAAGCAGGCAAGCTGCAATGTTCCCTCTCTGGCCCCACCCCCACAGGCAGTGTGACAGCACAGCAAGGAGATTTGCCCTGCCCTGGTGAATACTGAAGGCCCCACCCACTTACAACTTATCAGAGGCCCCAAAAAGAAATAAGGCCAAAATGAAAGAACAGTGCAAAACCCCAGAAAGAGAGCTAAGCGAGGAGGATACAGCCAACCTATATGATGGAGAATTTAAAGCCCTGGTAATCAAAATGCTCACAGAACTGATTGAGCTTGGTCAAAAAATGAATGGAATAAAGCAAAATATTCAGGAAACCAATAATGACAGGAGGGAAATCAGGACTCAAAGCAATAATTTGGAATAAAAGGAAGAAGTAAACATCCACTCGGAAACAGAATGAAGAAACAAGAATTCAAAAAAAAAATGAAAAGAGGCCCAGGAATCATCACCAAGCCATTATTATATGAAATGTTAAAAGTTTAAAAGGACTCATCTAAGAAAAGGATGATCAGCCTGAAATGTTCCAATATCTGAATAATAGGGGTACCAGAAGGAGAAGAACAACAGCAAGAAATTGAAAACTTATTTGAACAAATAATGAAGGAAAACTTCCCAAATTTGGTGAAGGAAATAGACTTTCAGGAAGCCCAGAGAGTCCCAAAGATGTTGGACCCAAAGAGGAACCCACCAAGGCACATCATCATCAAGTGACCCAGGATTAAAGACAAAGAAACTATCTTAAAAGCAGTAAGAGAAAAGGAGACAGTTATCTACAAAGGAGCGCCCATAAGGCTATCAGCTGATTTCTCAAAAGAAACCTTGCAGACAAGAAGGGGCTGGAAAGAAGTATTTGAAGTCATGAATGGCAAAGATCTACATCCAAAGTTACTCTATCTAGCAAAGGTATCATTTAGAATGGAAGGGCAGATAAAGTGCCTCCCAGATAAGGTCAAGTTAAAGAAGTTCATCATCACCAAGCCCTTATTATATGAAATGTTAAAGGGACTTATCTAAGAAAAGGAAGATAAAAAATATGAAAAGTAAAATGAAACAAACTCACAATTATCAACAAATGAACCTAAAAAAAGAAAGAAAAACAACAAAAACAAAAACTAAGCAAACAACTAGAACAGGAACAGAATCAGAGAAGTGGACATCACATAGAGGGTTTTCAGTGAGGAGAGGGAGGGGAGGAATGGGGGGGAAAGGTACAGGGAAGAAGAAGTATAATTGGTAGGCATTATATAGATGGGGAGAGGTCAAAAGTGGTGTAGGAAACAAAGAACTCAAAGAACGTATATGTACAACCCACGGACATGAACTAAGGGGAAGATGCTATGGGGTTCAGGGGTGCAAGGTAGAGGGAGATAAAGGGGAAAAATGGGAAAATTGTAATAGCATAATCAATAAAATATAATTTTTAAAAAAACATACAATTGGCCCTGGCTGCTGTGACTCAGTGGATTGAGCACGGGCCTGCAAACAAAAGGGTTGTTGGACCAATTCCCAGTCAGGGCACATGCCTTGGTTGTAGGCCAGGTCCCCAGCTGGGGGTATGTGAGGGGCAACCATACATTGATGTTTCTCTCCCTTTCTTCTTCCCTTCCCCTCTCTCTAAAAAATAAATGAAGAAAATCTTTAAAATAAAAATAAAGTCAAGAAAAGTAAAATAAATAAAATAAAATAATAAAATAAACATACAATTGACAGGGATAGGGAGCGATTTCAATCTGAATAGAACAAACTGTACAGAAATATACAGAACCAACACACTAATCACAAAGTGGGCATCTATTCATTATAGGAGGTCACCAAAAGATCTCTATTACATTATCAGAGTACTTTGAGGTTGCCTATACCTACATCTTAGTAAATGAATGTATTAATTTAAAAATATTACCTAGTTGAAAGTTTTCAGTAATTCTAGCTAGTTTTAGAATACAGTTCATAGAAAAGATTGACTTTGGCTCAAATCACATGAAATCAGTACTTTTAACATTTTGGGTATAACATCATGTGTGACAAACAATATAAATCAGACATTTTATCCAGTCACTTGTAGATTTTTTTTTCTAAATTTCTAAGTGGATTAAGCTCCAGCCATTCAGGTTTAGAAATGAACGATACTGAATCTACGTCTGAGAGGAGCCCCTCTCCAGCAAGGCCGAACTCTTTGAGCAAGCCCCTGGTGGTCCTCTCCGGAACCCATCTCTGAGGATCCTACCACTAACAAAAGTGAACTCTATCTCCTGACCTTTTCAGCTGCTCCAGCCATAACCAGAGTCTCCTGCGAGAAAGTCTGAGTCAATTTATTGTATATATAGTACTACAGTCTAAGCAAAAGACTGGACTAGATTTTAAAACAAGTGGTTAGCAACAAAAGACAGCAACTAAAATCACCATGTAATTTAATCGTGCTAGCTCTGATCTTCGGTGATTCAGTGGCATAGGATGATTTAATTAAATAAGAAATTCTGGATTATTTTTTTCTGTTGCCAAATATTTTAGGGCCGCATGTTCAATTAAAAATTAAAACTTGGCCACACATACCAAATCTAATTACATTTCTCAACATCTGTCTTTAATTCCAGGCCAAAAGAAAAATAATATTTACAGAATAGCATATTGAAGCAAAAAATACTGCTGTCTTTTCATCTAGTTGAATTGGTAAACATCTCCATTACATAATTTGCCTTTTAGATGGTGTGTCAGTTACGAATGCTTTTGGCTACAAATAAGAGAATCTCTGAATAGCAGTAGCTTAAATAATGAGTGGTTTATTTTTCTCATAGAAATCTGGAAGGAGATGGTCCCTAAGAACGATGCAGCTATTCAACAATGTTGTCAAAAGGTGCAGCTCTCCCCTTCTATCCCACCATCCTAGCATGTTACTTTTCTTCTTCAAGCCTGTTTCCTCATTGTTACAATGTGGCTGCTGTATTATAAAGCAATGTATCTTCCTTCAAAACGAGAAACAAGAGAGTCAAAAGAATTTATTTTCATGGGTCTCTATTTTTTTCCCAGGAGGGCACTGGCTCCCACTTTCCCTTATGTGTCACTGGCCAGAGTTGAGTCACATAAACAGCTCCAGACCAACTGCTGTGGAAGAAGAATGCATTAGGCAGACTGGCTGAGACCAATCATGATTCATCAAGTACCACCAGGGACAGGCCTGCTTTACCTGAGATCAAGCAACTGTGCTGACTAACCACAAATCAGGGTTCTGATTGTAGAAACAAGGTAGGGTTAGCTGCTGGGGAGGCCATGAAGTAGTGTATCCCACAGGTGCTTCAGACAATGGAAGTGTGTGTCTATAAGTAAACAAACAGCCATTAAAGGAGAAAAGTAACCTCACATTTTCTGTCTGCTCTAAAGCTTGAATATTGTGGGAATCTGAAGTGTCAGGGCTGTAAAAGAGAATGACTTATCATGAACTTTCCTCAGATTTTTCATTCATTGTTTTTAATTAGAGAGGTAAACATCTCCATAGCAAGTTTTACCATGTTCACTGAAAACAAGTGGGATGAATGACATCACCTCTGGAAATATCTTCCAACTCCACAATTCACTGATTACATAACTCAAAAGGGTAACCAAAATGCAACAAGGTATTTCATCCAGTTTTCCAGGAAGGTGGTTTAAATATCAATTTTGAATGGGTGATACGTATAAAGAAAAGGTAAAACTTACAAATACTCCCACAAAGGAAACCTGTCCTCAGACTACTATAGCTCCAAAGGAGAAATGAAGGTGCGTGTTTGCCATGTTACAGCTAAAAATGCACAAACTTAACATGTGGTGGCAGTCTGGCCAAAATGGAATTCTAGCAGCATATAAAGAAATTTACATTATTGTGCATAAATTAACAATTTCAGTGCTTTAAATAGTAAATGTTACTTCTTATGACTCAGGCATCAAGCAAACTGTACATACTTATCCCCAGAAATCAAGGCCTGATACTAAGAAGAGCATTAAAAATTGATCATAGGCAAAACTGGAATATAATATATAATGTCCCTTCTTGCTAGGTCTACAAGCACAGGGAAGAACGAGTCTCCAAATTTTACCAACAGCCAGTGTAATATAATTGGTGGTGGGTGTTCATATAAAATATTAAGATGATAATTAAATGTTGATTAATTAAGTTAATAAACAATTCTATAAGTGTTGTGAAACTCTACCACTTTAAATGATATTGCTGCCTACTAGAAAGTAACCATGTAAATCTGTTAATCAAATTAGCTCTTGCTTACTTGTTCAGGAATAAAATTAATTCATACTTGGCCTCAAGAAGAGGTCACAAATCTAAGAGAGAGAGACAACAGAACCTAGAGTGAAAAACCTCCTGCCTCTTTTGACGCATCTCGGTGCTAGAATTATAGTCCAGTTGTTTGGCACTTAGAAGATAAGCAAAACACACATGCAGGTTGTATTTGGCTACTATATTTTAAAGACACAGAGAATGGAGGAGGCAAGACAGCGGAGGACTGAATGGAAGCCACACTATCCTCCTCCCAGAACCAATATGGAATTACAACTAAGTTGTGGAGAAATCACCCAAAACAAATAACCAAACAATATACTGAGAGAGGAGCCTCATAAACTTGCACAGACAGAAGAATCACCTCCAGCACTGACTGCACCTGTACAAGAGCACACAAGACTTAGTGGGAAGAGTGACCCTCAGTCAACCAGCAAGAGGGAAGAACCCACCAAAGAATGACTCAACAACAATCAAAACCCAGTTATATCCAGAGAGCCAACATAAACAGCATCTCAAGAGCACCAAGTTCAGGAGATCAAGAAATCTGTACCAATGAATCTCACAGGTTTCCTACTATAGAAGTTCACACCACAAATTCAGAGAGTCAGAACAGATCAAAGAAGCAGAGGCTAAGAAGAAGAGTCTCACAAACAATAAGAAGACAAAACAAAACAAAACAAAACCCCAGAAGGAAAGGAGGAATCCTCAGAAAGAATGTTAAATGAAACAGAGGCAGGTCAACTATCAGATACTGAGTTCAAAGCAATGGTTATAAGAAAGTTCAATGACCTCATTGAGAATTATCAAAAACTACAGGGAAATACTATGAGGAAAATACTGAAAACTGTATCAACATGAAGAAGGAAACAGAAACTATTAACAAGAGTTGAGAGGAAATGAAGAATACAATTTCTGAATTAATGACCACAGTAGAAAGAACCAAAAGCAGGCTAGAGGGAGCAGAGGATCAAATCAGCGAGCTTGAGGACAAGGTAGAAAAAAAGTCCTAGAAAGAGAAAAAAGGGAAAAAAGACTCAAAAAGAATAAAGAGAGGTTAAGGGAAATGTAGGATAACATAAAATGTAATAACATCCATATAATAAGGATACCAGAAGGAGAAGAAGAATAGCAAGGAATAGAAAACCTGTTAGAAAATGTAATGATGGAAAACTTCACTACTCTGATGAGAAAAACAGTCACACAAATCCAGGAAACACAGATGATCCCAATCAGGAGAAACCCAAAGAGGCTCACTGCAAGACATGTCATAATTAAATTGGCAAAATTCCAACACAAAGAGAGAATCTTAAAGGCAGCAAGGGAGAAACAGGAAGTAACATACAAGGGAGCCCCAATAAGACTAACAGCTGACTTCCCAATGGAAACACTCCAAGCCAGAAGAGCATGGCAAGAAATATTCCAAGTAATGGAAAGGAAAGGCCTGCAACCAAGACTATTTTATCCACTAAAACTCTCAAAAAGGAAGGAAAAATAAGGAGCTTCCTCAACAACAGAAGGCTAAAAGAATACACCTCCACCAAACCAGCACTGTAAAATATGCTAAAGGGACTCCACTAAGAAAAGGAAGAAAAAGAGTGAGAGAGAGAGGAACACAGGCATGAAACAAGTAAAAGGGCAATTAATAAGTGCCTATCAATAATAACCTTAAATGTAAATGGATTAAATGTTCTAATCAAAAGACATAGGGTAGTTGAATGGATAAGAAAAACATTCACATATGCTGCCTACAAGAGACCCACCTCAGAACAAAAAAACCTACATAGACTGAAAGTGAAGGACTGCAATATATTTATTTGAAACAAATGAACAGGAAAAAAAAAGCCAGTGTAGCAACACTTATATTACACAAAATAGACTTCAAAACAAACATCATGAAAAGAGACACACAAGGACGTTTCATAATACTCAAGGTAAGAATCCATCAAGAAGACATAAACATTATAAACATATATGCGTCCAACAGACAAGCACCCAAATATATAAGGAAAATCTTGGAGGACTGCAAGAAAGATAGCAACACAATTATAGTATAGGATTTTATAGTATATAGATAGCAACACAATTATAGTATAGGATTTTAACAACGCACTGTCAAAAATGGATAGACCTTAAAAACAAAACATCAACGGGGATATTGTGGCATTGAACAATGCCCTTAATCAAATGGGCTTAACTGATATATATAACACTTCATCCCAAAGAACCAATGTACACATTCTTTTAAAATGCACATGGAACATGTTCAAAGATAGACCACATGATAGGACAAAAAAACAAGCCTCAAAAATTCAAGAAAACTGAAATCATATCAAGCATTTTCTCAGACCACAAGGGACTGAAACTAGAAACCAACCTCAAGAAAAAAACTCCAAAACACTCAAATTCATGAAGTTTGAATAGCATGCTATTAAACAATGAATGGGTCAAGAATGAGATTAAGGAAGAAATCAAAAAGTTTCTGGAAACAAATAAAAATGAACTCACAACAATCTAAAACTTATGGGACAGAGCGAAGGCAGTCCTGAGAGGGAAGTTCATAGCAATACAGGCCTACCTAAAAAAGATAGAAACATTTCCAATAAACCTAACCCTATGCCTACAAGAACTTGAGGAACAACAGCAAACAAGCCCAGAGTGAATACAAGGGAGAAAATAACCAAAATTGGAGAACTAAATGACATAAACACTAAAAGCACAATTCTAAGGTCAATAAACCCAGCAGCTGGTTCTTTGAAAGATAAACAAAATCAAAAGCCTTTAAGCAGACTCATCAAGAAAAAAAGAGAGAGGACCCAAACAAACAAAATCAGAAGTGAAAGAGGAGAGATTACAACTGATACCACAGAAATATAAAGGATTGTAAGAAATTACTACAAAGAACTATATGCCAAGAAATTTGAAAACCGAGGTGAAATGGACATATTTATAGAAAAATATAATATTCCCAAATTGAATGAAGAAGCAGAAAGCCTGAAGAGACCAATAACAGAAGATGAAATTGAAGCAGTAATCAAAAAACTCCCAACACACAAAAGCCCTGGACCAGATGGTTTCCCAGGAGAATTCTACAAAGCATTTAAGAAAGAGCTAACCCCTATCCTTCACAGACTATTTCAAAAATTCAAAAAGATGGAAGACTCCCAAACTCTTTTTATGAGGCCAGTATCATCCTAATCCCAAAACCAGATAAGGACACAACAAAGAAAGAAAACTTCAGGCCAATATCGCTGATGAACACAGACACTAAAATCCCCAACAAAATATTGGCAAACCACATCCAACAATACATTAAAAAGATTACACACCATGACCAAGTGAGATTCATTCCAGGGTTGCAAGGATGGTTCAACATTCACAAATCAGTAAATGTAATACATCACATAAACAAAAGCAAAGACAAAAATCACATGATCATATCAACAGATGCAGAAAAAGCATTTGGTAAGGTACAGTACCCATTTATTTTAAAAACATTCAGCAAAGTGGGAACAGAGGGAATATTCCTCAACATAATAAAGGCCATATATGAGAGGCCTATAGCCAACATCATACTCATTGGGCAAAAACTAAAATCTTTTCCAGTAAGATCAGGAACAGAACAAGGGTGTCCACTTTCACCACTTTTTTTTAATATAGTATTGGAAGTTTTAGCCACAGTGAGCAGACAAGAAAAGGAAATAAAAGGCATCCAAATCAGAGAGGAGGAAACAAAATTGTCATTGTTTGCAGATGACATGGCAGTGTACAAAGAAAACCCTATAGATTCCACCAAAAAACTACTGGACCTAATAAGTGAATTTGGCAAAACAGCGGGATACAGGGTCAATATTCAGAAATCGAAGGTATTTTTGTACACCAACAAGGAAATATCAGAAACAGAAATAAGGAAAAAAATCCTGTTTGCTATAGCAACAAGAAAAATAAAGTACCAAGGAATAAATCTAATCAAGGAGATAAAAGACCTGTACTCAGAAAACTACACAACACTGAAGAAAGAAATTAAGAAAGACACAAACAAATGGAAACATATACCGTGTTCATGGATTGGAAGAATTAACACCATCACAATGTCCATACTATCCAAAGCGATTTATACATTCAATGCAATCCCTATTAAAATACCAATGACATATTTCACATATATAGAACAAACATTTAAAATATTTATATGGAACCATAAATGACCCTGAATAGCCACAGCAATTTTGAGAAGAACCAAGTAGGAGGGATCACAATACCTGATAACAAACTATATTACAAGATCACTGCAATCGAAACAGCCTGGTACAGGCATAAGAACAGACACACAGATCAATGGAACAGAATAAAGAGCCCCCCCAAAACCCCCAAGTCTTTATGGTCAATTAATATTTGACCAAGGGGGAAGAAGCATAAAATGGAGTAAAAGTAGCCTCTTTAACAAATAGTGTTGAGAGATCTGGACAACTACATGCAAAAAAATGAACTCAACCACCAACTATACCATACATAAAAATAAGCTCAAGATGGATAAAAGACTTAAATATAATTTGCAACACCATAAAAATCCTAGTGCAGAACATAGGCAGGAAAATCTGATATTCCATGCAGCAATATTTTCACTGATATGTCCCCTAGAGCAAGGGACATAAAGGAAAGAATAAACAAATGGGACTTCATCAAAATAAAAAGCTTCTGCATGGCTAAAGAAAATATCGGCAAAATGAAAAGGGAACCAACTGCATGAGAAAACATATTTGCAAATGATACTTGGACAAGGATTTGATCTCCAAAATATATAAAGAACTCACATGATTCCACTCCAGGAAGACAAACAACCCAATTTTAAAAAATGGGCAAACGACCTGAACAGATACTTCTCTAAGAAGGACATAAGGAGTACCTAGAGACATATGAAAGGATGCTCAGCATCAGTAGCCATCAGAGAGATGCAAATTAAAACCACAATGAGATACCACTTCATACCGGTCAGAATGGCCATCATAAGCAAATCAACAAACAATAAGTGCTGTCGAGGTTGTGGAGAAAAGGGAACCCTAGTACACTGTTGGTGGGAATGCAGACTGGTGAAGCCACTGTGAAAAACAGTTTGGAATTTCCTCAGAACACTAAGAACAGAACTGCCTATTGATCCAGCAATTCCACTGCTGGGACTATCCCCTAAGAATCCTGAAACACCAATTCAAAAGAACCTATGCACCCTAATGTTCATACTAGTACCATTTATAATAGCCAAGTGCTGAAAGCAATCAAAATGCCCATCAGTAAATGAGTGGATCAAAAAACTGTGGTACATTTACACAATGGAATTCTATGCAGCAGAAAGAAAGAAGGAGCTCCTACCCTTTGCAACAGCATGGATGGAACAGAAGAGTATTATGCTAAGTGAGTAAGTCAGGCGGTGAAAGACAAATACCATATGATCTCACCTATAAGTAGAACCTAATCAACAAAACAAACAAGCAAGCAAAATATAACCAAAGACATTGAAACTAAGAACAAACTGACAGTAACCAGAGGGGAGGTGGGAGAGAGTAATGGGGGGAAATGGGGGAAGGGTTGTCAGGAACATGTATAATGGACATATGGACAAAGCTAAAGTGGGGCAGGATTGAAGGTGAAAGGTGGGGATGGCTGGGGTAGAGGGGGTGGTGGTGGGAAAATGGAGACAAATGTACTTGAACAGTAATAAAAAATTTTTTTAAAACACAAAGACTTGCAAAAATAGTTTAGACACACACACACTCTTATTTGATTGATTCCTAGGGGCACTAATAAGCAATCCTAGCAGAAAATACAATGTACATCCCTCTTTCCATATGTTCCAAGAACTCTCTTTACTCCCAGAATTACCATGCAAGGAAAACTGGAAGAAAAAGGTTTCTGAATTATTCCAAATCAGTAGCTAAGCCCCAGACTCTGTCCTCAAGCTGCTCTCTATTTCCCTCTTGAGGATGTCAATATTATAGCAGGAAAAGAGGGACTGCTCAATTTTCACATCATCCTATTCACTGATGACTTAGCAAACAAGAATGTGAAATTGATTTAAAATGAGTATTTCTTGCACATAAGATTCTGAACTTTTAAGACGTAGGTTTTTACATTTCAACTATTATAAGAAAACCATGCAAAAATCTTGCCACAGACTGTACATCACAATTAAGCATAATTAACCCAATAGCCCATCGCCCCACGTTTTGTCTACTTCCTGGAGTTTATACATCCACTACCTGTAGGTACTAGACTATCTGCTCTCTAAAAAGTGTCTCTAAGTCCTAAAATTCATGACTCAGTGATTCTTAAATTCAGTGATTAGAAACTGAAACGAAAGAAATAAACTAGGCATAAAACACTGGGGGGATGCCCTGACTGGTGTGGCTCAGTGGGTTTGGTCACAGGTTCGATTCAATCAGGTCACATGCCAGGTTTGCTGGCCAGGACCCCACCTTGGGGGGCATGCCAGAGGCAACAGATCAATGTTTCTCTCCTTCTTTGTTCCCCTCTCTTCCCTTTTTTCTAAAAATAAATAAAATAAAATCTAAAAAAATAAAACATTAGGGGATAATAAGACTGTGGCAAACTGGGAGATCTCACCCCCATGAAAGAGGTTCTTGCTAATTATGTGGATTCATTGTTGCAAATCACCTAATTTTTTTAAAGAAGAAAAGTCAAAAATCTTACATAAAAATTTCCACATTTCATATGTTTTAATTACCTCAAAACACTGTATTGGGAAAAATAAGTCATGGCAATAGAGTGGGTTCAGCTCACCAGAGCAGACATGTCTGCTATAAGATCATCTATCGATGGCAACAGCAAGCCAGGAAAAAAACCAGAGAAGGACAACTCATCCATCTCTCCTACAGTGAGATTCATCCTATCAAAAGACATCTGGTTAATAGGGATAGATGCTGCAGTTATGGTAATTTGAAGAGTGCTTAAATCTTCAGACAGTCCCTTCGTTTGGATGCTTCCTTTTAATTTTGAAACAAAGTGGCTTTCTATGACATATTAAAGCATAAATTAATCGCTCTAATATTCTGGGCTATTTCTTCTCTTCCTGGCTCAGTCCAAAATCTCAGAAGACAGATAGTTAGATGGACATTCCCAAGGAGGAAATGGAGGCAATGGAACAGAGTCACATAATGCAGGAGGCCCCATCACCACAGCTGTCATTAGTCTCCCAGAGAAGGGAAACCAATGCAGGTCCAGGTCTGGTTAAACCTGGAAGCTTCAGCCTTAATTCCTACTGCTACTTTTTTCCCATCTTGGGTTAGATTTAAACTCCAATCTATCCTTCCTAATGGCCCTTTCTTACACCCATTTATCTTTTGAAAAAACAAGTGCATACACTTAGTCCATTTTCTCTACAGCCAACAGACCATGGGACAGATATGGAATAGATTCAGCAAAAGAGGATGAGTTGACAAGATGCCAACTTGTTTTCACTTACAGGTTAAATAGACTGTCTTATCTATATAACCTTTGTTATCATTAGTCAAATCTCTATTTAAGCATTAAAAACTCCTTACTGACTGTTCCCAACTTAAATACATGACCTTTGAAGACTCCTAAAGGAAGAAGACTTCCTAAAACCTAATGAAAGGACCCAATCTCTTTCAATATATTTATGTATTTATTAGAAATTCCTGGGGTGCTAAATCCAGTATTAAATCTAGATTAACAGCTCTAAAGAAGAGAGAAAGACAAAGCAAGTAAGGGAGAGAGAACAAATCCTAAAATTATCCTACTGACCATTGCCAACTCACATGATAGTTCCTCTATATATATTAAAGAATGCATGTACATGTAATTTACTTGAAAATCTGGCCAAATCTTTACTGATTATTTAATAATAAATTACTCCTGAAGGAGATAACAAAATTAAATTTAAAGACCTATGGATATCATTTTACCTCCAAAGAATTCTTCAGATTCCCACTGAAACTGTGCTATATTCCCAGCATTTATTACCCCTGCCCCAAAAATGAATGAATGGGAGCTATACAGGATGCTTGGTTTAAATTTCACTTTATCAATTGCTATCTGGAAGTGTTCTAATAATAGGCAAATGGAAGCAGAAATTTATAATGCTCCAGCCTCTTTTTTAAAGTGGTTAAAATCCATTTTTTAAAGTTATGTTTGATTTTTTTTAAGGACAGGAGGTCAACAGAAAATATAAATATTGGAAATAATACCTAAGGTTATGCAGGCAATTAGAAGAAAACAGTGCCGATCAGAAGTGTGGGACACTGGGATTCCATGGACTTGCTATATCATGCAGAAATTATAAATCAGAAGAATCAGGAATGTTGTCAAAGGGACAAAGGCAATGTGACGACTCCACTGGGTGCTCAGACAGCATTGAATTTGGTCAGTATCCGCTTCTGTTGCTAGGGATCATCCTGACACAGCAGAAACTCCCTGAGCTGCTGTAAAAAGTAACTGCCCGGCACCAGGGCAGCAAAATCAGTGGTGATTATTGTCAATAACCCACTGAAGACCAAAAACAGGTAACACACACTGACCAAGGAGACCCCACAATTAGAGAGCCCTCCTTTGCTAATTCTTATTTACAGCAAGAAGAAATCACACATTTCAATACAAATAAAGATAATATTTAACCATCAATTAAATATTTAGAATGTTAAAGGCATTGTGCCAGGCACTTTGCAGGCACTATGTCAATAAATCCTCCAGATGTCTTATGAGGCTGCTGTTCATATCCTTATGGTCAGATTTCACGGAGGCCCCTGGAGATTAAATGACTCGATCAAGCTCACACCACCAGTGAGGACACAAGCAGCAACCAAACCCACATCTTTATCCAATATGCTCCAACAGTTAGAACTCACACACACAGAGTTTTCAAGAATTAACACTGATATTTTTAAACTGAATTCTCATCACAAGAGGACTTTCATTTACATCATTCTATCTCAAGTCTGTAAGAGAAGTTCCCAGAAAGAGAAGAAGCCTCACCTATCTGGGAGTTGCAGGTGGTGATTCTTAGACCAACAGAGCCCCGGGTGACAAGAAGAGAGCTCCCATTTAATAGGATACTATTCATTTCAAAAACAACATCATTCACCAAACATTACAAACTCCTGATTATTGCTTCAAGCCTTTTAAAATGCATGAGTGGATGGATGAGTGAATGGATGAACAGGTGGACAGACTGTCCAAAATGAATAACGAAAGCAATTTCTTTAGGTAAGTGACAAGTCAACCTTTAGAACTAATCCACTTAGTCACCAAGTATGCCTTGAGTTAGCACCCAGTAAAGTGCTCGTCACCAGGAATCCAAATGGCCCAAGACAATTATGTTAAGTTGCTCCAGCTGAACAGCTCCAGTAGGGGTGAGCAGAGTACTATGAGACCATGGCAAGGGGGTGCTATAACCCTGTCCCAAAGACACCAAGGTCACCTTCCCTCACAGCTGGCAAATGTCTACAGCTTCAGCTGAGTGGCATCAGTGAACTGTGGGACTTGAATGCGTGCTTCAGCTACTGTTTCAAAGCCACTTGCTGCCACATGTGGCCAGGCCTTCCAACTCTTCTGAAAGGCAGGAATTGAAGATTTTAGATGACTAAGCAGCTGGGGTCATGTCAAATTAGAATCAATAAAAAGTTTGAAACAAGGAAGTGTGGTCATTGATTCTGCTTATGAACATCAGTCCAGCTCCATGTGACAGGTTGGAAATGGGTGACAGAACAAGTCTTAAGTTTCACTTAACCAGTTACTGAAAACACACACTTACATTAGCCCATGGAACCAGCCTCATTAGACCTCCTAAAATAGATTGTGCATTCCCTTACAATTTTCTAACTTGAGAAAAACTCACTGCAAGCAATAGTGTTTTCAAAAGCCCTCCAGTTTTCCTTTTCCTTTGTGTCAATGGCTTCAGGCCATATCTCCTCACTCCAGTATCAAAGTGTTTAAATCATTAAGTTTACACTGAAACCAGAACTCATACTGTCAATATACTCCACCAAGACTTATAATGGTTTTTATGTTTATCCAAAGCCTTGATAGTACACTCAGAAAACACAGGCGCTCCCACCTGTACACACACACACACACACACACACACCAGCCCATATTCTTATTTCTGCCAGGAAACACCATGGATCAGCTTCCACTAGGGGTGCCTTTAAGATTTTTATACTGATCTACTGATAATGACACTAATGACGGATAACAACACTAAAAACATCTTCTATGTGCTAGATATTGTGCAAGGTACATTTCGTACATCCTCCTAACATTTGATTTAATCCTGGCATAAATGCTAGGAGGTTAGAACAATTATTATTCCCATTTTCCCAGTGATGCTTTGAGTGATTAATGAGCTGGCCAAAGGTCACACTCCCACTATGATGCTGAGACCTGGATCTGGACATCCTGACTCCTACCCATTTCTAAATGCCACACCTACTGTATCAAGTGTAAGAACAGAAAAGGTTGTTCTTCAAAGGCTTCTGTTGTTATGTATCAATGACAAGAACAACAGCAATAATAGGCAATACCTAGAGAGCAATAGGGTGCATCAGATACCATGTCAAAGATTCTACATCATCACATTTAATTTAAAGAGATGATTCTCACAATCCTTGCGCCCATGTTTTGAAACCATGCATGTATTTTTTTTCTTTTTAGAAAAATCCATCATATCCCAAACATGCTTCTCATTTTAATAAATCTTTTTTTAGAGAGAGCAAGTAGGGCTTTGGAACATGATGCATCAAGGTATGAACTGTGACCTATACCATGAATTTTTCAAGTGGACTTTGGCAAGTTTTATGGTCTCTGAAACTATCTGTTCTCAATGTCTTTTCACAGAACTCTTCAGAGGTTTACATAAGATACCATGTATGAGTTAATGTGTGTGCACTGCCCAGTATTCAGAATGGTAATTGCACAATGGCTGAGCATCATCTTATTCAAGAAAAGATCTACAGCCAAACTGTTTCATGTGTTCTCACCCTTTTAAGGAATTCCATTCTGTAAAAACTGTCCCAAGATTCATTATCACATTTCCACTGGATTCTGCTGAGTTGGTTAAGCTTCTCTGTCCCTGCATCTCTGAAAAGCTAATAGAACTTGTCATACAACAGGAAAGCAGAAAACAGGCTTAAGAATCTGCTGTTAATTGAAGAAACTTGCTGATTGACAATATGTCTGGAAAATTATTGTAAACAAATTCTGAAACATCTGCCCACATAAATGTCTGAAAACAGATATGAAGAGTAGCTTTTGAAGAAAGGAGGGTAAATGAGAGGTAGTATAAAATAAGCCCTATGTTATCAACCACTGAAAAAAGTCGTAAATGCTCTATACACAAAGCTATCTACATGCATTCCTGGCGCTTAGATACATACACACAGGCATACAAACATCAGTCACACCATCCTACTGTCACCACTCTGATTTCCTTGAGATCATATATTAAAATAATATATCTTTATTCCTGTGGGGATAATATTCATACCCTAGTGTAAAAGTTCTATTCTTTCACAACCTATTTATTCATTTAACTGTATATCAAGTTTCTACTATGTGCCTCCTACTATACAGTGAAGAGATAGTAGATTCCTAAGAATTTATCCACTCAGTTCAAATTCCACCATCCCCCTTCTGTATCAACCAGGGAAAATATTTCAAAAGCAGTCCTAATACTGTCTCTTTCAGTGTTTAAAAAAAATCTAAAAAACACTTCCACTTGTATCATTAAGGCTCTTCTTGAAATAATTTTTCTGCATCTATATTTAGTATATATTCATTTTCTTATGTCAGTTCTGAAATCTAGAGTGGAATATATTTTAAGAAAAGAAAGGCTAGGGAGAATTAATTTACACATAAGAAAAATATATATTCAGAACACAGTTATCGTGTGTGGGCTTTGTTCTTCTACTTCTTAAAAAAGTGACACTTCACACTTCTTCCCCAGAATTCTGGTAAGGAGACCATTTGGGTTTTTGTTGTGTTTTTTTTAACACCTCTTTCAAATTGTTCATTATATTATAAATCAGTTTTTAAGAGAGGTCAAAAAATATGTGTATTCACTAACAGAAAAAAGGAGAGCTGACTCTGGAAAATACATACAGTAGTTTATTCATGGCCAGGTTACTTTCAAATAGTTTTCAGGTTTTAGAATTAAATGTCTTACATCAGAGGATTTTTAGGACAAGAGGAATGTTACAGAATCCTAGACCATCCACCCAGTGTCTCCCAAAATACACTGCACAGAACTACTTTGCATATGTCAGAGGATGTGACCCAACTACTTAGGCCTAATCCTGGCTTTCCTGCACTCAGAGGGCCAGCAGATGTGTGGCACCCAATGAGTGGTCAGGAACTACCTGGTAATGAATGAGGGGGAGATATCAGCAATAAACAGAAAAAGGCTGAGAAGGATCATGGTAGTACTTGGTCTTTAATGAATGTGTCTGATTAGAATGAACTGCTTTGTAGCTGACGGTATTGATGCAAAGGTTTCAATGGTATAGAAAAATACTTATGGGACCAAGACAGGGTCCCATAAGTATTCACCTCTCTTATTCAATACAGTACTGGAAGTCCTAGCCACAGCAACCAGACAAGAAATAAAAGGCATCCAAATTGAAAAGGAAGAAGTAAAAGGTGGTCTTTTTTGCAGAGGACATGGTACTATACATACAGAATCCCAAAGATTCCACTATGAAACTACTAGGACTGATAAATAATTTCATAAAATTAGCAGGACACAAAATTAATATCCAGAAATCAGCTGCATTTTTATATGTAGTAGTTACATATACAATGTCATGCAACCATCACCACTATTTATTTGCAAAATGTTTTAATAATATCTCAATAAAACTGGTGGGAAAGCCGTTTTACATTACCTAAAGCAGAAATTCTGTAATTTTAAGCAATAATTCCACATTCTCTCCCTTCTCCCAAACCCTGGTAACCTGTCCCTGTGAATGTGCCTATTCTACAGACTCCATGTAAGTGGAATCATAAACTATTGGTGCCTTTGTGTCTGGCTTATTTCAATTATCATAATGTTTTCAAGGTTCATCTACAACTGATATTTTTTAAATATTTTTGGATATGTGATTTTTTATAGTGAAAAAGTTATATATGGGAAATTGTCAGGCTTTGTGTTTGAAACAAGGGGTGAGATAGGCGTCCCCGCAGGATGAACAGGGCAGATACAGGTGCAGAGGGCAGACATGGGCCTCCACAGCATGTGGGGATGAGTGCTAACAAGCAGTGCTCAATATGTCAGACTGCATTCGGAAATCAGCCTAACAGAGAATGTATATAGCCCAAGTATCTTCCATAGCTCTTACCTCAAGATCCACTGCACTGAAAAAAAGCACAGAGCATTTTACTTACAATTGAAGCCCTAGTTTTGCAGGCAAGCGTATTTTGCATGATTTGGCAGGTTACAAACAAATGCAAGAAGACAGCATCTGTCAAATTCCTTAGGAAACCAGGCAGAACCAAATGTAATTCCTTACCTGAAAAACATAAACACACAACACACATTAAAATTCAATTGGCATAATTCTATGTCTTTCTTAGTCGTTTAAGCCACATGTTTAATCAGTGATTTCTTCTTCTCATGGCAGGCTGGCAATGGCACATGGAGATAGAATTCTTAATTCAATACACATTTATTCCTGAGTCCAGACTGTTTTGCTGTAACGTCCCCATCTAGGCTATATACTCCGTAAGTGCTTCTAATGCAAGTATGTGAAGTCACTGTGTCAAACATAACTCAGATTTGACAGCAATTATTTTTAAATATATTTTATTGATTATGCTATTACACTTGTCCCATTTCCCTCCCTTCATTCCCCTCCACCCTGCACACCCCCTCCCACCCACATTCCCCCACTTTAGCTCATGTCTATGTGTCATAAGTTCTTTGGCTTCTACATTTCCCATACTATTCTTGCCCTCCCCCTGTCTATTTTCTCCCTACCATCTATGCTATTTATTCTCATGACAGCAATTATTAATAGTATAATTAGTCATTTCCAGGATACAATACTCAAATAATCAAATGGACCCTCAACTCCCTCTTGAAATCCCATCTAACCCCTAAATCCATCCACTCACTAGCTGAATATCCATCCATTCACTCAGCACATCTACTGAGCACGAACTATGCCTGTTAATGATACACAGAGGAAAAGCATGATTCCAGTCATCAAGGACTTCACAGTCTAGTGTAGAAATAAATTATGTGTAAGCTTCTTTTTCCCTTTTTACTAGTAAATTGCAAATGGACAATACTTATACTATTTTCCATTTCTTCTGCCTAGTCAATCATTGATTCAGTAAGTATACGAAGAGCATTTGTACTAGTACTACACCGTAGAGCAGTGAACAATCCTTGCCCTTGGAGAACTCACAGTCTCAGAGCAAATACAGGTATTCTAACACAAGCAAGTGTGTGATGGAAAGGCGGAACAGAGAGGTCTAGTCTAAGGTAAGAGAGGCCTCCTTGACAACACATATGGCAACTGTGACCTAAAGGATGAGTAGTAGTTAAAGGAGATGCCATCTGGGTGTATGCAAGTGGTTCTCAACGTGTGGTCAGGGGGTTCCCAAGGCCCTTTTGGAGGATTCACAAGCTCAAACCATTTCCTAATAATACTAACACATACAAGACCTTTTCACTCCCATTTTCTCACCAGTATACAGTGGTGTTTTCTAGAAGCTATGTGACTAGTGACATTACAACAGATTGAAGCAGAAGCAATTATTAGATGCCAGCTGTATTCTATTAAACCAGACCATAATGTAAAGATTGGCAAAAATGTAAAGAAATGCCAGTTATAATATATAATTTATCAGTTTCAATTTCTAAGAAGATACATAAAAACAAAAGCCCTTTTGTGTTCTCAAATACATTTATGAGTGTAAAGAATTAAACTATGGACTTTAAAGAATATATTGATATTAATTTATCAACTGTAACAAATGTTTATACTAATACAAAACTATTGGGTAAGGGGAGATATGTGGGGACTCTATGTACTTTCTGTGCAACTTTTCTGTGAACCTAAAACTGCTCTAAAAACTAAAGTCTATTAAAATACAAAGACAAAGTACAGAAGTGCTGAGATCAAAAAGTTTAAGAACCCCTAACCCACAAAAAAGCAGTACTGAGGATGGGGAGAGAGGTAGGCTGAGAAACCTCTAATCACAAGGAGAAGCAGTGGTAATTAGAACAAAGGTGTGGCTGTAAGAAAGCTTTTCACAACAGTTTCTAGCCAGAAACAGAATGCCATTCTCTTCAAATAATGACATCTAAGAGGGACAAAGAAAACATGAAAGTCTCAGAGACAGTCAAGCTACAAGCAAGGGCTGATGCACCTTACTAGCAGAATTTAGACATTGAGTCTGTTCACACTTGCTTTGACCAAATTTAGGAGAATTAAGATTTTTGAAAAATATATACCAGGTAATTCAAAAAGTATCCTCAAAGAATCAGAGAGGAGCAGCACTAAGCCAGTTCATATCCACTGAAGTTACATTCTCCCGTGGCAAAGAGAAGGAAACTGAAGCCATGAGTGCAGACACATTTCAATTCTCAAGTTCAAGTCTTCTGGAAATGATCAATGCAGAGCCAAGAACAGGGTATGAGCCTTTAGATCTTCCTACTCTCTTCTGGGTTAGGAATTTGAAAAACTGAGCAGTAACCCCCAGAGAATACAGAATGCAAAGCAAATGCAATTATGTGTCATTTCAGACACAGGATAATATATTTATAAATTTCTACCTACTGCTTTGTATTGCTATACAATACAGGCAGGCTAGGTTCAGCTGTTTGTTCATTCATTCAAATGATATTTATTAAGCCCCTACTATATGCCAGACCTGACATCAACGATCTGGTGATCAATCTGGAGAAACAGGTTAAAAAGAACAACTTTAGTATTTTATGAGAGAGATGAAGGATGCTATTAGCATTCAGCGGAAGGACATGAGGAACACGTCTCTCTGGAGGAGCTTTTGTCAAAATTGAGGTCTGGTTGACAGTAATATTTGGCCAGATTATGAGTAGAAGGATGGAATGCACAACAGTGTTGAGACTGGGGGAACCACAAGTGCAAATGGGCAGAAGCAACAGAGGATCTCAGAGGATTTCTGAGAAGGGAAAGGAAAGCAGAGGCAGGATAGTAGGCAGGAGGGATGACAGCAGTCCCGATGGCATCCTGAGCTAGGCCAGCAGCAGCAGGCGGAAAGAAGTCAATGGGCCCTGAGATATTTCTGAACGGCACTGATGGGCTCTGGGAATAAATGGATACACGGAATAAAAGGGAGAAGCACAATGTAAACCACCAAATCTCTATCATGGAAATGCTAATGGGCTTTTACAACTCAATCACATAAGAGTAGAAGTTGGTGGCCAGCAAACCCTAGCAAAGGTAGTGGTACAGATTAAATGAAAAAATACCAAATGCCTGTATGCAATTAAAAAGACCTGTTGTTACTATTATTATCATAGCTGTCCTTATAACTGAGCATCAGACCAAATAAATAAGATGACTTTGACTCTGTTTTATATAAATCATGACCAAATTCAGCTGTAAAGCTGTGCTCTTGGCCAATCATCTATTATGTGAGTGAGGTTAAAGGTTATATCCAAGAAGAGCTGATATTACTTAACCAAATGTTGGCCATGCAGTCAAAGGGGAGCCCCTCAAGTTATATTCCAAATCTTTATTTCAAAATGTTTTGTTTTTTTCCCACTCTGGTAAGGTCCAGCTGATATAGATGGAATATACTCTTCCTACCTGCTCCATAACCTTAGGGGGAACATTTAAAGTCAAAACGATGATCAAACACAGACAGGGTCGGGAAGTCCACAGCACACGGGGAAATCCAGCCTCCCAGAAGCCAAGGCTCTGGTTAAGGGCAGGCAGAATAGGAAGGGGTCCAGAGGTTGCTGAAGCCAGGACACATGCCACCAATTAAAGTCAGAAGGCAATGCACTCAGGCAAACACCAGAACAAGAGGAGTGGGTAACTGGCAAAATGATTGTCAGGGATGCAAAGCAACCATCCTATAATTCTGTAAAGTGTCCCTGATGGACGCAGGAACAGATATCTGGAGGTACAAATGTCACAAAGGAAAACAGGTTCTGAAAGGGCAATCGAGGAACTGGCATTTAGAACTAGAGAGGCAAGAAAGGAATCTTTAATACTGCCTCTCAAGTAGAGCTGCATCGTCAAGACAAAATCTGGCATTAACAGATGAACAAGAGAATGAGTTCATAAAATTTATAAAAGACCTCATGACATGGGTCTTCTAAATTGTGGTTAATTTAACAAATACTGGTTTATAAGCATTTTAGAAACCCATGCAATATAACTAGTGTCTCTCTGAGCGTCAGAATTAGTTCAAAATTTGCTATTGTAGATTAGAGTTTCTCCACATATGGTCGATGCACAACCTATACGTGTCTCACTTGAGGTATCTGTGGAAAATGCACATCTTTGGGACCAAATTCAGATACTTTGCTTTAGAATCTTTGGGTCACAAAATGTGAATTTTCTATAAGCTCCCTAAGGTTATTGACATACACTAAAATTTGAAAGTCCCCAGGAGGAAACAAGTAGACCTTGAAGGAAAGGCTCCTACATACTCCACTGTTATTGATCAACACAGGAATAAAGCACCATTTGGAATTTGTGTAGGCAAAGAAAGAATTTTACAACAGGAGGTGTCAATGAACATTGAAATGAATTATCAAAGATGCATATAAAAAAAAATCTCTGAACCTTTATATAAGATGCAGTGGGCAAGTTATGTAACTTCTCTCAGCCTCAGTTACCTTATCTTTAAAATGGGGATTAAAAATAACATCATGAATCTGTTATGAAGATGGATGTAGCTAATACATTTACTATGCGCACAGTGTCAGTCACACACACAAAGCTATGAACTATACAATATAAGCAATGAGTATATAACATTTGGTTAAAATGATATACTAGTTCTTCATTCAAAAGAAAAAATGAATGTGCATTACATTCTGCCTTTACTTTCTGCCTTTACACCTGCCCTAACCAGCTCAGAGATGTTCGGAAATAAAAATAAGGATCTTCAGCTAGCAATGGCTCATGAAGAAAGAAACAAACTGCCCTGCCCCCTGCTGGGCAATGGAGTAATAACAGAAAGAGAAAGAAAAAGTATCATCACAGCCTGGCCGCAGTGTTTTCATTATGTGGCAAGGTCAAATACAAAGAACAGTGTCTCCCTTTGTCCACTTTGATGTCCCTTTTCAATCTAAGATTATGATGTTGCACTGACCTTCGGAGAAAAGGGCACTGTTCCACACAGTTCTGATAAGCTGCTTTCTAAAAAAAACACTTCCTAGCAGTACTTCTTACCAAGAGAACAAGATGATGATCATGTCATTTAATAGTGGCTTTATGAAAGAGAGACAGATGAGAAAGGCTGTTTCCAAAGGTCACTGGAAACTGGTCTTTGAGAGTATCCCTGAGTTAGATGTGGACGGTATGCATGTAAGAGTGGGTATGTGCATCTGTTATACACATGTGTATATTCCATATAATTTTTCTCTCCCTAATTGAAGTACATAAAAATCCTACACTCAAGTTCATGTAACACTTTTACAGTTTAAAATAAGATGTATAATATTTACAGTCAAAAAGACCTGATCACTAACCAATTTTTTATTTCCTTTTTATTCTGTTCTTTTACAAATTAAGGATTCCTAACACAAGGATTTTGAAACAGTATTTATCTTTAAAGAAGTCTTTAAAGGCTTATCTTTAACAGCTGGAGTTAAAACTTAGATTTTGTTACTTCAATATAACGTTAGGCAAGTCAACCTCTGTAAGCTTCAATTTTCTTCTTTAAGGTAGGGGAAATGCCTACCTAGATTTCTTGTAAGTGAAATAACGTATGGTAAAGTGCTTTACAAATGGTAATTACATAAATGGAATTTAAAGTCAAAATTAAACCATGTAATTAATCCAAAATGATTGCTCTCCACAAATTTTTTTGGAAATGATCTTGCACAGCTACACCTGCAAGCCCACAGGTATGATTTTTTAGCATACAGCATGAAGCTTCTAAGGGGGTGGCGACAAGCAGGCATCTATTTTTGGAGGACCAGGCCTTCCTGTATCTCTGTGTACTGACTAAGACTCTCCTTGACCAGGTCCTGATCCTGGCTCAGTCTTGTCTTTGGCCTGCTCAGCCCCATTTTAGCAAAGACTCCTGTCATTCCCCAACCCTTGAAGTCTGCACCTTGGCCTACCTTCAGCCAGAATACAAAGTCTGTCTATCATAAAGCCCCACCTACCCATGTTTCCTCTGAGTAATTTTCCATCCACTGACCATCCCCCAACTCTGCTCATTGGTTATGAATGCCCATTGTCCTTCTAGTAGTCAGAGTTGAAGCCTAACTCTCTCCCCTATTGTAAACCCTCATTGTAATCATCCTGAACAATCTTAAGTGCTGTTTTAATAACAGTCAATAATTTTCTCTTTAACAGTCTGTAAAAGAAAACTAGAAAAAGCATGAGCTCATGCCATAGGACACTGACAAAGATAAATAAATAAAAGAAAATCAGGAAAAAACCATATATCCTAAATTGAAATGGAGTATCTGAAAATTACAGGGAAGCATTTGATCTCTCTCTCTCCCTCTCTCCCTCTCTCTCCTTCTACCCCCCCTCCCCCACTCCCTTCCCTCCCTTTCTCTAAACTGTCTAGGGTCATTGAAATTTGTGGTGGTCCAGACACATTGCCATCATCACCCAATGAGAAAAAACAAGAAAAAAATACTGAAATGAAGCACTCTTATGACTATTTTATCACTGAATCTTCACAGAAGTAGGGTAAATTAATTAAACAAGGGAGTCTTTCAACTGATATTGCTTTAAAGACTTAGACTACATGAGCTATTCAAAACCTAAGCTAGGAATGCCTCAAGACTAAGAAACTGAAACCAAAGGACAATTACAAATAGCTTTCCTAAATAAGGCAACCACTTAAGTTACAGCCAATCAGTTTCCTGGCTTAGTTAGCTTCAACCTCTTCTCTGTAGAAGTCTCTCTCAGGCTCCTGTGGGTGGTGTACTCCTAACCACTTTCAGAGTGGCTATGCCTAAATTGAACTGACTTTTTCTCAAGTAAACTCTCAAAAATTTTACTAACCCTCAGTCTATCTTCTAACATAGGGATAATTATTATTTCCATTTTATTTGTGAGATAACTAATAAATAGAAAGGCAAAGTAATTTGTGCCAAGTTATACAGCTAGCAAGTGGTAAGGCCTGGATCAAATGCAGGATGGTTGATTCTGAAGACCATTCTTTTCACCATACAAAACTGACTCCTTGGGAGTGACATTCAGGAGGAAAGAGGAAAAGGAAAATTGAAATTCCAGGAGAAGTGGGGGACCCAGAATTAGAGAACCATGGCCACAGGGATTTGGGCAATTTTTGAATGAGTACTTAATGTCTAACAGAACAAATAAGTTAGTTTGCCCTCTTCATTAGTTATAATCACACAAAATTTTTCTTATTATTCTTCAGATATTCCTCCCAGATAACTTTCTTCTCTTCCCTACCCCATTTACTGTTCACTTGAAACCTATCAATGATGGCTATTGATATAATACAGTAACACTTTTTTTACCAATTACTTTAAAGCATAAAAGCAGAGAACATCACCTACATATGGTTGAAAGACAATTTTGATCACCACCCTCAATTTTTTGATCACCAATTTTGAAGAGTGAATCAGCAAATATGCCAGGATCTGATGTAAAAACAGTGGCACATTAAAAGTTAATGTCCATCCCCATTAAACTGACAATTGCAAGAGGGAAAAAATAAAAAGCTAATTTGGGATGAAATGAAAAAAAATGAACTTTTTAAGACATCTATCAAAGACATCAATGCTCAGGGTGCACACACATGTCCACCCAAGTTTGTGCTCACTCACTTGTGTTGGTCCTCAGACTTTTATCTTCATCATTGTTTTTCAAGGGCAAGAAAGTTATTTCACAAGCATCCAAAACAAGCATTTTATTAGATGTACATGGTGCACTCTTCAGTGTTGTCAGTCTGCCTTTTGACTGGTGCCATTGTAAAAGGAGTGCCTTAAGGAAAACAGTTTTGTGTCAACCAGCACCAACCCCCTACCCCCGGGAGTGTTAGTTTCAAGCATCTGAAAGAAGTAAAACTTAAGAGAAGGCCCTCTGGTTTTCAAATTCTTTACTCATTATTTGCAGCCAAGTATGCTAAGTTATAGATAAACATATGGCAAATTCCTAGTCAACCAGTTTGGAAAGTATTTTGGAGGCTAAACCAATTTGGAGTACATATGAATTGATTGCTGGGGGGTTTTGTTTGCTTGTTTAAGAGAGTATCTTCCATATGAAAAGAAAAGGGGGTACCTCTCCAACACCTATTATACACCAAAACACAATGAATTTACATTTTCTCAATTTTTACACACTTCCCCCAACCCCCAGCCTCAGCCTCTGACAACCACCACATTGTAAACTGCCTCTATGAATTCAGTACTTTCAGATTCCATACATAAGTGAGATCATACAGTATTTCTTTCTCTGTTTCACTTATTTCACTTAGCACAATGTCCTCAAGATCCATCCATGTTGTCACAAATGACAGGCTTTTCTTCTTTTTATGGATGAATAATATCCCATTGTAATATATATGTATATATCACATTTTCTTTTTCCATTCATCCAAGAAGAGACACTTCGGTTTCTTTCTGTGTCTTAGCTATTGCGAAGAACGCCGCAATGAATATGGGAATACAGATATCTATTCAAGACAGCGATTTCATTTCCTTCAGGTATACATATACCCAGAAGTGGAACTGCTGGATCATATGATAGTTCATTTTTAATTTTTTGAGAAACATCCATACTGTTTTGCATACTGGCTTCACCAATTTACACATTATCTCAATTAATGCTTAACAACAATTCACCCAATGAGGTACTTATCTCCTTTAGACAATTACAGAGAAAGGGCTTAGAAAGATTAAGTAACTCAGTGGAGTTGTGGTCGTTTCTGACCAGGTCCAGCCCATACTTTTCCCATATATTTGTGGTCTCTGGTGTTGGCATATTTGCACAAGTATGTGGGAGTTTATTGAAATAAAAATCATCACTTCATATAGTCATACAGGGAAAGAGTGTAGTTGGTATTAGAATTAACTTCCTCCAGTGTGTGAGAGAATTCAGCATGAGATGGTAGAAATTTACATAGAAGCATAAAAAAATCAATGTCTTCTATGAAAATGTAAATGATACCCAAGGATACAACTATATATACTTACGGCCTACAGGAAGGTTATCATAATGTTTTAATATTTGCTCATGTGAATAATGAAATTAACTTACCGCAATCAACTAAATCTTTTAAAAATTAAGAAAATGGTTATTCTTCAAACTTATCATAATTATTAAAATAAAATCTCATTAACCCTGTGCCAAGTTATTTCAGATACTACCACTTTGAGAACACTGTTACCCAGAAGGCAACTTAATGCATTATTATGCTACAATACAAATAATGAATAATCTGAATGTGGATAATTCAAAATCTGTCATTTCTAACATCTTACATTTAAAATTCATATAGTTTTATCATTATCACTTCTCCACTTATGAATAAGCTCTTCTCTTAAATCTTTAAAATAGTTTCAACTTTCACAATGAAAGATATTCTAAATTTGGGAACAACTATACAATATTCATGGAGTAAGAACATCAACTGGGTTCCCCCACCCCACCAACTCCCATTTGCAGAAAAGAGAAAGGATGATCTGATGTAGTTTTCCACTACGGGATCGTTGCGGGGGGTTGGGGAAAGGAGTTAGAATGGAGGCTGCATGCTCCTGCTGAAACAATGCTGCTGGGCAGAATCACGCACATCTTTGGGCAGCCTAGCTAAGCGGTGCATGATGGTGTGGCAGAGAATAAAGTCCTCAGGTGTGGAGAACGAGAGAAAGTAGAAGCCAAAAGATTTCAGTGAGAGTTGCTCCAGGGCTGGACAGCATGAGCACACCTTATGAACATGATCTGGCCACTGGCTGGCAGCACCTGCTATCAAGCCTTTCCTAAGCATCTCTGTGCATCCTGGGATATGTCCTTGGCCTACTGCAAACACTCCAAAGTGAATTATGGTGGCATAATCTCTTCCTATAAGTGACACTTATAAAAAATCATGGCCATATTCCCAAGTGACACATTCTGAGGTAGATATTATCTGCAATACAGAGTATTCAGAGAAGACAGCTAAAATAAAAACTACACACAATGTCTAGACTTATGTCTTAAGTAAAACATAATACCCACATACATGAACATACCACCATACAAAGGATACTTTATTATCTACCCTTGCTGAAAAGAAGAGTTCTTTGGTAATGGGTACCCTATATCTAAACCTCATGGAAAGCCAAATTTGAAAGCATTTCAGTTCAAGAGAATAACTCTCGCCCTGGCTGGGTAGCTAAGTTGGTTAGAGCCTTGTCCTGATATGCCAAGGCTGTGGGTTCAGTCTCCAGTCAGGGCACGTACAAGAATCAACCAATGAATATATAAATAAGTAGAACAACCTCCCGCTCTCTCTCTCTCTCTCTCTCTCTCTCTCTCTCAATCCCCCCAATCAATAAATTTTAAAAAGTTTTAAAAAATAACAAAACATAATGAAATAATTCTATTTAGGCACTGAAAAGGCTATATTTAAAATCTCATTATATATCATAGCGTTGGGTATCACCTTTTCAATGCAGTTTGTAAAATCACTTTAAAGCCCTTCTCAAACCTTGTACCTTTCCATTTGACTTTTTTTAACAGTAACTTGGAGACAAAAACATATTTGATTGTCTACGCCGACTCTTTAATCTTCACTGAGTCTGAGCTGAAACAAGCTCTAATTTATAACCATTTTAGAGGGACAAAGCCAGGATGAGGGAGAGGGCGTTTATGGAAAAAAAAAAAATTCTCTGAAACATGGAAACAAGGAGACTATGCTGGAGAGAGAGAGGGAGGGAGGCGGCACTGTAACAATATAACCAGTTGATTTTTTAATGTAGTACAAATTAAACTTCTATAAATAAAACCATACCCTCCCAGTGACATAAACCATGTTTTCAGAAGTGGATCACAGTGTTATGCAGGGACAACTAACTACTTGTATTTAGGTTTCTCTATCAGATTCTCTGCTACCTAATCCATAAGAAGGAATTCTCAAATAAATTATTTTAGAAACTAAAAAGAGGGGAGAAAAGAAAATGTGCTCATTTCTCTGGTTAAGTTGAAATCTCCATCTTTGATATTGAAACAAAAAACACATGAATTTTAACTAAAAGCCATCATCTAATTTCCTTTGAAAAATAGAGAGAAATATTCTGTTTCAGGGAGACACTTCAGAGCATTTCTTCTCTTGCCAGAAACTTCTCTCAGGAAGAGCTGACTTGAGAGGCCTGTTTCTGTGGTGTTTCAGCACCTTACACACACAGAGCTCATAGTCACCTGAGATCCTAGAGTGTAATGAAGTGGGTTCTAACCCGATAAAGGACACTTGCTGACTTCAAGAGTGTATTGATTCTCAAGGAGATGAATCTCCCAGTCCTAGCTGAGTCTCTCAGAGAGGCACAGAAAGAACCAACTAAAATGGAATGGTTGAACCAATCACCTTCTTATGCTAGGAAAGCAAGGTGGAAAAACAAGATTTTTCATGAAAATGGGGGGGGAAGCTAGGGTAGCAATACTTATACCAGACAAAGCAGACTTTAAAACAAAGGCTATAACAAGAGACAAAGAAGGACCAAGCAATGCCACTTCTAGGTTTTTATTCGAAGAAACCAAAAACACTAATTCAAAAAGACATATGCACCCCTGTATTCAATGCAGCATTGTTTACAATAGCCAAGATATGGAAGCAGCCTAGGTATCCACTAGTAGATGAATGAATGGATAAAGATGTGGTTTGTATGTGGAATATTACTCAGCCATAAAAAGAATGAAATCTTACCATTTGCAACAACATGGATGAACCTAGAGAATACTATGCAAAGTGAAATAAGTCAGACAGAGAAAGAGACACACCAGATGACTTCACTTATATGGGAAATCTAAAGAACAAAATAAACGAACAGAACAGAAACAGACTCATAGACACAGAGAACAAACTGATGGCTGACAGAGGGGAGGGGACTTGGGGGCCTGGTTGAAAAAGATGAAGGGATTAAAAAGCACAAATTGGTAGTTATGAAATAGCCATGGGGCTGTACAGTACAGCATAGGGAATGCAGTCAATAATATTGTAATAACTGTGTATGGGGCCAGGTGGGTACTAGATTTATCAGAGGAAGCACTTTGTAAATTATAAAATTGTCTAACCACTGAGCTATACACCTGAAGTTAATATTGTATGTCAAACATAATAAAAAAAATTAAGAATTATTTTATAAAGAAAATAAAGCAGAGCGTGGATGGGAGGGGACAGAATATAAATAAAGGCAAGGGAGAAAAAGAAAGGTTATTCATCCTTTTCAAAGATGTGTCCTGCTACTGACTTTATTATAATCAAAACTTTTCACACACTAGACAGCCAATCTGTCTCACTGCCTTTTTTTCTATAATCACATGGAGTTCCTTCCCAAGAAAGGCACTCTTGAAATACAGGGGGAAAGTCCCTTTGGTCCACAGTGAGCCAGATCTCACAAACTGTCCACAGGAGCCCATTATCACGTTTTACCCAGTGTGCAGTATATTTACTTCCAAGCTACTCCTTTGCCAGTATAGCATCCCAGACCAATGGCTCTCAGCTGGGGTTGCTATTGCCCTCAGGGGATGTTTGCTCCGTCTAGAGACGTTCTTGGTTATCACAACTGCTAGGGGGATACTGCTGACATCTAATGGACAGAGGCTAAGGATATTGCTAAACCTCCTACAATACACAGACCTCTTGTGACAGGAAGCACCCAACCCAAAATGTTTGCAGTATCAAGGGTGAGAAACTGATTTCTAGAGAAATCAAAAGCATTTTTGTTGCCTTCACTCATGGAGAGCAGTGTTTCACAAAACAGTAAACTTTCTGACTCACAACTTTCACTAACTTGGACATATACCTATATATATGGTATATATAACATATACCAACAAGTCTGAAAATGGGCAAATATTTACTTACTTCCACATTTAAAAAATAAGACAATAAACACATATGCTTATGAATGTTAGCAGAGTTCACATTTTAAACCCACTAAACACTTGCAAGCTTTCCTGTATGTTACGTCATGTACTGCACCACAGCCCCACGAAAGGGGAAGTGTCATGCCCATTGTAGAAGAAAGAAAGTGAGCCTGAGGAAAGTGAAGTGATTTGTCTGGATTTTCCCAGTGTGTGCAAAGGACAGCAGAGAATTAAATCTCATCCCTAATTTTGGTTTTTCCTCCTGCAGAATGAGGTTCTCCTCCAGAATGGTTTGACATGCAAGTAAGCTGCTAAAATTGTTGCCAGTCTCATCCATGTCAAATGTTCACAGGTGTTACCCAACTCATGCAAGTCTCCGTTTCCTGACCTGTGAAGTGGGGATGTGCTGTGTGGAGTAAATGAGACAGAGCTCTCAGGTCTGTACTAAGCGTACCATGATCTCTCCAGTACAAGCAGCTGCTGCTGATGCTGTTAGTGAGATCTCAGGCTAAAGTGTGGAATTATAGCAGAATGGTATTTGAGCAAGCAACCCAAAATTGGGAGGGAAAAGCTAACACCAGAAACATCTATTGCAGTATATGAGCAGAGTAAGCCACGGGAGAGACTGCTTTCAGGTCAGATGGGGCACAGGGTTGAATAAACAAGTCTTTGGCATTTACCTTCATTTCCTTTTCTGCTATAGAAGACAAGGCATGGGTAAAGGTATGGCTAACAAATGTGTGGACATCTTTGTGCCAGTTAAATTCAGTACATGCCTCCTTACTGAAGGGGATAGTGAACAGATGAATTAGGTTCAAAATAGAGTTAATTTTCACGTGAGTAATGTGGCACTGACAAAACTCAAGGCCCTAGAAACAGATAGCTTCGATTCAAATCTTAGCTCTACCTCTTACTAGCTGTGACCAGTAAAAAGTTAGAAACCTTTCTAACCTTCAGCTTCCCTGGCAAATTTGAGACTACAACAGTACCTCCTTCACAGAAATTGTTGAGATTCCAATGATATAATGCATGTCAAACTGTTTACACAGTGCCTGGCATACTGCACACGTAAACTTGAACCATCACTACTATTGCTGCTGTTACCATCATCACCATCATCCAAAAGGTCCAGCTCTACACCCAGCTCAAGTCAGACTGACAATAAATGTCTGCTGATTAATAATGGCTAACATTTAATCATTTTTTACTATGTGTTAGACAATGTTCTATGGGTCATCACTATTTATATTTACAAAGTACTAATTGGACCCCAGAGAGGGTAAGAAACTTGTTCCAGGTCCCATAGCCACAAAGTAGCAGAGCTGGTATTTAGGCCCAGGCTGTGAGGCTGGGTTAGCATGTGACACTGCCTTATTATGGAGGAAAATTAAAGAGAGGTTAAGAAATTTCTTGTAGTCTGGGATCACTATCACTGAAATAGGCAGATATTTGGGGATGAAAAGACAGAGCTTTTCCACAGGATACACACAGCAAAATACCACATGTGATTTGAAACCCTCAGCTTGTTTTGACTCTCACTGGGCAAGTACAATTTCCAGAGTGTCCCTGAGATGTGAAGGCAAAAGATGGTATATTTGTAAAAAAAAAAAAAAAAAAAAAAAAAAAAAAAAAAAAAAAAGCTTTAGACATCACAGCCACACAACTCTACCATCTGATCATAAACTAAATCAGAGGAATAATTATTAGATGTGAGGTGATAACAGAGACTCCCATTCAGCAAGAGAAGGCAAATGGAGTCAGATTAAAACCAGACATTTTTATAAGACATTTTTATAAGGTTCCTGTAAACCTAGGAGTAGTCTTGTCAGTAAGGACTCTGCAGAACTATAGCAAAATACCAAATCCTAACACTGTCAAGCTGTTTCCGATAATAATTACATGGGGTTTCATTTCTAACCTCTTGAAATGCTTTTAAGTCTGTTTTCTAGTGGCAAAGGCAGAGGTTAAGAGGAGAGAGCTGTTTTGTTGAACACAAGCCACAAACCGAATGCATGATGCTGCAAATGTAATCTTTATGCTGCCAGCCAGCCTGGTCATTATCCAGCCAAGAAAGAGCCCAGAATACACAATGTCCTGGTAATCACAGAAAGCAGACGTCTGTGGCTGCAGGTAAAACTCATGTGTTTGCCTTACGGTGCCACTTGGTAGGGAATTTCTTCCTTCCAGATTGCTAGACCTCCAAGTGTTTGTGAAAAGAAGTCAGGTGTGGGGACAGCACTACAGAAATGAAAAATGGTCTGGATGAGACAAACACTGCATTTCCCATCTTGTTTTAAATGGGCCTAGAGAGACACGACATGAGGGCTGCTTAAACCTTTGGACCCATGGCTCCGTAGAGCACAATGGAACATGTCCCCACAAAGTTTTGTGAGGTCAACAGGGCACTGTGGAATCTTTACAGTAACTCACTGTCATTTACCCAGTGCTCATAATACCCCAGAATGACTGCATTTCAACAGGTAGAAAGTGCTACAAATACCCAGGTCCCCTCAGGCAGGCAACCCATGAACAATCACAATCACAGCTCAAGTGGTTCCACTTTTTCCCTCTCTAGCAAGAACCAGGAATGTGTCCAGGGGTTCCCACTGGCAGCTCCTTCAACATCCATCTCTCTCTGCTCTGGACTGAAATTCTGCACAGTGGCTGCAGGCCTCTGATGATGGAAAAGACACACAGGCAGCAGAGGAGACTCCTGGAGCACACAGGCATCCTCCAAAATCTAGTCTCCCTTAGAACTCTCATTACTGCACAGCAGATGGACATAGGAGGTACAGAGAGTAGAAGGGAGAAACCCAAACGGCAAAAATGTGTAGCTCTCAGAAGGAAACCACCATTATTTTACTTCATAATAATCCCAAGAAAAGACTGAATCACTCACAGCTTATTTGTTCATTCACTAGAGACCCATGGGCAGGCTCTGCAGAAGCAACATAATCAGTAACAATAACAACTTTATTTCTACTTCTTTGGTTAGTTACATCATGTCTAGTATATTTACTGTGAGTCAGGCACTCTGCTAAATGCTTTTCTCATTTAATCTGTTTAACCATCCACTGAAGTAGGTATTATTGTTTCCTTCCATTTCATAGAAAAGCAAACTGAGATCTTGAGAGACTAAATATCTCACCCAAGGTCACACAGCTAGTAAGTAGCTGAGATAGAATTTAACTCTTGTCTACAGTAAGAAAAAGAAACAGAGCAGCATTCTCTGTATGTTATTAATGTAATGTGCATCATACTACCACCTCCAGAATGTGGGCTAAATGCAGACATAATTAGTGAGTGTACAAGAATATTCATTGCAGCACAATTTGGAACCCAAAAGTAGGGGTGGTTCAATCAGCAACAGAAAAGCCATACAATGGGATATATGCAGTCATTACAAAGGAAAAATGAGCTAAGTGAGGTGATGACAATGACAACTTTTATATAGTACTTACTACTTGTTAGGCACTTTCATATATTAGTTCATTTAATCCTCACAACCTCAGGGGAAAGAGAAAAACAGGCACAGAGAAATAAAGTAACTTGCCCAATCATAGCCACCAAGTGCAAGAGCCAAAAATCCAACCTTGGCTGCTTGGCTTCAGAGTCTATGTTGTTAAACATGACCCTCCACTAAGGTAACAAGGCAGCACAATCTCCATGTTGGGAGTGTATGCATATTCCTTAATTTTATACACACAAACACACACTTTTTAGGAACAAAGAAGAACTCTGATTATGAACAAGGGTTATAGTTGGATAGTAAGATGGTCTTTCTCTTTCCTTTTACAATAAACATGAAACGCCACAGTATAGTTAGCAAAATTTCTACATTCCCCCCAAAAAATGATATAGATGTCAAAATGGCATGATACTGAATTATCAAGATCTTCTCAGCTACACAGTTAACGTAAGCCTGCATAGCACTACTTACTGTTGTGATCCATTCTTTCTCTGCCTTTCCTCTCCCCTTCTCCCTCCCTCACTACTCAAAAAGGAAAGGAAAATCTGAATGTCTGGCTCTGACACTGCAAGGGTTGCTGTACTCCATTTTACTATGTTTTCAAAGAAAGCAAACAATTTTTAAAAAGAGAATGTCAGTGTTATTTAATTTGGTTCTCCACTTTTTATTGTTGTAAAAATTAATAACAGAAACCTCACACACATGTCACTCAACAAAGACTACTCTTCCCCCACAGGAAGAGACTGCCTTTTGTCTCAGACAGAAGTGGCAATACTTGACTCCACAGCAAGAGGAAGGAAGGACTCCTCCTTGCCCAGTAACAGCTCAGCCAATGGGAGACTGCCATAACCAACCACTTGGAGCCTTCAGTTTCCTCCAATGGACTCTGTTTACAACAGCCCCTCCCAAGTCCATAAAAGAGCGTTTCTCTCCTTTGTTCCTGTAGACTTGTGCTAGGTTCACTATTAGACCAAATGTTCTGAGTTGCAATTGTTCATATTCCCAAATAAAGCCATTTTGCTTGACAACAATCTGGCTATCTCATTAAGGTCAATATTCTAAATCAGGGATGTCAAATTCATTTTCACTGGGGACCGCATCAGCCTCAAGGCTGCCTTCAAAGGTCCGAATGTAATTTTAGGACTGTATAAATGTAACTGTTCCTTAACTGGGGGCAAGGAGCTCAGCACTACTGCCAGGTAGAAACAAGGTGCCAGGCTGGATAAAACAAGGTGGACAGCAGGATTTGGCCCATGGGCCTTGTGTTTGCCACCTGTGTTCTAAGTCAAAGTTCAATTTACCTTAACATTTTAAAAGAAGATCTGACAAGAGGCCTTTTGAAAGGATCACCTAACTTGACAGAACGCTTAGCAAAAAAAAAATCATGAAAAGTCCTACATTTTGCAGATAGCAGACATCAACTACATATCAGGAGTTTGGGTTTTTTTTTTTCTTTTTTAAGTATTCTCTTTAGGACATGGTAAGGAAAAAAATAGTATCGTGTAACATGAAATTTTAAAGGATTTCAGAAATTAATTTATTTCTGGGATAATCATAAGTATGCACAGAGATTCAGAACATGCCGAGGGCCTACTGATTTCTTCTAGACATATAAATATATCACTTCTTGTTCTGTCTATTTTCATGTCTCTCGTACATGGCTCACAAAGTAACATGGTAACAGGCTGTGTACAATTTCCTTGGGATTCCACCTCTGAAGAAAGACTATGACAGAAAAATGGACACAGTCACCAAAGAAATTGTATGAACTTAATTATGTCAACCAAACAGTGAGGATGGCTTTCACAAAGGGGCTGTGGCCCTAGGCACACAGTGCATACTTTCCATCACAAGGTCAACAGACAGCCCTCAACATTGTGTCCTTGGTGCTACAGAAATTAGTAACAAACATTATCTGACTTATCTGTTCCCTCTTAGAAGTATAATATATGATATCGACTCCATTAGAATGAAAATCTTTGGCAAATATGATAAATCCCATTTATAGCTTCTGTGTTAGGAAATGGACTGACACCAAAGGGTAAGGCTACCTACCCCATAACAGGATTGCTATTAGGAGGCTTGATTTGCATTTGACATAGCACCAGTATTCAACTTTATCACAACAATTGGTAATGATAACAACTATAAATTTACCAATAATCGAGTGCACACTAAGATCAAGAGTCTCATTATTGCTCTTAACAATCTTAGAAAGTACATTATTAACTCAATTTCACATAATAAAGAAAAATGAATTTTCAAATATTTAAGTACTGTACCCAACATCACTCAGCTAGAGGATCAGAAGTGTCAGGATTCAGCCCTGGCTGGTGTGGCTCAGTGCACTGAGTGCTGGCCTACAAACCAAAGGGTTGCTGGTTCGATTCCCACTCAGGGCACATGCCTGGGTTGCAGGCCAGGTCCCCAGCAGGCAGGGCTCGAGAGGCAACCACACATTGATGTTTCTCTCCTCTTTCCCCCTCCCTTCCCCTCTCTAAAAATAAATAAATAAAATCTTTTTAAAAAAAGTATCAGGATTCAAAGCCCAGGACAGCCTAACACACCAAATCCATTAAGCTATAAGTACCTTTGTACCACCATCTTTTAACTTGCCTAAAAAGTTGCTTGAAGAAGTACTGAGATTGGACTTTAGAAATACTCAGCTAGAAACTGTGTAGCCTTTTAGAATTAATTCTGTAGAGAATTTAATCACTGGTTTGGGAATGCCAGTGATTCCTTCCCTGTAAAATCAACTCAGTTTTTCCTCATGCAAATCAATGGACAATCTTCAAAATTTTCAGAATTTCTGTCTTTCTCAACTTTGTTTGTAGCCAAAGCAATGCCTATGCAAAATAATTCACATTTCTGCAATATCTACCTAAATTGCTAACAAGTACATGACCCTGACAGTATAACAAAAATATTTGCGGCCCTTAACTAAATAATTTGACTTGACCATCTCAACCCTCAGTTCCATGTGTGGCTTAATTCTTGTTACCTATTAAATTGAGAAGGACAGGTTGGGCTGAACTATGCTTAACATTTTCCTGCTTGTATAATTGACAGCTGTAAATATTTGTATTTGTTTTCCTAACATATTTAAACCTCACATATGCAGCACAGCTCTTTCTACAAGACACAACACAAGTTGTTAAGTTAATCCTCAGAAAACATCGGGGTGAGTGGGGAGGATAACTGCTTCAACTCAGAAGTGGGCATAAGCTTTTTATTTTAATAAGTTTTGTTTGCACTCAATATTATCCAGGTAAAGGGAGGAGGTGTCCTGTTCTGGTGTGCAATAGGTAGAACACACCTGAGCTACTGCAATCCATGCTGGTGCCACATTTTAAGAGGGACAAAAATTGAATTGATACAAAGGAGAGGTGGGCAAAAACCAGGTTCCAAACCAGGTTGGAAGAGATTCAATATTTGTCTCAAGCAGTAGAGTGTTGGGTATATACTTAAAACAATGTTCCTTAAATTAGCTCAAAGCATAAGTTTAATGAGATACACCCCCCAAAAAATTGGGTCAGGGGGTCTTCTGGTAAAGTGGTTGGAATTGATATGTTACACATTTTATCCCCCACTTAGAATTTGAAAAATACTAGTATTCTAATGAATATATTCAGGGAATAGATGCTAAAGTTTTACGTGTGCTTTTCTACATGGCCTAGACATCTATGGCACTACAGTTAGCAACTACAGCTTGCCAGCAAGAGCTTGAAGACAACAGAATGGCAAAGGAGTTCTCTGGATAAAATGCAAATATGGGGAATGTGGCCTGCTAAAGTGCAAAAAAATTGTCATCACACCTATCACTGTGATGAAGCAACAGAAAAACACACTACCTCAAGGTAAAGATGCCTGAGTTCTAATCCAGCCCTGGTTGGCAACAGACCACCTTCTGGGGAGAGTTAATCTGCTCTGCGAGATTCTGTCTCTGGTCTCTGCTCCAGTGTTTGGTCTGGATACTTCACAGGGGTGGCAGAATCGAAGCGTGCAGCACCAAGTACAGACATGTTCTGTTTGACCAGCATGAATAGTATTTTTATATCATTTAGGAAGCTCAAAGCCATCCATTCCTCCCACCAAGGAAAGCACATCCAGGAATGAAGCTCTGACAATAGAATTAGGCAAGCATCCTCTTCCTACCGGAATCCTTTGAACAAACTGCAGGAACAATTATTTAGGAACACTGGTTCCACTGTATCAAATTCAAGAACTGGTAAAACAAAGGTCACTTGCTGCATTTTTTAATTTTTTTTTTTTTTTGCTTTACTAAAGCATGCACACACACACACTATTGAAACCAAATGGGACAAAATTAGAATGCTTTCTGAAACCTAATCACTCCTGCAGGATTCACAAAATCACACCCGCTGTGGGCGAGGACAACTTTAGCCACATCTATTAAATAAATGACAAAGAGGAAATGCAGCAGTGGAGGCCCATTTGTTCCAGTTAAGGTAGAGTGCCCAGGAGTATGCCTTTGAAACTTCCTAGAGCTTAATTTTTATATCTCTACTTTAGACCACACTATACTGCATTACATTAAAGAAATCATTATCTTTTGAAAACTGTGTAAAACATGATTTTAAAAGATAAAAACTGTGAGGCACAGAGAATATTTTCTTTTAAACTCCAAGGCAAAGCAGATTTTCCATCTTACTGGAAGCCACTGGATTCTGAGAAGGCATGTCTATCCGAACTCAGTGCTAAGAACACCTTGGGACTTAAACCCGTAAACAGCTCTAGATAAACTGATGCATTTCAGTTTTACAGCCAGTAAGTAACTCCTCAACAAGAAGCACCTAGGAAAAACTGGCAAAACTTGAAGTCAAACTTTGCTTTACCATCAAACAAAAGAAGAAACTATTCTTTAAAAGTTGCCAAACCTTTTTTTATGACAAAAGTTATATAAGCAAGGCCAAATGATTACATAGGTGTATATAATCCTCACATGTGTGTCTATAGAGGTCTGTGTTTCCTTTTGATCTTTTTGCAGAATGAGTTCACATTGTAGATGCCCTCGGTTTGGGTGCTCAAAGGACATCAGTATCTCAGGGAGGTTATTAAAAAACACACAATCTTGCCCTGGCCAGGTTGCTCAGTTGGTTGGAGCATCATCCCATACACCAATAAGTTGCAATAAGTTTCCACCTCATGTAGCGATGGAATATTGTAACAGGGAATTGTAACCCATGCCACCATTCATTCTTTTGGCATTGTCTCTGTTACTGCTCACTCTGACAAATACGTTAGTTTGAAGATGAAGAGTATGTTTGTGTAAGAATCCTAGGAACTAACTTCAAAAGATAAAGACCTAGACCTTCAGGCATCCCAGGTCCAGGAGATTTGCTGACCTTCAACTATAGAACCAAAATGGTGTGGAGCCAGGATGACTAAACCAGGGTGATGCACACCCGACCATCACGTGCCTTATCAGAATGGGCTGTGCACATCTGCACGTAGAGGACTTTGCAACCTCCTTCCTTTGATCTCTTTGCTCTGTTCCCCTCTCCCTCCTTATAAAAGCCTCTGCTTCCAATGAGAAGTGGAGATGGGCTTTGTGATATGAGTCCCCCATCTTCCAGATAGACAGCATCTGCAAATAAACCACTTTCCTTCACATCAGCTCCTGCCTCTAGAGCATTGGCTTTCATAGCAACAGGCAGTTGGTTCTATTTTCCATTATCCCCAACCAGGGCACAGAGCTAGGTTGGGGGTTTGATCCCCGATTGTGGCATGTGTGGGAGGCAACCGATCGATGTTTCTCATATCAATGCCTTTGTCTCTCTCACTCTTCCTCTCACTCGAAAATCAATAAACATATCCTCAGGTGAGGATTAAAACACACATACACACACACACACACACACAATACACAAGCTCAGGCAGGCCCCATCTCAGGCACAAACAGCACTTAAACAATATTCCAAGGGGATTCACATGCAAATATAAGTTTAAAAAGCCCTGGGTATAGAATGGTTATAAAGCACCAATCTGATTCCTCTTTGATGGGAAGATACAAGTACTGATGTTGATAACACACATTGCTGGAAACCAAAGATATAGTTGCTGTCTCTATACAACAGTGCCTCCAAAAACAGCATGCTCATCTTTTTTTTTAAGAGCACATCCATACAAGATGTCTTATTTACTGTCTACTGAACTGCTGTGAAAACAAGAGCAAAATAAAATAAAATAAAATAAAATCATAAAATAAAATAAAATAAAATAAAATAAAATAAAATAAAATAAAATAAAATAAAATAAACACTGAGTTCCAACCACTGTAAGGAATTTTCTAATCTCATTATCCATCTCATTTGATCTTGGTGCAATCCATTTCAAATCCATGTTTGATTTGTGAAGAAATTGAAGCAGAGTGAGAATAAAGGGAGCCTTCAAGTTCTGGTTCTAGGGGGTAGAGGGCCTTTGGCAAAAGCTTCCCCATGTTGCAGCAATTCTCTAATAATGTGGCTCAAACACCATCCATGAAATGAACTCTCCTGTCACAACCTCTGACAAAAGTCACTGTATCCAACAGGGCCCTTGGGCAAAGATGTTCACATCCAAAGCACCCAATAAAAGTCGCAAGTTACAGATTTATGTAGTGCTCACGAGGTTGCTAGCTGGGGCTCATGGCACTATTGCAGCTTTCACACACATTATTATTGGGATGTAGGGCAGTAAGGGAGACAGGAGAAAATATTGACATATCAGAGGGCAAACTGCTCTCTGTGCTTACCATGCATTTGGGCTAAACTCCTGCCTGCAGAAAGGTGACCCTGGGGCAAGACCTTTAAGGTCACTCCACTTTTCCCAGACTCTATACCGTTTCCTAACTCCAAAGAACTCAGCCTCCTGAAAAACTGTAATCAGGATTCCCAATCTCTATATCAAAATTAGTCAAACTAATTATCAGGAGTATGTAAAATGCTGACCATCGCTGCCATTTAGTTGTCGTGGGACATCACTCAATAAATTGAATCTCTGATCCATCTTGCCAGGTAGAATAAGAAACAGAGTTGGCCTGGCTGGCGTAGCTCAGTGGATTGAGCGCAGGCTGGGAACCAAAGTGTCCCAGGTTCGATTCCCAGCCAGGGTACATTCCTGGGTTCCAGGCCATAATCCCCAGCAACCGCACATTGATGTCTCTCTCTCTCTCTCTCTCCCTCCCCTCCCTCTCCCTCCCTCCCTTCCCTCTCTAAAAAATAAATAAAAATAAAAATCTTAAAAAAAAAAAAACAAAAAAGAAACAGAGTTGGGAGAAAGCCTGCTGGTCAGTCCTTTCTTTGAGCATGCCCAGAAGCCCTTGACACAACCAAGTCACTCCATGTGTCCCAGTTCACTCTTGTGTAAGTGACACCTGTTTCCTCAAGTGTGTCTCAAAGTGTGGTTTACTTCCCATGGGGGGTAGTAGACAAGGACTGTAAAAGGCAAGTTTGTAAAAGATGAGTTTAACAGGTGTTCAATATTAGAAAAATACTGGCTCTTTGTACATAGATGGGTCTTCTTTTTTAGTAAACTGTTGTTTTTAAGAAGTCAAGTTAAAGACTACTATTAAGCAAATATCAGCTCAGATCATATGTCAATGTCAGGAAAAAATCTTGAAGATGGTTTTTAATCTTTTCAGAAGGCAGAGCATTCAGAGGTGAGCATTTATTCTGAGAATATAGGGAAATACTGAAATATTCTATTTCATCATAAATACAGGGAAAATTTTATAACTATATAATATAAAATGACAACTATTAGATTACATATCTGCAAAATTTTTAAAAACCTCATTAAATCAAAAAAGGACATCGCCAACCATTTTAAAGTGTGTTGGTTAATAGTTGTTTGCTATTAGTTTATATTGCTTTTCTTTTTCTAGTATTCAAAAGTAAACAAGCTAGAGTAAGAATCAAATATTTTAAAAACTTTGATCAAAGGAATAGCTTAATAAATTTAATTTTTTACTCAATAAGACTATGACTACTTTACTCTATTTCTACCTTAATCATGAATTTCCAAAGCTGCTTGGAACACGCTTTAAGAAGCAGGGGATAGATTATGTCTGAAGTACATTTTATTATTCTATATCATAATTTATGGTTGTGAATATTTTAAAAGAATGTTACATACTAGGTCAGACTCCTTCCCTGTAGGGATCAATTTCCTCTTTCCTCATCAGAATAGAGACTTTATGTCTCTACTTTATGACTCTATGCTCAAAGATCTACCCATTAGGAAAGTCAGACTGTAGGGAGGATCTGCTCCTTCCCTGCCTCTACCCACTCTTCATGGGATGCCATGGGACCCAGTATGGCCATCCATCAGCGGACCTGGCTATTACTGTCACAGGAGCCAAGGTGGCCAACCAACCCTGCTGTATGTGTGGGACCTGACTGAGCCAACTGAGCTCTAGTCAGCGAATGACAGTGGTGCTGGAAGGAAGGGTGCCTCCTGCCTTGGGACCATTAGATGTGACAATGAAGTGAGTCAGGAACCATCATGTGGAGACCACTTTCCTGAGACTGAAGCAAATAGACATGAACAGGAAACAGAGAACAGAACGCTGGTGAGTCCTGGAAAGCCTCCCAAACAAGGAAGCTGGCAGCCTTCGGAGGAGTCAGGGGTGGCTTTTGTATACCAGTTTGTGTTTGGGACAAGACCTGTGCAGGGATCTGATTTTGTGACCCAGGCCCTGATTGCTGAACAGGCTGGTGGGGATTTCTTGCCTGTAAGGATGACAGAAAAAGTGCACACGGACTCCCGGCAAGATGGAGGCATAGGTGGACGCACCATACCTCCACGCACAACCAAGATTAGAACAACAACAATTTAGAGCCAGAATAACACCCAGAACTGACAGAGAATTTATCTCAATGGAAGTTGGACAGCCAAGAAGCTGAAGTAGACCCGTTCATCCAGACTGGTAGGAGGGGCTGAGAGGAGGAGCGGGCACGGATCGCGGCACACGGAGATCGGGGAGAACTGGGTGCATAAGGCAGCCAGGAGCTCGTAAGCCTTCCAGGAAGCAGCGGTGGACCCTGAGTACACAAGCAGCGGCTGGCGGACCCAGTGAGGCAGCATTGTGGACCAGAGCAGAGCACACAACCCAGGATCCCAGAGAAGGGACTGAGATCCCAGGAGAACACAGCTACCGCCATCCCCCACCCCCCCCCACCCCCACATACAACATCACAATCTAGCGACTGGGGTGCCCAGCCCAGGTGAACACCTAAGGCTCTGCCCCTCACCTTAACAGGAGCGACCAGACCGAAAAAAAAAAAAAAAAGGAGAGAGAGAGACATGTCTCCAACAGAAGAACAGATCAGTCCCCTAGGACTCATCCTTTTGAATGACCAAGAAATAGCCAATCTATCAGATGCACAGTTCAAAACACTGGTGATCAGAAAGCTCACGGAATTGGTTGATTTTGGGCGCAAATTACATGAAAAAATGCAGGTTACCATAAAAGAGATGAAGGAAGATGCATGGAGAACCAATAGTGAAGGGAAGGAAACTGGGACTCAAAACAATAGAGTGGACCAGAAGGAAGAAAAAAACAACCAAACAGGAAAGAATGAAGAAATAAGAATTCAAAAAAAAAAAAACGAGGAGAAGCTTAGGAACCTCCAGGACATCTTTAAACGTTCCAACATCCAAATTATAGGGGTACCAGAAGGGGAAGAGGAAAAGGAACAGATTGAGCACGTATTTGAACAAATAATAAAGGAGAACTTCCCCATTCTGGCTAAGGAAATAGACTTGCAAAAAATCCAGGAAGCTCAGAGAGCCCCAAAGAAGTTGGACCCAAGAAGAAACACACCAAGGCACATCATAATTACATTAGCCAAGGTAAAAAACGAAGGAGAGAATCCTAGAAGCAGCAAGAGATAAGGGGACAGTAACCTACAAAGAAGCTCCGATCAGACTGTCAGCTGATTTCTCAAAAGAGACCTTACAGGCAAGAAGGGGCTGGAAAGAAATATTCCAAGTCATGAAAGACAAGGACCTACAACCCAGATTGCTCTATCCAGCAAGGCTCTCATTTAGACTGAAAGGGCAGATAAAGTGCTTCTCAGAGAAGGTCAAGTTAAAGGAGTTCATCTTCACCAAGCCCTTATTTTATGAAATGTTAAAGGGACTTATCTAAGAAAAGAAGATACAGAAAAAACATGTATAGTAAAAGGACAGCAAAGGCACAAATATTAACAACCACACCTAAAGCAAAACCAAAAGAAACTAAGCAAACAACTAGAACAGGAACAGAACCACAGAAATGGAGGGCACATGGAGGGTTAGCAGCAGGGGGGTGGGAGGAGGAGAGAGGGGGAAAAGGTACAGAGAATAAGTAGCATAGAATGTAGGTTGAAAATAGATAGGGGGAGGGTAAGAATAGTATGGGAAATGTAGAAGCTAAAGAACTCATAAGTATGACACATGGACATAACTAAAGGGGGGGATATGGGTGGGAGAGGGTGTACAGGGTGGAGGGGAGTGACGGAGGGAAAATGTGACAACTGTAATAGCATAATCAATAAAATATATTTTTAAAAAAAGAAAGAAAAAGTGCACACAAAGCAGCTAACGACCTGAGAATTTAGGGAGGGGAAACAACATGGAGAGGTGGGACATGGGAGGTTATGGGGTCTGCAGAACTGGACCTGGATCCAGACTCCTCCTACCAGACACAGCCTCCCTCCTCTGAAAAATCTGTAAAGTGACCTGAACCCTTTAGGGCCTAGTTTTTTCACATACTAAATAGAGAAGCTACCAGCATGGCAGTGCCATTGTAAGAAATAAGTGAAATCATGTGTATGAAGTTTTCAGAAAAGTATTGGCCTGGAATAGTCCATTAATGTTAGCCATTATTACCTTTATACCCATAAAATGTAAAATTAAAAAAATATGTAAGCTCCCACATTCTCACCAGTCCTGAAGTGCTATGGCCAAGGAATAATATATTAAAACAACAACCAACACCTCCAAATATTAATGGCCTGAATGAGTGGGAAAGGGTCACTGGCAGATCCACTCAGGACACTCTGGTCCCAGGTGGTCCACATTATCCTGCTTGGTTAATGTCAGCTCCTGGCTTGGAAAGTTCCATGGGTTGTGGTGCTCATGAGCAGGCCTTGGAGTTCTGTAATATGCTGCAGTCACCTTCAATTTGCTCTTTGATCTACACAGTCACAAGACTGCCTTCTGAAAAATATGTTGAATTCATAAGGAAAATATAACTATATTCTAATTTGCTCTTCTCAGGTTTCAGATTGCCTTGACTAGGCTGGTTAGCATTAATTATATTTGTCATTAATTTTAATGACGTTTTTGTAATTAGATACAAAGATTAGAATTTTTATATCCCATTGTACTTTCCTTTTAATACAAATTACTTGTGGTTTTTGAATGAGTTATAAACTACAATAATTTCTTCCAAAGAACAGAAAGAAGAATTCACAGGAAGAGAGAAAACTCCAAAGGATAAATAACTCTATTGCAGATATTACACACTCTAGAATCCCATAATGTAACTGCCCAATAATTATTTGGCACGTAAACATTTGGGGTTTTTTAAAGATTTGTTTATTTATTTTTAGAGCGGGAAGGGAGGGAGAGAGAGAGAGTGAGAGAGAAACAGCAATGTGTGGTTGATGGGGGCCATGGCCTGCAACCTAGGCATGTGCCCTGGGGGAATTGAACCTGTGATGCTTTGGTTCACAGTCCGAGCTCAATCCACTGAGCTACGCCAGCCAGGGCAACATTTGTTTTTTATAGCCCCAGATTCTCCAGCTAATAAACAAAAATAAAAAATTGGTATTTAATAAAGATTTAGTCTAACATTGGACTTAACTTCCCATTGTTATAAATGTCTACTTTCAACATAAAATTCTAGCTGAACCAAAATTCTGGGGTTTTAAAAAATATTTGTTTGTTTGTTTGTTTGTCTGTTTGTTTTTAGAGTGGGGAAGGGAGGGAGAAAGAGAGGGAGAGAAACATCGATGTGCGAGAGATTGGTTGCCCCCAACTGGGGTCCTGGCCCACAACCCAGGCATGTGCCCTGACCGGGAATCCAACCAGTGACCTTTTGGTTTACAGGCTACCACTCAATCCACTGAGCCACACCAGCCAGGGCAAAAAATAAAAATCTGTTTTTGACAAACACAGATGTCCTGAGCAGAATAAAATAGTTGTTATCATCTTTAGTGTCACTTTCAAGACTTGAAATATATTTATCACAAAATCACTGATCCCTCTATGATCTGTCTGTGATTTTTTTCACCCATGAATTTATTGAAAACATGAAATGAGCCCAGTTTTTTTCCTGCACTGCTTCCTACATAAGTAATTCATTTCTGAGGTGAGCAACATTTAAAATGTCAGGGCAAAGAGTTCCTTCTTATTTTGAATTCCCAGATTTTAGTAGAAACTACCCTTCATAAGAGCTCACATATTTTCCCAGAAGCCTGCTGGTACTTGTCCCCCAAAAACTCAGAGTCCACCAAGCTTTTGTTCCCATGGTCTGTGGATGGACTGTGCACCCATTCTTCACCTTGACATTGGTCTGTTGCACTAAGAGAAATAGCGTGCTTAAAATACTCTCCCATTTGGTGATGAACAACTACATTGAATTTAAAGACCACAAGTGATGTTAAGTAAGAACAGCCAAGAAATTCAACCAAAGAGCCAAATGGTACTGAGCACATGTTCTTACCTAATAAGGGGCCCTAAGATCTAGGACTCAGCTTAGACAGCAGGAGGATAATAGTAAGAAATCAGCCATTGAAACCAAGTAAACCTGGGTTTGAATCCTGCATCTGCTATTGATGATCTACTTGAGTCAATTTCTGAGCCTTTCTAAGCTTCAGTTTCCTCTCCACAAATTTGGGATAAAAACATTAACATTGGACAATAGTGAAAATTTAATGTGACAACATATATAATAAAGCCTGGCATATAATAAAGTGCCTGGCATATAGTTAAGAACTCAATAATACTATCTATAAATTTTTTATCATTATCATTCTTATTATCATCAAAAAGGATCATATCATATAGCATGAACACAGTTTACTGATCCCAAATGCAAGTTTTATTCTTAGTTTTCTAAAATCTGTGATGTAATAATTCTGTCCTTCCCCGCCTCCCCCACCCTTTAAAACTACTGCTGCTTACACTGGTGAACAACAATCAACATCACAATAGACAATACCTTATAATAAAGATCTCACAGTCTGTATATGAAAGGATATGCACAGACAAAAATCTACAATCACCAAAGTATTCATTGTGATTATAATGATTGATAGGTGTAGGTCTTTTTTTTTTAAGATTTTATTTATTTATTTTTAGAGAGGGATGGGGGAGAGGGGGAGAGAGAGAGAGAGATCAATGTGCGGTTGCTGGGGGTCATGGCTTGCAACCCAGGCATGTACCCTGACTGGGAATCAAACCTGCGACACTTTGGTTCACAGCCCATGCTCAATCCACTGAGCTACACCAGCCAGGGCTGGTATAGGTCTTTTTAATGGCATTTTATAATTGTTCCCTGACAACACATATTACTTTTGAAATAAAGAAATTGAACAAAATTCATTTTATAAAAGAAATAGAACATACAACCCCAACTTACATTGTGCCCCAAATCCAATAGAATAAATTACATGAATATAGTTTTTGTCACTCTTACTACAAAGTTTGCAATTTTTACTAGTCCCTGGCAATATAAATAGGCATTACTCTGCCTTCTCCATAGGTAGTACCCAAAGAATAAAAGAAACCAATGCAGCATTCTTTACCACTTGCTGCATGAAACGCTACTGGCATCAGACAGCTGGGGTTTTATGGCTTCTGAATGTTTTAACTTCCATTAATTAAATCCTACTTAAAATTATTTGTAAAAAAGCCACAAAAACATTAATGTCAAAAAAAAAGTGATGAGGTGAAAGAATGGAAGATACAGTTCCAAAAAGTTTTCAAGGTCTCTTGAGTTCCAGAAAACACCATGTTGAAAATGGTAGCCCTTATTTAAACACACACACGCACACGCACGCGCGCGCGCACACACACACACATTGAAAAAAGATCTCCTTTTCAAACATATTAAATTATAAATTGGACATCAGTGTTGTAAAGGCTGATTTCTAAATCATAATGGAACACATCTGGGCGATTTTCTGACTCTCCTTGAATATTTGGTTTTCTTGGCAGCAACAGGAAATCTCTGGGCAGACATACAGCTAAAATAATTAATGCCAGCTTTCAGGCACAATGATGAAAAAAATTCATGACAGCAACAAAAAATGGTCCCCCCCCAAAAAAAAATAACCACAGAGATTTAATGTAAAACATGAATCCACACAGCCTCCAGCCTAGAGCAGCTGAAAGACATTTGTGTGATTCATGAACAAAGAGTCATTCGATCTCTTCCTTTTAGACGACTGTTGCATTTTCGGCGACTTTTGTTTACACCCAGTACTGGCTGCTTCATTCATACCCTGGTTTTCTCTGCGCTGAACTGTGCTCCTTATTTCCACCACTGGCTCCAACAAGGCCTGTGCCTTCTCTTGTTCCTAAGCTCCCACAAATGCAGAGCCCAACACAGTGCCTAGAACAGAGCAGACACTCCACCAAACACTGGGTAGATACACTAAAGGACAAATGAGTGTGTGAATAAATCAGGAATGTATGAACAAAAAGCAAACATCAAAAACCAAAAGCTTTCCCCAGTTCTAAAATGGCTTCATTTCAAAAAGGAAAAAGGACTCATGGACATGGACAACAGTGTGGTCATGGGCAGGGGTGGGGGGAGGGTGGTCAGTACAGAGAGGGAAAGGTGGCAGCGGGGAATAAGTGGACCAAATAGCAATGGAAAAACTACAACTAAAACTCATTTGAAAAGATGGAGGCATAGGTAGAAACACTGTGCCTCCTCGCACAACCAAAAGAAGGACAACAATAAATTTAAAAACAAAAAAACAACCAGAAGTTGTTTTTGCAGAAAATCGGCAGAAAATCAGACTGTATGGCAGTCTGACAACCAAGAAGTTAAAGAAGAAACACTCATCCAGACAGGTAGGAGGGGCGGAGATGGACAGCCAGGTGAAGAGGATGTGTGGCAGGGCAGCAGCTGGCAGGCGGGGCAAGGCGGGGGCTGACAGAGCAGGTAGTGCCACATTTGCATGCAGATAAACTAGGAGGAACAACTGGGGAGCAAGACAGACTGTGAAACCCAGGTTTCCAATGCAGGGAAATAAAGCATCAAAACCTCTGACTGAAAAAACCTGTGGGGGTTAAGGTGGCAAGAGAAACTCCTACCCTTACAGGAGAGTTTATTGGAGAGACCCATGGGGCCCTAGAACATACACAAACCCACCCACCCCGGGAATCAGCACCAGAAGGACCCAATTTGCTTGTGGAAGCAAAGTCACTGAAGAAGTGGGTGGAAGAAGTCACTGAAAGCCAGCAGAGAGCTGAACAAGAACTACTGTTCCCTCTTAGATCCCACCACCATACAATGCCACACACAGTGACATGAGTTGCCCCACCCTGAAGAACACCTAAGGCTCCGCCCCTTACTACATAACAGGTGCACAGAGACCAAAAAAAAAAATGGCCCAAATGAAAGAACAGATCAAAGCTCCAGAAAAAATACAACTAAATGATGAAGAGATAGCCAACCATCAGATACAGAGTTCAAAACACTGGTAATCAGGATGCTCACAGAAATGGATGAGTATGGTCACAAGATAGAGGGAAAAGGGAAGGCTATGAAAAATAGAATAAAGGAAAATACACAGGGAACCAACAGTGATGGGAAGGAAACTGGGACTCAAATCAATGATTTGGAGCAAAAACATTCAACCAGAACACAATGACGAAACAAGAATTCAAAAAAATGAAGGGAGGCATAGGAACCTCTGGGACAACTTTAAATGTTCCAACATCCAAATCATATAGGGTGCCAGAAGGAAAAGAGGAAGAGCAAGAAATGGGAAACTTATTTGAAAACACAATGAAGGAGAAATTCACCAATCTGGCAAAGGAAAGAGACTTTCAAGAAGTCCAGGAAGCCCAGAGAGTCCCAAAGAAGTTGGACCCAAGGAAGCACACATGAAGGCACATTATAATTACAATACCCAAACTCAAAGATGAGGGCAGAATCTTAAAAGCAGCAAGAGAAAAGGAGTCAGTTACCTACAAAGGAGTTCCCATAAGACTATCAGCTGATTTCTCAAAAGAAACCTTACAGGCAAAAAGGGGCTGGCAAGACATATTTGAAGTCATGAAAGGCAAGGCCATACATCCAAGATTACTCTATCCAGCAAAGCTATCATTTAGAATGGAAGGGCAGATAAAGTGCTTTCCAGATAAGGTCAAGTTCAAGTTCATCATCACCAAAACCTTATTTTATGCATTGTTAAAGGGACTTATCTAAGAAGAAGAAGATCAAAATTATGAACAGTAAAATGACAACAAACTCACAACTATCAACAACCAAACCTGGGTAAGCAAACAACTAGAACAGGAACAGAATCACAGAAATGGATATCAGGGTTATAAGCAGGGGAGGGGATGACTGGGAGAAAAGGCACAGGGAGTACGTAGCATAGATTGTAGGTACAAAATAGACAAGGGGAGGTTAAAAATAATATAGGAAATGGAGAAGCCAAAGAACTTATATGTATGACCCATGGACATGAACTAAGGGGAAAGGGAATGAGAATGGGAGGGAGTGTGCAAGGCAGAGGAGAATAAAGGAGGAAAATGGGATAACTGTTATAGTATAATACCAAATACCAAATACCAAAGGACTTGAAAAATATGTTCAGCCTCCTAAAAGATGGGGAACGAATGTTCACAGGTGGCTTCAAATGCTGCCTGTTTGATAGGGTGGTGTGTAACCTGTGGGACTCTGGAGGCCATCTTTAAAGAGAGATGGTAAAAATAGTTCCCATCTCATAGGGATTTTGTGAAGATTAAATTAATAGTATGTATAAAGAATTTATTGAGCAGCCTGGCACATAGTTAATAATGAATATATTTTAGCTAACACTACCATAGTGTTATTTGAGGATCTGGTAGGTGGTGCATACTAATGCACCATGATTAAGTAGGTGGTGCATACTAATTAATGTTGTGCATCATTTCTTCATGCATCTAATGCTTGTGGAGCACTTACATCATATCAAGCAATTTCAAATATCATAATCTGCAAAAGCCACAATAGCCACATGAGACAGTTTACAGCACAAACTTCATTTAAAAAACAAACAAAAAAACATTAATTTTAAAAGAAGAGCCTTTTGAGAAATATAGAAGAGGATTAAAAAAAAGATAGTATTGATTAAAGACCCAACATATTCCAGGCCCCATCAAAGGCCCTTCCCATATATGATCTAATTTCATTCTCACACAATACTAAAAAGACTGATGCCATTACTTACACTACACAGGTGAGGACACGCAGCAGTTGAGCCACTTCACTTGCCCAGACCACACAAGTCACAGAGCCAGAATTCAAACTCAGATCTACAGACTTTATGCCCATCTCTTTAAAATTTGCCAAAAGAAAAATGTAAAGGTGAATAAACCAGTCAAAATTTATCTTTACTTTTAGTAACTTTAAAAAGACAAACTGTCATCTCAGCTCAGGTTGACATGACAAGTTTCCAAAGATTCTAATGTATTCCCAAGATTTTCTGCAGGAATGAGTATGCCCCCAGGGGACACTGTCAATATCCAGACACAGTACTGGTGGTCACAACTAGGAAGGAGCTACTGGCATCTAGGGGTAGAAGCTATGGACGTGGCTAAATACCCTACAGTGCACAGCCTCGGACAACGATGTCCAAAATATCAATAGTGCTGATATTAAGAAACCCCGTGTTTACCAACAAAACGAAAATCTTTGAATTTCCATAAAGTTGTCCAGTGCTTGGCCATGCTCTAGAATTCCACAGAAATAACCAGTCAGTGTGCTCATGTTTTCCCACTATGAAGCTTATGCTTCAGCACACCTTACTGCTAAGGTGACCTTGTCCATCACCCCCTGAGCTTGGCCAGCATTCATGCATGGCAGGGACCCTCTTCTCCATGCAGATGTGGACAAATGGACTGATGATCATTTCAGCGATACAGAAGGCTCCCAATTGGCTTGTAAAAGGGTTCAGCCCAAGGTAAAGAGAGTCAGGAGGGCGCTCTTTCCAGTGCCATATATTTGCACTCAACATTTTTCCAGATATAACACATCTTCAACGCAGCACTGTGGTCGTTTTTTGCCTGTGTTTTCTGGCATAAAAAACTGTGAGACCATTTAAAATGAACTTTGGAAGGTAAATTTGAATCTGCTAAGAGCAAGAATTGCAGTCACTTGATAGATTTATCCCCTAATTTGATAGCCTCTGCCCCTTCCCAGAAAAATTCAGCTTAGGATTTATGGTTCTCCTGTGGGAACACAAGCCTTTGAAAGGCAGTCTAATGAATTTTACTCACACCGTGAAGGAAAAGCTCTTGATTCCTGAAGGTCTCCAAAAGCTATCTCTCTTTTGAAAGTGACAAGTATATGTTGTTAGGCCAAGCAGTAACAAGTAACTCTAACCTTTTCCTAACTGGCTAGATCTGTTCCCTATTACATGTGAGGAGAATATGAATTTTCATGCAAATCACAGCATTTCAGAATGAGAAGAATGACAGCTGTAATACATTTGACAAACTTGAAGAAGGGGTGGCACTCACTGTTTGCGACTGTGCTGTTAATGTGTAATAATAGGCAGGGAGAAGGAAAGGTGGTCTATTCTATGTTATTGCCACCAAATATCTAAGCAGGAAGGCAAAAAGACTCCCCCTATCAAACACATACAGATTAATTTAAGTCAATATTTAATTCTAAAATTACTTATTCGAAGGACCTGCAAAAGCACTGAAGACAATTTAAAACAAAAGTTCTATAACCACAATACTAAGGACACTGAAAGGATGAGAAAGCAGATCTGAAACTAATCAAAGAGGAAACCTGGAGGGCTAACTCCCACATTTATTCACAGAGAGCTTTAGTGCTCAGGTTCAAGGTAACTCAGGACCACCAGGTGTTAACAGCTGAACTCAAATTTTCACTTTGAGGGAAGAATCCAATTTTTTTAAATGATTCTAGTAATTTTTTAAAAAAATATTATTGTGATCAATTGGATAAAAAAAAATCCTGTATACATATTTTAAGAGCATGTGTGGACTGTCTGTAAAACTGTGAAAAATTAAGGAAGGATGAGTACCAAATTGTTAACAGTGCTTTGCAGAAGATAGGAGGAAAAGAATCTAGCCCACATCATGCAGAAGGTGTGGAAACACTGCTTGTTTAACTCTTTGTAAGGGCTGTGACTATGGGTGATTCTTACTTTTTTCAGTATTTTTTAGTGTTTTATGTTTTAGTGATTCCATTTTTTACTTTTAAAAGTTTGGGAGGAAAACAGAACTGCATCAGGAACAAATGTTGGAACATCACACGCTACTTTACAGCATTCGCAGAGCACTTCTAAGTGCCAGACCCGGGGCTAAGGCTTCCTTGTTCATCTGAGTCCTTGACTGTTTTCTCTTCACAACTGCCATATCTACCCTGATCAGGGACTGGAGTAGACTCTTTTTAACTAAAAAATAGGCTTCAGAGAACTAGGTTCATTAAATGAGTTATTACAGATATTATACAGCAATTGCAAATTTTCAAAGACCAAGGATGTAATGAAATTGACTTGACATGAAACTCACAGATAATTCAGTTTCATCTCATGACTGAAAAGCTGTTATGGGGTTATAACACTTTCAACCCAACATTGGCAACACCCTGAATAACAGCAACTCCCATGACAGGGACCTACTGATGACTTTAGCTCATTTCTCATCCATCTCCATCGCTCTGCCCCTTCTGAGGCTACAGAATCAGCTTAGGTAGCTTTCTTGAAGTCACAGGGGTCAGTGGGAGGCTGAGCTATCTGACTGTTCTGTAAAAATAGACACACATGAAGAGAACCTTCTCTGGGTGGACTGGTAGATTTCGCTGTCTCATGGAGTTTGGCATGGGATGCCATTCATGTCAGTTCATCACTCTAGTCTAGATAACCCCTGGCTATCAAAACTCTGCAGTCATAGCTGACAGAAATTATAATTAAGAAGTGTGACAGGCAGAGAAATGGCCCCCATAGATGTCCATGTCCCAATCCCCAGAACCTGTGAGTATGTTACAATATGACAAAGGAGAATTAAAGTTGCCAATTATACTGACTTTAAAATAAAGAGATTATCCTGGCTTATCTAGGTGGGACAAATCTAATCACAAGGGCCCTCAAAAGTAAAAGAGAAGAACCAGAGAAAGACACTACTATGGAAGAAAGACAGAAACACACAGCATTGCTGGCTTTGAAAACAGAAGAGAGAAGCCAGAACTGAAGACCATCATGCTAAATGAAATAAGTCAGGCGGTAAAAGACAAATACCATATGATCTCACCTATAAGTGGAATCTATTCAACAAAATAAACAAACAAACAAAATATAACCAGAGACATTGAAATTAATAACAAACTGGCAGTAGTCAGAGAGGAGGTGGGAGGGGGTAATGTGGGGGAATGGGGGAAGGCTTTTCAGGAACATGTATAAAGGACACAAGGATGAAACCAAAGGGGGTAGGATCAAGGATGGGAAGTAGGGATGGCTGGTGGGGATGGGAAGAGTGGTGGAGGGAAAATGGAGACAACTGTACTTGAACAACAATAAAAAAGAAGTTTTTAAAAAAAAAGAAGCCTCTAGAAGTGGAAAAGTCAAGGAAACAGATTCTCCCACAGAGCCTCAAAAGGGAACACAGCCCTGCAGACTACTTGGGCTTAGCTCATTAAGTCCCTGTGGGACTTCTAACCTATAGAATCATAAGACAATAAATTTATATGTTTTAAGACACTAAGTTTGTGGAAATTTGTTACAGCACTAAGAAGGAAACTGATACAGGAAGTAACTACTGAATCTTTCTCTAAAACCTCTTAGAACAGGAAGAATAGCAGCTATTTGAAAAGGAATTATATGTATTGTTTCAGCAAAAGAAAAAATCACTTTTGAAAGTTGTACTTTATTATGATTATTTTCCTCAAAATATCTGCCTTCCAAAGTAATTGATAGTTACAATTGCAATTTAGGATATAACCTTGATGGTTTGAAGGGCTCTATTTTAGTAGGGCTGGTATGTTTTCAGGTCAGATAACCACAATAATAAACATTTACTGAGTGTTTACTATGATCCAAGTATAAGTATCATCTCATTAAGTCCTCACAACAACCTATGAGGCAGATACTATTACTTCTAGGCCACTAGTAAAAAGTAATTTAAGGGATCATAAGTCTTAATAAAATAGGTAAAACTATAAAACCCTTAAAAGGAAACACAGAACTAACTTTCATGACCTTGACTTAAGCAATGGTTCCATTGCTTGGATATGAACAAAAGCATAAGCAACTAAAGAAAAAAAACAGATAAACTTGACTACATCAAAATTTAAAACTTGTGTGTTATACTTAATGATACCAAGAAAGTAAAAAGACAGCCCACAAAATGGGAGAAATATTTGCAAAACCTGTATCTGAAAGGATCCATGGTGCAGAATATATAAAAACTCAAAAAATGGTCAAGTATTTAACAGACATTTCTTCAAAGAAGTGATCTTATGTTGAGCATATAAAAAGATGCTAACATCAGTTCAGTACACATTAGGGAAATGGGAATGAAAAGCACAATGGAATACCACTCCACATCCACTAGGGAAGCTAACATCAAAAAAGAGCACTAGCACCCTGGCTGATGTGGCTCAGTGGATTAAGTGCCAGCCTGTGAGCCAAAGGGTCATTGGTTCAATTCCCAGTCTAGGGCACATTCCTGGGTTGTGGGCCAAGCCCCCAGTGCGGGATCACACAAGAGGCAACCACACACTGATGCACTGATGTTTCGCTATCATTCTTCTCTTTAAAAATAAATAAGTAAAATCTTTTTATAAAAAAAGGAACAATGAGAACCATCATGAGTCAGCCACTTTGGAAAGCAGTTTGGGAGTTCAAAAAGTTAAACACAGAGCTATGACATGACCAGCAATTCCACTCCTGCATATATATCCAAGAGAAACCAATGTCCACACAAAAACTCATGCATAGATTTTCTTAGTAGCATTATTCATAATAGTCAAAAAGTAGAAACTACCCAAATGCCCATCAACTGATGAATAAATAAAATGTGGTATATCCATACAGTGGGATATTATTTTACAACAAAAAGAAATGAAGTACTAATACATATTACAAAATAGAGGAACCTGAAAACAAGGTAAGTGAAAGTAGCTAGTTAACAAAACACCCCATGTTGTCTGAATCTAATTGTCCAGAATAAGCAAACTGATACAGACAGAAAATAGATTTGTGGTTTCCTAGGGCTTAGCACAAGATAGGGTGGGCTGAACAAGGAGTGACTACTAATAAGTATGGGATTCCTTCCAGAGCCAACAAAATGCTCTAAAATGTGATTGTGGCAACAGTTGGACAACCCTGTGACCCTCTTAAAAACACTGAATCTGTAAAGGACCCATGGACAAAACCAAAGGTGGATAGGATCAGGGATGGGAAGTTTGGATGGCTGGGGTGGTGGGGAAAGGCGAGGGAGAATGGAGACAACTGTACTTGAACAACAATAAAGAAAAAAGTTTTAAAAAATTGAATTGTACATGTTACATGGATGAAGTAGATGGTATATTAATTATATCCCAATAAAGCTGTTTTTAAAAATGTTATTTAACTTATATATTCCATATGTGTCCCTGAATTAATGTATAATTTTTATATAAGAAAGCAGATATTTGAGAAAGAATTGTGAAACAACCAGTCAACCACAAGAGGGCACTTTCTTCATAAGCACAGAATGAGGAGGCTCTGAATTACCTAGGTAACACAGTATTTACCAGTTTGACCTCATTCCCAGCCTTGTGTGGGAGCACGGCCTGGGGTGGGGGGTGAGGCAGTTCTGAGCGTGTTCCATCCAACACATTTACACCAACAGTGTTACCCTAGTTGATGATGGGTCAAACAAATCATGACAAACACAGATAAAAAGTAAATGTTTTAACTTCAGTAATAGATAAGTGGTAGGTAGAATAACATTGGGTTCATTTCTTTTCCTTCTGGCCATACAAGAAATTATACAAAGTTATTTATTTAGCATAAAACTCATTAAGATAATACAAATCATTCCAAGAAATGAAGCGTGTTATAAATATTTGGCCTCTGGTTCTTCAGCCTCCAGAACAATGCCTGGTATAATTGGCACCAGATAAATATTTATTAAATGAATAAGAAAATGAAGATGAGTGATATACACATTTCTTAAATTTCAGGAAAAAATTTATCTACTATGCCTTGAAGACCACATCAAACTATCTCCCTTCATCCACAGCAAATAAATACATGCCAGTCATTTCACAAAATAAATCTCTCTCAAACAAGTTCATAGAGACATTCTGTGGTGTTAAATATAATTTTTTGGCCAAGAATCCCTTAATATCGACTGATGCATTCACTCAATGAGTTATCTTTGGTCTTCCTACTTAATGTTCTTTAATCAATGCATCTCTTAATAAACCACAAGCACAGAACATTTCATTTGTGGAAACTGGATTCCCCTCTAGCCATCTCCTTTTTCAAACAGTCTGGCATCAGAACACTGTCTGGAGGCAATAATAATTCTGGCCCTGATTTCCTCCACACAAGCCACTTACAACTGCAAAAATTACATTTGACACTAAGTTCCGTCACCACAAAAATTAGGCATAATTTTTAGAAGTATTTTTCATTTGAGATTAACAACTAGGTGATGAATGAGCTGTTGCAGACTCAGGAGAAGGATGAGCGGCTGCAGAGTTTATCTGGCACTGGAGCATTGTCATAGCTACACACTCTAGGAGACACCAGATCACCGAACGATAAACAACTTGAAAAGTCTTCTCTGCCGTGTGTGTGTGTGTGTGTGTGTGTGTGTGTGTGTGTGAACAGTCTACTGTCAAAACAAAGATGTCATGTTTAGCTGGTTCTAGGCAGCCCAGAAACTTAAAATAGAATGCCAAAACACTTTGTACTTGAGCGACAAGGGAACTAACCCTCACACATCATTCATTTATATGTCTAAAAATTATACCATGTAACTAGGTGCTTGGAGATATGCTAGCAAACAGGGCACATGAACTGCCCTCTAGGAGCTCACAGCCCTGTAAACCAGTAGGCCACCAAGTGGGCAACAACAGAACAGCATGGAATGACAGGGTAGGCCCAAAGTGCTATGGGAACACAGAGGATGAACTCCTAATGTAGCCCCAGGTGGTTAGTAATAGCTGTAAAGGGAGGCAATAATACAGTGGGAAGTTAGGAGAAGGAGGTAGCCATTGAAATAAGTAGGACAATCACCCATGGCAGAGGGAAAAGCCCGTGCAAAGTCCCAGAAGCAAGAGAGCTTAGCAAATTCAAGAAATAAGAGAGTTCAGCATGGTTGACACTGACTGTGGGACAAAGACTAAGAGAGGTTAAGGAGGTAAGCCCAAGCTAATCATGAAAAAATGTAATAACCATTTTGGTGCATAGGAAGCCACTCTGTAAGGACCCCCACATTTTCAAGACCCTTCTAAATTTCCTTGAGGTCAAACTAGAAACCTTAAAAAGTAATTAACACATGTTGTCACTCACCTGTGCCCAAGTTAAGTCCACAGAAAACAACTGCGAGGAATTCTCTAAAAAAACCCTTTTGGGGAAGACTCACAGGTCACATGTATGTTAAGAGAACTTGACAGTCTTACAAAGAGTTTTCAGGTGCAGTTTTTCCCAGCAAGCACACAACCATCCCACAACATAAGTGTTCTCATCCCAGTCTTGCAAACAATATTACTGCGGTTCGAAAAGGAAAAGGAAAGAACCAAGGTCATGAACTCAGTAACAGCACTTGGACTCCAACTCCAGTCTGCTTTATTCCAGACCAGTAGTTCTAACTCACTCAAGTGCCAAAGCAAGCTTATCCTCAGCCCAATTTCACCAAACAAACCCAACATTAAAAATCAAGATGCAACATTCAAAATTAATAAAAACTATGAAACCTCTGGACCATAATAAGGATAAACAAAAGAAAAAATGCTTTGTTTGACCTTTTAATCTATCGTACTGCCTTATAAATTACAGCAGTTTATGTAATTGGAAAGAAAAAGAACAAGGAAGCCCACTGAGGCCACCTATCAAAACATTTGCCTAGAACAGGTCTACCTAAGTTAGTCCTTCACTAACTCAGATCCAGCCAGCTTTTAATCCAACCCCTCTGAAATCTAGTAATGGTCCTTCTTTTGACGAAGCCAAACTGAGTAGTCATTTCATTGGTTAAGCAGTAGACATGACATTCAAGACAAAAACACAGCCTATTTTTCGGAAAACACATAGATTTAGAACTTGATATGATAACATTGTACTAGTCATATTAAATTGGCTATAGGATAAAAAATGCTAAACTTAAGTTAATAAACTGGGGAAAATAGTAGTCTTGACTCAAAAGCATTATGGCACATCCCCCTAACAATCTCAGCTTCCTGGGGAACACCGGTGAGCCTTTCAGTTCCACGGTGGTAAGAGATGGGTGCAATAAGTGAATGTTCAAATCAACATGCCTTAAACATGCCATGCTTTTGCCACAGACACCCTTCACTATGCTTGCAGTCCCCTCCAAGCCTGTCAACTTCTCACTCCTGGCCCCTGATGACTGCAGACTCAGCCTCCACAGGAGGAACCCATGAACCCATGATCTCCCAGACCAAAGGTGAGTGACCCAGGCTGGGCCCATCAGAAACTCTACCAGAATTCAGAATTGGGACACAATGTTAGGTATCTGCTTGTAGCCCTCTCAGGGGTGTGCAACCCGCAGCCTGCAGGCCACATGTGGCCCAGGATGGCTATGAATGTGGCCCAACACAAAATGGTAAATTTATTTAAAACTCCTTTTTTGTTCATCAGTTCTAATTAGTGTTTGTGTATTTGTGACCCAAGACAACTAACTCTTCTTCTTCCAGTGTGGCCCAGAGATGCCAAAAGGATGGACGCCCCTGTGACTCACAGGTCCCAAAAAGCCAGGGCTGCGATGGCCATTTTTCCACCCTGTACATGTGAAAACAGAGAAGCTGGTGTGGAGGGGAAGAAAAACAGGGTAGACACAAAAAGTGATGAAAGGAAATGAGAAAACAAGAAAATGCAAAGTGGGACCCCGGTTACTGAATTTCTACCGACCAGGCAAAGTCCCCACGGCTCCTGCTCTTTCCCTTGTTCTTGGCCTCTAAGAGCTGCCCTCGGGTCCTTTGGTAAATTCCTTTTGTGCTCCAGCTAATTTGAGTAAGTTTCTTTTTGTGTTAAAGCCTTTAGTCTCACATTTCCACTTTGATGTAGAATGCCACCCTGAGTTATAATTTTCTCAAGAAAATGGTTGGATAAATATACTAATACATACAGTCTATACATAAATACATTCACTGGGCAGAAACATAAATGACAAGCTCTACCGGATTGGTTACATGAATTATGATTCATACATTCTGATACTGTTCAAATATTTACTTACTATCACTTATGGGCACTGTTGCAGGCATTGGGCTCAGTTGGGAACAAGATGAGGTCTCTACCTTCAGAGAGCCTACCCCTAGTGACATGATGGACAGCGATTAAAAAGCACATGGTTAAAAATATTAATGTTGGACAATATTTAAGGGACAGTAAGTCGAACAAGTTTATGAATGAGACCCTCTAAAAATTATCAGATTATCAGTAGATATATAATTACATATTTCTAACATACAAGGGCAGAGGGAGAGGACAAAGAAGAGGAAGAAATGGGAAAGAGGAGAGGAAGAGATGGAGGATTTACCATCTTTCCCCCCAAATGAACAATAAGATAAATGTTTTTATTGGTAGCTTGTAGGTAGTGTTTACTACATGCTTCATGCTTTCTTCATGCTTTTCCACTTACCAAGTTTTCTACACATAAAATATGTTACTTTCATAATAGGGAAACAATTTATTTTTATTTTTATATAGCCATGTGTATAGACATATAGATACATTCATATGCCCCCGCCCTTGGTGTTTCTGTGAGGCCATTGTAATAATAGTGCAGTTGGAGCTGGGGCCATCGTCGACACATCTGCCTATGGGTGCCCTCCAATCCTTATAAACCAGAACCTCTAAAGTGAGGCCCTGGAACTTGTATTCCCAGCCTTTGCGCCACTCAAGCACACCACAATAAAAGAACTACCACTACACTTGAGTTTGAAAAAATAGTTAATTTTAAGGCAAAATTCTGACCCTAATGATTTCTTCAGGCAGCCAGCTAAGTGGAATAGGTTTCTTTTCTGGCTAAGAAACCCTTTGAAGACTGTCTGTAGGGAAGCCAAGCTTAAGAAGACAGGGCCTTTGGATGGCAGGGCTAGGGGCTCGGAGTGGCAATTACCTCAGGGTTTGATCATTTTCAAGTGGATATATACCATTTAGGCACCCTGTGGGCTTAGCTGAAAGCAAGAAGCCCATTTAGCCAGAACAGATATAATACGGGCTGAATCTATCTGTAACCATCTTTAATAAAATTTCTCAGGCCCAGGCAAGAAAGAAAATGAATGGCGTATAAATAGCTTAATTACACACAATGGTGGCAATGACAAGAGCTCCCACCAACAGAGCCTGAGTCATTAATCCAGTCACCTTCCACTGTAAACCCCAGAATCTCAGAATGCTACAGGTGGGACAGGAGAAACTTTTGAAACCTCACCACTGACTGAGGCATTACTGTGAGCAAACCTCAAGGCTTTAGCCTAAGCATCCGGGTGCTACCTAGAAGAGAGAACAATGAAAATACGGGAGCAAACAGGAGCCCCACTGCTAGGTTGGGTGAAACGGCTGGAGACCTGTACCTGTCTGGGAGGACTTCCAGGGCTGTCTGCCCCTGGTTTCTCCTCTCAGTTTGTCAACACCACACTCTAACAGAGAATCTAACAGTGGAAGAGATTACGAAAATATATTATACAGATATATTTCTCTACCAGTGGCACACAGATAAAATCCACTCCATTCCTGCTATTTGATGCTGGCTCTTGTGACACAGATTGTACCAGCCTTCCCCTCAGACTGATGACGCACTTCTGTGAACCTGCACACTCTCCTCAAACACATTTCCTTCCTCCTTGGAGCAAAATGGCCACAGTATGTTGGATAAGGTGCATTTTCACAACACAAATCATGCCTTGCATCCCATGTCCTTCCCTTCCTGAGCCACACACTAATGCTGGAAGATACCAATGAAAGTAAGAGCTGAAATGAAAGTCATGGCCAAAGGCAACATCCAGGCAAATTTCTCTGGAAGTTCTTAATTAACTCCTCTTCCCAGTCACCTTACATATATTGCAAAGTGCTAAAACAAACAAAAACAAACAAACAAAACCCCACTGGTTTCTCTTTTAGATGTTTATGAAGAGATAAAGAACAAGTCCGGGTAAAGCTTTTTTTTTTTTTTTTGGCTAACACCATAGATCTAAAAGTTTCCGATGGAAAATTCATTTTTGAAATGGCAAGAAACTACCATAAAAATTCAAGGGGAAAATAGATTTCAAAAACAGCAGGTGTTTAGCTTCCAGTCATACAAAAGCACTGATGCAGTCAACACCAATGGCTTGAGTGCTTTCAGATCTAACACACACAGGACTGGTTTAAAAAAAAAGAGAGAGTACACAAAGCTTTAAACTGATAAAGCTAGCTAAGTCTTGAGATTGAATGCCAAGTCACAACATTCTAGAAAAATGCCAGGTCTCTGAGATCTTAGATTCCATCAACATGACTAACAAATTTGGAGAAAAATCTTTGCAGTTGGATCACTTGGCTAAAGTAGCATCTTAGGCAAACTTGGCTGGAGAGAGCTCTACATCATCAAGGTCTGACGAAGATCTCTACAAATCTGGGTATTAATGGGAGGGGGCAATTTTCCCCTTACCCTTCTTAGTTCTGAATGGCTGATCGAACAATGAAATAGACACAAGACAGATTTACAGAGAAAAAATATTCATACATATGAATATCTCATAGAAATGGTATCCAAGAAGTAACCCAGGCAGGCTGCTTATATATTTTTTTAGACAAAGAAACAATTATTTGTGAAGATATGACAAAACTATGGGTTTTGTTCAGGGTAGCAAATTAATGAAGAAGTAAAGAAGTTTGTTTATACAGATTTCATAGCCTTGAATTCCCTAAGGCTGATGATAAGCATACCCTCAATTCTACTGGTACAAGAGAGAAGAGGCTTCACATGGGTGACTTAGCTCCAGCTGTCAGGGGGAAAGGGCAGGGCAGATCAGAGAGTTCTTGTAGCAACTGTTTCTCAAGTAACTTTAATTCAAAATAATCAAATGCCAAAGTGGCATATTTTGGGGTTGCCTACTCTGAACCCCAATCATTATCCATCTCCCTGCAGCCTGCCTCACTCTCCAATACCTCCCCCACCATTGGCTCTACACTCCAGCTCAGTAGCTCTCAACTTTTCCAAATATGCAGGTATATTTTCAAGTTTAGTGGAACCTAACATGACAGTAATTAAAATTTTAGTATCAGTAGGTTAAGAAAATACATGTAAACAAAAAAAACATCAAGAAATTCACTGAGTTCCTATTTTATTAACCCTCAAAGCAGCTGCATTAATTTAAAAATATCCATTCAACTCAAATTTATTTGAGCTCCTACTATGTGCTAGACATTGTCTGAAGAACTTGACCAAACCCCTCTTCCTTACTCCCTGACCCCTCCCATCTCTCTCAGAAGCGGTCTGAATGAAATGGTTACGTCTAACAGGGAAATTCTTAATTCTATTTGGTTGAGGGAACGAGGGAAGAAAGAGAGATGGAAGCAATTTTCCCTCTGTCTTTGGGGTTTTAATTTTTTACCACAAGAATGCATTAATGAATTACTCATGTAACTAAAACTAAGTGGTGTTTTCAGGGGACTACAGTATTTGTGTGAGAGAACTTTAGAAAAATTTTAAAAAACCTTTGCAGTGACTTTAAGGCCTCCTAAGATTATGAGATACCACTCAACCGTGCACTGCTTAGTCGGACAAGAAACTAGTGGTTCTGCCAATTGTTCCTATCAATGCAAAATTAGTAAACCGGTGGCAATGCTCAGGCAAGGACCACCTTTCTTTTGTTCATCCTGTTGCCTCCATCAAGTACACAGTGCCTGGCATATGACTAACACTCAGTTAAGTAAGTCCTGAACAGCTGGCTGAAAGAATGGGTAACTGAGACCTAGTACTGGATGCCTGACCATTTTTTCTTCTTTGGTGACTAACGCACTCTTCACAACTCTCCTTAAATAAATCACCTCCTCTGTGTATGTCTTTTGTTGACATCTAACTTATCCATGATGCAGAACACAAACTTCAAGTCCACGCCTAGATGTTTTCTGCTGTTGAACACACTCATGTAGGTAAAGGCAGAGACAACATTTTCGGTGCCCCCAACAGACTCCCTCTACATTGCTTCTTTTATCCTTTTAATAACATGTTCATCCATTCTTTGTTTGTTTCTTTGTTTTCTTCTACTTGAAAAGTGAAGTGGGTTATGAATAAAACTATGGTTATATAAGCTGACTTTTTAAATTAGGGACAGCAAACATCTTTAATCTGGCAAAGTGATATGAACTCAAAATAGTATGAGGAATCTAACAGCACTCTATCAGGATATGAAAATTTAACTGGGCTAAAATTACATCAGTGACATTTATCATAATGGGCATCAGGAACAGGCAAATGTATTATAGATTTAATTGTAATACCTTTACTCTAAACAGTCGATGCTTAAATAATTTTTATTTACATGTTTCTTGACTACAAGTAGAATATACACTAAGGACATACTCAGCTGAGACAGAATGTACAACCTCAAAATCCTCATCTTAAAATTGTCCCATTTATGCCCTGGCTGGGTGGCTCAGTTGGTAGGCACATTGTCCCATACACCAAAGGGCTGCAGGTTAAATTACTGATGAGGGCACATACCTAGGTTGAGGGTTCGATCCCCAGAAGGGGTGTATACCCAATCAATGTCTGTCTGTCTGTCTGTCCGTCTGTCTCTCTCTACCCCTCTCCCTTCCTGTCTCTCTGACATCAATAAACAAACCCACAGGCCCTGACTGGTATGGCTCCATTTGTTGGGCATTCTCCCGCAAAGCATAAGCTCACCAGTTGGATTCCAGGTCAGAGCAAATGCCTAGGTTGAGGGTTTCATCCCTGGATGGGGCGTGTACAGCTACCAATTGATGTTTCTCTCTCATATCAATGTTTCTCTCCCTCTCTTTCTCCCTCCCTTCCTTTCTCTCTAAAAATAAATAAATAAAATCCTTTTAAAAAGTAAATAAATACATCATTGGGGGAGGATTAAAAAAAGAAACATTTTTTTAAATTGTTCCATCTATGAAACCTTAGTCAATCTATCACGATGTTAGAAGGCATAATAATTCATTAAATAGATTTTGCAAACAACAAAATACTTCATGATCTTCTTTTACACAGGAATGACAACATGAGTGCTTCACACACAATGTTTATCTAAGGTTTATAAAGACTACCTAAATCATTGAGATTATAATGCTAAATTAACAAGAACCCAGAACAAACTGCATAAGGCATCTCTAAAATCCACTTCCGCCTCTCCTGGGACAACTCCAAGAATATTCAAGTCCCATGTATAACATTCAAGAAGTTTGAAAAGCAAACATCTGTCTTATCGACATAAAAGCCCAGAGAAGTCTCACACTATCAGCTCCTCAACACAGCCTGGAACAGACTCTGCTTGGCACAGAACACAGATAAGAAAGGAAGAAAGTTCTAAAGTTGTCATTTTGCAAAACAGAGCATTTTTCAGATGGCTTAGAGAAAGGAACACAGTAATGCCAAACCATTGAAACAAAGAAAAGATTTCCAGATGTTATCAGTGACTGGTGTGAACACTTTATTTATATCAGTGTTTCTCAGCCTCAACACTACTGACACTTGGAAACAGATCATTCTCTTTTAAATTTTTATTTATTGATTTGAGAGAGAGAGAGAAACATTGATTTGCTGTTCCATTTACTTATGCACGCACTGGTTACTTCTTTTGTGTGTCCTGACCAGGAATTGAACCCCTAACTTTGGTGTATCAGGACAACGTTCTAACCAACTTAGCTCCCTGGCTAGGGCCAGGTCATTCTTTTTTACTGGGAGGCTGTCCTATGCACTGTAGATTATTTAACAGTGCCCCTAGTCTCTACCCACTAGATGCCAGTAGCATACCCACCAAGCTATCAAAAAACATGTCCAGACACCTTGGAGTGTCTCGGCATGTCCCCTGGAAGAAAAAAACAGCCCTTGGTTAGGAACAACTGATTAATAATGATGACCGACACAGACAATGATGATGACAATGACGATGATGATAGTAATAGCAGTAATAAGGAAAAAACATACTCGTAATTTCCACCTATTCGGTGTTCTGTATCAGATGCTATGCTGAGGATTGTATATATACTTTACAAAACAACCCTATAAGACAAATAGTATAATTTTTCATATTTTATAGATAAAGAAACTAAGGTTCAAAAGTTAAATGTCCCACTCATGGTCAAACAGTAAGAGGCTGACCAGGGGTTCAAACCTAGGTCTAACTTATAAATCCTCAAGTTTACCGACCATGCTATATATTGCCACCTCCACATAGAGGCTGCTCTTTCAACACAGCACCAGGCTGTTCCAAACAGAGGCAAATGTAGAACATAGTATGCAAAGGACACAATAAATGATGTGTAGAGGCAGTGGAAGCAGGCCACCACTGGACAGGGAACTCTCGTGTGGCTTCTATTTGTAACATAGGCTTTGTGTGCTCATATGATCTCAATAACCCTCAGAGCAACTTTCAAGATAGATACCATTATTCCCATGTCACAGGTAAGAACCCCTTGTCCAGAGAGAGTGAGTAAATTATTTGAGGTCACATAACTGGCTCTTCTGATGGAGCCATGAGTTACAATGAGACTGCTCTGACAACTGAGTCTCAATTACTTTGGGTACAATGACTTTGTGGGCTGAGGAAAAACAATAAGGTAAACAGCTGACATACAATCAGCAGTACCTGACACGGGTGAAATACCCCTGGGTCCCACTTCATCATGAGACCCTCATAAAACCAACAAAATTCCAGCCTAATGCTCCAACCACCTCACCCATTGGGACTGTTCCGGTCTCCTGTCACTCTGGACTTACTCAGGTTCTGAATGGGTCTTGGCTTTTCAAATATCATTTTAAGTAGAACCAGATTTGGGGGGATGGGGTATGTAAGTGAATTCTCCCTTCACAAAAGTATTAACTTCACAGCTGAAGCTCATCAGGGACATGTGAAGTATATGAACAATGTAGCTCATGGATAACCCGAAGGGAGAAGGAAAGAAAAAAAAGAGAGATTTATGGTGGGAAACTGAGAGCAATACCCAGGGTGAGAATGATCTAAAGTGCAGATATTTAATCTGAGAGAAATATTTGGATGTTGGGAATTCCAAAGAACTGAGCCCATGATTAAGGTCAAGACAGGCCCATGGGCTGTGATTAAGAAATGTACTTACATAGAAATACTAGGCCATATACACATGCACACACCGGAGTGGTGTAAAAGTGCTGTGTGAGGTTTCACACGGCACTCCCACCACAGACAGTGATGGCATGCTCTAAAAGCTGGGATAATTGACTGCACTGGGACCCAAAGCTTCTTTCCAGACACTTCTGCAGCTCAAATGTACACATAAATTTAAATTTAAGGCCATTAGGACACAGGAACAGTTGTTACCATTTTCAAGGGGAGAATAAATAAGTAGGTGAAAGAATTTATATAAACCTTTAGCAGGGTCTGAGAAATTCAGCTCTCAGATGCCATCCATTTTAAGTTCCTTTGCAATATGTAAATAATGGAGCATTTACAAGTCCGAGAAGTGGAGGCAATACAGGTGGCAGAGAAGAGACATCGAAGGGTAGGAAAGAACAATTTAATTGGGAGTCTTTTAGAAACACTTTGCAATGGCTGCTCACTTTGTTCTGCTCAATCCCACACCCTGCAGAAATCCTGAACAATCGGGGCAGAGGGAAGGAAAACCTTTCAGTTACGATGAAAACCCAACTTAAGCTGAAGACAGGACACTTTCAGCTGCTGACCTGGGCACATGTGCAGCCTGGAGCATGGGAGCACAGTACAGGATAGACTGCCCTGGGAGAAGTGGCACCCAGTTAAACAAGTAAAGGGGAAGGGATGCAATGCAGGGAAAAATACAGACTGCACATTCAGGTCAGTCTGGTCATGCAAATACAATGGCAAACACATTCTGCTTTCTAGAAAAGCTCCCAGTCTTCAAAACTCACATGGATTCCTTTCCCACTACTGCCCTTCTGCACACCCTCATCTTTCGTGACCCTCCCCCAACTCTCCTCCCACTTGTCCTCTGAGCACATCTGGACTCCCCTCCCTCACTCACCCTGTCTATCATCTAACACTCTCCTTCATTTCAGTGTCTCTTTTACCAATTATCTCATGATTTCATCTCTGCCAGAAATACAGCCAATAGATGAATTAATTCATGAAGTTTCTACCAGCATCATTCTTGCCTGTAATGATTAGGTAAAGTCACCTTAACTGGAAGGCATGCAGGCTAATGGTGGGATCTCAGGTACTGTGCACTTTGGAGAGACTAAGAGGACCTTTCTTCCTAATGGCCTTCAAATCATGCCATCAAGACAAGTGTGCCTCTGAAGTCCAGCCAGCAAGAGGCCTCTCTCTTTTACCCAATTTCTACCCCATATGCTTAAAAGGCCAATCTGTGTAGCAGTAATGCCTCTACCTGGACTAGCCATCCTCCCAAAAGGTTATTTCCAGACAGATTCTTAAATGAAACATGAGTAATTCTATTAGAGTGTTGATTAGAAACTCAAGTCAGAAACTGCTCCTGACAAGAAACTAGTAACCTGAACAAATGAGAAATGAACTACAGCTTGGCTTCCAGAGAGAACTGAATGAGCTGATGATATTTTCCTTTTCTAATTTCCAAGGATCCCTCAGTTTCAGTGACACTAAGGAGTCGGGTCCAGGGAAGATGGCACCAGCCCTCTGTTGGAGCACTAGCAGTCCTCAGCCAGCCAAGGGGAAGTAGCCCTATCTCAACACATGGCAAGGAGATTTCTCCACTTCCCTGAAATATGGGTGATACAAATTCAAATTCCACCACTCTCCTCCTTACAAGACATACACACCCACAACCACACATACCTACCAATGTGGCTACTCAAACTGCAGCATAACTCACAAATAGCATTACCACTGAAAGAACATATCTGCCTTAGCAATTTCACTAAATACTCACTACAGTTTTCTTATAGTATACACATTTTTTAAAATGTCAACCTTGGGATCTGTCTTCTAGTTTCAACGTATGTCCTGTGAATTGACTTTCTCAACCCACAGGACAAGACACCCCATATGCTTGGATGCTTTAGGTGAAACTCATCTCTCTGGCATCCAGACCTCCTGGTGACACACCTTGGCCAGCCTGAGACAATCGTAGGTCTTCCTTGCTTTGTGCCCTGCCTGCAGAAAGTTAGATGCTGCCTTTACTGTGACACCACAGGCCTCTGTACCTCTCATCCCCAGATACACATGCTTGTTGTCATATAAGCCTTCTATTACAAAACGCACCATGAAGCTTGTGGGTTTGTTAAAATAATAATAACTCACCATCTCCTAGGCCCTGATATTCCAGGCTCATTCACACCACAATCGGCCTTGCTCATTATGACTCAGCAGTATGACTGCCTGCCCTTGCCTCTACCTGGAAAGGTGTTTGCCCAATCCTTTCCATTCTTCCAGTCTGGATCTCATGTCACCTTATCACAGAAGTCTTTTTCATGATCTATAAATAGTGGCATGGAAAACAACCCTATTCCCTCCCCAGGTCACCTGATTCTCAGCCTACTTATGTCCTTCACGGCACCTACATATCTTATTATTCTGTTTGTCTTGTTCTTCATGTACATGCTTATTCTTTCTACCCTACTCCTCCATCAGACTATATTTAGGAGGGCTCTGGGTAATATCCTTATTACCCTATAAATACCTGGCACAGAGTAGACACTTAATACATACTGGTTCAGATCATTAATCCATTGGTTTTAAACAAAGAATTGATGAATAATTTAATGAATGCCTACATACTGTCTTAGTCAAAGATAGCTGTCATAATACCATAGACCAGGTGGCTTAAATAGGAAGAATTTATTTCTCATAGTTCCTAAGGCAGAGAAGTACAAGATCAAGGTACCCACTGATTGGATTCCTGGTGAGAGCTCTCTTTCTGGCTTTCAGACAGCTGCCTCCTCACTGTGTCCTCACATGGTGAAGAAAAAGTAAACTCTGGTCTTTCTCCTCTTATAAGGACACATCCCATCAAGGGGGGCCCCTTCTCAGGACCTCATCTTAACCTAATTACCTCCCAAAGGTCCCCATCACCAAATACCATCATGTTGGGGGTGAGGACTTCAACATATGGATTTGGAGAGGACATATACATTCAGTCCATATCACATACAAAAAAAACTTTTCTTCTCAAGGGATAATTGATTTTTAGTCACTGCAGACTCAGCTAAGAGAAAATGTTCTACAATACCTAAGTGTGTATAAAGGAAAGCAAAAACATGCTGTATATACTTTATTTAACTCCACATAGTTTCACAAAGCAACATTTGCATCCTGGCCTCTTAACATGTGTTGAACATTTATTGTTATGGTATTTTTTCCCTTACTCATCATTCAGTGCCTACTGACAGGAACAAACAATGAAGACTACATTTGCTAATGTTTCCTGCTTAGAGTCTAGGATATTAGTGTCTAATTGCTGGGGGGCGGGAGCAGGGTCTTATTATATTGGACATCTTTTGGATTGCCTGCCAAGCCCAGAAGCTATCCTTCTTCTCAGGAACTTTTCTGCCAGACCCCCATGGGGAGTACAATGCAGCCCTGTTTGCACTGGGAATCCAAGCTCCACACTGGCCAAGAGCAGTCATCTGACCCAAGTTTGGCAATGCAGAGCCTTTCCAGGGAATGTGGAACTGCAACTGAGAGCCAGCTAGTCAGTCTCCATGGGTGGCTGGAACTGTATAAGGAGTTAAGGGTTATTCATGTTTTCCTCATGAAAGCCACTCTGCTGAGACAGAAAAAGTAGCAAAAACAAACAAGAAGGGACCAGAGGGAGAAAGTCCTTATGGTTTTTCAGGTTTAGATTCTAGTCTGTTTCCAAGAACCAGCCTCTTGGCCCTAAGTGGCATGAGATACCTTGATGTAATAAAGATCCCCTCTCTTCTTCTTTTTTTACTTAAGCTAGCTTCATTGCTAGCTAGTTCATTCATTGTAACTGAATACCAATGTTCTAATTTCCTGAGAATGTGAAAATCTTTTATATATTTACATACACATGTGCTCTCAAACACACTCACACACAGCTATAAACACAAAACTATTTCTTTTTGTGAAAACTCCCACAGAAACTCTGAGGGAGGGAAGGGGGAAATTACCATAACAGAAATTAGCATTTCTAGAACACGTACGTTGTGCTATTATATTGCACCTATGCTGAGTCAGAAATGAGAAAAGACTGGCCAACTTGGTGATACATTATTATTTTCCCCTTGTACTTAAAAAATATTTGTTATTTGTCTAGGAAAGTGGTTAGCTTGGCTTCTAGTTACCACAGAGGAGAAGGAAAATGTAGCATATTTTGCTGTGTATAATGTGCTCCCATGTGTAATATGTACCCATGTTTTTGGCCCAAACTTTCAGGAAAAAAATCTTTCATTTTAATTTTTAATTCAATTGTTTATGTATTTATACTTAGAAACAAAACCATTTATCGTATTCCAGGGTATATTTTACATACAGATATGATTATTGCTTTCTAGAGTTACACTTTTAACACATAAGTATAAATAAAAGAATTAAAAATATTTATATAGATATGAAATTAGCACTACCCATGTATAATGTACATCCTTATTTTTCCCTCAAAAATTTGGTAAAAAAAGTGCACCTTGTACATAGCAAAATATGGTAATCTCATGATCTCTGAATTAATCCAGCCTGAAACTCATCTGCGTATCTCCATCACTCAAGGCCAAGCTATCTAAAGAGCTTTCAGAAAACATTTCACTAGACAAATAACAAATATTTTTTAAGTACAAGGAAAAAATAATAATAATGTGCTGCCAGGCTAGCCAATCTTTTCTCATTTTTGACTTAGCATAGGTGCAATATAATAGCACAAAGTTGATGCTCTAGAAATGCTAATTTTTGTTATTATTGCTATTAAAATATTATAATGTTCCTGCTCTTGACCCAGTGCTCCTAAGTGGAGCTGGTGAGGTACAGCTACATGATGCTATGACTCTAAATCCATAAAAACATTTTCTGTGAGCAAAGACTAAATAAAATCATGGGATAATTACAAACCAACCAAGGCACTTGGCATTCTGTATTCTAAAATTATTTTAAAATACATAAAATTAATGACACAAAGTGACTGGTTACAACTGGTTTACATTTTTTAAAAGACAAAAATGTCAATTTATACTTACTTATTAAAGAGAAAAAATACAAAGTCACAATGACACTTGAGGAAATTAACATATCTTCATTCATCCCAAAGAATCCAGAAGTGAGAGGCATGGCATTCTGGGACTGCTTTCCACACACAAGAGAGCTCCACTCTCTTTTTTTCACCAAGACTCACACCCCCATTCCTTCCAGCTCTCCCATGGATCCAGCGTGGCTGAGCGAGAACTGTAACAGCTGAAGGCCCTTTATTGTTCACCACCGACCCAACCAAAGAAATCCTACAGCAAAGTATGACTACCCTTAAGAAAAGTTGACCAAAAGCAACTTGGGAGAATAGGGGAGTAAAAAAGGGACTAGGAAGTGATAGGATTCCATAATCACCTTCACTGGCAGCCAACAAATTAAATGGAAACAATGAGAGTCTACTTGGGACCTATCAAATGGGCAATTACTCAGAAAAAAATATATACTACCGAGTGATAGTAAGGATGTGGAAAAAGTCTCTAGCTTGACTAACAGAAGGGTAACTTGTCTTAAACTTTCTAGTGCTCTTTATTAAAATATGCAACATCTTAGGCACAGAAATTCTACTTCTATAAATTTATCCTACAGATATAATCAGAAAGATGCAGAGTGCTTAGAGGAACACAGGTGTTCCAAACAACAAAAACCATACAATGGCCTTGTAACAGGGAGAAGATGGCAACCATCTAATGATCCCATCATGGCGGAGTGATTCCCAGAAACATACACATACATGAATTTAAGCCCCGGGTTCTTCAAACTTTGATCTTTATCAAATCAGCTCAAGGAGTGGCTGAGTTAGCTAAAGATCTCCTGCGGCAGAGAGCGGGGAGTTCCAGTGGATGTGTCCCTTCCCCATTCATCCCAGATTTACTATGCATTACATACTAGGCATCCACCTAAAATTATATGTAGTGAAATTCTTCTATTGCAGAAGTGGCAAACAAGGCCCACAGGCCAAATGCAGCCCTCTATCTTGTTTTATCTGGCTCAGCACCTTGTTTCTTTCTGGCAGCAGCACCAAGTTCCCGCTTAACTCTTAAGTAGTTACATTTATACAGTCCTAAAATTACATTTGGCCCTCTGAAGGCAACTGCGAGGTTGATATGGCCCCTGATGATGAGTTTGACACTCCTATTGCTTAAGAAACAAAAAATGGTTGGGTACTAAAAACTATTATGCAACTGTTATAAATCATGTACTATAAAGACTGAAAAGCGTAATTAGCTACCCAAAGACCTAGTAGGTTCCTGTGAAGGGCGGGTCTTTAGTGCCTACTACTTAAAGAAACAGATTGAACTCTTAAATATGGTGTAACCTTCTCAATTCCATCTGCATAAAGAAACAATGATAAAATCTCCCTTCTAAGATAGTAATGAAGCTTAATTGAGATAATTCATGTAAAAGTTTTTAACTCATATCTGATACACAATATTCCATGATGGAAGTACTTTCAATATATATCAGCCTAAAGCTTAGAGTTTAACATTTAGCCAGTAGTCAGCCCTACTTCCATTGATGTAACAATGAAACCAACATCAGCTCAGACATCCTTGCAGGCATCCATGACTCCAAGTATTTTATATACATAGTTAAAAATTACCTCTCTTGCCCAAAAGAATCCCTCTTCGAAACATACAGGCTTTCTGTTCTGTTTTGTTTTGTTTTTGTTCCTAAGGAAGCAGGTACTTCATTTCTTAAGCAACTGAATATCCTCACTAACAACCCCAACAGGTCACCTTTCCCCACAATCACAGAAGTACTCAAAGAACGCTCGAGCATCACAGAATGTTACAGATGACTTTATGGGGAAAAGCAGGGCTGGAGAGTTTTATGTCTTTGAGAAATGACAATAATTCAGGTTTCATTTCTAAAGTAATATGATGTGATCATTTTAAAACACAGACATGAAATGGCTCATTTATATAACCAGTTGCTCAGAGTCTTGTCATTTTAATGGGCAGCTTATAAAAACATACCTTTTGAAAGAAATAGTAGTGTCTACAGAGAGGAAAAGGATGGATGAAGCTCATAAAATGTAACTGCATTTTAGTTTTCACTTGGGGAAATTAATCCACAGACCCACTGATACATCGCTAAGTCCTACCTGCTACAGTTCCCAGCCAATTGCTGCCATGAAAGCCCCTTTTCAAAAGGGTTCATCCAATAAGCTGCATCAAACAGCAAGAGTTGACATCTGCCCCTTCATCAAACCTCTCTGTGCGACCTCATGGGAGTCTTAGTGACTGTAGGAACTGGAAAGGAAATTCTGATAAGGCTGGGCCCACTGGTCTGAGAATAAGATAGTCTTGCCTAATTCAGGCCAGGGCCAATGACCAGTTGTTGACCACTCTAAGAATGGAGGTGGTACCAGCGCCAGTCATTTCTCAAGAGAGAACACCTGTTAAGAGCATTCAAATTCAAACTTGTTCAGCAACTCTACCATGCTAACCAAGAAAGGAGAGAAAGCAACTTGTAATAAATACAACAGACTCTCTAGAAGCCTTCCTGCCCCAAACATCTCCCCATTCATTTAACACTGGTGCCCAAATCCTCATCTTGATTTCCCAGTGCACAAAGTAAGGAGAATATTTAAAAGTTCCCTGCCAGGGAGGGCAAAATTCCCTTCCTGGAGTTTGTCTCCCCATGAAGACAAATCATGTAGTATTATCTTAGGAAGGATATTATAAAATTATATTATAAATATCTTTTAAATATTTTATTCTATGCATCATAAAATATATTTTATTACATGCATCATAAAATATATTTTATTATAAATATATTAATATTAAAGGCATATGTGCCAGGAACTGTCACAACTGTTTTATATACCTTATCTTAATTAATCCTCACATGCTGAAAGGCAAGTACTACTATTATGTACATTTTACACATGAAGCAACAAAAGCTCAAACTGGTTAAGTAACTGGCCAAAAGTCACTCAGCTAGTAAGAGCCAGAACCCAGGGTCGCTCGGCTCCCAAGACATTATATTCTATTGTCTCTCTCTAAGCAGGTTCCAAAGGAGGTAGTTTGAAAAAAGACAGGTGCACCAAGTTCAAAGGACAATGATTTGTACATCAAAGAAATAAAGTGCTATCATCTAGAATGGTGTTAGCAGGTGACTGGAATCACTAAGGGAATTTTTTTAACGTTGGTGCCGGAGCTACACCTCCCCCCCACGCCCCCAACAGAAACCATTCTGATTTCAATTGGCTTGAGTGCAGGAATTTTTAAACACTACTCAGGAGATGTTTGTGTAGAGTCATGGTTAGAGACCACACCTGAAAGGATTTGAGGCCGAACTTAAACGTTAATAGAGGAAGCTAAGTGAGCAAATGAACTTTTGGAAATCTCTAGAGCAGCTCTGTCTGAAAACACGTCCTTCAGTGAGGGAAATATCCAAAGCCTGCGCTGTCCAAATGCTAGTCACTAGTTACACTGGCCTGCGTGACTAAGGAAATGGATTTTAAATTTTATTAAATTTTAATGAATTTTAATTTAAAAAGCCCCACAAAAAGAGCGTTATTGTACTGGACATCAGTGTGCCCCACTTTGCTGGTTTGAAATGGGTGAAGAGGGATGCCGTCTCCAAGCCAAGAGGCAAAGCTGAGGAGTGCTTACTGTGAGTATTAAACAGGGCTGCTTCTCCAAAATGGACCTCCATTAATGATTCAGGTACTGTGAGGGGCTAAAAGGGGAAAAAATCACCAATGCCTTTGAAAACAGGTCAAATGTTTTCAGCCAGATATGCTTTGAAGACACAACTCTTCAGGATCATTCTTAATGTTCTCCGTATAAAGCTAATTCTCCAGATTTAGTACCAGCTGCTAGCCACAGCCATCATATATACTGTATCATAATGATAATGCAAAGAAATGAATTTAGGATATGAGAAATTACGCACTCATAAATCTGACACTACTTCAATTTTCTAAATATATATTCAATTGATTAATTCAGGAATTTTCAATTGGTGTGCCTAAACAATTTTTAAAACATGCAATACCTGACTATTTAGTCAGGGGCACTAACCTTTTTTCCCTTAGACCACAGGCGGCAAACACTAGGCCCATGGGCTGAACCCCACCCCTACCTTCTTGTATCTGGCATGGCACCTTGTTTGTACCTGGTGCCATCACTGACCTCTTTGCCCCTAGTTAAGGAGTAGTTACATTTATACAGCCCTAAAATGACATTTGGCCCTTTGAAGGCAACCACGCGGCTGATGTGGCCCCCAGTGAAAATGAATTTGACACTCCTGCCTTAGACTGTCAAATAAAAATAACAGCACCCAACAGAACAATAGTTATTTGAGTGAATACCTTGTCTTGAACCATAAATGTATAGGTCATATAATAATGGAGTTGCTTCTTACTGGTCATATCATATAATAAGGTTGCATCTGATTGGTTAATTCTTGGTACCAGAAATTCTTATATACAAGTATAGGCTCCTGATTTTTAAAAAGTCACTTTGGAGCAAAAAGTGTAGGTAATCACTATTATTTTTGTGTGTGTGTGTAAATCAATCAAAATTATACCTAATTTTTTTTGGTGGGGGAGCAAAATAAATAATTATTTTTTGGTGTGCTGCAGAATTTTAGTAATTAGTTTATGTGTGCCATGAGATGAAAAAGGTTGAAACTTACTGGATTAGTTAATAATGTAATGACAGAGCAATTATGAATATATTCATCCAATATCTTTAATATTGTAGCTAACCATACTTGAAGAATATAAGGGCTTAGAGATAAGTTAGCATCTAGAAAAGCTATCAATACATCTCACTTTTATTAGAATAAGAATTTTTTACATTCTCAGGTATACTACATGCCTGTGTGCCAAGCTGTGCACTTCATTTGAGCTACAAGACTGCATTTCAGAGGACTAATTCCAGAAATGTGTATGTTTCCCTAAATTTTGCCATAAAATGATATTTTTAAAAGCCTTAGATTTATTGAATTTTGCATCAGATATCTGAATTCAATTTAGAAAAGCCTTAGCTAATTACACATGTGAACACCTCCATAATTTAAAATGACATTATATTCTGAGTAGCACTTTCAAAAAGGAAACATCACCTATGGCTCCACATTTATCTCTACAACATAGTCATGCTAAAACCTGGGCATGGGACCAATTTAAAAGCAAGCAAGAACTTCATCTGGTAAATTAAATTGTCTGGAGATAAGAAACCAAAAACCTACTGATACACTTCTCATTAACTCAATAATAAAACTGAACTTCCTCCCATTTTCCAAAACGAAGCCAGACTGACTACTGAGTGGCTATTAGAAAAGTGAGAGGGAAACTGATCAGTGACACTGAACATGTCACATGGGCTCAGTTCATCAGCTGCTTTGAGGACACGCACTCCTGGACTATGCCTATTCCATTCCATCTCATCTAAGTAATGGTTACTGCTCTGGTCTTGGTAAGTACCATTTTTATGACAGTCATAAAAAGAAAAAGTTTGCCTGTGTTTTTAAGCAAATGACATAGCAAATATATTAGAACAAGATACATGGTCTAATAAAAAAGAAAAGCAAATCCTAAAACAAATTTGGACTGTGATACTGGGCTGAAATAGTCATTTCCAAAGCAAGAGATCTCATCTTCTAATTGTTCCTTTCTAGTTAGACAGTGAAAACCAAAACATACAACATATTAACTATAATCAGAGAACAACTAAGTGAAATTATGAGCCAGTCTCTCTCTCATTTTCTAAGTAGAATGTAAAAAGAGCTGGAGTCTTTTAATTCTTTTAACATTATAGTCTATATTACCCAAACACTGTCCTAGTCTAGAAAATGTGGGTTCATTTATCATCTATGGATTCTCTTATACATTTTTCCACCACAGAATTTACTGTACTATTTTGTAGTTAGTTTGTACATCTATCCCTAATATTCAATTCCACAAACATTTATTGAGGGACCATTTGTCAAGGACCATACCAGATACTGCAGATCTGGTAATAAACTTGGTAGGTTTCATGGGCTGATGGAACAATACCTAGATTTATGGCTGAATAAGGGCTGATAAAGGCAATAAAGGGAGTAAATACAGGGTGCTGTCAGAACATGCAATGGGGGTCCCACCCAGATGTAGCAGTGAGGAATGACCTTCCAGAACAATGTGACCCACAGCATGAATTTAAGTTGGCCAGGAGAAGGAGCAGAGGGTAAAAAAGTTAAGAGCATCATTGGCCCAGAAAATGACACGCACGACTACTTGGCAATGAGCACAGCACTAAAATAAGAAGAAAACAAAGTTCAGTAAGCTCAAGGGGAGAGGAGTGTGTTCAAGATGAGGCCAGAGAATGAGCAGAGGTAACCACTGAAGGCCTTGTACTTTCTGTTCAGGCATTTGACTTTTATCTGGATAGCATGGTGGAACCAGATTTGAGTTTTATGGGACAATTTTTCTGGCAGCTGGAAGAGAGGAGATCAGAGTGGGGAGGAAGCCAGAAAGCAGAAAACTCCTGCAGACTGCCTCCCAGAATGCAGTTTAATGAGCTCAATGTAAAATCAATAATGTTGATTCAACTTAATACATGCTGGAAAACATATCCATTTACTAATTCACTCAAATATATATATTTCTATCATTCTTTACTGACAATGTATATGCTCCCCAACCAATGAACATGGGTTTGAGCTACTTTATAATTACTAAATTGGCTGCCCTAAGTTTTATGCACTCTGCCTCCACCCCAGCATCCTCACATTCCTCATTTGAGTGGTCAGCACGTGCTCAGTGGCAGGCCAGAATCAGAGATCCCCTGAACCGAGTTAACTCATTTTTTCACAATGTTAATTCTATCAATGTGAGTCTACCCCAGAATTACACAACAAAAGCAAAGTTAAAGAATACAAGCAATTTGCCTATACATACAGAAATTGTTTAGCAGATTTATGTATCTTAAGCATACACACAGCATGTGCACAGATATGTCACTCAAGAAGCGTCCCACTGGACCACTCTGGGCACCATCCCTGCGATTTTATTAATCAGCTGATTAACCTTCAAACAGACCCACCAGAACATCCAACAATCAGCACCTGAACAGAAACAAATCTTTACTGCTGTACAAGCAAGTAGTTCAAAGTGAGAGGAAAAAACAAAACCAGCACTTGAAGGTAGTGTTATTTACTGTTAGTGTTATTTTATGCAGTGCAAGCTTTCAGCTTTCAGCTTGCACTGCATAAAATTACCATTTCTAGGAGATCCTTGGAGATGGGTCTCTGGTGCTCATGCCACAGATGGAACAGGTGTAGAAGCCTGCTCACTGACATGTGAGGTTTGTCCTCCAGTTACATTGTGATGTCATCCTCCATGTCACAGCCAGAACTGGGCAGAAGGGGTAGTGATGGAGTGGTGATCTTTTTTCTTTAAGTCAAGTGTACAGCTTCCATTGTAATTCAGAAACATCATCAGGAGTCCTTAATCTTTTGGAGTCATGAGGCTAGGGGGTCATGCCTCCTGAGTATTACAAAAGCGTGAATGCAATTTCTAAAGCCCATGTATGGACCCCCAAATGCATGCAGATCAGCTGGGATTCTTTGGTTTCTAAGAAACAGGAAATCAAAGTCAAACTAACTCAAGCTCTCTAACCCCAGGAACTACAATGTCTTATACAAATAACATAACTAACATGTCACTTAACAGCATGGCACAGCTTGAGTCAGGAGGTACAGTTTGCACCAGCAAGACTGTCTTGCTTTCATCTCTGTGGGCTCCGTTCTCAGGAGCTATATGGTGGTACAAAGGAGTAAGGGGCTCCCGGCCAGCACCATCTCAGGTTCAAAGGAAAGGAAGCAGTATGTTTTTTTCCCCATTGTATCAACAAAACTCACAATAATAGCTCTAATTGCTTCTGATAGGGTCACAGGCCCATCTCTGAATCAATCACTACAGCCAAGGAAATGGGATTCTCTGCCCAGTCTTATGCCACATGCCAACCCCAGAAGCTGGGAGGTCAAATCAGCAGAAGAAGGGGACATGTTGGTTCAATATAAATCTAAGAGGCTTTATGCTGGAAGACAAGGAAGTGAGTGATGGTTACAAACTCCTGATCTACACACTGAATTTAAGTAATCTAAGCTTCTGCAGCAGAGTCTTAGAACTACAGAATGTCAGAATTTAAGGAAACAAACATAATGATCTAGACCAGTGGTTTTCAAAGTGTGGACTAGGGCCCCTGGGGGATCCTGGGACCTTCTATGGACTCACTAGGACTCAGTCATTCCCCTGCACCATTTCAGGCACTGAAGACTCCTGTACATTGGCTACAGTATATATGGTCATATGATTGGTGCCCTCTACCCTTGTCTGTAAGCTCCATATAGGCAACACTCCTGTGTGTGCCACTCCCCACTGTTTACCCACATCATTCTTTTCAGATGTTATACAATAAGAAGCTTGATTCTTGTATGGAGCTAAAACAGGTTATCACTACAACATAAACATGGTATAAACTGTAGTTAATTTACTTGGGAAAAGGGCTTTCTTAGTGCCCCTGTGCCTTAGCATTTTTGGATTGGGGCAAATTTTAAGATAAGCAGCTAAGAGGACAGAGTTGATGGTACATAATAATAAGCAGACTCAAACTTTACTAAGGCATGTGCCAGGGGAATGATGGTTGCAATAAGCTAAAAAAACCCTGAGACAAATACTCTGTTTTTGAATTTCATTTTTATATTTCAAGGGGTCACCTCAACCTGACCATATCACTCCATTTTCCATTCACCCAAAGAAGGAAGGTAGCAAGTGTCTATCTGCACCTACCAACTTACAGGAAACACTGAGAACCGAGGAACATGTGAACTGAAATGGGAGGATGGACCGGCTAGTCCACACTGTGAGAAACTAAATGGCAAACAACCCACGTTCTTCAAAACTAAACTGCAGGGAGAGGAAGACTTGGTGGGCAAGGGAAATGGAGAAGGAACTTAACAAGAAGCATAAAGAACCAGTCATTCAACCACAGAACAGGGATCTTATTTAGACCCTTATTCAATCAAAGAGAAAAAACTATTTTATAACATTTGATAATTAGTCATTTGAACATCTACTGGATATTTGGTGACTAAGGTATTAAGCTAATTTTTTTAACTTTACATTTTTTAAATCCTTCTTTCTTACAAGTACATATTGAAAAATATATGAAGTATAATAATATCCACAAATTGCTCCAAAATAGGAAGGACAATACTAAGGAGAGCTCTTGGGGGTGGGTGGGGTACACAGGGACGGGTTCATTATACTTCTCAGTCTCCTGATGTTCCATTTCATTTTCTGGAGACAGAAAATGGGTTCCACAAAAGCAGGGTCTTAGCCATTTTGTTTTCTGTTACATTCCCAGTCGCAGCACAGTTCCTGACAAAGAAGGGCTCGAGAAACATTTGTTAAATGAAGGCGAGGACACTCCCAGTACTACACATTATCCATTTCACTAGTCCAAGGTCAGCAGCAGCTATGTGGAGGGTCCTATAAAGCTAAAGCCTCTCCAGCCTGCTTGTACTGACATAAGCACTGCACACTCTGCTATGGTCAAAAGCATCTTTTTATTTTCACCCTCTTTGTCACTACGGACAGCTTAGTACATAATCTCCATTATTATGTAAATGGAATAAAAGTGGGGGGAAACCCTACCCATAGTGATCAATATATGTTTATACTATACACATACAGTATATATTATATTATACATATATATTCTCAATCTGTACTATAAGCCAGAACTAGGTATTGAGGATGCTTCATGGCACTTACATTTCTAGTGGTGGACACGCCTGGCACGCCCCTTCTCCAGTGCCCCCGGGTGAGAAGCAGAAGTGTGCACTGGGCTCCAGAATGTAAATGACCAGGTATGAGTCTGGTTTGCCATCTAGCAGATGGTAGGACATTAGATGAATTGTTTAAACCTTCTTCACCTCTATGTCTTCACTGGTAAAATGAAGAACCATTTAAGTGTTTCCTAGAGTTGGTATTAGAATTAAACATAAAGTGCCTTTCATAATGCCCAGTACAATAGAATCAAAAAGTTACTATTGTACCAATTTTCTTCCCTGGAAAATTTTAAAGAATTTGTTTTAACTAAATAAGATTACAAGTTATTTAGCTGAGCCACCTATGACTGCTCACCATCACTGCAAATTTGGAACTTGACATGATTTTGACATTCCCTGCCCTGCCTTCACCTCCCAAGCCCTTGCAGGATCTTGAAGGAGAGATATAATTAACTTCCAGAGCTTCAGGCATGCAAATAGTGGGTCTTGTTTGCAAGTCGTATCTGAACAACTTTCCATTTCCTTGCTGGCCAAGAATTCTTTGCAAGTTCCAAAGCAATACATGTCACTTGTGCCCATGCTACAAGGTATAAATGAACACATCCAACCACTGCAGGGATGGAAGAAAACAAGGGTGGGCAGGTCTAGAGGCCCAAGGTTAATTCCCAAACTTGGAGCTGTTAAAAAACAAATGAATGATCATGAAGACATTAAGAAAGTTGCACATACAAGCCAAATGGATTGTTGAAACGGTTTTGCATAAGAACCACTGTCCTCAAAAATCAGTCTGCTTCAGCTGACCAACCTCTTTCCACCATTCACTAATTCATGAATAAAGAAATGGCACATCAGCCCTCTATTTCCTCCTGAAAGTGGCCACCTAAATACCTTTCATACCTAATGTAGCATTTAGAGCTTAGGGTTTTTAAGTAAGGCAGACAATATTACTAGAGGCCATGTTTTTTTTTCTTATCTATCAATAATTTAACCTTGCTGAAAATGCCATGTTTCTTTCCATCTTACCTCTTTTGTTCCCAGACACCGAAGCATCCATGGGAATATTAAAACATATTTTGAGATTAAATGGACACTAAATACAGATGCTTCCCGGGAGAAGCATGTTCTGCAGTCCCTAGCCCATGCCAGCAAATATGCACACACTAACAACCTAAGATAAGATCCATGAAGTAGAGGAGAGAGTAATGTCTTCAAAATGCACAAAGACACAGGAAATGCATTAACTATTTTAAAACAACATTTTGGTGTCAGATGTTTTAAAAGATTATCTTTAAAAATTGAAGCACAATGTTAGCTTTGAAAAACTAAAAGCAGCAGTGAAAGAAAAAGAGTTTGATAGGTTATCTATTAAACATTTTGGCCAATAGTAGGCATTTTTTCCCCCTAGCTGACAGTCTCTCTTACCATGCGGAGAATCTGTTTAGCGTCTAAACAATACTTCTCTTCAAGAACTATCCTTAAATCCACTGTTTAAAACTTTAACCTTAGCGGTGTGGTGCTGAAGCTGGCGTGTCCTGGTTCACACAGTAACACCTCTTCACTATTCCATGTTCAGTTACTTCATACTGGTAGCTGGACATCTGCCATGGTGGTGGTATATATACACCATGGAAATCAGGGATCAAATCAGGGCTCTTTTTCCTCCAGTGAACCAGTTGTTGAACACTTACCAGCATGCTACTGAAACTAAATGTCCATCAAAAAGCAATTTTAAAAAAATAAATCATAGCATAATTATACAATGCACTTTGAAAGGTAACATAGAACTATATATTTATCAATGAGGAAAGATGTCCACAGTATTTTAAAGTTAGTATTATATACATATATTCACATAAATATTTTATATTAAGCCCATTTTAGTAATACACACACACCCCTATAGAAAAACATCTGAAAAAATATACATTGAAATGGTAAAAACATATTATTGATGTGTGGTAGGATCATGAGTGACTTCTAGTTTCTTCATCCTACTTTTCTGAACACTCCAAAGTTTTTGGAATGAATAACTATGATTTCATAATGGATAGGGGACTGCAACAAAACTTAAATAAGAAGAGATTATCATAGTAGCAATGCTAGTATAATGAGCTACTTATACGTGTATGTGACTGGGGTAATAAGAAATAGAGGGGAGTATTATTTTTAAAATGTTCTGAAATGGATTCAATATCAGACTTCCCTGTAACTTTTCAAGTCATTTTGGCCCAAAAGGACCTTCATCTGCTCTGGGCCAATTAGGTACGGCTGTTCAGTCTGGTAACACTTTGAAAAAAACAGATAATTAAGAAGAGTACTTTTCTTAGTAATCTTTCCTATCATTATACACACTGATTACATCCTTCAAGACTTGGATGTGCCCAATTAAAAGACCAGACCAACCTGACATTTATTAGTGTGGATTTTTTTTAACTCCCTCCCTCTCTAATGACTCTAAGGGCATTGTATTGGGATGCCAACAGTTTCACCATCAGGATGCTCTAAGAAGCTGGTCCTCCAAAAACCCTTTGCTGTAGCTTTTGAAGATAGGACACATGATCAACTTCACATTTCAAATGTCTATTCCCCAAAGCCTTTTAAACGTATCACCAGTGGTAACATTAGTGAGAGGAATAAGAACATCTTTACAAATAAATGACAGCAGCCCTGGCCAGTGTTCCTTGAAGCACTGGCCCACACACCAAAATGTTATGAGTTTGGTTCTGGTCAGGGCGTATGTGAGGCAATCAATGGATGTTTCTCTCTCCCTACCCCTCTCCTTCTCCCTTCTCCTTTCTCTCTAAAATCCATAAGTATGTCCTCAGGTGAGGAAATAGATAAATAAATAAACAGAAATTGATCCATTCTATTAGCACTGCCCTTGGCGACATTCTTCTGTTTCTCCTCACGTTCCCTGACTCACTCTAACCTGACATGAATTTGTGCTGCCACTCCCTGAATCCTGCCCTTTGACAAGGCTTCCTGCTTCTCAAGAAGGTGCCACATTTCCATAATCCTTGAGGGTTCCATAATCCAGGGTAATCACCTGATCAATAAGGAATTGCTTTTTCCCATTCAACTTTCTTAGACTGGCCTTGTTTTTCTTGACCTTGACAGTTTTGAAGAATACTGGCCAGGCATTTTGTAGAATGACCTTCCATTTGGGTTTGTCTGATGTTTTTCTCATGATTAGACGACAGTTATGTTTTGGAAAGAATACCAAATTGTGAGATGTCCTTTTTGTCACATCATATTAGTAGTATGTGCTGTCAGCATGGCCCATTGCTGATGATGCTGACCTTGATCACTTAGTTAAGGTGGTGTCTGCCAGCTTTCTCCACCGTAGAGTAGCAATTTTTCATTCTCTGTGTTCTAGTCTTTGCATGGGAGTCACTATGTCCACGCCACACTTTAGGAAGCAAATTAAGCTCCCTCTTCTAGAGGTGGAAGTATCAACCTATAGTACTTGGAATTATTCTGCAAGGTAGGTTTCTCTCTTCTTCCTCAAACTGGAAGGGGGGAGGGCGGGTGTGTGTGTGTCTTATAGTCTGAAAAATACGGTAATACTGAATTGGGAAGCAAGGCAGCAAACAGGAAAGAGATGAGGGGTGGGGACTACCTTATTTTCATAAGATGCACCCCCCAAATTTGGGAGAAAAGGGTGTGTGTCTTATAGTCCAAATGTAGCTTTACATTTACATTGGTGAAATATTATGTTATTTATATTATTAAATATTTTACCACATTTTTTCCTTCAACATTTTTTTACCTATTTCCCTCCTCTAAAACCTACGTGTGTCTAATGGTCAAAAAAAATACATTTCTTCCATTCATTGATCATACCAGGCACAGTGTAGACAATATTATTTTTTTTAAAAAGGTCTCTTTAGGAGACAACATTATCATTAGAATGTACACAGTAAAATAAGATAATGCAGAAGTGTCACAGAGCTAGTTAACCATGGAGTCAAATCGCCCTTGCTCCAAAGGCCTTCCTCTTAAGCACTGCACTCTTCTGCCTCAAAGCAGGCCTCCATCTAACCCTTCAAATGCCTTTGACCTAGGATGTTGTGTCAAGGGGGTCGAATGCAGACATGCAGGTGCATCTTTACTTCAAGGTTTACTCATCTACATTCCCTCCCTGACACACTAAATTTCTGGCTCCCAAGCTGTTCTCTCTTGGCATGGAGGACGTTTTTACAACTGTTGACATAATTACTACACAGGGGGATAAGCTTTCTCCCGTCTCATTTCAATACTCAGAAGTACCGTTCTACTTACATTTATGTAACATATAAGTTAATGTTCCATCAAATCCTTCCCATTGACTACAGTACAACTTTTTTTTAAAAAGGGTATGTGTACAAATAAGCAGCATCGTTACATCTACTCTTAGAATGTGAGGCTTAAATCCGTTCCAAAAATTCTCTGAGCACTTCCTCCCAGGTAAAGCAGTAACTACCAACTCATACAAAGTGCATGCTCAACCAGAGTTGGTTTCATACTACATTAATTAACACAGCATCATTCTGCAGCAACAAGGGCCCATCTGCTTTCTTGGCAGCAAAGAAGAGATGGATTTCAAGTCAGTTTAAGGAACGCTGAACCTGGAACATTTCTATCTGCACATTAAGCTGGAACTTCTTATCTAGTTCTACTTCTCAGTGTTAACTCAGCAAATCTTAACAGATTTCTTCAACAGATCACAGGAGGTCCATATTTATCCATCAAATTCCAGCATCATAGGCTAAGTCTGAAGCTGAACTTTGGAGCTGAACTAGGAGGAAGGAGGCCCATCCCACCACGGTAAGATTTTTCACTGCTGAAACTGAAAATAGTAACTTATCTACAGCTAGAGCCCCTTTCTGCATTGTTTGTGTTCTCTGGGGGCAGTGTAATCTCAAATCAGTGGCTGGACCTCTTCAAATGGCTCTTCTTGAGTGCCCTGATGGGGGACTAGAAGGAGGGTGTAAGCACTGTTGATGTTGCTATGTGGTGAGTGATCAATGCTCTGCTCTCCAATTCCAAGGGCAAAAATCTAAGCAAATTAACACGGTTTCAAGTTTAAAAGTCATATAATGGATAGGCTGTGGTAGGCAGAATAAGGGTATCCGAAAGATGCCCACATCCCCAGTGAATATGTTACCTTACATTTCAAAAGGACCTCGAGGTAAGGAGATTATCTAGGATTACCCGGTGGGCGCCACCTAATCACAAATCCTTGAAAGCTGTGGACCTTTCCTGGTCAAGAGATGGGATTGGAGGAGGAGAGATTCCCAGAAGTAAAAGGAATTCAGCCCACTGTGGCTGACTATAAAGATGGACTCACAATGGCCATGACTAAAAGAAAATGGGTTGCCTTGTGCAGCTGAGAACAGCTCACAGTTGACAGCCAGCAAGGAAACAGATTCTCACTACTCCAGTCACAACAAACTGAATATGGCCAACCACCCAAATGGGTAAGAAAGAGATCTTACCCTACAGCCTCCAAAGAGGAACAGAGACAGCTGACACTTTGATATTAGCCCAGTGAGACCCATGGAAGACTTCTGACCTTCAAAATATAAAATAAATTTTTATTGTTTCAAGCCACTAAATTTGTTGTCATTTGTTCTGGCAGCAATAGAAAACTAATAGATAGTGTCAGGGTAAATGAACCCATTCCTCAACATACAGGTCCTAGTTTTTAAAATCAAAAGGAACCATAATACTTAAATAGCACTCTACTGTATACAAACCCACTTTAGTAAGAATTGCTGCAGAACCACATTTGTGATGCTGAAAATAGCTGTTGGTGTTGGGCAGTCTCTGAGAGATCACTACCAAAGATATTGATATTAAATGACCCCAGACCACTCTGAAGGGCAATGATAATTAACACTGACCTGTGATCCCAAGTATTTCAAGTGCAAGGAGCATTTATAATGGTTTAAAAAAAAAAAGGCACAGATCCGACATGGAAGTCGTGCTTTCAGTAATGTGGACTAATAAAATGCATAATCCCCCAAATCTGGTCTGGATTCACCAGTGTTTGTAAGTGAATTGCTGTCTTATTAATCACAACAGCATCAACATACAGGTGAAAACTGTACTCCAGACATATGAGGTAATTATTTATGTAGACAAAGTCTGGAACATGTATGGGTGCAAATGTCCCTTTGTGTCCTGACCACCAGCACTATCCAGACCCATAATACAAAAACCAGAGTCATGGACTAAATACACCATCAGCATCCTGGCACATATGTGGCACAGGGTACCTCAAGGGCATCACAGTTTTTGTCATTTCTTTCTAAAGGATGAGTCTGATTTTCTCATAATTACAAATCCACCTGAGGCTATTTATATACTGCTAAAGCCACACTTGGGAAATATATTGTAAAAGGAATGCAAGGAATGACTATAAAAAAAAGTCACTTCCAGGAAAAAAAACCTAGGGCCGCTATGATTGGTATGGTTTAGTTCATTACCAACCCATGATTGCTTTAACCATGACTCCAGTGAAAACTTATCTCATGAAAAGCATGAGATTAAGTTTTAACAAAGAAAATGGATTCAAATAATCTTCTAAATATTAAATCAGAGATAACCAATAAGCTACCACACACATCACCTCTCAGGAGATATTACTTCCACCAGGCTCCCAGTCTGACTTTGTATCACACACCTTCCCAATACCAATTCAACGAGGCTCACATTTGCAATCGATTTCCAGTGTAGTTCATGAGTGACAGTATAATAGTATGCAATCCATTAAAAATAATCAGATGTTTCCATGCGATTGATTCACTGGAACACTTGCCCAAAGCTCCTCAAGAGAACAGTACTTCCAATTCCTTATTGTGGGTTGAAAAAAATGTATAAAAAGATGACAATACCTCCTTTGTTGATTATAAATCCAACTTGTGACTTCTGGTGGAAAAAAAAACGATGAAATGATTACAGTATTAAATTGAAGCCAGTAAGCAGGGAATAGTGGAGAGGTGTTGACATTAAATGGTTTTAGGAAGGTTACATAGGAACCTTTAAAACCTTTCAAAGTAAACAGTAGTCTAGCATGTAGAAACTGTCAATACCCAGCTGTGCATCTTTAGGCCAGTAACTGAGCCTCTCTGAACCTGGGATTTCCCCCTCATTTGTAAATTGAGGAGCAACTCCACATCAGATTCTGCATTCTAAATTCATGAATGCTACATGGACTAGCAATATCTCTAACCATGACTTTTGATGCTTGATAATGTTCTTCACTTCTAGCACAGAACTAGAATCAGCCTGCCCCACTGCTCTGAACACTCCTCCTTATTCCATGGACAACCTTGAGCAAGCGTGGCTTCCCTAGCAAGCCTCAGTTTCTCCTCAGGTCTACTTCTGAGGAAGAATAGGGCAACCCAGAGAGAAATTTCTATATAATTTAAGTAGTATTACTGATTACAAAAACTACAAATATGGATTAAAACCCAGAACTAGTGAGTTTAAATTCACTCATACTTGTAAGAACAGACTGTATAGCCCTGGCTGGCGTAGCTCAGTGGATTGAGCGCGGGCTGGGAACCAAAGTGTCCCAGGTTCAATTCCCAGCCAGGGTACATTCCTGGGTTGCAGGCCAGAACCCCTAGCAACCGCACATTGATGTTTCTCTCTCTCTCTCTCCCTCTCTCTCTCTCTCTCTCCCTCTCTCTCTCTCCCCCCCTCCCCCTCCCTTCCCTCTCTAAAAATAAATAAATAAATAAAATCTTAAAAAAAAGAAAGAACAGACTGTATAAAGGAAAGAAGTGTAGAGATAAAGCACCTCACCATAACCAAGCACACTGATGGATCTGACCATTCTTTTTCCAAAGTACACAATATGGAACACTTAAGATTGTCCTCTAACTGTTGACATGTGGCATACAGCCACAGTAAAGAATGTCAAGATTTTGAACAAAAAAAAAAGAACTAAATTACTCCTGCTATTAAGATATGGGCAGGAAAGTCCCAAACAAAGCAAACCAAAGTTCCACAAAGATTTTTGCAAGGCAGAATTTGCAAAGCTCCTACTAGAAAAAGCCTATGTGCATGAATGGAATTTTAGATAAAATGCCCACACTGAACTACAGTGACTTAAAAAAGATAGAAAGAAAAAAGGAAGGTGGCAGGTATTTTAAGTGTTTGTTGCAGATTTAAATTGAAAAAGGCAAATCTGAAGCATGTCACCACAGATGTGAGACCCACACTGCAATGAGGAGCACACCATCATTTTCTAATTTATATACTGTATTCACTCCTAGATTATGGGGATGTTGGGTATTAATTGTGGCAGCCTTGCTTATAATATTGTGCCAATACTCTCTTGAGAGACTTCAAACTGTCACTTATCAACAGGTTTTTAACATTTTGTTGTCATCCCTCCTGAGTGCCTTCTTCTCTGTGATGTTCCCAACCTCCTCTCTTTCTGAGCACACCTCTGTCTGCCCGCAGACGAATGTGTAACAGGGCTTCACAAGGAGCGAGGGCTTGGCCACCAGCATAAACCCCATTGAAGACCCACTCACCACCATACTTAATTGGCAGAAGTGATGTCTGCCATACCAGTTCCTACAAATACAGCTGGTTTTGGTATAGTCCTTGTGTCTTATAATTTGGCTAAGCCTAAAATTGTGCCAAGGGGGGAGCTAAGAGAGAATCTTCGAAATGGCAGTGAGACTGTCAGTGTGCATTTAACAAATTTAATAAGACTAAACACAGAAAATGAAACTACTAGGGATCGGCTTACTCACCCCTAGTAGTTTAAAAAACAATAAAAGGCTTAAAGGGAATCCTTTGTAGCCAAACTGCTAGCACTTCTCTGGATCAGGGGAACTTCACTCATCCTTTGAGACCCCTGAGTAAAGCTAGATGCTCCCCTCTCTCTCTTTGCCACAAGAGCTTAGACTTTCTGTTCCAGAAATTATCATGTGTTTTGTAGCTGTTCATTTTTCTGGCCATCTCTCTCTGGTATTGAGTAACAAGACCAGAGCTTTTTGTTCATTTCTCTATCTCCACAGGTTGGCCCCACCCAGACACACAGGAGATACTTCATATTTACTGCAATGACTATCAAGCAGACAAAGCATCTGCCTTAAAATGTAACCAGCAGAACCTCTATCTACTTCCATGAAGATATAACTGTTGAGTTTTCAAGTCTGATTATTATTCACTGTGGTGGAAGCTTAAAGCCTACACACAGATTTCCCCCAGTATATAATTATGTCAAAGAGACAAATTAAGCATGCATTATTATTTTTTTTCTTAAAACCCTCCCAAAAACTCTACAGTGGTGCTTTTATCATTCCCATCCTAATGGGTGAGGTGAGTAGGGCTGGTAGGGAACTGACTTTTCCGACATCTCCCAGTAAGAAAGCCAGTGACAGAGCCAGGACTAGACCTGTCAAGGTTCCAACACCCATGATTTACAACCTCCCCAACTCACCCAACAGCATATGTTCAACTATCTGAAATAGAAAAACTAAAACCTTGAAGGTGACTTTTCACTTAATGTGCATTTACATGTTCAAATACTTATTTAACAGGGTAACCACTATTCATCATTTATCTATTTGCAAATTTTTGTTATGCCATATGAACTAAACAATATCCATTTCTAAATCCCAATGAATTTAAAAGTCACTGGTGTAGATCTTTATTTCATTATTGCAACAAACTTTAGGGAACTACATGCCTTTTTCCACAAGTTAAGTTTGCAGACTTCTGAATGCTTTTGAGCATATCCAACCTATTTCAATCCATGCTCCCATGAGAGTGTCCTTTGGTGGGTTATCAAATAGGTGAAACCAAATGTTAGCTAACCAGAGAAACTAGTTCTCTGTGTTTCATTCTCATGCAGGAAAGAGTTTGTTTACTAACTTTCACAAGATGATTCCCTGTGGCTTTCTGTAGCAGGAGAGTATCTTTAGGTAACTACAGTACACACGACTACCTCGGTGATACAAACCCACCGTCCACTCAGCACCTTCTGCCCTGGGGGCTGGGGATACTGTGTAGCACAGTATTTCCTCCTTTCCTAGAGCTAATAGTCTTGTGCATAATTGTGGCTGATAAATAAGTAAATAAATAAAAAGGTAACTTCAGATAGCAATAACAACTGAGAAGAAAATGACAAACTGATAGAAAAGTAGAGGGATGGGTGAAGACAGGAAGATGGTAGCAAGAGGGCCATGCAGAAGTTACTTGACATAGGTAAATACAGAACTTTCTGAGGTGGTGTTGAATTTAGTGCTCAGAATCAATAAGCCATGAAAATGTCTAAGGGAAGAACATTCTCGACAGAAACTACAAATGGTGTGAATGTTCGTACTATATTCAAGACACAATACAGGAAGTCCAAGTAGCTGGAGCTATCTTTCCCTTACTGATTTCCCCTTACTGATTTGATTCCACTGTGATTGGAGAAGATATTTTCTGTATGATGCAGTTGTGTTGTTGTTGTTGTTGTTGTTTTAATTTAGTGAGGTTTGCATTATGGCTTAGGGTATGGACACTCTTGGTATATGACCTGTGAGTGTTTCAAAAAAACTTTTATTGTGTTCTATATAAACCCTCATGGCCGATGATGTTGTTATTCAATATCAATTCCCTTAAAATCTCTCCAGTTGTTCTATCAGTTGTTGAGAGCGTTGTTGAACTTTCCAACTGTAATTATGCTGGATTTGTCTTTTATTTTTCCATCACATAGTTTGCAGACCTGTTGTTTGGTGCATAAACACTTAGGATTGTTATGTCAACTTCATGGAGTGACACTTTTTTATTTTCTCTGAGGTATACTTTATCTGACATTAATATAGCCACTTTTGCTTTCTTTATTTGTGTTTCCAAGATATATCTTTAGCTATCCTTTCACAATGAACCTGGCTATGTCACTTTATTTGGCACAAATGTCTTGAACACCTGTATAGTTCTGTTTTCGTCCACCTGCCAGTCTCTGTCATGAAATTTATCTATGCACGTAGGCCATTTGCATGTAATGAAATTACTGATGTGTTGGGGCTTAAGTCTACCATTTTATTTTTCATTTGTTTTTTCTCTCTTTTTTTCCTGCCTTTCTGTGGGTTACCTGAATATTTTTAGAATTCCATTTTGATATGTCTGTAGTACTTTTGAGGGTATCTCTTTGGTATAATATTTACTTTATTTTTATTCAGGGGCTTATTATGTGTTAGATACTATGTAATTACTTTACTCACATCAAGGAAACAAGAGATTATAGTTACATCATAAGGATATTTTAAAATTCACTGGGTAGATGGTCTGGAAGGAAGAGAAGTGTCAGAAGGGCCTCTTAGTAGCAACGATAAATGTACCAGCAAGTTAATTTATATCAAGCAATGTAGAAAAGATTCACTTTCAACCCAAAGCCAATGCATTTTCTAATTCCATTCATCTGCATTTGCTGACTTTCTGATTCTTACCATTTTAACAAATAGAATTCATGAATATGATAAAAGCCATTCATGGTAAGCCAATATTTGAAAATAGATGACTGTGTACAAGAAATTAATAACTCTGGTGTATTTACTTTCACTGCCAAATAAAATCTGCATTAATATTACATTTTTATGGTGAAATACTAAGAAATTTAAAATATTTAAATGTAAATGAGAACATTCTTATTTCACACTAAGTATTTATAGGCCATTATTTGGCAGGTTTAATGATTTATATTTACAATTTTAGCACCCACTGCACCATATATAGACTCTCCTGTCCTGTGCTTGAAACCAGAATTCAGCCCTTCTGTTCAACAGCCCTGTTTCTCCCTTGTGGATTACATTAAGCCTTTAATTTATTCCTCCTTCAATTATAAATTGGCATGATGGAGAACAGGTAAAAGCAGAGCTGAAGTTCCTATCGCTACAAACGAGCAAGGCACTGCCTGCACAACCTGAGGACCAGGATCAGGATACTTGTGTTCCAGTGGTGGCTTCTCCCTGTCACCCACATCACCTCAGGCACAGACTCTGTGGTCTACCCACTCAATATTGCCAGGAGCAGAGTGTGTGGACCGGAGAGGAGTGAGGCATGCCTAGTCCTGAATAGGAGCACACAGCACCACAAAGTTGAATGAAGATGATGTATTCACTGAAAAATCTGAAAACTTGACTCCATGAATCAGGAGAGTAAACAGCTCTATTTAGCAATAGGCTGAATGGTCATGAAAAAGCTGATCTAATTTTGCATGCATGGTGTGATGCTTCTGCAGTTTCACTAGTTTCTTAAACTACCTCTAAAACACAGAGGTTGAGGCCCACTGGCTAAGTAACAGGGGAGGCAAAGAAAGGAAAAATATGAGGGAGTCCAGGGAAGACAGAACCAGGTATGTTTCCTTGTGAAGCACTGTGATATCTCAGTTCCATGGAGACACAGGTCAGATATGGGAGCACTCCTGCTAAAATAATCCCAAGTAAAATGTGGTTTCCCGGGTGGGTGCACACCTCCCTGGCCTTGCACCTCCACGCTGGGCCCTGTCTGTCATCTCTGCAAGCAGCTGGCCCACCTCCCAGAGGTAGGACAGGGCTCCTGGATTTCTCCCAGCCACATTCTGCAATGCCCATACACCTGCAATGTCACACGGCCACAATATCCATCCCTGCAGCTCACCAAAAGGCACTACCACAGCCAGTAGGTGCCTTAGTCTTTTGCTTATGTCAAACACACAGCCACTGCAAGCAACTGCTCGCCCAAGACACAGGCAAGCTCCATCCAGGCCCCTACTTCCTGGTAACAGTGTGCATTTTACCCATGGTATAAAAAACACATATGAACATAAAGCACGAAGTAACTCAAATTGGCCATTTTCTCTCTCTTATGCAATACTTTACTCTCCTTTAGACTCACAAGGTTTTGTCAGCATTCTAATCTAGGTCGGTCTACTCTGCTCATCTATCAGGTCCTGTCTGATGTTATTATCTGATGCCTCAAAGGCATAACCCTGAATCTCATGCTTCCCCAGGGTTTCTCAAACTGAAACTCTTGACACTTAGAGCTGAATGATTCTATATCATTGTGGCTTTGCCGTGCACTGTAGGACATTTAGCAGCATCCCTGGCCCTCCCCTTGTGACAATCAAAAAGTTCTCCAGACACTTCACAATACCCCCAGCATGGAGAGCGAGTCCTCACATTTGGTGAACAAATGATCCAGATCACAACTGACCTAAAATGAGTCAACTCCAACAGCAGGAGGGACGTCAGCAGTTCATTTTAAAAATAGGATCATCATCTATGTTGATAATGTAGACACAAGGGAAGCCAGTCCCGGTAATGAAATATTTAAATATCAGTGTAAGCATTTTTATCATTCCACCTTCCCACTTCCTGCTCCAGACCTCCCTACACAGAAATTTTGGTCTCAATGAAAATTTACTGCCATTTCGCTATCATCAAAACAGATGTTCCAGCTCTGAGTTATGGAGCAGTTTCCTAGAGAGCAGGAAGAAGCTGAGTTTCCCTCCCGGGTGCCTTAAGAGATAGCAAATAAACAATATCACCTTTTGTAACACCATAATTTACACTCTGGTAATGGAGGAAGTAGAAAAGGTTTAATCAAGCAAATAAATTCACACCTGTTCTCTCCTCTTTTCCTTAGTTCTGTCTCCCTTGCATTTTATAAATGTGTGGTTTTAACCTATTACTCTTTCCTGCTAAAAGAAATATTTGGACTATAGCAAAATGCTGCTATGCAATTCCTTCCTTCCTTCTTTCCTTCCTTCTTTCCTTCCTTCCTTCCTTCTTTCCTTTCTTCCTTCCTTCCTTCCTTCCTTCCTTCCTTCCTTCCTTCCTTCCTTCCTTCTACTAAGCTTCAGAGCCCACAAGGTTCCTGGGGTGGAAACAGGGGTACAAAATCATGCTGGCCAATTGTTCCTGATTTATTTCCATATATGCCTTACTATTCTCTGCTTACTTGTGGACCATAAAATATGATACAGTGAGAGACAGTAGCTTTTTGTTCAACTGTCTCCTCACCACAAATGAAAACTGAAGCATGTCTCTTCTACCAAGAAAAATGCGTATTTTCACTTCTGTGGTAAGTTATAAAAGATCGTCTCTTTGGTCTTAGGTTCTCTCCCTCATGCTCTCCCATCCTTCTTCCTCGAAGAAGTCAGGTGCCACATTATGCAGTCACTGTGTGGAGAGGTCCATGTGGCCAGGGACTGAGGTGTGCTAACCACGAGATGATCTTGGAAGGATAGTCCTGAGCCACCATAGTCGGGCCTTAGCTGATACTGCAGCCCCTGCAGACAGCGATGTGACTGCAATCTCAGTAGAAACCTTGAGCCAAGGCAGCAAGTTAAGCCATGCTCATATCACTAACCCATGGAAACTCTAAAATACAAAATGTTTGTTGTTGTAAGCTGATAAACTTGGGGGTCATTTGTTATACAGAAGTAGGTAACTAATAAACCTGCCCAGCTAGAGGCCTCCACAACCAAAATAAGAGTTAGTCAGCTGTCACTTAACTCACTCATTTCCAAGAGACTCTGTTTGCAGAAGACCCTTCACTTCAGCTCTCCTCAGCAGGTTCCTCAAGTAGAAGTCATTGCCATGACTTCTCTCTGTGGAATGTTTTTCACATTTAAGCAACCAAAATGTAATGGAAGCAAAAGGAAGTAAAGCTCAAATTTTTCACATGTTTTCAACACTTGTCTCAGAAGAGCTCAGTAAGAGAGTTTCAGGGTCAAAAATATTTTGACAAGCTATGCATTCTTCCTGGAGAACACTAGGATTTCTTACCATGTTGAAAGCTCTGAGAATCCTGCAAAGGAGCTCTGCTAAACATCAAAACACTCTCCACACACCAAGTATCTCCCACAAAGGTCCTACTGAACCAGTATAAATGACATACTTGAGGGAGCAGAGGTCTAGGGCAGCAGTTCTCAAAGTGCAGCTTTAAAAGTGAGTAAAAACGCACTTCACACAGGTCTTTGTCTTATTTGACAGGGTGCTTCCCACTGCAGATCGCAGCCTATTCTAAAAGCATGAAAACCAAATGATGAATGGAGTGATACTGATTATTATTTACCACTCTTTTCTCTAAAGGACATGATGGGGGCCATGAGTCTACTCTCACTTCAGATTTCAAGGTTAGAGAGACATCAGCTTTCTCGGTGGCTGTGTATAAAACTGCTCAGCCCTTTCTTTCTTTCTTTCTTTCTTCTGCCAATCAAAATCCTTGGGAGCACAGTGCAGTAGTTAAGATGATGGGCCTTGGAGTAACTCTGAACTTGATTTCTGCTCCATCACTTACTATACATGTCAGCTAACCCCTTTATCTAATATAAAATATGGATAACAAGACCTACCTTACTGGATTAGATATTTATGTTTAATTTTGGCACAATGCCTGGCACAGAGTAGGCACTCAATACATGTCACCTACTTGGTACCATTATCATCACGCAATACATTAGATCTTAATTAACCACTCTAACTTTCTAACAGAACCCCAACATCACAACACATCCCAACCATGTCATTTGAAACTACACAGGTGCCATGTCCTTGCTGTCTTTGCACTGCCAGATGGAAGAATCTGATGCTTTACCTTCACCCTCACGTGGTAGCTCTTAGCTCCTGACCCTCACCTGTCTCGGCCTTCTCTAGTTTCCAACTGCAGGCAATGCCATAATAACCACCTCAGTTTTAGAAGTTTCATAGTCGTTTGCAAAAGGTAAGCTTTGCTGTTTTGCTTCCAATATCATTCACAAGGCCACCCAATATTTTACTGTGGTCTAGAAGACAGATTAACCTACAAGGCCTATCAGAGCCTTTTGTCCTCCTTATCTGGTTCAGAGATGAAAAGTAGGTAGATGGCCATGCTTAAAAAGTTAATTCTTTCACTAAATTTAGAGATCAGAGCTACAAAGCAGTGGTAACAATGCTACACTCAGCTCCGTGCTTGACCAGCTGAGAACCCAAGGAAAACTGAGCAGGTGTGTGGAAGATCAGGTGGCTGCGCACACAGGATTTGCCAGCTCCATGCTAACACTAACAGAAGGCAATGGTTATTTAAAAGTGCTATTTTCAAGATGCTCACTAGAAGCTCTAAAGCTGACTACAGGCTGTCTGGAATGAGTGTCATTCAGAGATGCAAGCCATGAGGTAATGTGGTCTCCAGTGAATTAACACCCGGAAAGAGAAATTTCACTCTATACTCAGCAACATGGCAAACTCACATCTAAGTTGAGACACACATGCAGCTTGGCCTTTGAGTGACTTTAATAAGGTATGTAAGCTCTCTAAGCAACACTTTCTCCTTTATAAAACCAGAGTCATGGTCTGGACTATGTAGGTTGTCAGTGGTAAATTATGCTCTTCCACTAATGACATATGTAAGGACAGCTCCATAAGGGTCCTTATATTAATCCCAAGTAGTAACTGGCTCAAAGTACCAATATTCATGGTCTCCAACATGTTCCAAGCATTTACTCTGTAAAAACATGTGTGCCATACTTTCTGCCTCATCACAACCCTGACGTAGGTCCTGTTATTATTCCTACAACAGATGTGATAACAGCAGGCCTGAGAGGCTAAACAACTTTATTCACCCAGCTAGGAAATGCTGGAGCTAGGATTCAAATCTGAGGTTCTAGCCATTGTAGCACACTGCCTCCCTGAGGAAGCATTTCATACATATTTGTGAAAGAAAGGATGAACTGTCAAGGACAATTATTTGGTTTTTATCCTGTAGCACTTTCTTTTTTCCAAAAAAAAAAGAAAACATTGATTTGTTCTCCTTGCAGATTAAAAAGAGCAGCAGCTTACTAAACACCAAACACATTTCTTTATACTAATTTTAAGACAATTACTTCCTGAACCAAATTTTTACTACCCAAGGGTGGGTACTTATTTCAACACTGCCACTTAATGACATGAGGGTCCAAAAAGCAACAGCTGGTCACTACAGGCAATTTTTATTTTGTAAGTACAAAAATCCCAGAGGCTAAAAGAGTGTAGCATAACGAATCACAAATCAGAGACAGAGCCTTTGACATAAGGATTTAAAGCTCAAGAATTTCAATGTACTTAATAACATGAAATCTGAGACAGATGGCGGAATGCCTTAAGAAACCCCAAATTGTTAAGGTTATCCCGGATGGAAACTACTTAGCTGGGTTTGTATTTCTTCTCCCTTGATCAGAAAATGGCTGGCACCACCTGGTGGTTTTTCCTCTAAAAATCGAAGTCCCCATGAGCCAAAAAACTAAGATCTGAACCATATTCTTGCTGTCAACGAAACTGACCTTACTGAAGAAAGCAGTCAATCATTAATTTATAATTTATTCATGTAATTCTAACTGAAGTGTTGAACAAATTTAGTTTTTATCTAAATAGAAATATTCTCACCTCTACAGTACTCCCTTAAAAATAGAAAATAGATTGTCCTGGCCAGTGTGGCTTAGTTGGTTGGAGCATCATCCCATAACCAAAGGGTTGTGGATTCGATTCAGTCAGGACACATACCTAGGTTGCAGGTCCAATCCCCAGTCCAGGCACATACAATACCTGGTCTGGGCACATAAGGGATGCAACCAATCGGTGTTTCTCTCACACTGATGTTTCTCCTTCTCCTTCTCTATATCCCTTCCTCTCTCTCTAAAAGCAATGAAAAAAATGTCCTTGGGTGCGGATAAAAAAATAGAAAATGTCCCCAAGACTCACACCCAGGACAGTGTAAATGCTCCTGAACTTACACACAGCCTGGGTACCACCAACATCATGCATTCAATCAGGCTGAGGATGGAAAGATGCTTTCCTATAAGTTAAACATACTTGCAGCGATGCTACACCATGGGGTACCAAGCTCTTCACCATTTTACAGATGAGAACACTGAGACTCAGCCTGAATTTGGAACCTGTTCCAGAACTAGGATGGAGTGACAAGTAGCATATTTAAGATTTAAGTGCAATTTTGTCTGTTTGCATAGTCCTGGCTATGCTGTGATTTGCTTCACCTTGATGGGCATGATGCCCACTAATCCTCACATAGTACATGAAAATGGATGAGTTCTAATGAACGTTTGAACCCCATTAACTAATGGCAGTCATGTTAAAATTCTCCTTTGCTGGCAGTCCTAGTGAGTCAAGGTGCAGTTGTGCTAGACACATACTAGGTGCTCAAACATTGCTGATTTCTTAGTTTAAGCTCGGTTGACCTTGGGTAGCTCTGAAGCACTAAATGTTCTTCCCTTATGGAAGCACAAAGGGATAACCAGAGGGTAAGAATTATCCAAAGGGTAGGAAGGACACTTGTCAAATTTATGACCAGCATCAAGACGAAGATAAAAATTAGAAGAAATCCACTTTTTCCAACCACATGTCTCTGAGTTACTAGAAGTGTAGTAAACATGGAAACTGTGTGTTATCCTGAATGAACTTTCAAGTAAAGAAAATCAAATGGGAAATAGCAGAGACAGTTAAAGGTGGGCAAAGAGAAGGGACCTAAAATATTTCACAGCCTCTGTTGGTTCTGGACAATCTTAAATAGATGCTCCAATTGATGTCCTATGGACTGGCAACCCACTTCATTACTTCAGTACATTTTCCCTCACCCAGGGACCCATTATTGCTCAGCTTCACCATAACACATTTACAGAAAGCTGACAAGCAATCTTTGAGCAAAATGAACTGGAAATGAATGACTTGCATAAAGAAAATGACAGTTTCTTTGGGAGAGTTACCAAGTTTATGTTGTATCCAGTTTGTGTGTGCATGTTTTCCTTCTAAGCTGAAAGTTTTTATTGAAGGGAAGAAATTGCCGTTGCTGGTGTGTCTCAGTTGGTTAGAGCATAGTCCCATACACCAAAAGGTTAGGGCTTCAACTCCCGGTCAGGGCACATACCTAGGATGCAAGTTTAAAACCCAGCCAGGGCACATTGCAAGGCAAACAATCAATGCTTCCCTCTCACATTGATGTTACCTGCCCACCCCCTCTCTCTGTTTCCTCTCTCTCTAAAATCAATAAACATTTTAAAAATAAAGAAAGAAATTAACCTTGAAATTTATTGAGAGAAAAAAGTCTACGGTGGAGAGAATGGGAGGAAAGGCAGCTGGGTAGCTTGTGTTTAAGAGCTTGGCTGCTGGACCAAAGTTTGAGTCCTGAATTTGAGCCCTGCCACCCACACAGGGAATGCTCAGGGCAAAATTACTTAAATCCTCTGAGCATCAGGTTCCCTACCTTAAAATGCAGACTTCCTGCACCCTGGCCCTCTGCCTCTTCCTTCAGGTACAGGGAAGGTAAACACACCCCTGCCTCCTCTCTGATAGGTAAGGTGGGGCTGTATGATTAGTTCTGGTCAATAAGTTGTATGCAGAGGTGTGGTGTGTCCCTTCCAATCTAAACACAGAACCACAGATTCAAGACCATCCAGAGCCTGCTTTTCCCTTGTGCATAGCAATGTTGGAACAGGCCTCTATGTCAGTCAGAGTGACTAGGATGAGCAGGCCTGCTCCCCACCCACTCACATGTTTGATGCACATGCATCTTGACCTAAAAACAGACCTTTTTTTACAACACTGGTATTTGTGGAGTGGCTGTGGCTGTTACTGCACATAATGCTGACTGACTACTTCATAAGCTGCTTGTACGGAGTAAATAAAATAGTGCTAAGATGTCTGTAAGTGTTCATTGAGTGACCTGTTCTCCTTCCTTCCTCCCATCCTTCCATCTTTCCTTCTTTCTTTCTTCCTTCCTAAGGAACAAGCACTTCTCCTAGACAGGTACAACATGGTTAGTACTGCAAAGTTATGCTGGGGGATATTTTACTTTACACCTAATAGAGAAGGAACTTAACTGAACTAAAATATAAATCAATAAGCATTTTCTTTCCTTTTTTTCAGGTTCCACTGAAGATTTAACATTGGTTTTTAGAAAGTGTAAAAATTTAACCCCAAGGAAACCAGCTTTCCCTCTCAGGATTCGGCTTCAAACTAGAGCACTTCTTTGCAATATAGATAAATAAGTTACTTTAGTAGTTTGGTACAAAGCAAGAATACACATCAAAAATTAATACACAACGGTTGAGGGCTATGTTATATTTTTCCTATGAAATAACTGAAATTAGAAGTGAAGTAAAATATCACCAGCCAAACTCATCTGGATACCCAGTTTCTGTACAAAAATAATGCTAATTTTAATTCACTACTGGGGGAATGCTCTCAGATTTTGAACTAGTGTTCCATCATGTTCTCCATTACAGTAAACGGCCCCTTCACTGCCCACTTTAACAGGCAATCAGGATGACCAACTAGTCCCATTTTGTCTGAGACTTACCCAGTTTTAACACCCAAAGTCCTGCAAACCTGGGAAACCACTCAGTCCCAGCAAACCAGACAGTCCGGGACTGTCTCAGTTTTAAGTAAGTCTGCATCCCAGAAGCACCCTCAACCCAGGACGAGCCAGCATGGTCGGCCACCCTAATGCAGAGACAGCCGTAAGCACAAAATAAGCAAGACACCTCTCCTTGGGGTGTAAGGTACAAGGGAGGGGCATTACATTATCTAAAAGAGTTTTACTTTAAAACAAAGATATGTAACATTACTATACAAATTCTGAGTCAACTTTTAGGAGAAAACTCAGGTGGTCAAATTAAGGTTGAGCATTCTGGCCTGTTTTTACAGGGGCACACAGGTGGAAAAGCCTGATAAGCAAGACAGCAGAAGAAAAGCCACAGACACAGAAACACCCAGGGTGCCACGTTCACGCACTCCCTACTTTGCTGCATCAACTTAGCCCTGTCATTTAAGCTCTCTAGGCTTCAATCATGGTTTCTCGATTTTAAAATCCTACCCAGAAGAAGGCAGGGACTTTGCTTTGTTCATTGCTGCATTTCCAGGACCTGGCACTATGCTTGACACAGAGGAAATGCTCGCTCTGTAGTGTGTTAATGAGTGCCTACATTTCTACATCAATGATAAAACTAACACCCATATGAGCATCACTGACATTCTCAAAGATTAAATATGCAGAAGTGTTCTGCATGGTAATAAGGGCAGTATGAAAGTAATTTCTATTACTTCTACAAAGCTCTTTATTATCTTCTTTCTCCATTTAGTGACTCCTGGATTTTGTTGAGTAGCAGTGATGGAGTGTAATTTGTAGACTTCAGTCAGGGAAAATCTATTAGGCCAAGTTAAACATTACAGTAATCTCTCCTTATCTGCAGTTTCACTTTCAGCAGTTCCAGTTGTCTGCAGTCAACCATAGCCCAAAAATATTAAATGAAAATTTCCAGGAAGAAACAATTCATAAGTGTTAAACTGCACGCCATTATAAGGGGCGTGATGCAATCTCAACACATCCCGCTCTGTCCCGCCCAGGATGTGAATCATTCCTTTGTCCAGTGTCCCTACACTGTTAATGCTCCCCAACTGTCAATCATTAGTACCAGTCTCAGTTATCAGTATAATAGTCTTGCGTTCAAGTGACCTTTCTTCTACTTCACAACGGCCCAAAGCACAAGAGTAGTGATGCTGGCAATCTGAATTATAGGCCAAAGAAAAGCCAAAATAGCTTCCTTTAAGTGAAAAGGTGAGTGCAGTACAGTATTTTAAAAGAGTGAGAGAGCACATTCACAGAACTTTTGTTGTTATAATTGTCCTATTTTATTAGTAGTTATTGTTGCTAGTCTCTTACTATGGCTTATTTATAAACTAAACCTTACAGAGGAATGCATGTATAGGAAAAAGCATAGTATGTACAAGTTTCAGTACTCTCTGTGATTTCAGGCACCCACTGGGGGTCTTGAAGCCTTATCTCCCACAGACAAGGCGGGTCTATTGTTAAACTTATGAGGCAATATATGTTTGGAAATACTTTCTAAAATATACTGAAAGAAATCAAATGTTTATACTCAGTAATATCAAACAAAGTTTACTCAAAAAGTTTGAAGACATGTGCATCATAGGGAGGAAGAAACTGCAGTTTGATCTACCAGGAAAGGAGAGAAGGAGAAAAATTCGACTGGCATGTGAATGAAGGCTGAGGGGGACCACAGTTTACCTCTCCAAAATATGTCTTTGGGATATTCATGGTTGTAAGCTAGTTATTTTTAAGAAATAAAGACTCAGGAAAAAAACCTTTGATCTCCTCCCTAAGTGCCTAAAAGGAGTTTAGATAGGGGACCAGCACTAGGAAGGGAGGTATCATCACAGGAACTACAGTTTAATATGAACTCGTGTGTGATAGTCAGGGAGGAAGTCCTCTCTGTAGCTGCCTGTTCCACATGGCCCAGCAAACACCTACTTAGCAACATGTGCTTTCCACCTCCATGTGAACTACCTTCCTGCCCTCTGAAGTCCCAGAAAACTTCCCCCCACTTCTCCATAGCTCCAGATGGCACATAACCCTCAACAGCCCAATGTGTAAACTGGTCTCATATTCCCATGTTGCCCCCACATGTACATCCACACTAAATTTTGGACAGTTTCTCCTGTTAATCTGTCTCATGTTAATTTGATTATTAGCCCAAACAGAAGAACTTAAAAAGGTAAGAGGAAAATTATCTTTTGGCCTCCAAAAGGCCAAAAGCTGAGACAGTGTGAGGAAGGTTTTTCTGTAGGGAAACAAGAGAACACATCGAGCCAGGGTGGGAGGACCCCAGAGCACCTGGCCCAGGGCAAGATCTCCACTCCTCCACCTGGTGGGGCTAGCACCAGCCTAAACACCAAGCATTCCTGGGTCAATGCTATCTACACCTGCCTTTCTTTTTTTGTCCTTCATATAAGGAAGAAATCCGAGGCAAGGTTATTTCAGGTGACACAGCATCTAGTAATGGGAACACATGCTGTCTGGGATGGGTATCAGATTTGAGCCTGCCCAGAAAGAGAAGAGGAGGATAATGAGAAAATAAATTTTATGTTTAACCACTGTCCCAGCATTATGTTTGGGACTGTGGATCAAATGTGAAACTCCACCTAACAGGTAAAACCAAACACTAGATGTGTGTATATAAACACATCCATAACCATTACCATTTTTAAAAAAAAATTGTTAGAAAACATGTCTGACACACATATTTGAAATTATTGGCAAAGTATTAGAAAATATTTATGGTTGTTATTTTGATACACATCATCAACATCCGAGTTGATTCATAACTCAAAGTTCAAAAAGGGCTCTTTTGAGATTTACGATGTTCTCTCGACAGCCCCACCTGACATGGGTGCAGCAAACAGCTGAATGGAAACTGTAAACATTACCTGGCCTGCATGATAGAAAGGAACAGGTTCACAAGTGCACTGTGTAATGCACTGATGAGTGAGTTCCTGGAAGTAATAGGGGACTCAAAAGTTGGAAAAATTTAGTTTAAGATAAAAAGTTACAAGCCTAGTAAGTAATGTATACGTTAAAGCTTTTGTTTCAGAAACTACAGATAGATAAGGGCCATCCTGACTCCTGGGAAAACAGCCGAGCTCCTGGGGCACTGCTGAAGATTACCACCTGGGGATAAGGGAGGCATTCAGGCCTTTGTGTTCTGGGAAGAGACAGACGACCACCTGCCCCTGGGAGCAGCTAACTGCCCAGGACAAGAATGTTGCCCATTTCTTTCACCTAATCCTCCGTGAACTTCAAAGCCCCTCACTGTACCTTGTTTATTCCCGGCTATAAAAACCTTGGCCTGGAAAGAAAAGGGAAGATGGTCTGTTAGGGTAGGAACCCACCATCTTCTCAGATCGCCCATAAAGATTCAGTCACTGTCATTGCTTACTGGGTTTGGTAGTGACAAGCAGCCCGAACACCCGTGTCTTTTCTGGTTTCAGCAGGGTCAAAATCTTACCTCATTCTTGTATGGCTACCCTGTGCTGATAAAATTTTTAACACAAGTGCCCTCTCAAAAATATCTCAATACCAAAAATCTAAAACACACCACACTTTTCTCAGCTGCTGGGGTGTTCTGATGTGTCTTATTCATTTATCTGCTCTGCCCACACTGCCCTCCTCCCTCAGGTTAATATTAGGGAAATGTAGGCTGCATTTCTCGATCAATAAATGAAACTCAGATTTGTCCAAAAAGGGCAGCTGGATGTCAAAGAAACAAAAGCAGAATCCTTTGAAATACCTGACAAAAATAATTTGGTTGTGTGAAAATTCTAGCCTATTTAAAACTATACATATTTTTAAGCATACAAAAAGCAAAGAAGCATAAATGCAACACACTTTCTCTTTTCATTCAAAACACGCCATCCCTGACAGCTATCAGACAGGAAGGGGACTGCAGAGCAAGGTGGAAAAGGTGAAGGGATTAGTAAAAAACTGCAAACACAAAACCTCATAGACACAGACTATTGTATGGTGATTACCAGGGAGAAAGGAGCTGGGGGAGATAGAAGAGGGTAAAGGTGGAATAAATGGTGATAGAAAGGGACTTGACTTTGGATGGTGGACACAAAATACAATATACACATGATATATTATAGAATTGTACACCTGAAACCTATATAATTTTATTAACTAATATCACCCCAATAAATTCAATAAAAAGGAAAATGTAGGCCATTCCAGTAACTCAGTGCTTTATATATAAAAACAACTATTTTTTAAATAAATGAATGAGTGAGTGAGTGATAGGCATCTCTCTCTATTCACAAAGCTCAGGAATCCCTATGCCAGCAGTTTCACGCCACAATTTCCATATAATTTAAATAAAGAGCCTACCAGGTAAATAAAAAGTGGTTTCAAAGGCCAGATTTAGAAGAACCACCCTTTCTGCAAAATGAATAACTTTCAAATATGGTCACAGAAAACCTCAAAGCTAGTCTTACAAACACCACTTCAGGAAGCCCTGCCAGGGGGAATTTGCATTGGACCTCCTCCCCGAGGGTGCCCAGTGAAGTGGCTTCTGCAAACGAAGCACAGACTTGAAAACAAAGCTAGTCTCTGCCAACTAAATGGGGTGCTATGTCACGGGGCTCGACTGGACCCATAACCCATGGTTCCCACACCTACCAGGGCCTCACTACAGAAGAAGGAAATACACAAAGCCCACAACTGAGGGAGAATCTGGCACCTCAACAGTCTGAACAGTACCCTCTGGTCAGGGGCCTGGAAGGGAACATACATAGGTCACCCATCTGCTGGGTATCACACAAGAGGGGACATGCTGGCTGCAGCTGGAGATGAAACTGAGAGTACCTATGACTTTCACTAAATTTAGCTTTAAATCCTAGCTCTAGAAATCAGCTCTCTGTGTGTCTAAACCCTTCAGCAACCTAGCCTTTCCCCCAGGTAGTCAGCAACCCCAGAGGCAGGAGAAGACAAGAGCCCAGCCCTGACTAATGGTCACAGGTCTGGACCTCTGGCACCATAAAGACAACATCTTGACCTAAGTTATGTTTCAGTTCCTGAGCCCTAAGGTGGAACTGACTACTTTCCCATGAGACCAGACAGAGGAAGCTGTCTAGAAATAATTCATTATCCTTCCCTCACATCCCCACTGGTCAGCTCCCAGAACAACCCTGAGCCCCTAACCCACCATATCTCGTGATTTTACCCTACAAAACCTGTATTTTACACACATTAGCTTGGCCTCTATATTGGCCAATCCAATATTAAACAAGTTTTCTTTCTATACTACAAACTCCTGCCTTTCTTTGAGCCAATGCAAACCCCAAGAAAAAAATTGGAGTTTCAGTAACAGAGGGACAGAGAAGATATGCCACACCTGAAGGATAAAAATTACTAGTTAACCTCTGGGCTGACCAAGTAAAACCTGCCCAAATCCACAGGGGTGTGAGTTCCCAGCCTCTAGAAGGAACATATCACCATGAGGTTGTGACAGGCTGTAGGCGCCAACCCAGAACTCACTCTTGTCTCACTGCTCGTGGAGGGAAGCGGAAATTTCATGGGAGGCAGAGTGGCAAGCTAAACGACTGCATGTCCCAGTGTCCTTCACAATGAGGTGTCCATAGAGCTATTGGGTGAAACTTGAAGCAAAGTTCTTTAAAAGACCGTATTCCCTTCCTGTTTCTTTTGTCTTGAACTCCATCCAGGAGCCTCCTGTGAGGTAAGGACAAGGGCCTGACAGAGGGGCAGCAGGACAGAGAGCAAACGTGGTGACACTGTCATGCACCTGACATTCTGGCCCCTGGCCCCTGGACTCTTCATTTCCTGGGAGAAATGTCAATCTTGTTTAGGCTACTATTTTAGAGTTTTTGTATTATCATCCCAACACAATTTCTAACTGACATGGAGCCCTAGGGGCTTCTAAGGTCAGTCAGAACACTGATTCCCGGGGAAGCAATAAGGACACACAGTGAGAGAAAGCCCATCTAGGGGCTTTAAAGTTTTGATAAGGATGTGACCACTGGCTCTGCAGCATTTGAGAGCTGGCTCTCCTTAGGCAAATATCTTGACTTAAACAAACCAGCAGGCCCCAGCTTTCCCACCAGGTCCTCCAGTAGCACTACCTTCAGAAAGAACACCTGGGCTGCATTGAATTGTTTACCTGAAGCACTTCCCACACAGTAAAAGGTGTCAAAGGGAGTAGAAGACAGGGTGAGTCCACAAAAGGAAAAGGGCTTCTGGAATGTCTGCTTTGAGATCTGCAGACAAGAGATTAACAGCATCAAACAACTGTGAGGAAATGTAACCCAGTAAATGAAGTCAGAAGGAGGGAGATGGCACAAGTAAACTGGTAAGAACCAGGCGTGGACACCTTCACTTGCTTGGGCCACAGACAGTCGCCAGGAGCTTCTCAGGGGCCAGGGACCCATGGCTCGGCACCTCAGGCTTGATGGTGAGCACAAGCATGCATGCACACATAAAGGCTTTGCTCTTCAGGGTGTACTGTCTCTAGTGCAGTACAACAGAACTTTCTGCCATGACAGAAATATTTTAGATCAGCATTGGCCTTTATAGTAGCTATAGAGCACATGAAATTTGGCCATTATGACTGAGAGAATGAGGATTTCTTTATTGCATTTCACTTTCAGTTATTGATATTTCAATTTAAATAGCCACATGTAGCTAATGGCTACCACAATGGCCAATGAAGGTCTAGGCAGAGTGTGTAGGAAATAGCCCTCACCCTGAGGAGAAGGGAGGGAAAAGAGGGAGAGCAGAGGACCCAGAGGAATGGAGTGCAGGTCTTCCCTCAACATCCCTCACATCCTCATAACTTGCTGTACCTCTCAGATACCTCATGAGTTCAGCTTTTTCATTCCTAACTCCTCCAACCTTGAAACATGCCTTCCCGGGTAGAAGCTAAAAATGAGTGGCAGATGGTGACAAACACTGAAGGTGCCCCTCTTCAAGGAACTGTCTACCAAAGGACTGAGTCGACGAACTTGGGTGCCCCATCCAATTTAGTCCTAACTGCATGCAGCCTGGTGCTGCTCCGTTCCCACACTTCCCTGCAAGAATGACAAGGTCGCCTTCCCATCAGGTGACAAAAATGCTGCAGTACTATAGAAAACAAGGAGTCTCCGAAAACACACCAGCCTTTTCTCCTCTCCATTCTGACATGTTTCGGATGAATAAGTGAGGATGTTATATGTTAAGCCTTCATGTCAACAGCATTTTTTCAAGATCAACTTGCCCCCACTGTATCAATGCCTGGGGCATGGGGCAAGGAGTTGATGGTCTCAACAGCTCTGTAAAACTGGAGTCATTCTAGACACAGCCAGCAGCGCACCACAGTCAGCAGCATGAAGAAACAGTACCTTCTCCCTCCAGAGGAGCTCAGGGGTGAGCTGGGGTTTCAAGGATGCCTAATGGTAGGGGGCTGCAAATTGCTCAAAGTGATACAAGGTGCAGCCAAGAGGGGGGCGGGTCCCAAAAAGGGATTTGGAATGGGATCCAGAACTCAAGGTGTCTAGGAAATATTAGAAAGACATATAAGATGTCCTCACCCCTTCCCCTCCACAGTTGTGAGTTGCGGTAAGGGTCACATGGAGCAGGAACATGCAGGGCTGTTTTGTACAGCAACAGCTTTGCAGCTAATCCATGGCATGGCTATTTAACATATCTATAGCCTTTGGCTGGTCACTTAAATATGTTAAATAGCTGTGGTCATGCTCTGAGCCAGGGGGGATGGAAGGAACTTTCCCCCAAGATGTAACTGGGGGGCAGGTCCCCCTGGTTACAGTGCCTGCGTGGGAGCTTGGAGAAGATTGGTGCCATGACATGGGGCCGCACCTGCCCAGACTCACAATGGCAGCCCAGTGGACTTGGAATAATACAGGAATGCTGGCAGGTGTAACTGATTGTAAGAGGATTCAGAAATGGGGGTACAGAGGAAGGCTGGTGTGGGGATTTAAACCCAGACACAGCAGCCATTAGACAGAGAACCACAAAGTTTTGCCAGAGTGGGGACCCCTGCAGCCATGTGAGGGAGAAAGCTACGAGGCTTTGCCAGATTGGAGACCCCCACAGCTTTGGTGGAGAGAAGAATACTGCAGTTTTGGCCAGAGTGTAGGTCTGGTAGAAGAGGACCACGTGGCTTTGGGTTGCTCCCTTTGACTGTGTGGCTTGGGAAGCAGAAGAGACTTTGCCTGGAAGAAGGGTGAAGGAACTCTTGCCAGTAGGCCATGAGGTACCACATGGCTTTGGATTAACTGGAGATCCTGCCTGGACGGCAACACAGCTGACAGTGTCAGGAGCCTGAAACATGGGACATTTGCTTCTTTTCCTGAGTTATGGTACCCCGAATTAGGGCAGGGGGAGAAGGAAGCACTGTGGGAGTCTGTGGGTATCCTAAAGGATGTTGATATTTTAATGAAGATGTTAAGTCACTACTTTAAGTCTGCATAGCTTTAAATAAACATTCCCTTTCCTTTTCACAAATCTCTGGCATTGAGAGAGGTCTTTCCTATAAGGCAGCGGACATAACAAACCTGGGGGGTTCCTTTCGGTAATAGTATATCATCCTCACTCCCCTTAGCTCCTTGTGTTCTGTAACAAAAGGGCTAGCCTTCCTTCTCTTGAAACCAAGTGATATATTAGAAATTATCAACTAGTCTGCCAAAAATACAGAGCTCACAAGAAAACCAATATAACCTGATTGCTCTGTTCACCTGACAGAAATCAGTGAGCCAAAACAGAGGTGATGGGCTTCAGTGGGGCTCCTGGCCGCTGTACATGCACAAGATGCGCCTGGCAGAAGGGCAGCCCTTATTTCCCAGTGAGAACTGGCCTTAGTTCATTGGGTCAGTGGCAGGAGTCATGGTCAGCAGCGTTCTGAGCTGCAAGTAGAACAAGTCTGTGCGAGGGCTGGCAAGCAGTTTCTTGGGGGGAGAAACGTGGAAATATGGCACAGAATCTAAGACTTTTGGAGTTCATGAAACATCAAAATACAAATATGATGCCAAGCAATCTATGATTTCAGATATGTCCTATTTTTCACATTTAACTACTTAAAAATTTATAAAATTATATAATTATCACCCTAAGATTGTTTGCAAATCAGAACACTTTATCAGGGCTATTTTCTAATTCAAACTTCCTAATCCTCGCATGTCTTCAGCCAAAGTCAATGTCACCACCCCCAATTCACGTGGGAGAAAGCACCGTTCAGAGTAGAGAGGCTCTGACTTCCCCGCAGGGCTTTCTGATAGATCATATATTGTGGGACACTGGTCAGCAAGGCTGTGGTTTTTAGCTCTTTTGTCTAGTATTGCCACCAAGGAAGAACCTGAAAAGAACAGCAGATACCTCCCCAAATACGCCTCTCTGGCACAGAATTATGTTGAACTGGTTATTTTAAAGAAATGACAGACACATAAGAACTCTGAAAACTGAGTAAAAGTTACCCTTTTATAAGAGACATTTATATTTACAAGGGAAATTTCCATTTGTAAGTGTCTCGCTCTGGGTACCAGGAAGAGGAAGATGACTAAAACTCTATTATCAGTGGAGGAGCCCAGATGTAAATATTCACACCCTCATCTACTGGACTTCTCCTGGCCACCTCCCATAACTGGCCTTCTTCCCATCCACAGCATCTCTTTTGTCTTCAGCTGGAAACAGTTTTTAAAGTGATAGCTCGGGCCATTTCATGGAGTTACTCAGTCTTCCTAGGTATTGCCCGTGTATATGAAAGTATTAAACTTGTTTGTTTTTCTTCTACAAATCTCTCTTTTACTACAGGAGGGAGGGTCTCAGCCAAAAATCTAGAAGGGTAGAGGGAAAATTATTTTTCTTCTCCTACAAACCTAAAAAGGCATAAACCCAAAATGCTGCCTTTCATGAAATGGCATGAAAGGGCCCTCTGGGACAGGGCTTTGCAGTAAGAATCCAGATAGGTAGCGGTACAGTCTGCCACCCACACAGACTGGACGGACACAGGTAGGTCCTGCTTTACCTGAACTGGATTCTTTTCACAAAGGAAACATTGCTAACACCCCTTCAGGCATTTCAGAGCAGACAGAAAGGGAAGAAAGGAACAAATTGGCCTAGCTACACACATTTTGATGATTAAATAAAGGTTCATGAAAATGCAGTGTTTTCAACAGTGTTAATTCTAAAGTGATGATAACAAGTACAGTATTTTAACAATGGCCTAAGTATAAGTGTGATCATTACCATCGAACAGAAATTCATACCAACAGCTTCTAGATGATTACAGAAGAAACTCATTTGCTCCATGTTCACGTGATAAGACGTGCTGCTATAAATTATGGAGCTAAACAATGTGATTAGGAAAAATATCCTGGCTCACATCCATGACACAAGCCAGTTGCTATGGAGACAATACATCAATGGGTCTCTGCTGCATTCAACTAATTTTTAATCTTGCTGATCTGTGAGTCTGCTTGGCTGGGTAATGCTATTAATAAATATGAAATAATGAGAACAAGGATTTTCCAGGTTCTAGTATGAGACAATTAAATAATTGCTTCTTCTCAACAGGAATCAAAAATTCCTTTACTTTGAACTCTACTGTACTCTTATCTCTTCATGGGGCATATTTGAGACTATCTGTTTTTTTGAGAAGAGGAAAAAGGAGGACAATTACATTCGACCCTAAGGCTTTACTTTTTAAAACCACCAAAGGCCTGCTTTTCTCATCTCTGCAAAAAAAACCCTCACCTGCAATCGGGGGCAAACATGGCAATTTTCAACAATTATTTTATGCAAATATATAATCTCCAATTGCACCTACACTAAAATAGTTATAAACCAGATCCTATTTTCTCATTGACTTGTACTATTATTTCAGAGTTAACCCATTTTCATTTCTGAATGAGCTAACACCAAGTTTCTCTGCATCTATCACAAATGCAATTAGACTCTTCAAACTTACAGAGCAAGAAATTCATACCAAAGCAAGAAAGGGGAAGAAGAGGAGATCAATTATATGTTGAATGCCTGCCATGTGCCAGCTGCTTACTATGTGCTTTAAGTATGTCATTTTATTTAGTCCTTGTACCAGAATTGTAGACAAGTGTACTATTGACAGAGCCATCTTTACAGATGGAGACAATGGGGCAGGGTAGAACCGGAAGTCAAGGAGCTGGGCAATGGGCCACCAGTGTACTGATGTACATCCCTCCACACTACCCCAAAACAGGGAGAAGTCCTTGGGGGAGACTACAGGAATCTGGGTCCATTTCTAACAGGAGCTATGGGGATTCACCATGGTGATGGCATCCTCAGCTAGGTGTCTTAGGCTAGGGCCCTCTGGGACTGTGCTCGGAGCTGGCCCTCCCTAAGTCTGCTGACACCACTGAACAGAATGCTCAGGGGAGAAGAGCAGGATGTGTGCGAGTGTGTGTGAGTGTGCTAGGCTAACAGCAGGTAATTTTCTCTCTTCTTCCACTAGCATAAGCTGCTTTGAGAGGGGAGCTGTCCTTTATAAATTTGACATAACAAATATATTGTCTGAGCATTTTCAAAGTATCAAACAACAATCATTACTTTCCCCTTGCTTTCTCATTACTTCCAAAGTAGCATACTGAATCCAACCTCAGGCACCAGTTGTACTTTCATGAACATCCTCATTTCAGCAGCATTTCCAAGGAGGTGAGATAGTCAGCCACAGCACTGTGGCCATGAGGCCGGCGCCACCCTCAGATTACAGGTGACAGAAAGCAAGCTCTCCTCTCTCTAGTTTGTCAACTGGGGGGAGATGTGGGGATGCCTATATCCTGTTTATGCTGCTGCTGGTTTTCACAGATTTCTCCAACATGCTATATTCCTTAGTAGAAACTTGGGGTCTGAGCACAGCCCTTGTAAATATTTTGTTTGCCAACACAAAGGGCTTTTTTTAATGGAGTTAACAGTTCCCCAGACCAGGTGTGAACTCATTTGTCTAACCATCACCCCACTTATTCTGACCAATTCTATGTCAGCCAGGCCAGTGTCACTTTTGTGTCACTTCTCTGACCTCTAAACACTTCGTGTTCGCAAACCCAGTTTTGTATATTCAGAGGGGGAAATGATGGACAACTCATCCCCACAGAAAGTATGCATCTATCCTAACCTTTCCTGTATATAAATAAACCCTAGACACTGGGGACTGTTAATACCCTAACTGAGGAAACAGACCCCAGAACAGGCCATAATAAAACGAGTAAACAGCACAGAATGAACAGAGAGGAGGGAAAACCCCTTCTGACCAGGAGGTTAGGGCAAGTTTCAGAGTGGGGGACCATTTGACCTGGTCTTCAAGGTGATGGGAAGCTTGCTTACAGAGGGGAGGGACACCCTGTGACAAAGATGTTCACACAATGAAGAGTAACATGGCTCAAAGGCTGAGGCACAGGGACTGTGCCTACACTGTCCATGTAAAATGTGCATCCAACTTTCCTTTAACAACCAACACAAAGAAACCAGTGAAAACCCTTATAGAGCAGCATTAACAGGCATGTGCAATTCCTGTGCTAAACCAGGGCCTAGCCTTGTGCGGTGGCAGATACAGACCTTGGAAGGCCTCGTGCACAAAGTCACACCAACATGCCTTACCTTTCTACCTGGCACCAGCAAGCCCCCAAGCATGACATCTTTTCATCTTTGATTCCTCTCTTCCTCACCTCATTTCATACATGGCTGTCTTTTCACCTTCTCTTTCCTTCTGCATCCCCATAACAACAGCATGGCTAGCTAGCAAGAAGCAGGCAGTAGGTTAAGAGTTCAGGAGCAGCCTGGGTTGGAATCTTGGTTCTTCCAGTTTTCAGCAAATAACCCCCTAGGCTCAAGTTTTCCTTCTGTAAAACAGGGCAAGAGCAGCACCTGTCACATAGGGTTGAAGCCCCTGCCATACAGTGAGTGTTTGATGAATGCTAGCCTTCGTTATTCCTGCCTTCACCAAACAAGCTGTCATATAAATCATGACATAGCCATAGTTATAACCATAAAAGTGGGTATAGTACCCTCTTTTCCCATCCCAATTCCACCACCACATTTGGTACCTCAGGTCACAGATAAAGTGCCAGCCCTCAGGGATGAAGTCCCCTCTGCTATTCACTCACAGAGCAACTTTCCTGCAGGGCTGGTATGATGCAATATGATTATTTGATTATTATCTATCTCTCCTACTAATATTAAATGAATGACAGTGGAGTATTTCCTTTTTATTATTAAATAGGTTAGTGAATGAACAAATGAACAACAGAATATTTACATGAAAAAATAATATATTTGTAATTGAAAAAATTAGGTTACATAGTATCAATAGCATGTTCAGCATAACCCTATTCTGTGGAGGAAAAATGTTGTGCCCACCTATCAACACACACACACACACACACACACACACACACACACATTCCTGGACAGTACTACACAAAATATCAACACTGTATTTTTCTAGCCAAAGTTAAAAGTATCTATATGGGGGGCAATTATGACCCCACTCAGAAAATTCCAGGTTCATCTTTCTCCCTGGTACAGTCCAGGGCAGTCCCCCAGCAGTGATGGATAGAATGGACAATTTCTGTGAGCAGGTGGAGGAGGAGCCTGCCTCCCTGCTTTGATGCAGCTTTGATGCCCAAGTGTGGACTGTCCTGGCTGTCCGCCAGCCATAGCAAGGTGAGGGAGCCTATGGCAGGGGCCTGTGGCCAGACCAGACTCATCCAGCACTACCCAGCTATGTCAGAACTGTGAAAAACAGCACATTCCACTCCAGTTTCCCAGCATGAGCCAATCCATTATAGAGAAAACCAGGTGGTTTTTCATATCAATCCACTGGAAATATTGGACTAATGCAAAGGTCCTACCTACACATTCTATTAAAATCCAAACTACATCACAAAATGACAATAATAAAAGAACATATGCCGATTTCTATAATGATGGACATAAGCTCATATCTTCAATGCATCAAGATGAAAGTATCTGTAACTCTGCCACATATACACACACACACATTTAACATACATATATAGAGGGTATAATAATACAGTGATAACCCCAGTTCTCAAAATTAATTCATTCCATTAAACTGTTCAAGAAGTGATTTATTCAAAAACCATATCTCCCTTGTTTGTTGCCTGAAAGATGCGTGACTGAGCATACAGGTGTTGGCTCAAGAGTGTTGCTGGGTTGAGAATCGAGACCCGAAGTTTTGTTAGACAACCAAGACATTTTTTTCCCATGAACAACTTGGTCGAGACTAAATTCTTTAAGAACCAAGACGTTTGAAAACTGAGGTTTGACTGTATATAGGCATGTTTATTTAAAAAACAGAAGTTGGGGAAACTGTATATCCTTTGTGGTACAATTTTCTGCTGTAAATTTACCAAATAAATAACCTAGAATGTGTGCCAATATAGAAATCTGGAAATATCGTAAACAGTTAAAGAAATCATGGTATACCAAAAAGGAAGCACTTCATAAACTTTTAAGCCCACAAATGCAACTGCTGACATAGAATAGTGTCCATGATACATTACGGAGAAGAAAATAAGTTTTAAAACACTATATATTGTTTGATTTGAATTTTATAATATAAACATATACCTTATATGTATAAACATGCAAAAATTCTATTAAAATATAAATATTTTACAGAATATAAAACTATATGAGACATGTAAAATGAATGTATACTATCTACAAAGAAAGTAGTTCTGGCCCTGGCTGGTGTGGCTCATTGGATTGGGCACCAGACTGCAAACCAAAGGGTCACCAGTTCAGTTCCCAGTCAGGGCACATGCCTGGTTGATGGCCAGGTCCCCCAAAGGGGTCTCCCAAGGGGTATCCACACATTGATGTTTCTCTCCCTCTCTTTCTCCCTCCCTTCTCATCTCTAAAGACAAATGAATAAAATCTTTAAAAAGAAAAATAAAGTAGTTATGGTTGATATTGGCTATATTTAAATTTTTATTTCCTTTTTTTCTTTAAGAATGAGGTATGTGATTTAAAAAACAACAAAAAAAAAACTCATAGGGTAGAGAAGAGCCAGTTGAGAAAGACCAGGTCACAACAGACTAGCCCATGCAAGTTGGACTCTGGACTTAATAGAGGTGGCATCTCGTCTATATGTTTAAGATGGTATTTCCCCTGTGGGCACTGCCCACTATATCTGTCCTACATTCCCCATCCTCCCAAGCATCCGAACTTGACTGTTTTCTGAAGTCGACTGTTTTCTAAGTCTGGAGTGCCACCATATTTATCAAATAAACTTGAAAAACAAACTAATTCAAGGTTGCCCACTACACGAGAAAGAGGCCAGGTAATCAGCACAGAGAAGACAGAGGCATCACAGAGCAGTTGATGGTGGGGATGGTCAATCAGCAGGAAGAGCAGACGCCCAATTGCCACTGGCTATCACCAAGCAGGACCAGAGCCCAGCAGTGTCCATCCATCCTCAAGTCCTTTTAAAAAGAAGCTGAAAATGCAGATGTCTGGGAAATGTCCTGATATTTTAAGTGCTCATTACTACATGGGTAGGCCCTTGGGAGAGTTACACAAGCACTCTCTGCCTTACTCCCCATCTGTAAATTGGAGATAACAGTATCTATCTCACAGGGTTGCTGTAATGTTTAAATGACTTAATCCACACAAAGTGCTTAGAAAGTCACGTGACCAACATAAGCACTTAGTGCTTATCATCATCCAACCGTGAGCTCCCACAGGTCACCCCTGAACTACCACTACTTAATGGCTAGTAGCAACCTGAGGACAGGGCCTCTGCCAGCTTCATTCATCTGAGCACTGTACAGTAGCTGGCACACTGTTGCCAGCAGTGTTTTCTGGTTATGTGAATTCATCATGGGATGATTCCTAAGGAGTTCGATCCATGAAGAACTCTCGCATCACCAGGCCAGACCCATGTGATCTCAAAGGATGTGAGTGGGCTGCACAGCAAGCAGCCTACCTGGAAGACTGCCCACACCCCAGCCCCAAGGACCTCCACCCTTTATTCCTATTTTCTGAATTCCACTTAGGGTTGTAGATTCAAGATATGGCAAGTCTGGGGATGACTGGAACAGATGGCAGTCCCAGGGATGACTCCTGTAACTGCTGATCTACCAGGAACCCACAAGCCACTTTTCCAGGCCCTATCATTTGTTTACACATCCACCTGCTGAGAAAAATCCCCGGGGGTTCTTTCAATCCATATGCTATTCTGGAAAGTTGGCCTGTGTTGGGAGGAGGAAGTAGAAGTGCCGGAGTGTTGCTACTACACTCCTCTCACCTGGCCTCAGCACAGAGGCTTTGTGCCACTAACTGTCACCTGATGCATCCTGCCAGGAGTAAAACCTCAAATGATCCTGCAGATGAGGACAGACAACAATGAACACTGTTGTGACAACACATGTCAGACTCCACATTCAACACTGCCAACAATCCTTCTGCCGGCGTACCAACAACCCTTTGCACAAGCATTAACATTCCCATTTCACAGAAGAAGAATTCAAAAGGTAGTCTGACTCTGAAGACAAGGCTTTAATCACTTCACTGTACCTCAAGGAGAGGTTCTCGGTGCAATGGGAAAACATCCCAGAATCTCATGTGTCACTGGGCCACCCACAGAGCACCTGCTCAGCATCCATCTTGGGAAGAGTGTTGACTGAGAATCAGTCCCTCCTCTGAACTCCACAGAAATCTGTCCACACCATTCCCTGAAGTGACTAATTACTTCATAGAAGCTAAATGATCTTCAAAAAACTGTTGATGGATAAGCCGTTCCTATATTACCCAGCTCAACAAAGCCTTGTCAAATGAGGACAGAGTGGTCTTTTCACTACTTTGCACTTTTCACTGGATTCGCCACTTCCCCATGAAGTCACCTGGATTATTCCATTTAATACCATAATCTCCTAAACCCTGGACATTGTTAATCCCCTGACCCTGCTCTACTTTTCTTGATTCCACAGCCCTTACTAACTTCTAATATACTTCTTCATTCACTCACTGATTACGTTTATAGTTTATCATCTATCCTGTGCCACCTGCCCACCCCCACTAGAATAAACACTGCACAAGGCCAAGACTTCGTTTTCAACTGATGCATTACAAGTTGCCTACAAGACAGTCCTGCACATAGTAGGCACACCACAAATATTTCTAATTGAGCTGAACTGAAATGCAGGTTCTCATTGCTTGGTGTCTCATGTTCCTTACCTGCAATCAGCGGTTCCAGTGCTACTTACTCCACACATTGTCACGAGCATACAAGGGCCAGACACAGCGTGGGGCACTTGGTGTGACGCCCGGCACAAGGAAAGCCTTCAGCGCAGCTTCCCTGTTCTTTCTTATTATTGTTGTTGTTGATCAATTACAGTTGTCTGCATTTACCCTTTACCACTCCCCACCAACCCAGCCAAACCCACCTCCATCCTTTGCTTCTACCCACCCCTTGGTTTTATCCATGTGTCCTTTATAGGACAGCTTCCCTGTTCTTTATCCCATAAAATGAAATCCACACTGTAGACTGTACTTGGCTTCATATATTGAGCCATAGACTGCTAACCTTCTAGCAATCAAGCCAAGTCTTAGGTCAGGAAAGCCATTCTTCTTAGACACAATTCCTCTTAGAAGTAGCTATTTATTCTACCAGAAATGCTCAGCATTTCTTTCTTTTACGTAGGAACCTATAATGGTGACAAATGTCTTAAATTATCAGTAAATAAACACATAAAGGGTAGGAACTAAACTAACTTTAATAGGTTGCCTGAACACTGGGATACATTTTTTTTTTTAAATTCCCAGGAGCCAAGCTCAATTCACTATTAGAGCAACAGGCCTGGGTCTCCAATGAGCCTTCTGTTTCATTCTAAGTGAAAGAGGAGGACTGTACAAATGATAAAAACAAAGCAAAACAAACAAAGAAAACCTTTGTAGCAATTAACAATTCACATCTGACTTCTGTACAAGACCTTGATCTCCCAGCATGTAAGGGCAGTGTCTTCATGCATCTTTATGTCCCTTGGCCCCAGCACACTGACTGGACCAGACTAGCAATTCACTGAAATGAGAAGGGGTGGAGGGAAGAGAAGAAGGAAAGGAACCAGGAAGTAAGAACAAGTGGGGAAGCCAGTAGGGGTTACGGGGGAGGAGGGAGGGCAAACAGAAAAGAGGAGAGAAGAGGAGGGAAGGGACTGTGTGTATAATGACACTATCATTTTAGGGGAAAAAGGGTTTTAGGCTATGATTGTTACGCTTTCATATATTCCTATAGGTGTGAAAAGACACAGTCACCTGATAGTACCTGGAGTGGGATCAAAGGAAGCATTGAGATTTTAAGGGGTGGGAGATGTGTTAACATTTTCTTTGTTGTTTATTTATTTATTTATTTATTTATTTATTTATTTTTAGAGAGAGAGGAAGGGAGAGAAAAAAGAGGGGGAGAAATGTCAACTGGTTGCCTCTTACTTCCTAACTGGAGACCAGGCCTGCAACCCAGGAATACGCCGTGACTGGTAATCAAACCAGTGACCTTTTGGTTTATGGGATGACTAACCCACTGAGCCACACCAGTCAGGGCATGTTAGTATTTTCTTCATGTACCTCTGTAATGTCTGACTTGCTCTGGTACTGGGTTTGTGTGACCACAGTAGGTCCATCCCAATGAGAGCACAGCACTAAGAGAAGAGACTTGGGGAACTGCTGAAGGGAAAAGAGAGAAAAATAATTATGGAATCTTGGGTACTTCCTAGGAGGCCAGTACTAGATCTCAGGAGCCAAGCAGTTAGCAGCCAAAGGGTGGTGTGAGACCAGGACAGCCCACAACATGGCAGACAGGGAGAGAAAGGGAAGGGAAAAGAAAAGCATGTTTACCTGGGACCATTCTCAGGAAGCACACTGCAGAAGGAGCAGGCTGGGGGGCTTTAGGCAGAAGTGGCACGAGGTAAGTCTGGACTGTTCAACAACATCTCAATGCAAACTTTTCTAGTGAATGCTGGGAAAGAAACTCAAAACTTCCTCTGGAGATGAGGCTATATACTATGGAAAGAGATTTGCCAACTTTCCTTTCTCCTTCATCTCAACAGTCACCATTCCTTCTTGGACTACTCCAGAAAAGCCTGGATGAATCACCTGGTGAGTTATCCTGCCTGTATCCACAATGGTTCTTTACTTGTTCATGTCTCAAAGCAAGTACATGTCAGTCTACTCCCATGGTCTCTGCAATCAATACATTGATGTCAACCCATCAGAGTTACCACTGCACTAATTTACCAGTTCTGTGACCTGGGGGGCACATTACTGAGCCTCTCAGACCTTTAGCTTCCTAACTGATAACCTGGGAAATAAAAGTCCATAACTCACAGGTTGTTGTGAAGATTAAATTACCTAATTATTCAATACATCAGCACAGTGACTAGCACCTAGGAAGCTCTCAATAAATGTAAGCTTTCACTTTGAGGCATTGCTCATATTCACCCAATGATACAAGTTCTTATTATTTGCCCCATTTTACAGATGAGAACTGTGTGCCTCAGGTGAATACGTTTCCTGAAGTTAAACACGTAGTAAGTGGCAGAGGTCGAATTTAAATCCAGACTGAAAACTTGTATTCTCAACTCATAATTTTTACTGTCTCCAAGTCATTCTCTTCACTCTCTTCCCTTAATACTCTCCCATTTGACATTTTAACTGTCACAGTCTTCTTTAATATAACCTAACCTTCTACCCCTTTCTGCTTCTATCGAATTCTCTTCCTCTTTCCCCTCTCTGACCTACACTTGCCTGGCAACAAACTCATACTCTCAGCCAGAGCTTAGAGAGGGATGTGAACAGGAAAAGAGGATCAAAAACCAGAATCCACTTAGCAGTGTCTTCTAAAGCCAAATGCATACCCATCATCCAACCTAGCTCTTCCATCCCTGTGTAAATGCATAGAAGAAAGGAGTGTTTGTGTCTGCCAGAGTACCAGGACAAGAAGAAATACAGCACTTTAACTGAAAATAGCTCCAAAATACAAGCTACACAGATTTCCATGAGCAGAAGAATAAATATTATGGTATACTCATACAGGGGAATATTAATTACACTGTATGATATAAAATAAAAGCAATAGTAAGTGAACTACTGGTAGGCACAATAAAATGGATGAGTCTCACAAACATTATATTGAACAAGTTAAGCCAATCATAAAAGAGCAGATACTACAGTATTTATTAATTTGAATTTCAAACGTAGGCAAACAGACGTGACCTCTTTGGGTAGGGAGCTTTGAGAAGGAAGAGGCACAAGGGAAGCTTCAGAGGTGCTTACAGTATTCCAGACCTTGATCTGGGCCATGGCAACAGAAGAATGCATAGGTTAAAAGTTTACCAAGCTGTATGTAATATTAGTGTGCTTTATGTATTCTAGACCTCAATTTTAAAAAGAACAAAGGTAATACAAATATCTAAATCCATTTCATCGCAGAGGTACTGAGGCTTCTGGGGCAGTAGCTAAGATGGTGGGCTTTGGTGCTGTCCCCAAAGCGCTGACTTGTCCCCTGGCTAAGACCTGAGACAACCCTGTATGCAGGAATGGGAACAGTGTGGGTCAGAACACACCCAGTGGAGCCACAGCCAAGTGCATCTGCTGCTCTCTGCATCTCTTAGTCCCCCAGGCCTACAAAGGTCTGCCACAAAGGCTATAAAGCACAGCCCCTCCACAGCTGGGCAGCTTGTGCTTATGCTGTATCATGTTCTTTTGGAAATCCTCAAAATTGAATCCTAGTTCCTATTTTCTGGTACAGTTGATGGTTTTTAGTTGGCATAATATTATACTTTGGATCTCTATCTTCCCCTTATTTGACGTAGAATGCTAGAATAACCCAAGATGATTATTCCTTCTGGTCATAGAGATTTCACACAAAGGAGATTGTTAGAACCCATTCATTTTATTATCAGACACATTATTATATTAGTCACCCACATTTTGAGGGACAGAAAGATAGTGTAACAGTATGTCAAATCTCCTGCAGATTTAATTTTCAACAACAGTGCCAAGACAATTCAATGAGAAAAGAATAGTCTTTTCGACAAATAGTACTGGGACAATTTCATATCTACATGCAAATAAAACATGGCAGAACCTTTTCCTCACACCATACACAAAAGCAAACTCAAAATAGATCACAGACCTAAGTATTGTATAAGACCTAAAGCTGTAAAACTCTCAGAAGAAGATACAGGAGTAAATCTTCAAGATTAAGAGCTAGGCAAAGCCTTCTTAGATATGAACCAAAAGCGTCAACACAAAAGAAAAAAATTAGATAAAACATTTGTGCTGCAAATGACACCAAAAAGATGCCCCACAGAATAGGAGAAAATATTTGCAAATCATACAACTATTAAGGCACTTGTGTCCATAATTTTATATATATATATACACACACACATATATATGTATTATATATATATAAACTATACAAGTCATTAATAGAGACAACACAATTTTAAAATGTGGAAAGCATCTGAATAAATTTTTCTCCAAAGAAAATATACAAATAGCCATTAAGCACAAAAAAAGATGCTCAATATCATTAACCACCAGAAAAATACAAACAAAAACCACAAGATACCACTTCAAATGCTTGAAATTGGATCCTTCATACACTGCTGGCAGGAATGTAAAATAGAGCAGCTGCTTCAGAAAACAGTCTGGCAGATCCTCAAAAGGTTAGGTGTAGTGTCCATGTGAACCAGCAATTCCATGCCTAGGTGTGTCCCCATGAGAAATGGAAACATATATCCACATAAAACTTGTACATAAATAGTCATAAGAGGCAAAGAAATAACCAAAATGTCCATCAACTGATAAATGAACAAAATGTGTATCTCTACAATGGAAAACTACTCAGCAATAAAAGGGAATGAAGTACTGATACATGCTACAACACAAATTAGCGATTTTCAATCTCTATGTCGCAAGAATTTTTCAAACATGCAATACCTGACTATTCAGCCAGGGGGACTGACCTCTTTTGCCTTAAAGTGTCAAATGTAGAAAACAACAGTCAACACAACAATAGCCACCCAGTGTAAATGAATCAATATTGTATTTTTTTTGGTCAGATGGCAAACCATACATTTTTTGGTGTGCCACAGAATTGTAATTTGTTTATATGTGCCATGAGATGAAAAAGACTGAAAATCACTGGCACAGATGAGTCTTTTTAAAAAGATTATTTGTTTATTTATAGAAAGAGGGAGGGAGGGGAGTGAGAGAAATATCAATGTGTGGTTGCCTCTAGCACACCCCTACTGGGGACCTAGCCCGAAACCCAGACATGTGCCCTGACTGGGAATCAAACTGGTGACCCTTTGGTTTGCAGGCCAGTGCTCAATCCACTGGGCCACCCCAGCCAAGGCTGACACAGATGAGTCTTACAAGCATCATATTAAGTAAAAGAATCTGGTCACAAAAGGCCTTATATTGTAGGTTCCATTTACATGAAACGTCCTCAACAGGTTTGACTGATCTACAGGAAGTAGATTAGTAGTTGCTAGGGATGGGAATTAGAAGAGTAGGAGCAAAAGGGTGCAGGGTGTCTTCTTGAGACGATCAAATGTTAAGTTAGATTTTGGTAATGACTGCAACTCTGTGAATGTATTAAAACTATAGAATTATAAAATTTAAGTGGGTGAACAGTGTGGTATTTGAATTATAACTCAATGAACCTGTTCTCTATTTTTTAAAAGAAAGAAATTAGGAGAGAAGAAATGGCTATGACATTTTTTAAAAATAGAAAGAAAACAAAACAAAACACCCTGCAGGCTACTGAGGTGGCATGAGGAAATGGAAAGAACACCTGACTGTGACTGAAGTAAGAGGGGTAGCAGTCTAGTTCTGCTCTACCTCTCTGTGCCAGACTGGCCCCATGACCTTGGCAGAGCCACGTATCTCTCCTCTCGGTCTCACTGTAATGTGAAGGGTTATGTTGTAGCTGTCTCCCAACTGTAATATTTCCCGATTATTATAAATATATTGCAGATTAGCAATCACAGTGTAACATGATGAAGAAGAGGAGAACAATAAAAAAGAAAAAGAGTAACAGTAACTAATACTGACTGAGCTCTACTTTATGCTACCGGCTTACCTATATCAGCTCATTCAGTTCTCACAATAACTCCCTGAGACAGAGGACATCCCCATAGTGCAGATGAGGAATGATGGCTGAGAGGGGTTGAGACCCTTTGCCTTTCAAGGATATTACCAGGGGAAGCTTCAGGGAAACAAGTGTGGAATGGACACAGAAAAAACCCAGTGTGGATCAGAACAAGAGCACAGAAAACAATAGGAGAAAAGCCTCCAAACATGCTTTGTTTTGTTTTGTATTGTTTTTTAAAGGAACTGAGGGATTCTTTTATTATTTTTGCTATGTTGGAAGCATTTTTCAGTTCTGCTGTAAAGCATGGGGAAAATTAGAGATGAACACAAGAAAAACTAAGCAAAAAAGCAAAGAAACTAAGTGTCATAAAAAGTCATTATACTATACCATATGGCTGTGAATGTTTACCCAAAAATGCTGATATGCTGATAATGATATGTAGATATTATTAGCAGGGTAGAGAAAGAAAGTGTGAGTTTTAGGTGGAGTAAGAAGATGAAACCTCAACTTCTTACTAGGGACAAGAGTAGGTAATACCTAAATTTGAAACTGGTTTGTAAATCTGGAGGGAAATACCAGAAGCAGCAGCTTACAGAGTTAAAGAGGGCACTCTCTGAGGGGCCCTACTAAAGCATGCAGAGGAGTGATGTAGGAACTCCTTTTTTTGTTATAAATCTTAAAAATACTTTTCACGCTTCTTAAAATTATCTACACGCATTACTTAAATAACATTGAGTTAAAACAAAATTAAAACCTTTGTCCAAGTTTGAGCTGGGATTCAAACACAGGACTAAGCACACAATCCACGCCATGGGATCATTATCCCTGAGAGATATATGTAAAATGCTCTCGGAGATGACTTAGAAAATATCCTTCAACAAAGGAAGTCATTTTTGACATAATCACCAACATGAGTTACTTCACCCCACATTAGAGATGAAACCTACACAGCTCAACTCTCTCCACAACACTTAACCCTCACACAGTAATGAAGGCAGAGCCATAAACACTGGCAGCCTTCCTCCTAGTATGAGCAGCTCTCAAAATCCCACAGATATTTCAATGTGCTTTTCTCCACTTCCAACCACGGGAGGGTTCCCAGAGATGTCCTTAGGGTATATCCAGATGCAGAGTGCAGGACTCATCCCTGGAAAAAGTGCCCTAGCTCTTGGGCACAGAATTAGTAAGGTTACAAAAAGAAGGAGAAATGTTTTCCCACCAAAACAGCCACCTGGATTTTCCAGTTAACTACATTCAGAAGCTCCAGTCATCAGAAAAGAGTCTGATCTCCTGCAAGAACAGAATCTCTGGTCACAGAACAGGACCACAACATGCACAGAGCCACCTGACTGTAGAGGAAATTCTCCACTAATAGGGTGTTCAGGCTTCGAGGTGACAGATGGGATATAAGACTGTAGGTCCATTCTTTGGTTGCCCAAATAAAGGTAAAATAAATTATTATTATTCTCTCCAGTCCTCACATAAGTGTTTATTATATCTGCAATTAGAAGAAAGGAAGAAATAAAAGCAACGGACAAGCAACACCAGAGACAAAAGGGAGTTTTCCTGCTGTGGCGGCACAACACATTTGTGACCACTTAAACAGTGTGCTCAGCTTCCCCACTGTCAGCCTGGTTACAAACAGCCCAGTGCCCTGCTCCTAATCACAACCCAAAGGAACCTGCTGGATTGATTTAATGACCAGCTCTGACCAGAAGCTGCCTTCAATTTATCTATGGAAAAGGTGGAGCAGATGGAGGAGCTGAAGGTGGGAACTGGTTTTTGCATTTGGCAGTTTCTTCCTCCAACGCTTCACCATTCATCCTATCTGAGCTGCATTTGCCTGCTCCTGTAGCCAGAGCTCCACCAGCTGGGAGCTAGATTGACCAAAGCCAACACAGACCTCACTCAGAATGGATTCACTGCCATTAATCCACCTTAAAAAGAATAAAAGCTCCTCAGTAAACAAGAGTATCCCCACCAGGCAGGCCCTCAGCCTAATTGGAGGTGAGTCAGCTCACCAATGCACCAGAGACTGGCTGAAACCTCCTTGAACATTTCTCAACTTGTTGATGCAAAGCCAGAAAAATGAGGTGGAAGCACAGAATGAATAGAAGCAATTTAAGTTCACTGGGAGTCCCAGGATCAACAGTCAAACCCCTAAAAAGCAATCACTCTACCTTTGCTTCAAGGACTGTAGAAGACCAGATCCATCTCCAGCTGCAGTAGACAGAATGTCAAAATGAGAATAAAAGTGCTGTGCAGAGAGAAGTCAGGGTGACCTCCACGAAGGAAGAAGCAGGCTTCCTTGATGATTAAAGACTAGCTTGTGATCACGTTATTACACTTGGAATAAGTGTTACAATGTGCCAAATGACATCATGCTCAAAGCATCACATGTTATAACAACCTTGGGCAACCAGACCACCTGTGTCCCAGTCACAGCTCCCCTGCACACTGGCTGTCCTCATGTGAAGTTCTTATTCACTGAACTCAGAATCATCTGTAAATTGGGAATGATGATGATTCCCACAGCCCAAGGAGAGTTAAAGGGTTTGAGGTGTACAGTCTGGGTAAATGCCTAGTACATTCTAAGAAGTGAACATCATTACTCCCATCTCACAGATAAGGAAAGCAGCCCAAGAAGGAATCATAATTTTGTCTCAAGTTATACAGAACTAAAGTGGCAGAAAGGAGTGTGACTGCAGAGATCACTCTTAATTACTATTATACTCTCTCCTCTCCCATCTACTCTTCCTTTTATAATCCTTAAGGAATACATGAAACCATCTCTTGGCTTGTCTATGTAATAAAAAAAAAAGAAGTCTTGGAAGAAAAATTAAAATTCCTTAAAGACCCATATAGTAGTAATAGTAGTAGCAAGAGGGTTGTTGTCATCACCATGGTAGTACTCAATATAGAAGTGGCCCCTGGTTGCCACTATGGGCTGCGGTGTGTACATACACCATCTCGTCTCCTCTGTTTGAGAGACTGTAATTCAGCTAAAACATCAGGTATTTGGAAGTGGCAGCACAGAAGAAGACAGATATGTTGGCAGGACGATTATAAACAAGAACAATTGCTGAACAATCCCAAAACAATCACCCTTCGGACAGAAGGGGGAAGAGGACCAGCATAGCCAATGCCCATGTCATAGAAGCAGGCATTACAGACATCACATCTAAGGAACTGATGGACAGCTGGCAACCACAGACCACTGGGAGATGGTCCTGACTAAACCGCAGCCAGGGCAGGAAGAAAGGGCCTGAATTTTTCTGCACCAGAAAAACTCACAGTGAAGTCATGCTACTGAGAGGAAAATTTAAAAATATAGTTGTAACCTCCTAAACTAAAAATCAAAATAGTACTCTTGGCCAGGGACACTTTTAACAATGACGCATTTTCATCCTCTTTCACATTTTCATGGAAAATGAAACATCCCTGGGTCTAATTTTAACTCCTCTTCTGTACCCTAATCTCTACAAGGGCAGGTACTGGGTGCTGTTCACTGTTGTACACCCAAGTATCCACAACAGTACATGACACAAAGTAAGTATATAATAAATATTTGCTAAATGTGTAAGTGATGTGTCTAAGGCTCTTAACAGGCAAACACTAAGAACTAACTAAATAGGTGCTAATTGATTAGCATTATTTTCTATTTTTCTCTACAGAAGGACCAGTTTACTCCTTTGAATCCCCACAATTCTCAAGCCTTAAATGCAAAGTTCATATTCAACAAGCGCTTCATGAGTACACAGAGAAAAATATGAACATTTGCCACTAAGCAGATCCCTGCCATCATAAATGAGGACTTAAATCAAACCAAAATCATACACACAGAGACACATAAATACACACAAAACCCCTGCAATTTACTGTGTGTATACTGAACACTTCCTTCCTAAGAAGAAAGGAGAATCTACACAGCAGAAAAAGTAATTAACCAAACAGCTGCTTTTTATAACCTGGAAACTCATCACTTTGATCCCTTTCTTCCAACAGAAAGCAAAGTCCTTGAGGGCAAAAAGTGAAAAAGAGAAAAATCCAAGATTGCTACTTCAGTTGGCCAGAAAAAGAGACAAATAGTAAAATTAAAAATTTCAGTTTATTACAGACCTCTTTTGAAGGGGAAGACAATAATGTTTTAACAAAAAGGAAATGCTTCCCCATACCAATGTTTCTGTTACTTATTCACACCTACTCCTACTTTCACTAAAAAAATCCATAACATTTGATAACTAAAAGAAAAAATCAAAGATTATCTAATGACTAAGCTTCTCATTTTCCCAACAGAGAAAGAAAAGAGATGTGGCAATTTCATGAGGAAACTACACTATACTCAGGACATTTAATGTTCTCAGAACATACTATAATTAAAACAAACTAATTTGAGATCTGTAAAGGTCATTGACACCACTGTAAATATATACATTTTTGTCTCCATTTCTGCCTTGTTCCTTTCTTCATTCCCCAGTTTCCACATATCTCATAACTTGACATCTCTCCTAAGAACTCGTTTATACAAGAAGGTATTGCAGCTGCAGGCCAACACGCATTCCCAAATCTACATATAGGAAGGGAAAACGAAAACCAAAGCCTCGAGGGCAGATCAATGGGTAAAATGTAGTTATTCACTATGAGTACTCACACAAGTTAAGCAGGCCCAACCCACCCTGACGAAGCTTTGGCTTCATGCCACAGGTGACACACCCAGAGCCCAAGAGGTTGTGGTTCCACTACACTCTCTGTGATCTTAGCTCATTCTTCAAGGTCATGTGCAACACCTTCCTGTTACTCATAAACTGAAGTCCAGAGCAGTGAGATACGGAAAAGCAAACTCAGGTTTCCTGGTTCCCAACCCTGTGATCTTTCTATGGCCCTGACTGAACAGAGACCATACGAGAGGGCCGGGGCTGCAAAAACACAAGTGTAATTTGTCATGTTTTGGTACCTTCCCCAGCTCCCACAAACTAAATCAGTTTGTCTTTCTAGGCCAAGCTAAATGTCATCTCCTCTGTGAGGTCCATTTCATCTTCCCCTAGCCCAGTGGAGATCAATCACTCCTTAGTCTATGTCATCAACTCAGCCCTTTCCTTGATCTGTCAATTAACCTTCAATTCAGTCAATCCTGTAATGAACTTTATCATTTACCACTTGTCTTGTCCTCTAGACTGGAAGATCCTCATTGGCTGGATTCACCTTTCTACTCTCCTGTTCACCCGCAGTCTTCCCTGCCCTGCACATTTCCATGTACTCATCAAAATGTTAACTTATCTGACACATAGTTACTAAGATCCTACTTCATTCCACACATTACACTAGAGATATAACAATGACCAAGACAGAAACTGAAACTGCCCTCATTCACTCTTCACTTGTAAAAGGAAAGAGTCACATTAAAGAATCATTCAAATAATACTGAGGGGTAGTACTGACTGATCAGGAAAAAATGCACTGTATTTAAGTGGGAAGGAATGGTGGGGGTAAGTAACAAGCAAGTGAAATGCTACTTGAGAGAGGGTCTGTATGTGGACATGCATATTTGGGGACGGACATTCTGCATATTCTGTACCAGTAGTAGAATGTATTCAATCTGAAATTTTTGGTGATCATAATTGCACCAATTAAAAAATGTCTTGGGCAGTAGAGCCAAGAGGAATAATTAAAAGTTCTGACCTGTTTGTGACTAAAAAAGGGAGGGAGGAAATGAAGTGGGATTTTGGAAGAAATATCTAAAGAATACTGCTGAGATCAGATAAGAAAGGATCAGAGTGGTGGAAAAGAGTTTCCCCAAGAGAGAGTTTTAAGCTGAGAACTACACTGTAACTAAGACTAAGGTAGGTGGGTTGAGGAGGATGAGAACCAGAAAAGGTATGGATTTTCCCAGGTGGAAGGAATAACAGATTTATATCAAGCCTGAAAATTATAAGTAATTCACACACTATTGGCATCCAATGGCTGTAAAAGTAACCAATCTTTAGGTTCCTTCATCTCTTCTTCCACCACTAGAATCCAAACACAGCAGCCAGATGCTGCCAGCCTGACATGTCGATTCCTCCCAAACACCATTTCAAACAGGTTTCATTTCCCAAGAAGCATCACGTATAAATTTAAAATTGTTCTTGTCTTAAAGGACAAGATGGTCACAGGACAGACATTGCACAGAAGGAGTTGGAAAACTTGGGCTTAAATGCCAATTTGTGGTTAATATACCAGGTGGCCTTTCGCAAGTCAATAAACAACCTTCTGCCTTCCATTCTGTGTCTACAAAATGATTTTCCAGAATGACCCTGTTTTTTAAAACACTGCAATGTTATACTATCTGCCAAAATATACCACTGAATCTGCTTTAAAATGATTCAGTAATTCAGTCAATTCAAAAAATTGTTTATAAGTATTTAAAAGTTGTTTCTTCTTTTGATGCAGAGGAATTTTATTGCAAAAGATTGTGCCTTTTTTCTAAATTGTTTGAAGTCTACACTACAGCTTTTACATTAATTAAAAAAACAATAGATGGCCCAATTCTTATGCAACAACTGGGAATTTGAAAGTAGACAAACTACAGGCCAAATGTCCATGGCCCCACGTGTTAGTGCTTCAACAGTGCAAAAGGAACAAAAAGCAGGGAGCAACACTTCGAAGATGACAGATGTTAGTTTGGATTCTTCCTCCCTCACCTCACCAGCAAAGTAGCATGACTTTGGGGCTTAACCTTCTAAGACTCATGTTCCTCGTGGAGTAAACGGAGTTCAAGGTTACTTTAACTGGCAGCTACTGCAGAGAATCAACTTCATAATATACCATTAGCAAAATTTAGCACAGTATATGGCACATACCAGGTGCTGAGCAAGTGCTAGTCCAACTTAACCTCAGAAATTAGAACAAGGAAGGCCACTTTGATAACCTACAACTACTGATTAAATATTCAGCACATACATAGCTCTCACTGTGCCAGGTACAACAGTCAAGGCAAATAATAATTAAAACCCTGAAGATGTACAGGGTGGGGCAAAACTAGATTCACAGCTGTAACTATGTGAACACATAGTTTACTCTTGTACCATTATTAATTACTGTATTATTTTCCATAAGAACACAGGTAAACCTACTTTTACCCCACCCTGTATCAAGTCACTTAATTCTCTCAATAGCCAAATGTGTATTATTATTGTTTCCCATTTTACAGATGAAATTATGCCACTGAGGGGTAAACAGTTGTCAGCCCAAGCAGTCAAGCTCCAGAGCCTGTGCCACTGACCACTGGGATATGCTGCCCCTTCAGAGAAACAGGGAGTCACTCTCTGTTCTTCACCACAGGAATATTATGATCAAAGAATTTTCTTAGAAAAATTATTCAGGCCATATTAACAAAACTGAATGAGGTAGACTAAAATCAGAGAAACCAGGTAAGCTCATTAGGGTACTCCAGAGGAAAGTGAAAATAACAGGAAAGAAAATAAACATCAAGGGGACCAGCTTTCCAAAGACTCAGACACATGACATAAAACACGTGGGGATATCAAGTCTGGCTGAATTTCTGGGGTAGGCTGGATCCTCTGTCCAACCTCTAGTCTATTACCAGGTATCCTCTAAAATCTTAGCAGAAAAAGAAAAATTGGGGGAAGGGGCAGGGAATAAAGCTGTTCCTCTTGGCCAAGAGCTATGAAGAGCCATTTTGTAGTGTGAACATGAGGTTGTCTCTAATGTGTACTGGAGAATTCAGAAGCACCCAGGGTCCAACCCAGACAATCTGGTTGTGATCCTAGAAAGTTAGGACTAACACGTGAGTGTAATGAGCTCATCTCACATTTGTAGTAAAGCTCATATCAAATGACTGTACTTAGCCTAATGAACATCTAGGTATATAGGAGAATGTGTTCTCAAATGTATGGTGCAGGACTTCAGCCCCTGTGTTCTTCTGAATTCATCCAGATCCATTTCCTAGCAGGTGAGCTGAGTGGGAGAGAAAGCTCAAAATTCTTCTCACCTGAGTAAGCAGTGGTCAAAAAGCCATGAGAGCCTCTGGTGAGGAAAGGGCAGTAGGTGACAGTGCCATCTAAGCACTGGCAAGAGGACACCAGGTTTCAATTTGGATCATACAAATAACTCATCCTATTCACCAAACAACCTTCTGTTTGGGATAGACTTCCCAACTGGCTTGACAATAAACAACTTCATTAAAATGCTACAATAAACATTCTAATTTGTGTATCATTCTCTGTAAGGCGAAGTAATGTGAGTTTGCTCCAGGCACCAGAGCGAATACTCCTTCCATGGTCCCTTGGCTGCTGCAAAAGCTTCATTGAACCATCATGAGATGTATATTCTCATGATAGACTTCTCTGCTGGCAACAGAAACAAACTTATCAAAAAAATAAGTTTCTTATGTGGCCACAAAATAAAAAAAAAGCTAAAGAAACAGCCTTAGAAAAGATGAGAGCCAAAATATTTTTAAAGATCTAGTCAGGAAGAGCTAAGCTTTTTTCACCTCTAGGTCAGTAGTTTTTACATAACTCAGTTTCATTTCAGTTTCAGGAAGAGTGAGTCTGATTGGCTTAGCTTAAGTCACATGTTCTCCCATCAGAAGACAAAGAACCTTGGCTGACCATCCCATGGAGACTGAAAGGGACTTTTTCCAATAAAAGGCGTGGGGACAGAGGAAGGAAGGGAGAGAGGGAGGGAGGAAGGATGAATAGGAGGGTAAAGGGAGGAAGGAAAGGGAACATGCACTTACCCCTCCATGCAGAAAATGCACACATTCATATTACAAACATTCAAGGAGTCCACAACAGCAACTTATACAACTGTTTATCCTCCCAATTTCTTTCACGTTCCAGTTATTTAGTGGGTCTAGATATACGAAAAAGATTGAAGTTCAGGTCTGAAATTACAATGGCCTCTCATGAGAAAAACATAGTTAAAATGCATGTATCAAAAATGAACCAAGCCCTGGCCAGTGTAGCTCAGTATGCAGTGTCATTCCATAAACTGAAAGGTTGCGGATTCAAATCCCAGTCAGGGCACATACGTAGGCTGCATGTTTGGTCCTAGTCAGGGAACATATGAGAGACGACTGATAGAGGTTTTTCTCTCACATCAATGTTTCTCTCCCTCTCTCTCTCCCTTCTTCCCCCTCTCTCTAAAATCAATATGCTTATCCTCAGGTAAAGATTAAAAAAAAAGCCCAAAAATCAGTGAGAGTCATAAAAAAGGATTCCGTTAATTCATTGCATAACCTTTACTGAAGATGGATTTGTGATACCTCAATGAGTTGAAAATAATCTTTCAGAAAATAACCCATGCAGAAGTTGCACTTGTCTAAAAGAACAGTAAAATCAAATAATTCTGAAATGAGACCCAAAAGACAAGACTATCCCTTTCACAAGCCAGGTGGGTCATAGGAAGGAAAAAATTAATACTTGTTAGACAAACAAGTATTTGGAACAATTATAACAAAGATTTATATCTAGAATTCCACTGAAACTGGCAATTTACTCAAAGATTCTACTGGTAAGACCACTCACTTTAAAGGGAATGTGTCAATTACTGAATTGCTAATATTCACACTTTTCAAAAGATATTCTTTGGAAGAGATTTGCTTTGAACACTGGTATTAGAATATCCATTTGTACAACACATGATACATATCAGGACTACTACTGTTCTAACCTTTTCCATGTTCTTCTTTTCCCTGTCTCCCACCCTCGGACAGAAGGAGAAAGGGTAGCTGCAATCGTAACAACAGTTCATCTTGGGTTTTTTTAACACATAAATCGCCTATGGGCATTTGGTAAAATATGACTTCCCCAAGTAAACCAAGTGGAGACAGTACATCTCTTGTTCATCAAGAAGAAATAAGGCTTGCAGTCTTAATTCCCCATACTACCAAAAAGAAAGAAGGAAAGAATTCTTTCAAAATTGTTTCCCAAATAAGTGAAAGAAAGAAAATGAGATTATAGTAGGAAGTAAGATAGGAAAAGGGATGAGAATGAAAAGAGGAAGGTAAATGGAGAAGACATCAACCAAAGGCTATACTATTAAAGGGATCTAAAATTGATGGTCAACTAATACAATTCCTGAATTCACAATAAAATAGAAAGAGAAAGAGGTACCTGCCCAAATAAAGCCTACCAGCCTCCTCGCCCCACCTGCTGCCATTTGCTGTCTACCCTTACATACCACAGGGAGCTAATGACAGAACATAAGAACATGAGGTATCTGAGTGCAGGCTCATTACCACCATGGAAGGATACTCTGTATGACACAGAGTGGAAGAACAAAGAGAATTTGACCTCACCACCATCTAGAAACACATGAAAATGGCAAACAATGAACAAAAGTACCTCCCTCCAATACAATAAGCCATCATTTCAAAGTATGGGATAAAATTAAAGAATAAATTTCAGACAATTTGAATCAATTCCCTATGGAAATACTGAACTATCAAACAATGAATTTTGATATCAGGTTAACAAAGATTTCAATAAAAAAATAAAACTCCAGGGTTGCAGAGAATGTATATAAATTTGTATAAACATGACATGTACCAAAAACTTTTAAAAAATATGAATTCCATCACCAAGCAAAATTGCATGTAATAGGTGTCTCAAGGAAATATTCAGATAAATATAGAGCATTGTATATACATATTCACAACGGTATTGTTTATAAAATCAGAAGTTCAACAAAAAACTAAATATTCTCCAATAAAACTCAATAAGTAAATTATAAAACATTGGTAAAATAAGTATCTGAATAGTGATGAAAAACTGATGTTTTACACGTACTGTGGACATCATTCCATAGGTCATATGGTTAAAAAATTCAGGCTGTGCAATAGTTAAAACTTATGGGACAAATGTTCATGCAGTTGTAAGCCATATATGTGTGTGTATCTATAACCATAAACACACATTTGCATATACATTTATACACACACATTCATTTATACATATGCTATTTAAAAACCAAACATCTCACAATGGTTATCTTGAGTAGAGGTATCACAGTTTATTTATCTATATTTTCTAACTAGAGCAAGCAAGTGTGATAAACTAAAGCAAAGATACTTTATAAGGATAATGTGTCATACTTACAAATAGGTTAGAACAGTAACAGGCCAAACTTCAATCAGACTGAGAAATAAACTGCTGTATTCCAAATCTCCCTAGTTTTACATAGTCTCATTTTTCATTGCCTAAAAAAAACTTACTTCACATCTATTCTGCAGAGAATATTCACATGTGAAAGTCTCATTATTAGTAAAATTATATTTTTGACAAACTACATAAATTGATGAAAACAAGGAAAAATTTAAATAGAAAATAATTTTTTTCACCTCTGGTACATCAATGGAATTTTCACTTAATTGCAAAATGTTAATATTTCAAGATTCCTTGTGAACAAAATTATAAAGTCATACTCTTCAGAAAAAAATGAGTTGCCATCTAAAATGCATTCTCCCCACCCTCCAAATCCTCAGCTGAGCATATGGTTGCCCTGATTAAAGTCTTCCACTGCATGTGGTTATGGCCATATGAACAAGGTCTGGCTAATGAGATGTAAGCAGAAGAGATGTGTGTAATTTCCAAGATATGTCTGTGAAGAGACCTGCCCTCCCTGTTCCCTTTGCCTGAACATGAAGACTAAAAAAGATGGTAGTACTCTCTTAATGGCAGAGCAGAAACTGAATAGAACCCAAGTTCCCATCTCCACAGAACCACCACATTAGCCATGGGCTATTACAGGGCTGGACCATTATATAAAACAGAAGTCAACTTCTCTGATACTGAAGCCACTATAATCTGGGGTCATCTGCTAATGCAGTCAAACCTATATCTTGGCAGATAAACAGAAAACTTGACTACAGTGTAACCAGTCAGCTATTTAATTTCTCCAATCTGATCTCATACATCTCTTCAAAAAAAAAATCTCAAAATGAGTTGTCACTTCTTAATCATGTAATAGAGTACCTAGTTAATGCCAAGGGCTTCTATAACACATAAAAATACTAGGCATACTTACGATAAAATACTGATTAAGGATAGTCTAATTTGAAAGCAAGATTTTCAGACAAGAGTAAAATATCTGCCATCTAAAGAAAAAAAATCCCAAAGAGTATGTGTATGTGTATGTGTATGTGTATAAAAAAGCTGAATAATATATCTTAAATTGTTTACCTCTGTAGGGTTAGAACTTTGGTTGGGGATAGAGGGAGGTAACGGAAAATGTAGTTTTCTTTTTTATATACCTTTGCAACAAACATGCATTACTCTAGTAATATTTTTTAAACTACCAAAAAAGCATATTTCAAAACTCTGTAAGTTATACTGACATTAAAAATGACTGGGGATGGGAAGGCAATGAAATTTCTATCTACAAATAAAACCACAACTTTCTGAATTCAGTGGAAAAAAATCATAAACTTGTAACTTCTATACATTAAAAAACTATAGCATACCATAAACTATATTTCTATTTCTTTAACTTCCTTAACTTCAACAAATACCATAATTTCTCTTAGAGATGGTAAACAGGAAAATGAAAACATGAAAAATTAAAGGGACAGAGAAACAAGCATCCGTTGTCTGGTTAAGACATTAAACACAGGATCACAGGGCACCACTGGCATCCAAGGACAGTGTTTTCAAATCGGATGTTAAGTCAGCCTATCTTAAAGCCTCAATCAAGCTCTGATGGCTATCAAGACCTTATTAGGATGTGGCAGGCAGCCCATTTTCAAATTTAGGCATTCATTCATTGCAGAGGACTTACTGCCACAGAAAAGTGCATAACTACACCACACTGAATGATAATGCACATCAAACATACATTAACATCCTATACACTGAATGTTAGCAACTATGAGAGTTTGCATAACACAGTATCAATAACTGACTACATCATTCAGGCTGCCATTAGTCCAGTATAGTTATTGTATTTCATTAAAAACACCATCAAATAACACTTCTTTACATCAGCAATACCCAATTTTTATTAAAGGTGCACCCAGTTGATTAGCTAAATCACATTCTCACTAGTGTAATGGTAAAAGAGTAGCCACATAACTGTGTGACATTATCAACTTTACATTTTCCTAGAAAATAGTGCTTCTAATCTTCATGGAACTTATGATCTAAGAAGCCATATTAAGCATCTAGAATTAATCTCAACAACCTTACAAAAACCCAAGGGTATTCAAAGATAGGCAGAGAAAGGAAGGACTGTATCTTTCATCTCCAAGGGCAGAACCAAGGAAGGTGCTGAGCATACAACAGGGACTTAATACATGTCTAATACTGGCAACCAGAGAATTCAAGAAACCCATTATATAACTCTGAAGATCCAAATGAATCCTTAAGAGGCTAAGCTAGTGCACACTGCAAGTTCCTACTGGCAGAAGTTAAGAAAATAAAATCATTCAAGCAGTAAATGGGATAAAATTTCTAATATCAATGAAAGCAGTTTTAAAACCTATCAAAATGCAAGTGTCCCAGGTTCGATTCCCAGCCAGGGTACATTCCTGGGTTGCAGGCCATGACCCCCAGCAACCTCACATTGATGTTTCTCTCTCTCTATCTCCCTCCCTTCCCTCTCTAAAAGTAAATAAATAAAATCTTAAAAAAAAAATCCTATCAAAATGCAGAAATTAATTTACAAGCCTTACACACACACACATATTTAATTTTTAAATGTTTCCAAAGCTTTTAATTCCCCCATTCTAAAAATAATAGTAATACAAGAGAGCATAAGTTTGCCCAAGATGCACAAGACATTAAAATTCAATGCTCTCAATAGACTGTGGGTCACAAAATCTGATAGAAAGAATAGTTATTCCAAGGGATATAGGATTCTATATGTCAAAAATTATCTTTATTACTAAACATATAATGTAATTAGAACATAAATATTATACATACATACATATGTAATAGATATTATGTGGATGTAATACATAATAGATATTACTGGATTCAAAGTAATTTTACAGAACTAACAGATTCTGAGAGTACAACTAATATTAAGTGAGCATCTGAATTTTGGGGTTTTTTAAATACACTCCATAGATGCTAGAAGACTGGAAACCACTACCCTATCCAGAGTGATCTTTTCATTGACCTAGATAATACAATGCCTGGTAGACTGGGAGAGTAACTAAATTAGCCCTAGGTCAGAGGGAAATGGCTACATTAAGGAAGCACAGAAAACAAGCATCTGATTATGTAATGGAAAATGTGTGAAAGGAGAAGAGAAAGTTCCATCAATGTAAAAAGGCAAACCTGTTTAGAGACACAATTTCTGCAGATTTTGGATCAGCAGAGACCTTCCATTTTCTTCTGGGCTTAGGGATACCTGCAGCATTTTCAGTGCAAAGTCATAATTTTCTGTCCTCTTGGCTACTCACATACATAATGAGCCACAATAATGACTATTTTTAATACTGCTAGAGACTTTCAACAAATTGTAAGCTTATGCCAACCAATTTTAAACGTAAGTGATGCAGAGGAGTAACACTCACCAGGGAGCTGCAACTTGAGACAAACATCATATTTCAATGTCAGGAAAACATAAGAGTTTAACTTGAGAGGCCTTAAAATAACAACAATGCAAAATTATTCAAAATAAGGAAAAGAAAAATAATAATGGCCATCACCATCTTTTGAGAACTAAGGTACTGGGTAAATTTACATTCATCAACTCCACAGGGCAATGGCTCCAAAGGCCAGAAAACCCACCATTGAGCTCTCCAGTTTTTTAATGCATGCCTTGGAATAAGTTGAATGGGCAACATTCTGTTTTCTATGCAATCAGAGGAAAACAAAGGTGTAGGTTATTCAAAGTCACCAGATAACAATTATGGAGCACCACCCCTTTTGAATTCCATCTCATTAAACTGGTAATAAAATAAATATGCACTTCTTAACACATACCAAACACAGTCAGAAATGACTAGTAGAATAAATGTGTGAGGATTTAATAAACTAACATTGGCATTAAAATACTGTATTACTCACTTTCCTAGTAATACACTATCAAAAAACAATACAACTTTGGATAATTCAAACCATCACATTTACATTTTCCCTTAATTTAATGAAAGGGTATGAGAAATACCTCCCTGAATTTTAACCAACAAGCTGAGGAAAATAAAGCCAGAAAGAGAAATATAAACCCCAAGATGAAAGATCCATGTTCTGATTAAACTTTGTGTTATGTGAGAGAAGGAATAGGAGGCAAAGTTAGACACAGAGATTTTGGTGTTAGTAAACATCCATCTGTCCATCCATCTATACATTCATACGCAGGATGTATGAATCACATGAATTACATACAAATGAATTACTATGTACTAATATGTACTGAGCATCTATGATGTATCATGTGGGGCTATAAATATAAAGGAGGCCATGTTTACCCTCAAAGAACTCTTGGTGGGGGGCTGGAAAATAAAGTAGACATACTTTAATAAAAATATATGTGGTACAGAAGGAAGCAGGAAAAGAGGCACTTAACCAGGAAGAAAGGAGATGTGGGAGGATCCGGAAGAGGCTGTCAGGTAAGACTGCCTGGAGGAGGTGCCACCAGAGCTAAAACCAAAAGCAAAAGTAGAATGTAAATCTTTGGGCATACAATCACAGGAATAGGTATGAGGATGTTCACACATGTATATGGGTGTGCACTACAGTGTTCCTTATAAAAGCCAAATATGCCAATAAGCTTTATAGCTTTCAACAGGTTATAATCTTAATGCCTTTCTTGTGCTGTCCATTAAAAAAGTATGGTAACTATATGCATACACACAAACACACACTTATTGTGGTTATCATTTCACAATATATTCAAATATGGAATCATTATGCTGTACACATAAAATTATTATATTATGTGTCAATTATACATCAATTATTTTCAAAGACAACCATAATTTTATCTTTCATGACTTCTGACTCAGGATTTTGTACAGAGCACAGTGGAAATGTCTTGTCTCTGCTCCTTGGTGCCTAGAGCATCCACTGTGAAGAAGAGGCAACTCAACAGCCATGGGCTAGAATCCTTCAGGGCCTTGGCAGGGGATAGCTCATGAAATCGCTCAGTGATCAGTGGCAGTGTGTTCCATTGAGTCTGCTGCAGCTTCCTCACAGCCTGATGACTATGTTCCAAAATAAAATGTCCCAAGACCATCAGGGAGAAGACATGCCCCTTTGTACAATCCTGTCTTAGAATTTTCATAGTGCCACTTCCTCCATAGTCATAAACCCCCAGATTCAAAGAGAAAAAACACAGACACCACCACCCTGTTCATCCCCAGATGCAGTGCAGTGCCCAAGTCACTCTGTAAGAAGAGTATGTTGTCACTTAACTCAATTTCTGCCATAATCCCTAAAAAAAGCAATGAATATCATGATTCCTAAAAATGAATGAAAAAATCTAGTTTCAGAGGCTATGTGAGTTGCCCAAGGTCACACAATTAATAAGCCACAATACTAAGATGCTAAACCAAGCCTGTGTTACTCCAAATCCTGTGGGATTTCCATTACACCATTTGTAAAACATGTCATTGAAAATGTGCTCTACTTCAGTGAAAGTCAGGACACATGTATGTTTTTTAAAAAATAAAGAAAAGTAAATCATCCCACAAAAGTTATGTTAAAAGAATATCCAAATATGAATTACCATATTTTGGAAGGTTAGCAATTAGAAATCCTATTATATACTTAGCTTTACCAGTACTAAGCCTATTTGTTTTTAATTGAGGATTAGTATAAGAAAAGAGAAATAAATACGAAGAGTATTCTGCAACTAAAGTCCTTGAAATGAACAGGAACAACCTAGGACAGTAGTGCCATCATCCAAGAAGCCCAAACAGGATATGCTCGAGCAACCCCATGAGCCAACTCGTCTGATGACAAGTCCAAAAGAGGTATTCTCAGTCATCACCGTTGACAGCCTTGAAAGTGCCAGTCCCAGCTATGAGTGTCTCTTCTGGAACAGGAAATTCTACAGCACATCTGTACTGCGGGCCAAGGATGCTTACATCACCCAGATTTGCTGCCTTTTGAAAACCTGCAATGTGAACATTTACTGTTGTTATGGAACCTTCACATGAGGTCAAAATAACACACACCCATTGTTGTAACATTTCCAAATGAGACTGATAATCATAATGATGGGAAATAGAGACATTTGATAATGTATTTATTACAACAAATCAAGACGCCTATTTTTAGGTATCTGTGATGTTCCTGGGGGACTGAGCAGTATATACACACTCTTTCATAATTTGACAATAAGCCCATCCATCCTTTATTTCACCATCATGGTGAATACCATGAAGCGTCGGCTCTGGCTCCCTCGATGGGTTCACAGCAAGTAGAAGAGATAGAATTGCTTATTTAAAAACCCAGTGCCTCTTTCAATTCCTTTCTTCTCCACCCAACACCTTGGCCAAGGTATTAAAGAACACAACATGAAACACACACAGCATTTATGGGTCTGGGTTTGATGAAGTAACATTTTGAGAATTCAAAATAAAACGCCACCTCAGAGCCAGAGACGACAATTCTCAAAATCACTATCGTTCATTAGAGTAAGCAAGGCATAGTAAATACTCGCTTTGTCTTCAAACACTAATCAGATTTTTCTTTCCAAACCCCTACAAGAATCTTAATATGACTAATGACCACCTATCCTACACCTTTCTTTATGAATGGGAATAACCTAAATTAATTATAGTTTGAAGTGCCAAGTGGGTAGTTAATGACTAAAATCAAAACAAAGTCATCTAGATGGTGAAGCTTCTTCCAAAATTATGCCAAATCTCTCTTCATGTTAATCTTGAAAAACAATGCCCATCTCTGCTGTCAAAACACTAAACACTTTCATCCTCTGAAAGAGTTCTTCAGTAATAATTGGTACTAAGCCCAAAAGAATATTCAACAATAGCACTGAATATCTCCCTGGAAACCAATTAATTATTCAGCATTCCCTAGCTGCCTTGAAACCCAGAGATGTCCAGGCTGTTCAGGGATGAAAACACTTGCTCAGGACTCCTCTGGGGCAGAGAGGACTACAGACTCAACCCCACTGCAATACTCATGAACAGATGCTTAGAGGGGATCACATCAATGACACCCAACAGGCTGGCTGAAAGCGGGAAGCTGCACACAGATCACATCTCTACCAGCTGTGGTATTTGTCTCCCTAAAGTCAGTGGACAAAAGGCAAATGTTGCAACAGATCTCAAATTCACACATGAGTAATAAACACACTTAGGCACAGAAGGAAACTGATGTTCCAGTCACAAAAGTGAAGCCATCAGGATGTTAAATAATGACAACAACAACAAGAGTCACTACAGTAAAAGTACAACTGTGCCCAGTGCCGATGGGAAAGTTATTCACAGCAGACACACCAAAGTCTTAGACTCAGGAATTCCGCTTCTGGGAAGCTCTCCCAGGAAAATTATTAATGTGTTGGACAAAGATTTAAGTACAAGGATGTTCATCACAAAGTTACTGAAAACAGAAAAACCTGAAAGAACTAAGATACCCAGCACTAAGGAAGTAGTTACATAGTATGTGCATACTACAGCACACTAAGCAACCCTTAAAACTGACGGTGTAAAACCACTTGGGTTTCTTCTTTGACAAGGCACATATTCATGATATTAGGAAACAGAAATTCAAGTAGCAACATATACATATTTCAATTTAAATTTTATATACATATACATAATATATCTAGAATAACATATCCCAAAAGGGTAACACTGGTTATATTTGATTGGTGGAATTACAGGTGATTTTTTTATCTATTCTTTCTAATATTTCTATAGCAAACATGCAGTACTCTTTTGCATTAGAAAATTAATAGAAACCATTTAAGCCACAGGTGGCAAACACAGGCCTTCGGGCCAAATCTGGCCCTCTACCTTGTTTTATCCAAACTGGCACACACTTTGTTTCTACCTGGTGGCAGCACCAAGCTCTTGCTTAACTGTTAAGGAGTAGTTACATTTATACAGTCCTAAAATTACATTTGGCCCTTTGAAGACAACCATGAGGCTTATGTGGCCCCCAGTGAAAATGACTTTGACATCTCTGATTTAACTATTTCACCAACATGCTTTCACATAGAGCACTTATAAAAGCATACTGTTTTCAGGAGCCCAAATCCAAATATTTAACTCAATAAAAAGCCATCAGTAGCTCTCTCTCTATAGAACTCTTAAGAATGAATGCTTCAGATAGCCTAACCATCATCCAGAAAGTTTGATATACCAGTCAGTGCAATGATTCTGTAGAATCCCCGTTCAAAAGGTATCCTCAAAATATCTATTCTTGCCATGTGTTTTCACCCAGAAATCCCATGTTGATTATGCCATACAAATCCTATTCTTCCCAGATAATAGTCCACTGAAAACTCTTTTACAAAAAGGGTATGGGGAAAAAGGTGAGGATAAATATTACTTTACTACACACACCTAAGGAAAAGCAATAAAATAGAAGTTTAGTGTGGCATCATATAATGTAGGCATTTACATGTAAAAATTAAATACATGTGTATGTATAAACACATAGGTATACATGTGCATGTATATGTATGATTATATAACAAAAAGATAACCTGAAATTCAAATTGTTGATAAGTACCGAATATGGGAGTGAGTTGATGGTTCCTTGCTTTGTATGATTCATTTCAGCAGAAGTTCCTATTACTATTTTGAAATATTTATTATGCATAGTCCCCCAAAATATATTGACCTAGAACAACAAGTTAAAACAACAGCAGCCAATGACAAAGCTATTCATTGTCAATATGTCTTTCAAAAACAGAAAATGCATTCACACTGTGAAATCCCTCTGAAAAGATTCAGCTCCATGAAAGCATACAAGGCAGTAAGTTCATAATTATTAAGTCCATTTTCTCTCCGTAACTCTTACTAATAATATGTACCTTTATGATCATTCATCTGAAGAAATCAGGCTTACCATGAAATGAAAACAGACCACAGGAAGACAGAGAAGGAATGTCAACCTCAGGAAAAAAAGAGATCCTTTCCAAGGTGCTGAGAGATCATGGAAATGTCACCCATGCCAAAACCACCATCCCTTTGACATGACTGGGTATTAAAATCCCTTACAGACAGCAATACCAGAGGAAGGCAATAAAGAAGGCTGGAAAGAGAAGAAACAATTACAAGCTGTCCTTATTTCTTATGTTGGAAAATTAACTTATAGCAAGGACCTTGGCACCAATGTAAATTCTCCTTACACACACCAATTATCCACAGAGATTTTTAATACAATTTATAGTATACTTCACCTAACTTGCTTTCATTTTGAATTAGACTTCCAAAGGCAGATTAAAGTTAAAACTGGATTAAAAAATACAAATCAAAACAAATTCTCCCTGATGCATTAATTTTCTAGATACCATATAAGGCTTGGTCAAGTCCAAAGACTTCTATGCCCAAAGACTGAAATGGCCCTAAAGCCACAGAAATCCACATCTTGCTTTCAAAGAAAAAGGAAAAGGGAGGTTTTTCACATATCTTGCAGTTAATCAGTTGTATGCTTACATCAAAGAGAATACTTAAATATAGGTCCAAAAGAATTTCAGGTCAGCTTTGTATTCATTAACTATTTAAAAATCATACCCACTACCCAGGAAAAGAAAGTTATAAATCAAATATCACTAACCAACCTGCAAATGACTTCTCACTCACTATAAGTATGGGTGAGAAATAGACAGAAAACACAGGGTTATCACTGGGAAGAGGTTATAAAGGGGTGGATGAAAATGAAATGAGGCATGAACTAGTTGTCTAATTTTAGACTTGAAACAGAGTTTAGCATATAGTAGGCACTCAATAAATGCTCACTTAGTGATAGTATACTAGACACAACTTATTTGCCATATCTGGCAATACCATTCACATGAATACTATTACTTGACTAGGTTCTAAAGTAGGAATTGGGGTGGGAAGGAACTTAATAAGAGGTCCAACAAACAAGGATAAAACCCAACTGTGGAAAACCACAGTGTTCCTGGGCAAATGCCCCATCCCCCAATTTTTTAGCCATTGTCCCACTCCTATCTACTGGGTACAACAGACACACTTCCAACAGACACACACCCAGCCACTATATTTACATGGAACTCACTGTATTGGCAGTTTGTTGATCCTGGCCCTTACAGACCAATCAGAGCCCCTCCCCTGAAATGTATAACAAGGACTAAAAGACTCCAGTCTCAGTCTGGTTGAGACCATGAGAGGAAGAAATGTATGCTAGGAGCTGTGGGCAGCCAGGTGCTGCTACGGTAGGTAGAGCAGTCTATTTTAAGAGAAGAATATTTAACCAATGAATGCATAAATAAGTGGAACAACATATTGATGTTTCTTTCTCTCCCCTTCCTCTCTCTCACTTCTCTCTCCCCCTTTCCTCTCTCTGTAAAATCAATAAATCAAAAAAAAAATTAAGAGAAAACAATAGAAAAATAAAGCAAGAGTACATTGTGGGGGGAAATACAGATACCTACAGAAAAAACTGATAAAGTCAAAGTCCTGGGTCCCAGGGTGTTTCTCAGGCTTGACTATATCCCTGAGCTTGGGTATCCGTGAGGTATTGTATACCCATAAAATACTCAGATACACCCTCTTTCTATTGGGCTCAAGAGCATTACACAAGTTGCAACTCAGGGTCCTACACAGAAGACTTTATAACAAAAATAATCAACAGAGAAGAAAAAAACAAGATGAGGCCACAGGACGAGGAAGGGCAAATAACCCAGGGTGGCCCCAAACAGATGAGGAACACACCATGCAGGGCCAGAACGGAGAAATGGGAACTCAGAGAGAATGTACAAATAACAATTCTGTTCATCCTGTGGAATGTCAGAGGAGTGACTAAACTGGCGAGAATATCAGTTGTTTTCACAGTGTTTTCATCTCTGCGAATACCACATTCTTTTTCTCCCTTGCACGGTCTTGTTTGAAACTGGCAAAATGTTGTACAGGGAAGCAATTGAAAGTTGGCTGAGATAAAGTTCTGAGATTTCAATTAAAAACACTCTCTCACTCACCGCTTGCTAACACCATGGAATGTAAAGAACTGCAAGGGCGAGGTTTTCTTCATTTTGAAAAATATTTCTGTTAAGCTCAGAATGGGGAAAATCATCTATCTACATACACAAGTAACTGCTGTTCAGGCTATACCAGGGCTCTGGTCCAATCCTCAGTTTCTGGGAAAACTGGTAAATTTTGTATAAACTAATTCTACTGTTCTCATTTCCTAAGCGACCTCCACGAATTTGCATTTATATATCCAAGAATGCCTAAAACGTTCCACAATTGCCTGCTATCCCACAGAGTTCCAATTATTATCCCTTTTACTAGTGCATGCTCATTCTGCTTCAAGAGATATCTACTGAGTTTTAAAAGTCATTCTTACTAATAATAATAAACAAAAACTTTTACCACACCACACTCCCAAGACTATTCCCTCCAAAAGGTCAACATCCCAAATTTTTCACAAAGACACTAAATACAAAAGAATACAACAATAAATCCCTTTTGAGAATTTTCTGATATGAATGAATGACAACTTCTAATATAGTGATAGTAGGGGATGAATATTTAAGTTTGCTTCTGTTACTGAACAATCACACAGGTTGGAATGTTAGTATTATACACACAAAAGGAAGGCATACAAGCAAAGTTGAAGGAGAGAACTCTCCCACAGCTCTGAGCTGATCTTCCCAGAGTACTGGTCTCCCCAACACTGCTCCAACCCCCAGAGTGCCTAACAAGGACAGGAGCCACAGACTGACACCCTCTAAATGAAGCCCAACTTTAAAAGAATAGAAAAACAACAGAAGGAACCAAGATGGCTCCTTCACAATGAAATTCTGAGAATGCAGGGAGTCAGCAGCCCAGACAGAGACTTCAGAAGGCAGGAGAAGCCCAGGACCCTTGACTGTGTAAAATAAGCCCCCTATGGAGTCATTCATTCCTGCAGGAAGCACCCAAGGCCTGCAGGAATCACAGGCAGAAGGGTCAAGTTTGGCTGTGAAGAAACAGAGGAGCTCAAGCTCCCAGCTCTGAATCTCTTACCTGCACCTGCCTGTGGCTCCCTTCCCCTTATTCCAATTAGGAAGAGGCAGCCATGGCACTTCCAGCAACTCTGTGAAAGGGGCGGGGCTGCCTGAGCTCTGTTGGCACCTGAGTAGAGCAAACTGAGCATGCTCCCCAACCTGGGAGAACCACACTCTCATTTCTAGTTTAAGAATAGACCAGACCAGCAGTGTCCACCTTCTAACATTATTAATAACCTAGGAAAATATGAGTAAAAACTAAAATTGCCCTAAGGAGCTTTATGAGAATTAGAAATTAAAGATCAAAGGAAGGGAGCCAAAGGGGTCTTTGGGGTCACTAAATGGGTCCAACAAGGCCACAGGGCCAATTGGGTAACAACAGCCATGGAATTTGTCCACATTCAGCCAGGGTCACTTTGACTGAAGTCTAAAGACAGTGCAGGAAGAGTGGGTAAGAGTTCAAACTGTGGGACCTGGGTTTGCTTTCTGACTATGCCATTTCCTAGTTGGGTGTGACCTTGGGCAAGTCACTTCTCTCTAGGGTACAGTCTCCTCATCCACAAAATAGGATAATAACAGTGCCCACCTCACAGGGCAAAGAATTAAATTCCTAGCATAAAGAAAACAGTCCTGAAATGTCGTTATCAAGCACAATGCAATCTAAGAGAGTCTACACACACATACACACAGACTCACACTCACACACACATACCCTTCCCTGGACATCTGGTACTTCCTGAAAGGTTTTTGTTTTTATTCCGTGCCAATGGGTGTGTTTTATTCAAAGTTCCTAAATGTCTTTTATAAATAGCCTAGCTTTCACTTTGCCTAAAACCAGGCATAGAAAATAATTTAAAATTCTGTGAAACTATGTATATCTAGAAAATTAGAAAGAAGTACAGAGTCTTTAGGAAGTCATCTAGATTGTGCAAGAGTATCTGGATTCAGCTCTCACCTTTCCAAGGAATCCCAGACAGCACAGAAACACAATCACATTGACAGCTTTTAGTTCTACAAAGTACGCAGCAAAAAGAGCTGGTGAGGGCCCGAGTGACCTGCATGGCTTTATCTTCTATTTAGCCCGCTTGACCTGAAATCAGTCTCAGGATTAGAAGGGCAACAAGGCCACCCAATCTCAAGGCCCTTCTCACCTACGACATCTCCAAAGGGTTATTCAACCTCTGGCGATAACAACCTGGGGGAGGAGAAGCTCACTGCCTGCTTAACATCCTCTGATGGCTGACCACTGCCCTTGGGACAAATTTCAAATCCCTTAGCATCATGGCCTTCAAGGCCCTGTGGTCTGTCCTCTACTGCTCTTCCTAATCCAGTTCCCACCATTCTCCCTGGGCCCAACCTCATGAGACATTCCAAAGTCCGTCCACTTCTAGGATTTTGTTCCCACCATCCCTCAGCCCAGTGTTCTTTCTTTCTCATTCCCATCTCTAGCTCTTTTTCATTCTCCAGGTCTTAAACCACCCTGCCTCATACAGGCCCATAGCCATGTGGTTCACACCATACCAGGCTTACAGCCCATCTCCGTATCCCCCTACACCAGAAGCCCCATGAGGGCAGGCACATGAGCTGATTCCCAAGTATATATGAAGCAGCTGGCACATGATAAGGGTGAAGAGACAGGCAAGGTGGTGGTAACCATCTCCAGAAGCTTCCCATCTCCTCTTTGGATACCATTCTGAGACATAGCTTAAGCAAGTAACAGGAAAAAAAAAATCCATCTTTTATGGAAATCACCAAGAATACACAACCCTAAGCAAAATGTCAAGTACACCATACACAGAACCTGACCCTTGACTGCACATTAGAGTAAGAAGGGGAGCTTGAAAAAGATATTTTAAGAGGAAAAAAAACTGATGCCTGGGTTATATATCGCCAAGGTTCTGATTTAACTGACATGCAGTAAGTCCCCTGGCACAGGGAGATCTGACAAGCTCCCCCAAGTGGGCCTAAGCGTGCAGCCAGGGTCAAAAACCACCACTTTTAGACAACTCCTTCTCAAACTATTGGCAGGGAAGAACCAATTGTTTCTTGCTTTCAAAAGTATCAATATACAGTAAAAGTGAATTACTAGAAAAATGAAAACACGTACTCATAATTATTTTCTTATTTTTAAGATTTTATTTATTTATTTATAGAGAGGGGAGGGAGAGAGGGGAGAGAGAGGGAGAGAGAGGGAGAGAGAGGGAGAGAGAGGGAGAGAGAGAGAGAGAGAGAGAGAGAGAGAAACATCAATGTGTGGTTGCTGGAGGTCATGGTCTGCAACCCAGGCATGTATCTGACTGGGAATTGAACCTGCGACACTTTGGTTGGCAGCCCGCGCTCAATCCACTGAGCTACGCCAGCCAGGGCATAATTATTTTCATTAGTAAAATCAACAGACATACAATTGCTCTATAAAACTATTATTAAATTTCTAAATGCTGACACTCAATTTCTGTATTTATACCACTGTGCACGGGTAAGAAAAACAGTTGGCGCATGTCTACAGAGCATGCTTAGTGCAACACTGCCCAGAAAGTTTAGGGAAAGCACAAAATGTAGTCTACCAACTGCTGCTTCTGGGTACAAGGAAGAGCTCTCTGAGAGCTCTTACAATGATGAAATTTCTGGAGTGGTTTGTGCACAAACTATTTCCTGATTAAAAACATAACCTTACTTGTGTTCGCTTGGTTTTTTTAATGTCGCTGTACTGAAACAAGCATTTGGTGTTACCTGATAATACAGAGGGGTGTCATTCTCCTCCCTGAAAATTTGCTCTTATCATGAAGGCATGTGTTAATAATGATAGCATCTTACATTAAGAGAAAATATCACTGATGTAGAACTGAGTGGGGAAGGGAGAGGCATGGCCTAAAATAAATTCAAGGATGGGAGTGATCAGGGTGGGTCAGAGGAGCAAAGGAGGGCCTCATGAAGGAGGAAGCTCCAGGGGTAGGCTTAAAGAGGCATTGGGATTGGACATGGAATGAAGGAGAGGTTCCGGCCCAGCCTGAAGGACAGCGAGGAGACCAGAGAGCTGTGGCACAGGGCTCTGCACAGCAAGGGAGAGGGGCAACCGGCAGAGGAACCATATCCCCCAGGCTCCCAGGCCCATGCTGCCTTTTCAGTATCCACAGAAGCCAATGCTTTCGTTAAGCTCTCAAAGGAAATACCAAAAACAAAGAGAAGTTTAAGTATGATCTAAGCCAAAGTGGTCTTCCTAATAAGTTTGAAAAAGGAGAACTTGATAATGTACTTCTACACTAGAACTGTGGTGAGAAAAGTGGGATTTCCATATTGTGTCTAGCACTTCAGTACGATGAATCCACAAATTCAGTACGATGAATCTTCCTTCTTGTTTACTTCAAACCAAACCAAACCACAGAAACAGTCTCTACTTGGTAAAGGTTAAGGACTTAAAAAAACAACAACCAGCTTGATTACAAATAATATTAGTTCAAAGGAGGGCCCTTAATCATATGTTTCAAACTGCTAAGAATATTACTACTTATCTCCCTTTTTTTTCCAATATGGCATGTTATGTAATATTGTTAATAATAAACACCTTATATAAGTTATTCCATTTCTCTTTCAGATAACCAGTGTAGGTGGATGGATATCACTATCTTTTTACAGACTGAGGCCTTAGAGAGGTGAAATTACTCACCAGAAGTCCCACAGATTGTCAGTGACAGCAGTCAGACTCCAACCGCGGGCTCTGGTGCCAAATCCTTTGAAGGTCACCACCTGCAAACTGCTTTCACTCCGCTGCCTTCCTAGATCTCAGAACAGATCTGCCAGTCACACTTCGGCTAACAAAACATAAGCAAATTTTAAAGCAAAAAGAACATAAAAGCAAGCACAAATACTGTTTTAAAATCTAGACTACTCTGCTCTGTGGAAATGGTCAACCAAAAAGCTCCATATTTTTCAGGTTGAAGTCTTCAACAGACCTGGTGTTTTACGTGGTCCAGCCCTGAACCCTCATTCAGCATCACCAGTAATCCTAACGGGTAACGTCACTTCACTGGCCTTTAAGCCTGTCTGAAGCTATTCTTTCTCCACCACAATTACTTTCCTCAAACATGCAGTGGCTTTTTCAGACTTGTCCCTGTCTCAAAGCTTTGACACTTGTCATTTTCTTTGCATTCACCCTTTCTTCAAATGTCCGTGTACCTGGGTTGGAACTATATTTGTGTCTCTGCTCAAACTCCACTTCTTCAAAAAGGCCTTCTGGGAATACCCTGTCACCCTCTGCTTTACTTGCTCTCGAGTGTGTACCACTACCTGAGATTCTTAGCCATTGGACATGCAACCTCCACATGAGCCCAACTTAAAGGAAAAAAGAATCAAAGTTAACACAACAAATAAACCAGATGCCACACATAACAGAAACAAACATACCCTGAAGGAAATAAAGCTAAAATAAGAGAAGAGACCGAATATTGGTGAGATTGCTAGTGCATGTGTAGCACACAGTAAGAAGCACTTAAAGGCAGTGCACACAGAAAATGTCCTCCAAACAACAAAACACCAGTCCTTCTTCCTGTTGTTTAATACTCTTCTCTCAACCAATATTGTCGATGACAAACTTTAATCTTTCTAAAAGGAACAGTTTTTTAACTGTGGCTATAAATTTTCTCCAGTACAGCCCCCTCTATGAAATAGGAAAACCGATAACTAAGCTGTCCAACATAAAGTGTATGAGGACTCCCTGTGCAACTTCCCCCTCCAGAAAACTTGGATTAGTCTTTCCAACAGACTCTTCAGGGTCACTTTCCCAGGTGCCTTATCATTAGAAGTTTCTCTCAGTTATCGGCCGTAACAACCATTCACAGGTCCCTCATTTCCGTCTGCAACACACGAGCTGAAATGCAGAGCCTGCTCCTTCCCCAGCATGCTATGCTGATGCACACCAGTGTTTTAATAAAAGCGGTAAGTTTACGATTTTAAAATATAGAGGATGACTTCCAGCTTTGACAAAACAACCCATTTTCTAGAGATGGCCCTCTACAATGCCAACCCCATGCACAACTAGAAAGCACATTCAAATGTGACCGTTTCCAAGGAGAGTGTGTGAATTCTTATTGCAGGATATTTTCTGATGGCTGTGCCTGCCCTCCCCATGATACCACCCTATAACTGTATTCACAGGTACAAAATCTAAAATTTCTGTTCTACAATGAAGTGCTAGTGTGGGAATGGTGTTCTACAGCCCACCTCTTCTAAAAGCAGCTGTTGTCAGCTTTATTTCAGAAGTTTGAGGATTCCAAACAAGATAAGCAAAGCCAGATAATACCTACACAACACAAACTCATACCTATAGGTTTGTGTTTGGAGAAATTATATACTGAATAACAATATAAAACAATAAATCTGAAAATTTAAGGAGTACTTTTGTCAAGAGATACAACTGGGAATGTCAGCGTTGGAAGGAGATTTTATCTTCATGAAAAAAATATACCAGTTATTTCAAAACAAATAAGTGAAAAAATGACAATATTGTACTGACAATATACAAATCTGTCAAATGTACTATTCAGGGTAAAAACAAACACCCATAAAAAAATATGTGTAGCCCTAGCTGGGCGGCTCAGTTGGTTGGAATGTTGTCCCATCAAAAGTTTGCACACACGTGTGCCTCAGTCAAGGCACATACGTAGGCTGCAGATTTCATCCCTAGCTGGCACATGCAGGAGACTACCAACTGATGTTTCTCTTTCACATGGATATTTCCCTTTCTTCCTCTCTCCCTCTACCCCCCCCCCACCTTCCTCTCTCTTAAACAAAACAAAACAAACAAAAAAATCTCAATAAACATATCCTAGAGGATTTTTTTAAAAAGAAAGAAATTAATGAAAAGCAATAAGTAAACCAGCAAAAACTAATATGACAGAGGACATAGAGACATGAGGTAACTAGGGAAAATGATAACCAATCTAAGAAAAGAATACTGCTTATTAAAACTATTTAAAATAACTTGCTATAAAAAAAAAAAAAAAAAAGAAAAAAGAAAATGACCCTTAACTTCCACCAAAGCCCTACAATGGCTTCCAATTACCCTCAGGACATAATCCCAAACTACCTCTCCATCCTTCCCATCATCCTCTAGACACAAACACCTTGATCAAGAATGAAATATCTGTGTATCATCTATGCGCCATAGTGGGTGAATCTCTATTTTTAGGTTTCTTTCATACATGGTGGGCCACTGCTACCCAACATCCATTTCCCCTCTCTTGGTAGGAACAAGCCAGTGTTGTTCAAAGAAAATACTGTTTCTTCACTGGCTATGGGTTGTGGGACCAGCAGGCGAGCGGCTCTGAATGGGTGTTTTACACAAGCTGAACAATTCAAACATTTATTCATGTGTTTTTCATCTCAAACAGAAAATGGTTGGCGTAGATTCATCCTCCAGGAGGCACCTGACAGAGATGGTACATCAGCTCCCCTCCACCCAGCAGGCTGGAGCTGCCCAGTCTCTCTATCTTTCCATTTCCATTTTTCAGGTGTCCCTCAGATTCTATAATCTATCCTTTGTTCCTGTTATTTGCTTTTAACACATTTATTTATTTATTTATTTATTTATTTATTTATTTATTTAAAGTAGATTCAGGGTAGATTTTTCAGGGCTGCTTGCAACCAAATTGTCTAAAACTCACATGCTTACCAAGGTCCTTCTTGTACCTAGGTACAAAGGCCCAGCCCCCGATTATTTTCAAGTCCCTCAAATCTACTAACCAACACTATGACCCTCTCTCCTCAAAATTATGTAAGTACTATCATGGACTCTTACTTTTCATTTACCCCATGTTTCCAAATAAAATACAAAAGCATAATTTTGTTTTATAGCCCGTTGACTTGTGACTTTCCAGCACTGAATTTGCCACCTAGATGGTGATAAAAGTTTTTTTTAATTCCTCATTACTAAGTACTAAGTACTTACTATACATAAGGCACTGTGCTAAGTGGCACACAAGATAGGAAGAGTTGTCCCATTTCACAGGTGAGCATACCAAGGCCGAAAGATTACTTACCCAAGATCAAACATACACAGCTAGTAAATGAACAAACCCTTAAAAAACCTAAATTCCTAAGCACTATAATGATAATACTTGATGCGGAGAGAGGGTGGGAGGGGAGGGCTGAAAGTAATTGTATCTTGGGAAATTTTATTTCTTGACTGACCATTAATAACCAAATCCATATCATCTCTTGGGTATGGTTATGAAATTTGGCCCATTTGAATGCCCATGAGCCCTGTCTTAGAAACTGTTTAGAGTTAAATGCAACAGTCCATTATTTCAGTTAAACAAAAAAATTTTTTTAAACTTGTCCTCTTTAAAAAAGAGAGAGTTGTGCTGCCTGAATCATACATACCATGTTCTTAGACTTTGGGGCCGAGTTATAAACTGCTCTGACCAGGCGGTGGTGGAGTCAGACAGAAACAGCAGGGAGGGAAGAACCCAGCAGCCAGGCACTAAAAACTACTGCAAGTGGAGAATAATTTGTATTTGATCATTTGGATTTGGGTATGCTTAAAAATAACTTGCATCTGGTTTTAGTCAAGCTCCCTGTTTTGTCTAATAAACAAGTGCCAAAAAGTAACAAATACTGACTTGTGGCTTTTAAAAAATTGGGTAACATAAATGTATTTTTCAACTCACACAACAAGTTGAGTTAGTTTAGAGAATGGGCACCTGCAGCTAGAAAGCCTAATTCACTGAACTAACACACCAAGTTACTTCATCTTTTTGGACCTGTTTCCTTACAAAATGGGGAAACATTTTTTTTAGTTGCCTCACAGGATTACAATGAGACTCAAAATAAAGTATTTTACGGGGGAAAGATTTACAATCATGAGAACAAATATACCCAGAGGAGGCAGAGAAGGTCCATCTAAGCTGACATTTACACAAGTGTGTCTAACATGCCATAAACCGCAGCATCAGCTATAAGTCATTACAAGTCACCAAAAGAGAAACACAGTCCTACATCACCTGGTGATGTCACCCACCAGACATCATGAGGGATGATATAAGCTTTTATTTAGCATAGACATTGTGAATACTACCAAGCCTTTAATTTCAATTCTTCATTAATAATTGTTCATATTTTAAACTAAACACCTACAATGCTCCCTCTGAGGTTCAGGAACCATACTGTGAGACTATTTAAAAGCCAGATAAGAGGGGCATGATGGGCAGACAAATCTGACTTAATCTACAAACTAACCCTTGACCTTGATTGAACTTGGACGGGGCCCAGTTGCCCTATAATCCTCAAGAGTGAGGAATGACCAAAAGAAATGGGGCAACTGTAACCATTCAGAAACTCCTTTCTTTAACATGGCTTTTTCTACTTTCTGTTCATCCACTCCATTCCTTAATCATTAAGCCCTTAAGGCATCAGATTCTGATCAGCATCAAACTGTCTTAAGAACAAAGCCTCAGGTACATTTTGACTTCTATTGTGTTTCAGCCCCAGGCCCCAGAAAGCAGAACCACCCTACGGACCACACACTCACAAAACCAGACAGAACAACGCCATGGCTCACATCAAGACCTAATACAATGATCAACTACTCCCTACCCTGGCCCCAGCCAATCCACAGAGTCCACAACCCTGACTCATTTAGCCACTGTGATTAATGATTTTCCCCTGTATAACTCATCCCCTGAGGCCATCAAGGAGCCAGGTCTTTGAGCGTGAGCTCACCTGTGACTCCAGGCATGCCACCATTTCCTTAAAAATAAACCTTCAATTTCTTAGCTGAAAAAAAAAAGTCGTTCATATTTGACAAACTTGCACTTCACAAAATAAGTCCATTGAAATGAAACTGGAATTAGACCACTGCCCCCTCAAAAAAATGAAGACATGGTTTCATGCTTTCAGGCAATTTCTACAGAGAGGCAATGTCAAAGTACATGCTGTAGAAAGCTAATAGGTACAGGTTGTTTTGTAGGATAGGAGGTGGTGTACAGAAAATACAGATTCTACGGTGGGTTCTCTGGTCAATTAAGTTTGAGTGACACTGTGTTGGGCAAAACTAAATATGTTCCTTAAATATGCTCCTGCTCAGAGCCTTTAACATCTTATATATTTCAAATTCCTAAGTAGGTGTTAGAATAAAAAGCATTTCCCAAACATATTTGTATAGTGCATCCTATGGACAAGTATTTCACAGGAAACACACTAATAATGCGGCAGAAGATACTTAAAGATGAAAATACAAGGAACAGCCCTGGCTGGTGTGGCTCAGTGGATTGAGCACAGGCCTGTGAACCAAAGAGTCGCCGGTTTGAACCCTGGTCAGGGCACATGCCTGGGTTGCAGGCCACGTCCCCAGTAGGGGGCATGTGAGAGGCAACCACACACTAATGTTTCTCTTCCTGTCTTTCTCCCACCCTTCCCCTCTGTCTAAAAATAAGTAGGTAAAATCCATTTTGTTTTCTTTTTAAAGAAAATACATGGAACAGAAATTTCTTCAAAACATACCACATTTAGAGAAGTCATTGTCCATAAACAGTGGTGTGGGGAGTCATCCACCACCAATCCTGTACCCGAGGTTCTCCAGTCCAGGAGTCCCAGGGCCCTTGAAGAATCTTGATAATTTAGAAGATAATCACGTGGGGCCAGAATGGAATTTATTTAAGCTGGACAATCAACTGACAAAAAAATAAAGGTAGGAGGGAAGAGAGAAAAAAATCACAGGCCCTCCTTTTTCTACTAATGCTTATGAACAGCTTATGAACAAACAACCGACTTGCTTTAGTTTTTTTTCTTCAGTAGATGCCCTGATGACAAGTCACCTCCAGGCACATTATTAGAATGAATCAAACATCAGTCTTCAGGAAATGCACCATATGACTCTATCCACAGGTCAGCAGACAGACACAACAAATTTAAAGAACTTGGAAAATTCTACAAACAAAGGGCCTTCTGTGAAAATGTTAGAAGTGAATTGGTAGTAAAGTCAACCCACTGTTTAACACTGAGTAATGTATTATGTACTAATAATCAGCAATGATTATTTCAGGACAAAAATTGATTTGTTAATGTTAATGTGAACCAACAAATAAATCTCATTAACTGTTGTATTTCACGATTTAACGGTTCTGCCATCACATATTCAAATTCCATCACGAGCCATGCAGATAAACTTAGTGAATGAAGTAAGCAGGGCCTAAGAAAATGAGGACTTACGGGGACTAAGGGGGAACTTGAAAGTACAAGCCAAGCCATGAGGCATGCATGCTCAATTCAATTAAAACACAGTGCTTTTGTCCTTCACTGCCCCCCCCTCAAAAACTACAACAGGTATAGTCCAAATTCTGCCCATAGGATACTAGTTTGAGACTGTGGGAGAGCTACCATCCTTAGGAGGGTTTGAACCTACTTTTCTAAAATTGCCTGAAGAGCACATTAAATTTACAAATCACCAAGTTGAGTAGAAAGTATCACCCAGATGTGTCAAATATATTTGCTTATAGTGGATGAATATTTGCAAGGTGTATGTGCAAACATAACAGGCTTTCAACACTGCATAACTGAGTTGAATGCCTGCTCAGTGACCTGGAACAAGGTATGTCACCTCTCTGCGCCTCAGTTTCCTCATCTTAAAAATGAAGATGATAATGCCAGCCTGATCCTTTGGGAAGTAGTGAAGGTTACACAGGAATACATCTGACACACCCTTAGCATATAGTAGGCACGTCATTAAACAGTAGTTAATCATTGTTTTTACAAGGTATATTTCAGTTACTACTACAAGTGATGTTTAGAACAATTCAGGTGAGGGTAGAGTGAACTTCACAGGCAAACTGTTGGGTAAATGATGCTGAAAACTCCCTTGGAAAAAGCCCCTTACCATGTGACCAATCTCAGCCACTTTCCAGAAGTCATGAAGAGATGCTGGTGCCATCTCAAGGAAATGCTCAGAGCCCAGAGGAGATAATTTAAAAAAAACTAAACAAAACAAAAAAACTCTTATACTGTTCAAATTTGAACAACAGCTTCAAATTTGATCAATAGCTTGCAAACATTTAGCAATAAGTCTGTAAAATAAACACTCAAATCAAAAGCGCAGATCCAAACACACAGATGCAACATGCCCAGTTACTTGCTCTCCATAATTCACACCCGTTAAGATCACCATTCTCACCTCATCTTCCAGCAGATCATCTGTATTCTTGCCCTTTTTAAGATATGGAATGTTCTCCACTACAGAAAATTTACATTCCAACTTGTTGGGCCTTTTTTTTTTAATCCCTAAAGAAACTGGACTGGGAAGAGGAAAACTTATCAAGTAAGAACACACAGGTGCTTCCTCCCTAATTAAAAGAGAAGTTTACAGCTGCACTGGCCGTGAATCACCCCTGTGGTTACCCACGTGTATCCTTCAAGAGGCACGTAGCTCCATCAAGAGCCATATTCCATATGCTTTCCTGAAAACTGCCTTCTCTTCGCTTGGTAAAATGATGACTATCAGGTAACTAATGGTATTTTCTGCTTCCTGTCTTTCCTCCCTATGGACATCCCAGGTCATTTGTTTCCTTAACTCTAAAAATAATTAAGCAACCTGGAAGCAAGAGGCTCAGAGCTTAGCAAATCAAGCTTTGATTTATATTGAATTAAAGTGTGCTGTCAGTTGGGGGAAAAAAGCTAGTTGCAAAATTATGGATATGTTACCATTTGCTTCAAACGCATGATGCAATATGTATTTTACACACACACAGCCTCCAGAAAAGCCCACTGATAAAAGTGAGGGGAAGCTACCTGGTTGAGGGAGGAACTACTTTCTTTTTATCTTTTTATTTAATACCCTTTTTATCTTTTGAAAATCACATACCTAATGAATACATTAATCACCCTGAAAACTTATCTTTGACTTTAAAAATTTCTCTGGACTGCCAAGTGTTTTCTTACATTTCATTACTGTCAAAAGTGTTTAAATTATCTGATTCTTATTTTGTGAACTTAGCCAAAGGTATTTCTTTTTTATATATAAATTAAAAAACAGCTAGAAGCCCTGGCTGGCGTACCTCAGTGGATTGAGTGTGGGCTGCGAACCAAAGTGTCGCAGGTTCGATTCCCAGCCAGGGTACATACCTGGGTTGCAGGCCATAACCCCCAGCAACCACACATTGATGTTTCTCTCACTCTCTCTTTCTCCCTCCCTTCCCTCTCTAAAAATAAATAAATAAAATCTTTAAAAAAAAAAAAAAAAAAAAAAAAACAGCTAGAAAGATATACATCAGACCACTAACTCTAAGAATGAGGAGGTAAGAGGTTTTGCTTTTTCTCTATCCTTCTGAAATGTTATCACTTTTAAAATTGAAAAATAAAAAGCTACAGAGGAACAACAATGAGTTACCACTACATATCTATTAGAATGGCCAAAATCCAGAACAGTGACAACACTGAATCATCACAAACAAATTCCTATACTTAAAGCATTTTTATTAAATGCCCAGAAAGACACCGGCAATTTAAACATAAACTTAAATAATTATATCAGGTTAATTTTCTGTAATCTTTTTTTAACTTAATTTATTAGAGTGATATTGGTTAATAAAATTATATAGGTTTCAGATGTAGTTCTGTAATACATCAACTGTATATTGTATTGTGTGTTCACCACCCTAAGTCAAGTCAATTTTCGACACTCTTTACTTTTGCTTATCTTGATTAAAAACCTGGGGCTGAAAACGTTCACCTGCTGATTGCTCCCTTCAGAGGATCTATGGAAATATCTAGTTCCACAACAATCTTCAACTACTCTCTTTTGGCAACAAATGAGTTGCTCTCGTTCTAATTGTTGGTGGCTAAACATGTCAGCTTAAATTTAATTGCTTAAAATCAGAATATTTAACATAGTCTCCCTTTGAAACTGTCCCACCTACAAACAAATGTAAGATAAGAACAATGCTTGTAAAGTGCTGAAGTGTTAAACTTTATCACAGGGAGATCTGTTTTTCTTAAGGAATAATAATGCTCCTCATTTTCCAAAATGATCAAACAAAACAAAATGAAAACTAGCTGAAAGGGGATAAAACTTGAGTCCCATATTATTCTGGCAGACAGTTGAGTGTCTATCAGGGCCTTCACTGCACAGGAAACCAGGTAATATGATGGACCCTGATCTGGGAAGACTATCAGTTTTCACGACCCTTGCTTGACAGAATTTCATCAGCTTTTCCTTTGGAGAAGAGTGAATTAATTCACTGAATTTGAAGGAGATTCTTTTTTTGTCCCAGGAAATAAAATGCTGACTCCTCATTCTAAAATTATGTATGTAACAAAAACTTGATTTTCCATTTCTTAACCCCCATAATTCTTATACAAGAAAAGACATCCAGGAGATAACTTGTATATACTCCCATCCATTCATTCATTCGTTCATTCAAACGTTCATTCGTTCATTCTCTCTCTCCCCCCCACCCCTCCCTCCATGTTTTATTCACTGTGACAAGTTAGAAAACTGCTCCCAACTCCCTAGAGAGAATACATTTAATTATTTTATTTAAAAATGCAATTTCCCAGAGTTTTTGGTTTTGATAACAATGACCATTAAATACTGCTGGAATAATTTTCCCCATACCCATTCTTGGCCTCCTCCCTAAAATCTAGCTACTGCTTTGTACATCAAAACTCTACTTCTTAGACAAATACCCCAAGAACCTTCAATCACTGTGCCCCTTTTCACTTTCTCCAGTTGTATCCCATCGGTCATCATCCTGGAAATTCAGTATCTAGGTGGTCACCTGGCCCAACTTCGAATCCAATCTTTGGGTCCACTGTAAACTTCCGCTTGGAATGACCCAGCCTGGGCTTGGGAAATTCAGTTATCAGTGAAAGAACCACATTTCTAGGCGATTACATCTCATTTTAGGGAGCTTTGCATGTCATCAATTACTCCCCAGAATTCTGTTTATGTCTCTTTGGGCCACAGAGAACAAATTGCACTTCATTTACACATATTGACTCTCCAACCAGTTAGTATTAACCCTCCACCCAAGTCCATTGTGCTGTGTTATTTTCTCCTAACTACGCACTTCAGACCATGCCCTTCATTTCTCTAACACCTCTGTGATAAGTCATTAAAGACAGTGATATTCAAGAACAAGAGCTTCCACATTGACCTTCTCTGTAGTTTTAAGCTACATATTGGATCTTCACTCAGATTGTCAGTCACATACAAACACCATATGAATTTCTAATCCTGAACCATCTCTTCTTGAGAGACATAATACCTAGGTCAGGTGAAACCCTAATCTCTGTTCTCCTAGATTCAAGCACCTCAAGCTACTCCATATTTATAAGTTTCATTCTCTCTTGGAACTTAAAAATATTTTTAGAACAATATGGTATAATTAATTTTAGTCCATTTTGCTTCCTCTTAAACAGATTCTTAACATGTATTCAGTTTCACATTTCAGAACAAAATGAAAATTAACATTAACTTGAATTATCACAGGTGACACACAGGTTTTAATTTATATTACATTTACTAAGTACAAAATAGAATTGAGCTGCACTTTTATACTTTTAATCTACCCCACTATCAAATGTTCAGTTCAGATTATAATTGCACAGAAAACGCAAACACATTTCTTTGACTTTTATCACCATTTCTACCCACTGCAGAATTATTTAACATGGTTTTGCCAAATTGGAAAAACCCAAACACATGATCTCTTGCTCAAGCCAATGTTCAGCCAAAAGAATTTGATGTGAAAAGACAAATTTCTTAAGTCAGTCTGTATTTTACCACCGACTTACAATTTTCTTAAAAACTTTACCACCATATTGGAATAACCTCTAATCAACACAGAAACTCTTACCTCTATTGAAATCTTCCTAAAGGAGTGATCAATTTACCAAGTCAATCAAAGGAGAATCAATCAAAATAACTGATAATTGGCTACAACCTACTAATAAAAGTTAATGGAACAAAAAAAATCAGAATTGATTTGGAAAATCAGTAAAAAGAAAATCAGAAAATATCTTTAGATTTGGCTTCAGATAAAGGAAAGAAATAATAATAAAAGTATATTAAAAGCTTTTCCCACATACTGGTGACATTTTACATGGCTTTCTGCATCACCTCACTTAATCTTCAAGACCTCCTACGAAACAGGTACTATTACTAGTCCCCTTTTACAGAAACTGAGACCGTAAGAGATGGCATGAATTCACAAGGTCACACAAAAAACAATAGAGCCTTTACCTAAACTCATGGACTAGCCACTATGGAAAAGAGGTGAAACCTGGTGTACTGAATTGAATAGTGTCCCCATCCCCCTAAAATTCATGTCCAGCTGGAACCTCAGGTGACCTTAATTAGAAATAGGATCTTTGCAGACATTGTTCGTTAAGATGAGGTCCCACTGGATTAGGGTCAGCCTTAAACCCAATGTGACTGTTGCTCTTACAAGATGAGAGAAGACACTCAAGAGACCCAGAGGGAAGGCAGCCATGTGCAGAGGGAGGCATAATTGGCATGATGAGGCTGCACACCAAGGAATGCCAAGTACTGCCAGCAACCAGGCTAGGAAGAACTAAGAAAGGGTCTTTACCAGAGCCTTCCAAGGAAGCATGGCCCAGGCAGACACCTTGGTCTCGGTCTTACAGCATTCAGGACTATGAGAAAATAAATTTCTGTTGTTTTAAGCCACCTGCTTTTTTATGGTAACCCTAGGAAACCAATACACCTGGGAAGAGAATGTAATGATGCGATATAACATTACAGCATGAATAAAGTCTGTAAACAGCAAGACAGCATTAGTAACCACAAGTCAAAAGATCACCAGGTTAGTGTCAAATAATCACTAGTGTAATCCCAGCTGCTTCCAAAAGTCATTAGAAGCCCCAGCATGCAAGAGATCTGGTTACACTGTACATAATAATAAAACATAACACTTTTTCTTCCTAGCAGGAACATCTGATTACATGGAACAGAAGAGATTAACAACAGAAGAGATTTACAAAATGCAGCCTCCCTGAAGGCTGAGAAGCACTTAGATAAAACTTGATGTCTCCGTACCAGTCTGCAAGTTTGATTTTAAGATCCTAGGTCCATGTGTCCCAGGCAAAGGATCTCTAAATCTTCAGTGCAAGACCTATGCTTGCTCTATCCATTCCATTTGTGCCCATCCTCCAACCCATGCACACAACTGTCAAGCCTGCATTCAATGCACATCATAAACAATAAACATGATAAAGAGCTTACCAGGTGCCCAGTATTTGCCAGTTCTTAGAGATAGAGCAGTCAAGATGACAATATGGGGTTACCCTCCAGCAAGAATGAGACATTCAACAAGTCCTTTTGAGCGTGATGAGAATTACCCAGGGGGCATGAAGGATGTTGTGAGGGATATGAGATGAGGCTGGCCAGTCCTGTGCAGCTGTGCAGGGCATGCACTGCACAAGGACACTTGGCCAAGGAATGTGTTGGGGCGAAGGTGCAGCCCTCTCTATGTGTTATTTTCTCATTATCACAAAGAAGCAATTTGAACTAGCATCAGCCCTGAAGTTACAGAGGCCAGAGGCCAGATATTACAGACAGCATTAATGAATTTGGATTTTGTATTAAGAATAATAGGAAATAATCAAAGAGATTTTTAAGTATTAGACTCAGCTGTGGAGGGGAGCAAGGCAGTAATTTACTCGACATGATTTCATCACTTGTATAATACCAAAATAATTCAAGGAAATGTATAAATAAATGAAGTTAAGACCATCTGTTAAAATGCCATTTTGGTTCTTGATGAATTAGCATGCATTTAAAACCTGGTGCAGCGTGTAGCATTTTTGCATTCTTTTAACTTAAGGAAAATTTAAATGGTTTATTAATCCAATATCCTTTCAATTAACTTAAGTAGGATCACAGGCCCTATTCAAACCTGTCTTCCCTTTCCACATATCAAGTCCTCACCCTCAAGATGTGCTACTGAAGTTCTCAAATAAAAAAGGGCTGGTCTGCAGAAATGGGATCAGCTCCCCTTATCCAGGAGATTGTCAAGTTGAAAAATTAAACCTGCCACTTTAAGATATATGAGTCCTACTTCAAGAATTTCTAGCATCAAATCAAGCGAGACTATCATGAGAGACAAATCTATGCAGTGCAGGGATTCTAAGACAAGTCCTCATTTCCTGGGCAGAAACCAGAGGCCTAGCACCATGATGAGGTCAGAGTGAGGCCATCCTACATCCAAAATTGTCTAAGTGAGAGTCACTTTGCTAGAGCATCAGAGTAGGTTTCCAGGTCTCTAATCTGACAAGGTGCATCACAGAACCTGTCTCTGATCAGGTAAGCTCTGGAAATGCTACCTCCTCAACTCCATGCTTCAGTTTACTCATATATCAGATGACAATACATACATATGTCTACCTCAGTGGGTTGTTGTGAGGATTTATAAGTCAATACATATGAACTGCTCAAAACCATGTCTGGCACATACTAAATAAGTGCTAAATTAAAGTTAACTTATTATTATTTAATATTTTAGAGCATTATGGGGATTTTCATACATAAAATACTCTGAGAAGATGTGCAAATAGATAAATCTAGTAAGCTTTATGTATTCCAGTCTTTCCCAGACTTGTCTGCCCACCTCCCCACCCCAACCCTGTCACTGTCCCAATAAAATACTTTCTATCACTAGAGGACCTCAAGTCCTATACAGCTTACCTTGGGATATGCCACCTCAAGCCTGTGTCTCTCTCTGCCTCCTTCCAAGTGCTTATCTAATAATCCAGGAGATCTTATTTTTCATTTAAACCATGAGATGGCAGAAGAAGAGAAAGCAGATCCATACTTAAGCCACCTTTAAATTTCCAGTTCCTCATCTATTGAATCACCCTTGAAATTTCCGTTGAAATTTAATCCCAAAGTAATAAAAGTCCTCAGTCCAAGAGGTGCTTCTGTGTATTACTTATACATAAAAAATTGGCCTAAAGGTCAAACAAAATGACAATAAAGGGCACCTTGCCCAGACTTTGTATAAAAAAAGCCAACCTTGACCCAATAAGAACAATTAAAAACAACCCAGGGCAGTGAAAACATAATTCTCCAATAAGAAACTGGGAAAAAAGCAATGGTAACTTTGTTCATAATATTAACACAATATGGCTTATTTCTTTTTCAATTTACATGACCTAGAACACTAAGTAATATACTCCTTGAACGGCTAGGACACGTTGGTTAGACTGATGAAAATGAATGAAGAACATCATCCCCTTAAAAAATAATAGAAAAAAATAATCATAGCTCACACTTACATAGGTATAACTATCCTTAATACATTAACTCATTTAATCCTCACAATTATCTTTTGAGGTAAATACTTACATCCCTATTTTTCAGATGAACAAACTGAGGCACCAAGTACAATATTAAGTACCTTACCCAAGATCATACAACTAGCAAAGGAGGGATTCAAGCCCTGACGGGTGTGGCTCAGTGGGCTGGGCATTATCCTGCACACTGAACAGTCACTGGTTCAATATCTGGTGGGGGCACATGCTTGGGTTGCAAGGCCAGCCCCCCCCCCATTGGGGGCATGTGAGGGGCAAAAAATGGATGTTTCTCTCCCTCTCTTTCTCCCTCCCTTCCCCTCGCTAAAAAAATATATAAATATATATATTTCTTATATATATAAAAATATATATTTTTAAAATACATATTTATAAAAATATACATTTTAAATATATATAAATATATAAGGTCTGAAAGGTCTTACATTTTTTAAAGGTCATATATATATATATATATATATATATATATGTCTGGAAGGTCTAAAAGTTTTATATATATATATATATATACAATCTTTTTTTAAAAAAAAGAGATTCGAATCAAGAGTTTGGCTCCAAAGTTTATGCTCTTAACCACTGCTCCAACTACATGATTACAGTGAGATATTTTTAGATTTTAAAATGTTGTTACTTATCTTTTGACCTCGGCTAGTAAAAAGATTTATGTCTATTTCTGACCCGGCAGCATTAGACAAATATTAACCAAACTTTAGACATTGAAAAGCCAACTTTATAATGTGACATACTTGAAAAACACCTATCATTTATGCATATTTGCTTAAATGACATATTGTAACATGAACAGATCTAATTTTATTTCATTATTGTGAAATGAAAATCAATATCACCTACTCTAACTAAAAGGAAGCCCTAAAAAATACAATGTAAATAAAAGAATGTTATTAATTTCTAGCTAAAAACTGTCATTTGCAGAAGGTCCAAGATTGGCATTCTCTCCATCTCACTGTCTCCCTTTTCTGAACAGGTGGATCAGCAAGGCTTAAAGATACTACAGACCCATGTACACCAAATGAGACAGTCTCAACCTCATCACACCCACTTACAAGAAGTGACCACCTCACTGCAAGATTCAATGCCAATCCCTCACGTATAATGGGTAGCCCCACACTGTAGAAAACACTGCTTCAAGGAGCATTAAGAAACAGAGACGTCACAAATGCAAATTTGTTTGCTAATAAATCAAGTTGCCCCTGCAGGTTTTTTATATAATGAGATACCACAGAGATAAATATAAAGGACTGATTCTAGGTTCACTCGATCAATGATAAAATGACACACTGAGGAAAACAAGGCTTGGCTGGCAGGTGTCCTGTTGGAAACAGATGTGTGTTTTAGGCCGACCACAAGATCAATACCAGCCAAGAATGTGACATGGGTCCAAGGACAGGGAAGGGCCTCTACCCATTAAGGACCAAACCAAGGGAAGGAAGGGGAAGGGACCCCTGCCTGAGGCAAGCCAGGCAGACCACACCTGGTGCTCAGGAAACACAACTAAAACACAGCACATCCTTTCCAGGAGAGGCAGTCAGCAAAGGAGGAAGGTCTGAAAATTAAATGATCTAAGGGGGTAGTATCACCGTATTTAAATTTTTTTCACCTCCTAACAAACATTCATTACTTTTACATGAATTTGTTGTCTGGCTGACCCCGCCAAGATGAGGATATTTTACTGTTTCGGTCCCTGACACACCCCTAGCACAGAGAACAACAACTGACACCTAACAGATGCTCATTGTGAGTATCTGAATAAATTAGTGAGTTATTTAATAAGAACTGTGGATATTTACAACTGGAAAAGAGAAAGCTTATGGGAAATGCAATCAACTTTTAAACATTTAAATAATTATTTATATTTTATAATAATTACAAATGTAGACCCTAGAATCAGAAAGACTCGGGTCTGAATCTCACACATGCCACTGAGAACCAACTTCACTCTGAGTTTTTGGATAACCTCAGATCTACACTTGATCTTAGCCAAAAGGCCAAGAAGCAATATAACCTCAGATCTTATCGAGATGACTAACGAGAATGAGAATCCAAGCACTTAGAAATAAAGGCTGGGTCTAGTAACAGTACTTATTTCAGACCGTGCTCCTTAAATAATGTGTGTAAAAGAGCTTTTAAAACTCCTAATCCCAATGAACCATTATCCACCCTCATTTATGGTTATTATATTATCAGTCATCATACTTTACTGAGTATGGAACTCAATGGTGGCAGGAGCCACCTGCATTAACACCAAAGAGCCAACTGTATGCATCTACCCAGCTCTGTGTTCTGTGCTTGTACATTAGTCACTTCATATTGGCCTTTGTGGGAGTATTTACACAAAGGAAATGGGCAAATGTATTTATCAAAACACCACTTCCATTCTTATGTTTTCTTCAACTTCTTTTCAAGTTATATTACAGGGTAAAAACTTACACATTATTCCCAGGGCAGAGGGAAACCTGCTATTATGTGTGAATTTACACACAATTTTGGGTTCCAGCACAGTGAAAATCTCCACATGTATTTTCTTACAATTGACTTTTCATAGCCCTATAATTAGCATAGATATACATACAGTCATTGAAAAGCCTTATGACAGAAATTAAACCATGTGTTTTAAAATATACTCTCCCCACTGGAATACCATCACATATAACACATATAAAAAGACTTCATTGAAGCTTGGAGTTGCCAAATATTGCAGAAAATAAACCACAGAAATAAATTAAGATATTGGGAATCCGAGTATTTTGGAACCTCATTAAATTACCTGTTTGTGGAAAGAAATATTTACAAACACTTCAAAAGCTTTCATTATGCTTATTTTTCAGCAAAAAACACTTCAAAACTTATACATTTTACATCTAATCTATACAACATTTTCTTGCTCATCTTCTCTTCTGTTCTGCTTAAAAGAATGCAAAGAAGGCCTTGACAGAGACCTATGGAATTATGCTGTACTGAAATTACTTTGTTGTATTGTTCATGAGGAAGTATTTCAGATATCTTGACCCTAAGTCCTATGTGGCAAATAAACACATCAGAACTGTCTCACGTATTCAGCCCAAACTCCAAGAGATGCTTAAGTTCACAAAGACCAGAACAATATCTGTTCTTATTCCCTCTACTCTTTCAAATGCATATTTACAGGTGACAGTTTTGACTAGCCAACAACACTGACTTCCCTTATAAATATCATAAAAGTACATTATCAGTATAGCCTTTGATTTTGGCTTTTAGGGTATGTAGTATTATTTTACCCCCAAATACTAAAGCTCTTGGTTGTAAAAGGTATAAACCCAGGATCTAAGTAGGAAGGAGGAAGTGGGGGAAAAGGATAGGCTTTCTCAGTGGTCACTGCTTTGCATAACAATAGGTTGAGGATCTGCTGCTTTATAAAGCTGAGATGGTACATCATGTTTTCTAAACCAAGTTCTCTCCTCTTGAAAAGGTAGCAGATACCTTTTCAAGTGCTTGTCTGTCCCCTAGGCTCCTTCTTTAGAACTTTATCACCTTTACCATCTTCCCCTCAACACACACATTCCATCAACAGGAATGTGCTCCTGGTAGCCCATCCCTCAACCCCAACACCCTCCCATCTCTACATACCCCCACAGGCAATGGCTGACTGGCTCAGTAATGACCATCTGGCTTAGGAGCCACCAAATTCTTTGGGGAAAACTAGAACACAAACCTCTGTGTGACTAAAACTGTCACATAATAAGTTAGGAGGCTGTGCATAATAATAAGCTGTGGTGCTTCCAAATTCCACCTTGAAGATGGAAAATCAAAGATCTAGAGAGAAATACATGTAAGGCAAAGAGGAGATAAAGTAGAGTCCTCACAACTTTCTATTCCAGTTCCAGAACCTTCATGAGGCCCTACTCCATCCTTACCCTTGAGTTTCATGAGCCATTCCTCTTTCTATATAATAAATTCTCCTTCCTTCACATGCATGCTATTAAAACCAAAGATGATTCATAATTAACTATAGATAAAGCATTATTCTCTACTGTCCTAGAGCAGCTTCATTTACTTAACAATTCTATCTTTTCAAAGTTTTAATCTTATGATGTAGGAATAACATGAGAGATGAGACCATCCTACCTGTCTCTAAGTAGCATCTGACTAAATGTCCCATTGAAAATTGGGCATCCAGGAAAGATTATAGTCACACTTCTCTCCATAATTATTGTGTAAATACCATGGCTGAAGGACCTTTTCCAGGGCTAACCTCAACCAATCCAGTTGCAGACAAAGGCTAACTTCTTTTCTTAAGAGTCCACAGAGAATGCAAAATGGCTGACATATTAGTTCTCTATTGCTGTGTAACAAATTACTCCAAAATGCAGTAGCCTAAAACAACAATCTCACTTTACTATCTCACACAGTTTCTGTGGGTCAAGAACTTGGGAGGAGTGCAGCATGATGGTTCTGGCTCAGGGGCTCTCATGTCATTAAGTCAAGACGCTGGCCAGAGCTACAGTCATCTGAAGGCTTCATCGATGCTAGAGGATCTGCCTTTCAGAAGCTCATAATATAGCTGTTGGCAAGAGACCCGGGCTCCTCACGATGTGGACAAGTCCAAAAGGCTGCTTTCACATCCTCATCCTGTGGAAACTTCATCCTGTGGCTTACCCCAGAGCAAGTGATCCAAAAGAGCAAAGCAGAAGCCAAAATACCTCTAATAACCTAACCTTGGGAGTGACATGCTGTCATTTCCACCACATTTTATTGGCTCAAATGTCCATCCTCTTATATTGTGGAGATTTTTGTTGTTATTTTTTATTTGCTTTGAAATTAAAGTATGCAAAATAAAGAAGATGCAGTTTTATTTAAAAAAATCAGTCCTCTTCAGTGTGAGAATGAACTATACAAGGCATGAATACAAGAAGTGAGAAGTGTTGGGGGTGGGGGTGGAGAGCTCTGAGGGCTGGCTACCACAACCAAGTAGACTGGAATATATACTCATTGAGACTCTGAAATAAAACACTAAATGCAGTGTTTGGAGTAAAAAAAGAAGGAAGAGCAATCTTGGATGAGCCAGTGTTTACTAACTAATTATGATGGTATTCACTGTGAAGAAAGAAATAAATGATGTATAAAACATATTCCTTTTTCTTCAAAGAGTTAAATCTAGGTGAGAAGCTGAGACTTGCACATGGAATAATTAGAGAGCAATTAGGGTGACAAGCTGACTCTAAATGCAATATAGGTGCAGAAAAGGAGGAAATAATAGGGTGGATGAGCTAAGGGAAAGTCTTTCTTAAATTAGTATCTGTAACCACCTATTTTATAGACTACAAATAAGATTTTTTCTGAAGTCATTTGATATTAGCAAGTGATTTAACAGGTCTAACGGCTTAATAAGTCTAAGAGAAAGGCTTCTGACCTAATTACATCACCAAGTCCTCTTCTACTAGGCTATTTCTTTGAGCAGAAAGGGATAAAGGGGGATGGCGGAGACAGAATGAGATATTCCAAAAGGGAACATCAAGATCATCTTGAGAGCAAATGCCAATAATGAATCTGCCCCAATTTGATCTGCATTCTACAAGTATTTCTTTCACATCAACCATTATAAGCCAGTCACTGGGCTGGATACTACACACACAATAAGAACAAGATAGATGCCAGTCCTGCCTCCTACAGTTTAAAGTTTATCAGGAAAAGATTAAAAATATAATAATAATAGTTATTATTAGTAGTAGTATTATTACTATTCTCTTAAAAGAGTGATGAGTGACATTATGACAAGGAAAGCAAAGGGAATTATTAGATCATAGAAGAGGGATTATATTTCCATAAACCTAGGGCATGGGCAAGCAAGAGCTCCCTCATTAAGTGACAATGAAGCTGAGATCTTTAGTATGTGTAGCAGTTAGCTGGAAAAAATAGGTGAGAAAGAATATTCCAGGTGGTAAGAAATACTTATTGTCAGGCCAAAAGCTGAAAAACAAGCTGAATTTAAGAAACTGAAAAAATTTAGTGGCTGGAATAGGCAGTGAAAGGGGACATATGGAAAGATCCAGAGGAATGGCTTGGCAGACCAAATTCTCTACAGCAAATACCATCAAGAAGTGGAGTCTGTTTCTTCACCCTTTGAATTTTGGCTGACCTGGGACTTCCTTTGACCAATAAAATGTGGAAAAGGTGACAGCGTGATTGCCATAGCATGGGCCTCAAGTGACCTTGCTTCTACCTTCACTATTCTCCAATGCTGCCCTGACACCATCAAGTAAGAGAGCCAGCCAGTCTAGCCCTAATGAACGTAAAGACACCATGTGGACAAGAACCAAGATAACCCCAGTGGACAGCCAGGACCAATGGCCAGACAGTAAAAAAAAACACCTTGACCATTTGGCTCAGTCACCTTTCCTACTAAACATAAAAGAAGAGTCGACCCAGGTAAAACAAGCCCAAGAACTATCTGGCCAATCCAAAAAATCATTAGAAATAAGAAATTATTGTTTTTATTATTTTTAATATTGTATTTATTTATTTTTAGAGAGAAGGGAAGGGAGGAAGAAAGAGAGGGAGAGAAACATCAATGAGTGGTTGCCTCTCAGGTGTCCCCTACTGGGGACCTGCCTGTAACCCAGGCATGTGCCTTGAATGGGAATCAAACCTGCAACCCTTTGGTTTGCAGGCCTGTACTCAATGCACTAAGCCACAGCAGCCAGGGTTTGTTTTTATTTTTTTAAGCCACAAAGCCTTGGTGGTTTTGTTAGGCAGCAAAACAAAGAGGTCAGATCATACAGAACCAGGTTATGGATGTTGACCTTCACCTGAAAACAATGAATAGCAATAGAAAGGTTTTAAGAAAAACTATCATAATCCATCAGCACCACAGACATCATGTCTAGGCCAACAAGTTTTCCAAGGGTCTACAAATTTTGTAATTGTTTTTGAGGCAGGACAAAAAGAAGATGGTAATGGTGTTGGTAAAATTGGACAGATACATACAGGAAAATGAAACTAGACCACCTTCTCATACCACACACAAGAATAAATTCAAAACGATCAAAGGCTTAAATGTTAGACCCAAAACCATAAATATCCTAGAAGAAAACATAGACAGCAAAATCTCAGGACATTGTAGGAATTTTTTATTGGATATATCTCCCCAGGCAAGGGAAACAAAAGAAAAAGTAAACACATGGGACTTTATCAAACTAAAATGTTTTTGCACACAAAGGAAATGATCAACAAAATAAAAGACAATTCACTGAATGGGAGAACATATTTGCCAATATATCTGATAAGGGGTTAATAACCAAAATTTATAAAGTACTTATAAAATGGAACACCGAAAACACAAACAAACCAATTAAAAAATGGGCAAAGGACCTGAATAGATACTTCTCCAAGAGGACATACAAATGGACAATAGACATATGAAAAGATGCTCAAAGTCACTAATCATCAGAGAAATGCAAATAAAAACCATAATGAGATATCAGCCCACACCTGTCAGAATGGCTATCATCAATAAATCAAAAAACAACAAGTACTGGAGAGAAAGTGGAGAAAAGGAAACTCTTGCACTGTTGGAATGCGGATAGGTGCAGCCACTGTGGAAAGCAGTATGGAGATCCATCAAAAAAATTAAAGATGGATCTGCCTTTTGACCCAGTGATCCCACTTCTGGGAATATATCCAAAGGAAAGTAAAACACTAATTTGAAAGAACATAAGCACCCCTATGTTCACTGCAGCATTATTTACAATCACCAAGATATGGAAGAAGCCCAAATGCCCATCAATAGATAAGTAGATAAAACAACTATGGGACATTTACACAATGAGATTCTACTCAGCCATAAAAAAGAAGAAAATTTTATCCTTTGCAACAGTATGGATGGACCTGAAGAACATTATGCTAAATGAAACAAGCCAGTCAGAGAAAGACAAATACGAAATGATTTCACTCATAATGTGGAATCTTAACGAACAATCTGAACTAACAAGCAAAACAGAGATAGACTCATAGATGGAGAGCAGATGACAGTTAGTAGACATAGTAGATGGGGGGACTAGGGCGTGGAGGGATTGTGCAAAAAGGGGAAAAGACTTATGCACATGGACAACAGTGTGGTAGGGGGGAGGGGGTATAAAGGGACTATATGGTAATGGAAAAATATAATAAAGACTACATATTTTTTTAAAATACGGCAAAAGTAGCAGTTGGAATTCATCCATGTTTCAGTAGATATCTGCGATCCATAGCAGGTCAACTGTAAATCAGTTCTTATGTAGATACATATGTTATCTGTCATCTGAGAAGTCAGTACATTTCAATTAATTTCATTAGTCATGGAGGGAGGATTCTCCAAAATACCCTGTTCCTTGACTGTCTTTAAATGGCAAAGATGGAACAGAGGGGACTCAGAAGTTAGGGTAGCAAGCAAGGAGACCAATGGATACAGCCAACAATATAGGAAAGAAGAATTATATTTACCTGGCCAACCAAAAATAAAATAAAATTCGGCAAAATTTGAATCAAACTGCGAAAAATATATATATGTCTAACTTTCTCTGTGGACAGCATCTTTCATCCTGAAGATGAACAAGTTTGTAGAGCTTACCAAAAGCACAGCCTCCACCAGTGTGGTGATACCACAAAGAGAATATCATCAAGAAAGTAAACCTGTAAGGAGGAAGAAGTTCCATGTTCTGCCATCTAAATTCCAATTGCAAGGTACTACTGCTTGAGATTTCAAGAGCTGTCAAAAGAATGGCAGGCAGCCTAATACCTTGAAAATGCCTTCAAACTGTCTGCAGATCTCAGCCTGCTTTTTCTGGTCACAACTCCCTTGCCCTTTTCCCACAAATTTCAAGGCTTGCTGTCTTTGTTTTGAATGACACTGTTCAGCCGAGGAAATCCCCTCCTTCCCAAGCTGGCTCACCAGGAAATTGTTTAGAAGTCAGTGTCTTCCTGGAGGTGATCTGATTGCCCACAGGGAGAGTAACAGCTAAGAACACCGCCCCCCCCCCCCCCGCCGCCCCCCGCCCCCAGGCCAGTTTGTGGCTGATGGGTGTACACCAGGCCACAGGCAGCCATGGCAACCTGAGGCACCAGTGCCCCTGGGTTTCTATATGTTTCTATTTGGCTTGTTCTGGATAAGCACACCCACAACTCACTGTCCCTCACCTGCTAAATACAACTTTTAAGCCACACCTTTATTTGATTTTATTTATTTTTTACTTCTAATTTGATCAACTTCTGGCAAACAAGACAGCTATTGCAAAGGGTAATGTTTAATTCAAAGAAGGGGAAAGAGATAAATAACAAAATTGCATAAAATTGTTAGATGGTTACTTTAGGCCAGAAGGTATTTTACTGAAATCAGACCTTGTCAATCTAATTTTTAAAAATACACACACACACACACACAGCAATTCTTTTATTTTTCATTTAATTTTATTTTTATTTAGGGTTTTAAAAAAAGTTGTCAAAATTAAGAGTATGAACAAAGTAATACTCTTCTAAAAATGAAATATTTTACCATGTACCCTAACCTTAAGAAGTATATTCCATATTAAATGTCAATATAATCACTCTTTCCTCTCAAGTTCACATATGTACAAAGAAGATAAACTTCAAGCTACTGAGCATTTTTTCAATTACCCAAATTAAAAATAAAAACAGTGCTTCCCTGAGAAATGCAGAACTTGATCTGCAGAAAGGAATAATTTCTTTCAATTTACCTTAGTCAACTGAAGTGTTACATGATGATGGGGCGCTAGATTTTGAAACTTGGACTTCTCTAAAAACCTTTAACAAAGGCTCTGTTCTCACTCATCTGCTCAAGGCGAGTCAAGTATTACACAGAGCCTGTGACAGGGTGACCAACCTCTGAATGCCACCTTCAGTCTTATGACACTGTCAAAATGACAAGCTCCCCACTAGTTATATTCTGTGAGACTTGATGCTTTTTTGCCTTTCTGCATTTAGACAGGCCAATTTAAAGCCCAGAGTAGAATAAAATAAAATAAAATAAAATAAAAAGTATCAAACATACACCTTTGAAGGCATACTGCTTGTATTGAATCTAGGTGGGACATCCTAATTATCTAATGCCTCAAGATGTACTTGTTCTTCCGTGTAACAGTGACATAAGATTTATTTATAGTTTTCCCAAGACTCATTAAGCATTTCCTGAAATGAGACTGACTCACTGAAATCACTTTATTGTGGTAAGATGGCAGAGCACAAAGGGACAGCAGTCCTCAATGACTAGATGGTTCTGCCCGAGTTTTTGGAGCAGAGGGCACGGCATGTTTTTACTGAGGTTGCAGCCATTGTAGGTGAACCGGGAGAACTCTCCCTCTGTTACATCCTGTCCTCTTTAACTTATTAATTCAAGCGACTCTAAGCTGCTGGAGTAAACACTAGCATTAGGAATTCTTTTGTGACTACCCCTCAAATCACTTCATTGACTATGACACTAAAGAGAACAACATAAACCCATCTACTTATTCTTTAAACTAACAGATCACACATGCAATGGGCTATTCAGATCACCACTCTTTTGAATTTATTTCCCTCTTTTTAATTGCCTTTTGCAAGTCCTGAATAGTTCCACATTACTATTATTATGGGCAGGAAGACTAGACAAATTACAAACAGCTAAATGTAGACAACTATAGATGATCCTGAATTCCTTATAGACGCACTGAATCATTTAAAAGTATTCCAAAGAAACGCTGTCAAATGGTCTTAAAGATGGTTTGTTTTCTAACTTCACAGAAAATATTTCAACAGTGAATTTTCAATTATGAGCCCATCTAAATTATTAAGTCGGAGTGATATGGGCTATATAAAATACCAACTCCTACTTCTCCATCACTCAGAGCAGCCCCTCTGATCTTCCCTAGAATGTGTCATCTGCATCTAAGACTCTGCAGAAACAGGGGATGATGGATTTGGGGAGTAAAATGATTTAAGCAGTGATGGTGTCAAGTTTGGGGCTAATGAGGATTTGGAAGCAAAGCTGACATTCCTCATATTCTTTGAACATCAGTGAGTACAGTGTGGCCAACTGATAAATGGTTGCTCATAATATTACTTCGTTTCTGGATCATTTTATAGTCTGAGGAAGGAAGGAAGGAAGGAAGGAAGGAAGGAAGGAAGGAAGGAAGGAAGGAAGGAAGGAAGGAAGGGGGGAAGGAGGGAAGGGGGAGGGAGGGAGGGAGGGAGGGAGAGAAGGAGGGAAGGAGGGAAGGGGGGAAGGAAGGAAGAAAACTCTTACATGACCAAAACAAAAAAAAAAATCAGAAAGGAATCTTTGAGTATCATAGTGAAAGGCTGCAGATCACCCATTGTCCCTCCTACCCTTTTGGCTCTTAATAACAGAATTCACATCATTGGCAACCACATGCCAAGAGCTGGGCTAGGCAACCAGCAGGGAGGAAAGGCCCTACTTCACCAGAGTCTCACTTGAAAAAGGAGTTCTGCAAACCTCACTTCTCGTTATTCCAAACAAAGCACAGTTCACAAGGAGAGCAACACTAGGAATGCCCTGTCAAAGAATTTTTTATTTATGCCACACTTCAACAAAGAATTAGGGAGTCTATTGGGATTCTTCCCTCATCTTTAAAACAGGTAAGATTTTGAACTTTATTGGATATTATGAGTAAGCAAAATATATGCAAAGTGCTTATCACACTGCCCAACCTGGGACAACCTGAAATATGTTACCACGATTTAGTTTGTTCATAGCACATGCTTCCCATAAGATCCTCCAACATCTCACAAACTCCAAACCAGAAACAGCCCTGTCCAAATTCAACAATTTTCCTATCTATGGACACCACCTCTCACCTATTCTCTTCACTGCAGCCCCTGCCCCCAGAAATTTGCAAATGGACATGAAACAATATCCAACCAAGAAGAAGAATTTTAATGAAATCAAGGATGAGATAATCAGAATTCTATCGCTCCTAGTTAAAAAACCAGGAGCTTTAGTAAAACAGTTTACTAAGCCAAAACTACATTGAATTGCTCTGAAGCAAGCTTTCCCAACCTTCTACAATTTGCATAATTCTCTGTTGTGAGAAACTGTATTGTGCATTGTAGAATGTTTGGGCAGCACCCTCTGGGTGCCAGGAGTACCCTCTGAGTTGTGACAACAAAAAAATGTGTCCAGACATCACAAAATGGCCTCTGGGGACCAAAATAGACCCTGTTGAGAACAACCACTACTCTAACACCAAGGAATGAGAGCCACAACTCTACAGTCAGAAGCTCTTTGGTTTGGCTTCTCTTATAAGTGGATAATCTCTTTAGGAATCAACAGTGTTTTTCAGTAGTTACGGGGCATTAAAGGAAGAGCATTAACTTTCTCAGAGAATGCCACTTTCTGTTCTGGTGGAAGGAAAAAAAATATTTTCCTTCTACCCTTCTCAGTTCTCAGCCAGGAAGGGATCTGGATCAAAAGACAGATAAACATTAACAGGAGACAAGCATACAAATTTATTTCATATAAGTTTTTTATTGATTGATTTTAGAGAGGAAAGGGGGAAGAGAAAGAGAGAAACATTGATTTGTTGTTCCATTTATTTATTCATTCATTGTTTGTTTCTTGCATATGCTGACTGAGGATAGAACCCACAGCTTTGGTGAATTGGGAGGATGTTCTAACCAACTGAGCAACCCAGCCAGGGCTCACATAAACTTTAAGTGACGTGGGAGCCTTCCTAAGGAAACTAAAACCCCAAGGAAGCAGTTCAACCTGAGCTTTTTAAAAGCTAGTGTTAGCAAATGCAGCTAGTTAGATATATTAACAAAAGAGAAGGGAACAAAACTGGCTAAGCCTAAACCTGATCATGTCTGAAGTTATAGCTTCAGACACCCCAAGGAAAAGCTTCAGACACCAAGGGGACAGCCACATCCTCCACCAAAGGGGACTTCACCCTGAGACCAGTTTTCCAAGCTGGAGTGGAGTGTGGGGAGGCACACTACTAGCCATTAGCAGGGATCACCAAAAGAGGACAATTCCTGAGTTGGGCACATGCACAGGAGCCAAGATGATGACCATAAAGGGAAGGTATCTAGCCTGGGAAAAGGATCGGACTGGATAAGGAACACAGAACCCTGGAAGATCTAAGAAAGGTATTGGCTACAGGGAGGTCTCAGCACAAGCCCTTGAAGGATTGGGAAAGAGATTAGCTAGTTTGAAAGACAGCCAGCTCCTTCCCAAGCTCGAGATAATATAATCAAAATTTAAGAAAGGCCCCTCTCAGTAGCACGTGTTTGTCAGTTAGTTTGTGAGGTTTTACATTCTTTCTCATAGCAGTCGTGAGGCTCCAAGCACGGCCCTGGGTACACAAGAGTGGCACCAGCCAGAACACAGCAGGGAACAGAGACTAAGCTAGCCAGACAGGGAGAGACACTAAGCTGGACTAAGCTTTGGCATGGATTGAACTGAACTACAGCAGCTTCAGATACCCTGCCGATGCCAGCAACAGTACAGCATCTCTGGACCCTGGCCCTTCTTCTGGGCTTGGTGAAGACAAAGCTGGACTTCTGCTACAGCTGACAGAGCTGAGCTATTGGGCACCTGAGCTATTGGACAGTCCTTTGTGTTAGCTTGGGCTCCAAAAAATCTTACTATTACACTTCATCCTCCTATACATGAGTTCCTGAAAAATATTTCTTATAACTCCATGGAAGAACCGCACTTCCACCAGCAACACTAGGTTTGATGAAGAGTGGAGTTCTAGAAACTGACAGAAGGACATGAGCAAACGGTAGCCAACTAGGGCACATTAGGGCTTGTTCTTTCCTCTCAGTGTCTTCCCCTTCATCTCAGGAAATAAGGATGCTCCTTTCCCCCAAGTATGGGTCATATGACCTTCTTCAGGGGAAGGGCAGAGAGTCCTTCCTGCAAATGCCATTTCCCAAACTCCTTCAACTTGAAATATAAGCCAAGGTGCAATATTTGGGGGTAGTGTGTCCTAAACCCTGTCACCATCATCTCTTATGGCCAGGAACCTCGCCGCTCAGCATGTCACTGTATACACTGTGTTAAAGTTACTGAGAAGTGTCACTTCTACTCTCATCTGCAAGAAAGACAGGTGCAAAATCAACATACGGAGTAATCTTGACACTGATGAATATTATTTACTGAGGATCACTGGCCATCACATGCAGTGGCCAGAAACTAGCAAGCAGTTTTAAAGAAGTTCTATTTGTTCTAGAGAACTGTCTTCTTTGAAATAGTCCTCCGTTGATTGTTCTAGGGTCTAAACATAATTTGCTTTGTCCCCCAGCCCCATTATTAAGGGGCCAGAAAGAACATGGCCCATGATCACAACTCTACTGTAGCATGGTAGGCTTCTGGTTTTGATTTTTAATTATCATGACTAAATAGGAGGTCAAAGTTATATATACTAGAGTAATTACTACTGTCACTTTCTTATTTTATAGTTAATTATATCATAAAGAATGCTAGCAAGTACTTCACTTTTTTCACCCATAAAATGGGGATAATAACAAAAGTGTGTACACCCTACAGGGTTGTTATGCAGATCAGATTAGTTAATATTTGTAAAATGCTCACAATGGTGTTGCCACATGGTGAGTACTACATATTTCTTGAATAAATAACATTAATATTGCTCTGATATTTAAAGAAGAAATTACAGTGTTCATGTCAAATTGGCTGTATTTTCATGTTGTTTTGTTTTTCTTTTGATGGGGGGAGGTGAAGAAACAGTCTTTTGAAATGTCCTCTTCTGTCTCTGAACTCTCGGAACACTCTCACACACCTACAAAACACCTTTTGGGAAACACTACCCTACCATATGTGAGGCACTAATATACGTGTGTGTTTATGTATATGTAAATTCTGGTTGTAACCCACTATATGGATTTCACTACCAGTAATCATGAATCTTGCCCTACAACTGGAAAAATAGCACTTTAGTATTCCCCAAAGAATATTCTATAGAGAAGTGACATCAGGAGATATTAAAGAAAGGGTTCCATAGTCAAACAAGTTTGGGAAACAGTTTATTTCATATACCCCCAAAACAATACAGGTCTTAAGAAATTCTGTATTTAAGAACTCTAGTAATTCCATATAGCTCCAAAGGCCCCAAACTTACCTGTGACCTGGGAACATTTTTTTTCCCACTACAACAGATTAGCAACACCTAGCTTAAGAAACTATAGCTAAACTTTATTTCTCAAATTAAAAAAAAAGAAAAAAAGGAGAAACACTAGTCTTGTCTCAAAGTGCCCAACCTAGGCTTAATCCAACAGAAGTGCCTAGGAATCCCTGCTCTACTCCACTGAGCTGTTTTAAAATTTCTTGGTGAACATTAAACAAAAAGAGGTCCCAATTGTTTTTCCCTTAAAAAGAAATGTACTAGTTAAACAAGTAAGACAGTAGGCGTTGAAAGTGCTATATAAATGCTAACAGCTTTAATAGTCTTTCCTGTTTTTGTCCCACTCACCTATTTATTTATTGATCTAGTCAACAAATATTTATTGCCAATCTACTATGTGCCAGACACTGCACTGGATGCCATGGGCGGGGGGGGGGGGGGGGGGGGGGGTGAGAGGATGTTTGGCATGTCTAACCCCCCCAGTTTTACTGTGATATAATTTACATATAACATTGTATTCATTAAGGTGCACAGTACAATGATTTGATACATGTATATACTGTAAGATGATCACTACAATAAGTTTAGTTAATGGTCATTATCTCACATAGAACTTTTTCAATCATCTTTTAAATAAATAAGTACACATTTTAAAACCACAAAGGAAGTCCTTTGGATACTTATATCTCTTTTCTACAAGAAACTTCTAGAAAAATACTACCAGCTCACAAAAAGAAAAACTCTATGCCTGAATTTTTTATTCTTTGTAGGATTCAAAAAATAACAGAAATTTGGGGGCTATCCAAGAATAGGGAATTGGTTAAATATAGAGAGTGCCAATGTTGTTGGATAATCAAAAAGTATATAATAACTGGGTAAATATTCAGTTGCTATATTTGGTGTATTCATTACACAACATTACTGGGGTGAGGTAGGGAAAGTGGACTAGGAAATGGGCACTAAGATCTTCACATTACAATACACGTACGAAGAGCAACAGGGAAACTAGAAATGGTGTATTAGGTCATCTGTTCTCAAATTTGGAGACATACTGACTGGAGAAGACTATTTAAAAATGCAGATTCTCTAGCCTCTCTCCTAGGCATTCTGATCCTGCAGGCCCAGGGAGTTCCTCCTGAGAATCTGCATTTGCAATGACCACCCAGAAGCTTCTGAGCCAGTGGACTGTGGACCATACATTCATTCAATGAAAATTTACTGGGTACCTAGTATGTGCCAAGTTCTGCTCTAGGTGCTAAAACACAGCAGTGAATAAAGCCACACTTGTGAAATAAGCATTAGTGTGATAATTATGTTTTAAAATTCTTTTAAATTAAATTCTATTTCTCACAAAAATTGAAAAAAATCATGGGCCAAAATGCCTCTGCTGTCTAATTTCTTTTTTACATAAGAGGAAAAACAGATGCCACAGCTCTCTGGGCTCCCCACCCTCAGGTCAGCCTGTGGCGGGGACCCTGGAAGGGAGTGGAATTAGCTGGCTGCAGAGGGCCAGCAGCCACCTGGAGAGGGCTCCAAAAATGAGGCCCCAGCATTTCCTGCCAAGCCTGTGTGTCCTCCCAGGGAATTAAAGGCAACAACTAGAAGTCAAAAAGGGTGGCGAAAGAGAACACAAAATGTGTTACCTCACCTTTCCAAAAACACAAGTGAAGGGACATTTAGAAACTGCAGTTCCTCCTCTGCTTCTTTCTGGTTGCTGACATTGACCTCTGAACTCTGTACCAGGTACAATTTGTTCCCCAGCTTTCCTGAATTTTATCATTTATTTCTGGACTTGGAATATTAAAACTTCACTACCTCATGTTTTGGTGTTCGTTTGTTTGTTTGTTTTCTTTTGGATACAAGTTTCAACAAGCTTCTCCAGGGTAGAGAAAGGTAGAGCCAATGGTGGAATGAAATCCAGCACGGGCATAAGCTGCCACCAACTGGGACAACTCAGTCCTATTTGTCTTGGCAAGGTGTTCAGTGAGCTGTTGGTTATGTCATCTGCCCGCAAGTAGGCAGGCCTGGCTGTTTTGCAGTCAGCCACTTCCCAAAATTGGGATGCTGGACACACAGAGCAGTACACCACCCCCTCTGCTCTGACTCCAAAAGCAACAAGACCAGGCACGAGCAAATAAAACCCAAAAGATACAAGCCACATAGAGCCAAACACATAAGAATTTTAAATATTAAAATATTTTTTCACCTAAAGAGTAGGGAACTTCAGGAAAACGTTGATGGCTAGAAAATTTTATCTAGCAAATGAGTTTATACAACACATTTTTGAAGTTAAATCTATAATGACAAAACCATGAAAGCTAAACAATACTCAAAATTCTACCACTAAACTGTTTCATCTCAGGTATTTTATATGAATTAATTTCAATTTACAATTCAATGTCAAGGTAAATTGGTTCCTTTCTTTATTGTGCTATATTTGGTGCCCTAAGGCCTTTAGGCCCCTCGTAATTTAAACATAAGTAACATTTTATCCTGATTGTTATGTAAAATAATTCCCCAGCTTTTGCTGCCTTCAGTCCCTAAAGGAAACAGAATCCTACTGTTGCAGGAGAGTTAGAACTACAAGCCACAGCAAACAGTTCCTGAAAGCAAACCAACAGATGCAAAGATAACACTATGTCCCTTCACATTCATGGCTGTATCTATAGGAACTCTGGGACTAGAATTTCTAAATTCCCCAAAGAACAGCAAATCAGATGATCAAACTAAGATGGGGTAATAGGGTGAATAAACAACAGCATTTCTCTAAATTCAGGCATAAGATGAATTGTAAGGATTAAAAATCCTGTATTTATATTTTAAAAATCATCAAATGAGTACACTGAAACAAACTATCATAAAATTATTGTGCTCATATTACATTACTTATAAATGCACATTTCTGGTGAACTATTGAAGCTTTTAAGGGAAAGCTTTAATCAGTGAAAACCTCCTTGAAATCTTTGGCAATGTCGCTCCGACTGTGCTGAGCCTGATCTGAGCCCTGAGCTCCCACAAAGGAGCCTGCTCCAGACGAGCCCTCCCTTTAGAGACCCTTGTGTGTTCAGAGACAGGACTAGTGGCAAAGGGCCACCCTGCCTATCTCCACCATTTCCCAGTGATCTCCTTGTTTTATAAAATTCCACGTTTTCTCTCACTACTTTAAGACTTCCCTCATTAATGAAAGTTCTCCCTATTGCAACAGCCTGAGGAAAATGTCCTCTGCCTTTGCCCTTTCATTACAATAGAATCCAAACTGACCACTAGAGTTTACAGTGCCTTTTGGCCAGTCTCACTAAACTACAGTTTGTGTTATACTCAAGAGCCTGAAAATTCTTATAAAGTTGGTAGGGCTAACTTAAAAAAAAGAAAAGAAAAGGAAGAAATCAAATCAAAATCCATTGTTTGAATTTTGGAAATCTTCCCTTTAAAAAATAAGGGCACACTATTCAATATATTTGAAAAACAAATCACTATGCATGCCACAAGCAAAGCCATCTATCTCCAGCCACGGTGGCCTTACAAACTCAGAGACCCAAAGTAACCAACCACAGATGGTCTGAAATTAAAATTTTCTAGCTAAAAGCAGGTCACGGGTGTAGTCCTGTCCTAGGCCTGTTGCTCCCCTGACAAAGGTCAATCTGTACCTTAACTGAGCCTGTCTGCTGTTTTTTAGCATCCACAGTAACATACCTTTGGAATGTCAGGGTAATTTCCTTTTCTTCCCCTGACACCTCAGGGCACAACCACTAGAGCAAAGAGCACAAATCCCCTCATTGTTATTGTTGTTGTGTTAATTGTTGATGGTTAACCATCCAGTATCCACCTCTGTAAAAAAACACACATGTCTACTCCTTTTACTTTTCACCCAATCCCAGGGGTTTCCCCACTTTGCTTTCTCCCTCCCCTCATCTATCACCAATGGATTTCATGTAACCCCTTATGCTTCCTCCTTTGACTGTAATGTATAAAATAAACTGCAAAACTGCCATTCTCTGGAGCATTTGATCAATCCCTTGAGATTTTGCTTCCCAGAATTATCGTCAGTTTGGCTCAAATAAACTCATAAAAATTCTCTACAGGTTTATGGTAGAGAGTTTCTTACATTGACAATGCCTGCAAATAATATTTAAGCAACAGTATAAACTGTTTAAATTTTAAGTTGCTTTAAATTGTTTTCACCACTTAAAATCTGTTTTGATTTTAGCTTCATAACATCTCTTAGCAGCCCTTTAATTACAAAGTCTCTGGGGCACAAAATGATGGTATGATAACTACCGATGAATCATGCAGCTGAGTTCTATGTCCCAAAGCAAGTGACTGAACTGTATCATCCAGTCTCCTTTAAGGGTCCAGAAACCATCCCAAGATGACAAGACCAGGATGAATGAAGAAGTGAGAAAAAGATAAGCAATGCAGGCCACTGTCACTCCTTCAAGTCTGTCCTCATTGGACCTACCTGTATTCTTCAGAGCACTGATCACTTCCTGAGCATATCTCCTTTGCAGCCATGATAACATACACCTTTAGAGTGTATCCACTCAACTCATTAACATGCCAGTGTGCAAGTGCCACATCAGATCTGCTCCACACCTGCAGAGGCAAACTGTGTGTGCATTGTGTTGGTTGCTGTAGTCTAGGACAGTGCTTCATACATAGCAGACACCCACTAAACATTTGTGGGAGGAATAAATAAATTCTATTTCTGTTGTTATTACTACTAGTTGGATGGAAATTACTAAGTTTCTGTTAGGCATAGAATTAAAAAAAACAGAATCCATGGACAAACCTGTCTCAGTCAGCATTTAGACTTTTCCAAGTTTACTGCTTTATTTTACAAAGACTACAACTGCTCAAGAGCAGCAAATATGTCTTTTATTCTGTTTCAGAAGCCCTACCACAGTATAATATTCAGCTGAGGTATAACACATGTATCCAGGTTTCTAAGGGCCAAAAGTTTTAACGTTCTCTCCAAAGTGCAAAATACACCAGGAGTTACTACTGATGGGCAGAATTCACCTACTGGCAGTATCAGAACACACTCCACATCTTCCTCACCTCAAGTTTTTACACTTTGATATCTAGGAAACTGCAAACTGGATCAGGAGTAGCAACTTTATGGGTTCATAATTTTTTTCAGAACTTGTCAATTTTATCAAAGGAAATGAAAAAGCCACATCCAGTATCCAAATCTAACCCACACATTAGCAAATGAAAGTAGAGCTCAAGTGACTAATTTACGGTTGGCTGAGATCACCTAGCTTACTTTTGGAAACTCACCCCTGGAAAGGAAAAGGAGTTTTTAACAACTTTAGCCAGTGGGAAGCATGGAGCGGCACAGAACCTTAGCAGGAAAGGTCCCCCATGCGGATCTGCAGATCCTCTCGAGCCCCTAAAAGACTATTAAGACCCGGCTCGCACCAGCCCTAGCTAGTGAATGACAGTCAAGGATGGTCAACCTGGAATCCAGAAAGGAAGGGCACAAGATGAAATCAAGTCCTGCAGGACACCAAGGAGGTGGGGGTGGGGTAAAACAAACGAAGCCCTAAAAATTCATGTGTAAATTAAATCCTATTATTATGCCAAAGTTTGCTCAAGAGGAAAAAATAGAATCTTTCCTCTCCAAGAATTTGTAAATCCCTCTTCAAAGGCCAAAATGGGAATTACAAAATTCCACCCCCTACTGATCTGCAAAAGCCTTCTTTGAGTCACACAAAGCCTCAGCCAGTCTATTCTGTGTTATCTTTATTGAAGTGAGAGTCTGGGGACAGGAAGAATGCTGGGGACATCTTAGGGAGAGGATCCCAACAAGCACCCGCCTCACTAAATGAGGCAACAAAAGATGACGCTGCAATCTCACTGAAGTTGCCCGGAAGCACCTTCCCTGTTTTCTCCTGTCAGACTCTGGAGTTCGGCTGCCTGCTGTGGGCCCCATGCAGGGGCCAGGGTGACTGTCAAACTGAATTGTAAATTGCATTTAATTTTTAAAAACAATTTTATCTTTGGGTTTTTTTAAAGGTTTTATTTATTGATTTTGAGAGCAGGGAAGGGTGATAGAAAGAGAGGAAGAGAATCATAGATGTGTGAGAGAAACATCAATTGGTTGCCTCTGGCACACACACACACACACACACACACACACACCCGGGAACCTGACCCACAACCCAGGCCCGTGCCCTGACCAGGAATAGTTTGCAGGAGGTCACCCAACCCACTGAGCCACACCACTCAGGGCTTTAAACTTCATTGGCTTAAATTTTAATGACTCAAAAGTTAATGGAAAACTTTTCCCTGTATTTGGATATGAATCTACTTTGCCAACAAAATTCTGTTAACTGTAAATACAGACCCAAGTATTACCAATGAAACTTAAAACATCCAAAATCAGATGTACTCTAAGTAAAAAACACACACCTAGTTTCAAAGACTTAGTATGAAGAAAAATGTAAAATATCTCATTTGTAGCTTAATTTTGACTACCTCTTGAAATGACATTTTGAATAGATTCAGTTGAACTGATTATTAAATTTAATCAATTAAAATTAATTTTATTAAAATTACTAGTATTCATGTGACTTGTTCCATTTATTCTTCTTAAAGTAGCTACTAGAAAATTCTCAATTGCATGCCTCTTCCATCACATTTCTACTAGACAGCACCATTCAAAAGATTCAAGCTGCTTGAACTTTCCCCTTAAAACTCCCTGTGCCACGTTTTTGTGCCTGTACTCATTTGGCAGCTGGATGAAATCTGTGGGCCTTTCAGAATGATGTTTATAAATGAGTAAAATAACATATGTAAGAGTACAAAAGAAACCAATTATACTGAAATACCGTTTAAAAATACTTAAAATTAAAACTATGCTTTTTCTAAGTTAAGGCACTGAATATCAATAAACAGTGGTGAATCTAACAACTAGTATAACTGCTAAGTACTGATACACACAACCAAACTGTAACACCATGCTAAAATATCTAAGATTTCTATTGATGACAAAGTCCTGGGAATTACTTATGCTGCTGTGGTTTATTGCCTACATTTATAATTGAAGGAAATGCTCAGGTTCAGTTAGGGGTGAGGGAAAAATGAGATGTCACTTTTACCCCACCCAAGTGTATGATGCCCTGACTCTATCCACAGGCCCCCCTGGGGGATGCATGGACTCCAGGTTAAGAGGGTTGTTTTAATACCTGGTGAGTTCCGGAGTCTGTTTGTCAAAGATGAACCCTGTCCTTGAGATGTCATTTTACCTTGGCTCATTCCTATTAATTTGGAGTTCATGACTCACAGTTCCTGTTTTTGACCACAACCAAACCAATACTATGAGGAAGCGCCTGTACTTGTGTTTCCCCCAAATACTTTTGCTCTCCAAAGGGACAGGAACAGCAGTAAGGAACATACATTTAAAAGGAAAAAGTCTTAACAACATACCAAAAAAAAAAAAACCCCAACTCTCTTAATCTAATGGTTAATTTCTGTGTGTCAGAATGATCAGCAATCAGAATGACCACAGAAATTTTGGTGACACTTCATATAATTTTACAAAGTATTTCCCATTTTATTTTCATTTACAAACACCTCTACAACATTTCTGTGCTAGGTACTATTCTAAGAACTACAAATATTACAATCTTAATCCTTAATACAACCTATGAGTTCATTACTTTTTTTAAAGATTTTATTTATTTTTAGAGAGGGGAAGGAAGGGAGAGAGAGGGAGAGAAATATCAATGTGTGGTTGCCTCTCGAACGCTCCCTACTGGAGACCTGGCTCACAACCTAGGTATGTGCCCTGACTGGGAATCAAACTGGTGACCCTTTGGTTTGCAGTCCAGCCATGGCCATTACTTTTTATTATTATCCCCTTTATACAAGTGAGAAAACTGAGACCCAGGGAAAAGTTAGGCAACTTGCCCAAGGTCAAGGTGCACTTCCAACAGAGATCAGCTAGCTTACCTGTGGTGTTCTCAAGGAGCCTGGCAATACCAAACAATGGGACCTCAAGGCTAATTCATTGCAAGTGAGCAAAGGGGATTAGGAACCCCATTCCCTTTCCTAAATTACTTGCTGAAAAATTCAACCTAGATGGGGTAAGGAAGGCCACTTTTATGCCTTCTGGCCTATTCACAAGCAGCTTTCAAAATTAAAACAAATGCCTTTCTTTGTCTGTAAGGGAAAATAAAAGTTCCTCTGTATCTTAGGGCAGCAAATGCTGGGCCTGACATTTTTCCACTCTTATCTGAAATATGTTGCAGGGGAATCTAGGTCCAGTGATAAGCCAAGTTTCGACCTCACCACACCAGCTTAAGAGAGATTACACACATACTCAGGACTTAATGAGCAAGAGGACACAGAAAACTCTGTTCCTCGATCCAGTCACTGTTGATTCTCCGTTGCCAGGGCCCAGCCAACCACCTGTGTCAAGTGCTGAGCAGTGAGGTTTTATCAGCTAAACCAGCCCAACAGGTGTATCCAGGGAGGCAAGTACACAATGCCACATTCCTTCCTCCCAAGAACAAATGAAGGTTTGTCTCCTTGATGCTTGGGGCCAGAGAAGCCTTGCTCTCTCATACAATAATCTCAGCATAGGAACATTTTTGCTAGCTGCCACTCTTAACACTGAAAGTAAAATGGCTCTAAATGCCAACCACAGGAAAAAAGAGGCAGATAATATTACAATAACATTTATCTAGAAAGACAATACTCATTAGGTAAAATTTAACTACAGCAAGAATCTTTAGGGCAAATGCAATCAATAAATATTGTGGCTCTGAAAATTTGCTGCTACCTTTTAAAAGTCTTTTTGACTAATTTAAAAGCTTTATCTTGGCTGTGTGAACTGCCATCCCCTTTCTGGAATGATAGAGTCCCAGTGGTAGCTATAATATTAAATAAAATGACCTCATTTCCTCCAGAGAAATATTTTTACCTCAACCCCCACGCTCTGGTACTCAAATACAAAAAACTCCAATATCAGGGGCAAAAAGTCAGGACTAATAGGCCTGGATCGTTCTCAGATTAACAACCTTGGGGGAATAATCCTATAAGAAAATATTTTAAAGATTTTGTGTAATAACATTTTTGGGCCAGATGAAATTTGTTAGAGTTTGCACTTTTGTTTCTAAAAACCTCTGAAGTCATTTGTTTCCCACAGTTTTTCTCAGAAGCTACTTTGTGGGAAAGAAAGCCAGTCCCCAGGCTGCACGCCAGCCAGAACGGGGTTGCTCTGAAAGAAAGCCAGCCCTGCCAAGGCTAGGCCAGATGGCGAGCTCCTGCCAAGGAGGTTAATTTGTTACCTTGGGAGAGCTATAGGTGCTGCCATTGAAGAAAGTCTGTGACATAGCATATCATGAAGCAGGCAGATCACATACAGAGTGAGTGGTAGGATCCCAGGTTTGTTTCAAATTACATAGGAAGAGGTCTGGCAAACTGAAATGGTTATCTCTAGAGAGATGGGGGTTTCGTTTGGAGGGACAGTGGGAGAAGAGCAATATGGTGATTAACGACAGATTCTACAACTAAACTACCTCCCATTCAAATCCCAGCTCTGCCACTTATTACCTGAGTAATCTTAGTCAAATTACGTAAAGACTCTCTGCCTCAGCTTCCTCATCTATGCATTGGAGCACACAATGTGTGCAAGTACTTTAGGTAACCAGCCGTTACTATTTTTGCAATTCTCAAGTGTTGCTTTGTAACATTTGTCATTTTTAACATAACCTTCAGACCTCAGTGTCCCCACAAAGAGATGAAACAAATGAGGCTGAGAGAAATCAAGGAACTTGCCTGAAACCCTGCAGGTAATTAAGATACATGCAGGGAGGCACAACCTGAGTGTAAATTCCAAGGCAGCAGTGCCACCCTCTAGACTCCTGTCTGCCTTTTCTTTCTTTGCCTTACTTTCCCTTAAAAAAGAAAGAAAAGGGATAAGTAAAGAAAACATACAAAATTAACCTTAGCTAATTACAAATGAAAGTCCACCAGGTCAAATGCTGGGAAGCTGCACGCTGAGGGCTAGCCCTCTCCTACCCCCCACATGGCCTGCACCCGGATTCAAGCTGAGTGTCCCGGGCAGAGCAGGTGAAGGACAGTGAGGCTGGCAGAGGGAAGCTAGGAACTCAGCCACCTGAACCAAAGCTCCCGTGTCCTTGATGCAGTTTTACTAAGGCTCAGGGGGCCAAATGATAAACCTGGGTACTCAGGGGAGCAAATGTGAACAACCTTTGTGACTCTTCTGTTTTTTCATCCTTGAAATGCCTCACAATTTCCCTCAAAAGAAAAATTTATCTTGTCGTTCTTATTTCTCTGGCATCACTTTTTCATTTCTGGAACTGCTACAACTCTCTTTCAAATATCAGAATGACAACCACTGATCTTTTAAAATGCTACCCATGGTCACCACGCAATGGTGAGAGAGGAAAAAACAAGGACATAGGCTGCCAGTCACAATATTTACCGGGGATGGAAAGTTTGTTTGTCCTCGGTGGAGGATGCAGAGAATTGACAAAGGAAAAACAAAACTCCTCTGTGTCAAAACACAAGCTGAAGATGACTTCCTTCTCCGTGCAGCCCTGTGTCAGCCGCACACAAATCCAGAGCGGCCCTGGGCTCCGGAAGTGTTTATGGTCCCACGGAGTCATAAACTGCCATCCTTCAAAACAACACAAGAGCCTCACGAACATCAAACAAATGGGGCAGTTCCACAAAGGATATACTGGGTTTTGACGTCTAATGCTCTGAGTGCAATAACCGTGTTTCCCCTAAAAATAGATGAACTAAAATAAATATCAGAGTGTTCCAAAGCAGTGCAGCCAGCCACTTCCTTCTGTGACTCACAGCAGCCTCATGACTTCTTTTCTATAATGACTATGGGGGCAGGAACTCCGTGCTTTTTAGTGGATTGACTTAAATACCCTGTATACCAATTCCGTGAGGAACTTAAGATCATTCCCATTTTGTAGATGAGGAGATTGAGGCTCACAAAGGTTAAATAAGTATGTAAGTTCACACAGTTTGCCACTGGCTTTTTTGGACCCTGGTCAGATTCTGGAAGCTAAAGTCAAAAAAGACTGCCCTACACTCAGTTAAGATCACAAACAGTCCCTGAGTGGTCCTTCAACCAGGGTACGAGCGAAATTCATTCAAGGTTTCTGGGCTCTAAACGTCAGCTTCACTTTCTTTCAACAAAATACACAGACATCTAATGATTAATTTTAAAGTAGGCGTACTTTTAAATGGCTAAAAATAAAAGATTAGCAGTCCTAAGTGCTGATGAGAATTGTTTTTGAGATTTAAAGAATTTATTTTGAGAGAGAAGGGAAGGGAGGGAAAAAGAAAGGGAGAGAAACATTGATGTGCAAGAGAAACATCGATTGGATGCCTCCCACATGCCCCAACCGGGGACCTGGCCACAAGCCAGGTATGTGCCCTGAGTGGATCGAAGCAGCGACCCCTCTGTCTGCAGGACAAGGCCAAACCCACTGAGCCATACCAACCAGGGCTGCTTTTTTTTTTTTTTAAGATTTGAGAATGTTCAACAATGGAAACATATCCTGCTGGTGCAAATGTAACTGGAGCCACCATCTGGGAACACTCTTTGGAATTATCCACTAGAATTAGATAAATCATACTCTATGACCTGATCCCCAGAGAAATGCAAATACATTCCATGTATACCAAAAGACATGTACAGTCATAATGATAGTAACATTATTCATAATATTCCCAAACTCCAAATAATGCAAGTATCATCAAAAGTAAAACATGTGAGCAAACCTTGCTATCTACATGCTATAATACTATAAAAATGAAAATGAATGACATATAGCTGTGAACTGTGCAACGTAGACAAACCTATGTTGAGCATAACATTGAGGAAGTAAAACCAGTACAAAAGACTACACAATGAATGAATGAATCCATTTACACCAAGTCCCAAACAAGTAAAACTCATTAGTGGGAACAGAAGTCAGGGCAGTGATTACTTTGGGGAATGGGGGGCGGGGGGCAGGTAGTGAGCCCTGAGAGGCATTCTTTTTTATTTCCAATGATTTCATTTATTTTTAGAAGAGGGAAAGGGAGAAAGAAAGGGAGAGAAACCTCAATGTGAGAAATAAATATCAATCAATTGCCACGTGTACCCAGTCCCATCAAGGACCAAACCAACAACTCAGACATGTATGCTGACCAGGAATCAAACTGGCCACCTCTTGCTTCATGGGACAACGTTGACACAAGAGCCAGCCACACCAGTCAGGACCCAAGGGACATTCTTGGTTGCTGTCATGTTCTAGTTCCAGATTGGGTCTGTGTTATCCTGGTAGGCTGACACTTTGACATATCCACTGTATACTTATGATTTTTGTGGCTCTCTTTCATATTACAGCAGCCCTCCCTTATCCACAGTTTCACTCTCAGTGGTTCCAGTTTCCCACAGTCAACCATCCAGTTCAAAGACATGAAAGAGAAAATTCCAGAAATAAACAATGTATAAATTTTAAATTGTGTGTCATTCTAACTAGAATGATGAAATCTCACACCACCCCATCTCCATCTCACCTGGGATGTGAAGCATCCCTGTGTCTAGCACATCCACACTGCAGATGCCACCCACACATTAGTCACTTAGTAGCCCTCTTGGTTACCACATTGGTTATCACATCAACTGTCGAGGTATTGCAGTGTTTGTGTTCAAGTCACCATTATTTTACTTAATAATGTTCCCAAGTGTAAGAGTAGCAATGCAGGCAATCCAAACATGCCATAAAAGAGCCATAAAATGCTTCTTTTCAGTGAAAAGGTGAGTATACTACAGCAAGATATTTTGAGAGAAAGAGGTCACATTCACAGAACTTTTATTACAGTATATTATTAATATAATTGTTGTATCTTATTGTTAACTATTATTGTTAATCTCATACTGTGACTTATTTATACATTAAAATTTATCATAGGTATGTGTGCATAGGAAACAATAGTATTTATAGGGCTTGGCACTACAGGCAGTCTCAGGCATCCACTGGGGCTCCTGAATGTATTCCCCATGGATTGGGAGGCACTACTCTACCTCCTCTCTAAAAAATAAGGACATTACTACAACCTGTAAACCTAAACCAAGTTTTAAAGATCTGAACAAAAAAAAGTAGTACAATGACAGACATTCTTACACTAGCTCAATATTCTTAACATGCAGAAACAATTCTACAGAGAAATTACTTCAACAGTATTTTAAACAATGTTTGTATTCAATAAACACCTGCTTCCTGTGGTATCAACACACATGCAATCCATTTCAAGAACAGGCATCCACACAGAGTGCCTAGGGTTTGAAAGTATAACTCTTGTTACAATAATGAAGTCATTTAGTGTTGTGGCACAAAATACACTGAGCTAGTGTAAAATTGAGTATTCTGGGTTCATCAGTGTTACTTGCAGTAGTCCTACAGGAGATTATAGGCCTCTATACAATATGGCCCACATATTTGAGGTAAAAAGCCAATGCCCATGGTCCTAGTCAACAAAACTACTCATTTTGTCCCTTGACCAGTATAGAAAGAATTCTAGTGCTTCTTACATTTGCCAAAGCAAAACTCTCCAGAAACCCAAGGGCATGGTAGCTCTGAAAGATACAGACCCTGGGACAGACTAAACTAGCTTGCTTCCTCTCCAGCCCCTTCATCTGGTTAACTCTCAAAAAGACTTCAGACTTACCTCAAGCTCACTGCATCCAAGCGTCCCCGGCCTCTCTTTCCCCTGTGTTGGGTCCCTCCATCTTCTGCTTCTTTAGACTGTTGATCCTTTCCTATTAACTCTTTACTCAAATTGTCATTATACCCTTACCTGCACAATTATTTGATTCATCACAAAGAGCATCACTTTTCTGCCCATCTTTGATTCTCTACAACAAAGGGCAATGTCTGTGCTTAGTAGGTACTTGATAAACTCTTAATGGACAAGTGAATAATAAATTCTCTCTTAAAACAACAAAAACAACAGAGACAAAGATCTTTCCATTCTTCCCAAACCAACAGCCACAGCGCAGTGCATTTCAGGAGTAATCTGAACTCATTCCAGAGTAGTTTTTGACATGCAAGCTGATTTTTCTGTGAGCCTCATTTCCCAGGTGGAAAAGCTCCTAGAAAGGCTTGCCTAGATAAGGAGAGAGTGATGTCTAGACACTTCTGCTTTAGCCTTCTTCTGGGAAAACCTCCAGCTACTTCACTGAACCTCATACAACCAAGTGAGAGTTTACATTTTACAGATTCCTCATAAGGGTTTTGGCATTTTTGGAGAAGACAGCTGGGGGAAGGGTGGGCAAACATCTGTCTTTAGAGTGGTTTCTAACAAAGTGATGAGTACAAACAATTCTAGGACAACTAGGATGTCACTGGTCCCTTTATCAAGTGAGGCTGCCAAACAAAAAGCAAGTCTGACCTATGGAATGACACCAAAGAGGAAAAAGTACTTAGTCCAGATTTAATTATAATATTTAATCCAGAAATCATAGAGGAGAAAATTACCCAGGTCTGAAGCTGGAATTGTGGGTCTCATTGTCCACAAAATACAAGATTGCCCTTGAGCAGAACTATGCAGGAAGGTGTTCCTTCATACCCTTCACCCATTTCAATTCTCTCACTTTTCCCTACAATTCCCCACTTTGTTTGCACATCATTTCCCTATCCTTGCTCCTATGTGGCTTCAAGAAAAAAATTCTGACAAATGAGCTTAAATGCTCCACTTACACGCACTCCTTTGTTTTCAGTTAATAACCCATCACTCCTGCTGACCTTCTCTATCATGCCTCTACACTCTAAGCTCTTGGTGGGCAGGGACTCATATGTCTTTTCCATGTTATAGGCAGCTCAGAGTACATACAGGCCAGCCTGGCAGAGGAGGCATGCAAATAGTGATAGATGGCAAAGAGCTTGATGCTGGGGTGTGGTAGATGGATGAATTAGGTTCCTATTATGCTTTGAAATAACATGAAATCCTAGAATAACTTTTGAACTTTCATGACACCATGCTTCTAGGGACAAAAACAGTGGGGTTACTCCTCTTTCCATCTAGCACACCCCAACATCAGGCTATTTCCACTTCCTGAGATATATCAGAAAGGAAAAACAGAAAACTAAGTGGTCTCTCTCCACTTAAAAAATTATTAAACACAGCCCTGGCCAGGCAGCTCAGCTGGTTGAAGCACTGTCCCACACACCAAAATGTCATGGGCTTGATTCCCGGTCAGGGCACATACCTAGGCTGCAGGTTTGATCCCCAGTCAGAGCAAGTACAAGAGGCAACTGATTGATGTTTCTCTCTTGTGTCAGTATTTCTTTCTCTCTGTCTCTCCCTTCCCCTCCCTCTCTCCAAAATCAATAAAAACATGTCCTTGGATGAGTATTAAAAAACAAATTATTCAACACAAATGTATATAAATAAAAGTGACCTTGAGCTTGGTACTACTTACGCAGCATGCATTTGCCCTTACCGCACTGAATTTACTGTGATTCAGCCAATCCCTTCTTGGATGGTAGTTACTAATATGGTTACTGTCAAGTCAAGGTCCTCAAAGAAACACTAAATATGAACACATGGAACTGTACACTGTCAGCACTAGGTATTTCACTAGGATCTTGAAGATTCCTGATATAAGTTAAGGAAAAATACAAAGCAGCCCTGGACAGTATGGCCTGGTTGGTTGGGCATCATCCTACAAACAGAAAGGTCATGGGTTCAATTTCCAGTCAGGGTACATGGCTGGGTTGCAAGTTTGGTCCCTGTCGGGGTGTGCAAGAAGCAGCTGATCAGTGTTTCTCTCACACATCAATGTTTCTCTCCCTCTTTTTCTCTCTCCCTTCCCCTCTCTCTAGAATCAGTGAGAGAAAAAATAAAAATTTTTAAAGAAGCAATACAAAACAAAAATTCCACTGAAAACGATTTTGTGGCATTCTGCATGGCTGGCTTTAACAACAAAAATACCTCTGTATATGTACTACGCTGGGTATGCTAGGAAATAATGTTAAAAGGAGCCCTTTTGGAGATCCCAATGAGATAAGGAAGGTCAAGGGACTAGATAATGCCTCAGAAGGCACTGTGTGGAAACCAGGTATCCCCATCTCCCATACAGTCAGGAGGTAAACTGATAATCCATCCAGTACTGCATCCAATCATGTCATTTTACATATTTCAGAAAACAAACTTTCCAATAAGGATAGACTCTATCCCTCTTCCCCCTGACCTTCCTGTCAGGCTTCCCTTACTAAAGTTTCTACCTGATAAACACCATGAATGTTCTATTGTTCCAGAAGAAAGACTACAGGAAATTGCTGGGTTAGAGCTAAGAGCCTGGGAGGCACCTGAGCAATCAGCTAAGTTAGTTGGAAAAGGTTATTCCTCCAACTGGGACAGTTTCCATGATCTGAATTAGCATAATATTCATCAAAGGGTTGTTTTTCTTCTATCTTTCCCATATCGGTAGTTTCAGGATAAGAAATAAGCACATGTGGCTTGTTTGTTCTTATGGATACTACTCTGAACTACATTGTTCAAGTGTACTCAAGTTTTCCCAGGAGATACATGCATTCATACACACACACACACACACACACGTACTTTTCAACTCAGTTATTTAAGAAGATGAGCTCTGTTATATCAAAACATTGATTAAAGAATCATGACACAATGGGCAGTGAAATTATATTTCATCTTTTGAGCAGGCAAAAAAAGAACATTAAAAGAATATCAGTTTTTTAAACACTGTGTATAGTCTTTCTAGGCTTCCAGCCAAGATGGAGACATAGGTAGACACACTGTGCCTCCTCACACAACCAAAACAAGGACAACAACAAATTTAAAAACAAACAACAACTAGAACTAACAGTAAATCAAACCATATAGAAGTCCGACAACCAAGGAGTTAAAGAAGAAACATTCATCCAGACCGATAGGAGGGGCAGACACAGGTAGCCAGGCAGAGAGGACTAGAGACAAGGCAGCAGCTGGAGGACCAGAGCAGGCAAGGCGGCAGCTGGCAAACCAGGCGAGGCTGCAGCTGGCAGACTGGGCAGTCCTCCATTCAAAAGAAGATAAACTAGGAGGAACAACTGGGGAGAGAGACAGAACTTGCAACCCAGGGTTCCAGCCCAGGGAAATAAAACCTCAAAGCCTCTGACTGAAAACACCTGTGGGGGCTGAGGCAGCAGTGGGAGAAACTCCCAGCCTCACAGAAGAGTTTACTGGAGAAACCCACAGGGTCCTAAAATATATACAAACCTGCCCACCTGGGAATCAGCACCAGAAGAGCCCAATTTGCTTGTGGGTAGTGGAGGAAGTGACTGAAAACCGACAGAGAGTGGAGCAAGCGACACTGTTCCCTCTCAGACCCCAACCCCACACACAGCATGACAAGGCAGTGATGTGGGTTGCCCTGCCCTGGTGAACACCTAAGGCTCCACCCCTTACTACATAACAGGCATGCCGAGACAAAAAAAAAAAAAAAAGGCCCAAATGAAAGAACAGTTCAAAGCTCCAGAAAAAAATACAACTAAGCAACAAAGAGATAGCCAACCTATCAGATGCACAGTTCAAAACACTGGTTATCAGGATGCTCCAGGAACTCACTGGGTACTTCAACAGTATAAAAAAGACCCAGGCAGCAATGAAGGTTACATTATGTGAAATAAAGAAAAATCTACAGGTAACCAACAGTTATGGGAAGGAAACCAGGACTCAAATCAATGGCTTGGCTGAAAAGGAAGAAAGAAACATTCAACCAGAACACAATAAAGAAATAAGAATTCAAAAAAATGAGGAGAGACTTAGGAATTTCCAGGACATCTTTAAATGTTTGAACATCCAAATCATAGGAGTTTCAGAAGGAGAAGGAAAATTTCAAGAAATTGAAAACTCATTTGAACAAATAATGAAGAAAAACTTCCCCAATCTGGCAAAAGAAATAGACTTTCAGGAAGTCCAGGAAGCTCAGAGAGTCCCAAAGAAGTTGGACCCAAGGAGGAACACACCCAGGCACATCATAATTACATTGGCCAAGATTAAAGATAAGGAGAGACTCTTCAAAGCAGCAAGAGAAAAGGAGACAGTTACCTTCCAAAGGGGTTCCCATGAGACTATCAGCTGATTTCTCAAAAGAAACCTCATAGGCAAAAAGGGGCTGGAAAGAATTATTCAAAGTCATGAAAGGCAAGGACCTACATCCAAGATTACTCTATCCAGCAAAGGTATAATTTATAATGGAAGGGCAGATAAAGTGCTTCCCACATAAGGTCCAATTAAAGAAGTTCATCATCACCAAGCCCTTATTATATGAAATGTTAAAGGGACTTAACTAAGAAAAAGAAGATAAAAATATGAACAATATGAACACTAAAATAACAACAAACTCACAGCTATCAACGACTGAACCTAACAAAACCAGAAAAACCCTAAGCAAACAACTAGAACAGGAACAGAATCACAAAACGGAGAACACAAGGAGGGTTATCAGAAGAGGAGTAGGAGGGAGAGAGAGGGGGAAAGGCACAGAGAATAAGAAGCATAAATGGTAGGTAGAAGATAGAGGGAAGTTAAGAATAGTATGGGAAATATAGAAGCCAAAGAACTTATATGTACAAACCATGGACATGAACTAAATGGGGGGAATGTGGGTGGGAGGGGGTATGCAGGGCAGGGAGGAATAAAGGGGCGAAAATGGGATGACTTAATAGCATAATCAATAAAATATAGTTTAAAAATTAGTAAAAGAAAAAATAAAATAAAATAAATAAAACACTATGTATAAAATAAGTAATTTGTTCCAAGTTCTGTTGTTAAAATAACAACTCAAGGTAGAATGAGCAGTTCAAAACTTTTCCAAAATGATTATTTTATAATTTTAAGAAGAGCTCTATGCCAAGCTCTTTACAGGCACTATTTTATCTAAATCTCAGAGTCATCCTAGATGAGAGGGGAAAAGACCACAAGGGTGGGAACTCTGCCCATCTTTTTCACCCATTTATCTCAAGATCTGGTACAGTGCCATGCATACAGTAGGTACTTAATAAAATTTGTTAACTCAAAGTCAAAATTTTTTACATGTTAGATAAATGTACCCCCTCCCATTTGCTCCCACTCTTAAGAGGCTCCATGAATTGCCAACGATTTCATACTAGTGAGTATCTGGTTCTCCTTCCAAGGCAAGGATCTTCCCCTTACCTTTCCTCCTTTCCAAACTTCAGGTTATTTAGCACTAACTCAGCTCAGACAGATTTTCTGAGTAGCAGCACACCTTTATCTCCCTAAATGGAATCCCTGAGAACAGTGCACATCCTCAGGCTTATCCTGGATTCTCTTTCAGGGGACTCCCTGAGGATGTCATTTTTTCATTTTCACGTGCATTCTGAAGCCACCGGAGCCTAGTAGATTTATAGTACCCATTTCTCGGATGTATGGCCAAGTAAAAAAAAAAAAATGCAAAGAATTTCACTAAGAAGTGAGAAACATCTGCATCCAACTCACCTATTCTGGGTGCTGATTATACCAAGGACTGTGTCATGAAAATAAGCCTGCCTGGCCAAAGCCCAAGGGCATAATTATCCTTGCTCTAAAACCTTCCACCAAGGAGGCCAGAACTTACTGCATACATTTTCCTTAGACAAGAAATAGAGGCAGGGTATAATGATTTTCAACTAAGCATCTCCCAAACAGATGCAACTATGAGGGGGGGACCCCCAAAAAACAGAATTTATTTATAAAAATTGTGTATTTATTCTTACATGTTTTAATTTCAGTCATCTTCAAAGTATTCTCCATTTGATGCAATACACCTATTGAGACATTCTTTTCCCCTGCTGAAAACAGTTTTTGAACTCATCAATTTTAATGCCTTTTAGTTCTTCTGCCATTTTTTACCACCTCTTCCATGTTTCTCTTTGAGGGCTTTTTTCATCTGGTGAAACAAAAAAAGTCACTGGAGAGAGGTTGGGTGAATAGGGAGGTTGGGACATGGGGGTCATGCCGTATTTGGTCAAAAACTGCTGAACACTGAGCAAAGTATAAGCAAGTACATTGAAAGAGTCTTCAAAAAAAATTCACTGAAGCCAAACACAGCCTCTCACAATAACACCAGCTGGTGCACTGATACACATGGGTTCCTAGAACGGTCACCTAGCAGGAGAAGCCTGTAACACAAGGGGCCCGCTCCCCAGAAGATAATTCAGTTTTGGGGGGTATCCCCCCTCATATCTGATAAATGTTCCCTCTGTCCAAAGCATCCAGTCAGTGGAGACTAGACAGACAACCTTGAGGATCATTCAGTGCAGGGGTGTCCAACCTTTGGGCGTCTCTGGGCCACACTGGAAGAAGACTTGTCTTGGGCCACACATTAAATATATTGTGACATGTAATCACACAAAAAAATTCACAATGTTTTAAGTAAATTTACAATTTTGTGTTGGGCCATATTCATAGCCATCCTGGGCCCCATGTGGCCCACAGGCCCCAGGTTGGACACCCTTGATTAGTGTTTAAAAACTTCCATCATTTGCACCTCATCCTCATCACTTTTGCCGTATCTCAGTACTAACTCTACTATTTTATCTTAACTTTTTAAAAAGTTTCTTTTATGTAATTAAATGAGCTCTATATTAAATCCTTATATCATCTCTAAGGAGACATACAGAATTAGCTGCCATAAAAATAACGTTAACTCGAAGAAAATACAGTGAAAGCCAAATGATATTAAGACCTATAGCCTCTCAATTCTTAAGGGAAGTTAGTAAACGTTAAGGAGTGTTAAAGACACACTGGCACCTGGAATCAATGGGAAAAGGCAAAGGCCTGAATCTGAATTGAGGCAGGAACTCCAGTGAGAAGACAAAATGTGAGGGCTTTATTTCACTCTCCTCTTCACTGTGGATGTATACCCTTAACACAGCTTACAGTGGACCACTTCTCAGAGACACCAATGTTACTTACCAAGGCCAAAACTTTCACCCTAATGCAGGGGTTTCAAACTCATTTTCATGGGGGGGGGGACATCAGCCTCCTGGTTGCCCTAAAAGAGCTGAAATAATTTTAGGACTATATAACTGTAACTACTCCTTAACTGTTAAGAAGTTGAAATTGCATTTGGCCCTTTGAAGGCAACCATGAGGCTGACGTGGCCCCCCGTGAAAATGAGTTTGACACCCCTGCCCTAAAGTAACAAACTGGGGCAAGGCTTTTCCTCAAAACATCCAGGTCTATGAGAGAGTCAGTAGGGATATTATTTTTCCATTTCCTATTTTCAACAAAAGAGTTTGGAGAGCAAACTAGCAGTAATTTTCTAGCATCTGAGACATTAAACAGTTGACAGATGAAGGCACTGCCAAACGCCCCGAGGAAATTCCGATTGGCTAGGTCAGCCAGAACTCCAGACAGCAGGACCTGGAACTGGAAATGCTAATGGAAGGGAAAGTGTGTTAGCGAGATACAAAAACAGCAAGGTGTTCTTTCTTCGGCAGTATTGACCTTCAAGGTCACAGCGAAGTAGTAAAACCTTGGGTGCTTGTACCTGTTTCCCAGAGTTCAGATGAAAGGTTTCTTTTTTTCCCAAGCACAGAAATCATGGCCACCTTACACAATTCCTGAAATGTCTCCATGGTGAGGCTAAAAGACAAAGGGAAAAACCTGGAGATTATGGCTGAAGTGCAACAAATCTGTGACTGAATCCCAGCACTGCCACTAGTAAGGTCTCAATTTGCTCATCTGAAAATGGAGATAATTTGAGGATCAAATGAAACAATAGACTTAAAATATCGGACATAGTATCAAACACACAGTGGCTTCTCCCCTAAAATCCATAAAAACCCACAAAAATCCTTGAAATTAATATTAATTTAGCACTTACTTTATTGGCATGTACTACATGGTTAATGTGGGTAGCCTCTGTTCTAAGTGTTACAAACATACCGATTCATTTAATCTCACAAAACCCCATGAAGTTGGCACTAGTATTACCATTTAACAGATGAAAACACTGAGGCACAAAGAGGTTTGGTAACTTGCCCAAGATCACAGGATTAAACAGTGGAGACAGGAATCAAACCTAGGCAGTCTGCCTCCACAGCTCACACTCCCCCGTATCGCAATTCCTGTGAAATGCCAGAGAAGGAACACTAAAAGAGCCCAAAATACTGACTAGAGGGTTAGCTGCATAATAAAGCAAGTATAGTAAAATATTCATGGCAGAATCTATTAGCAGGCATATGGCTGTTCATTACAAAATTATTTCAACTTTCCTGTACATTTAAAATTTTTCATAATAAAATATTGGGAGGACAGCAAGGAAGAGCCCAGAATGTCACTTCATGCTCAAAAATGGTAGGCCGCTCAAGAGAGGCTCTCTGCCAATAATATCAGGGTGAGAGGATTAAAAAGACCGTGTCCCAGTTAAACTCTACAGGCCACAGAATCAAGTTACAGGTGACTCCAATTGGGGTCAAGGGCTAGGAAAGATAGAGAACCATGTGGGCTGGAAACCCAGGTTCCCTGCCAGCTTAGCAAGAGAAACCATCTCCCCCATGAAAATGTTAATGGAAATGCTGGGCCAAAGCAATTATCTGGAAACCATGTCTTGACACTGTATAAGCAAACAGACGCTGCTTCTTCTGAAATGGCTAAGAATGCAGTGGTCCAACCATGCCTATCTTCAGTGCTGGCAAATACCCAAGACAAGTGAAAAGATTTCAACTTCTCAGGTGCTAGAGATAAAACCAGCTCTTAAATGCCTCCCGGGGAATGAAAGGGAAGGAATGGTGAGGAAGCAGCTTCACCCAGATACAGTTGAGCTGGCAATTAACAGGGAGAACAGAAGCGAGTGTCCAAAGAAGTCCTAGCAGTGCTCAAAAAGTGGACAGATTTGTGTCTTTCCATAATGTGCCCTCGACTTGTGTTCAAATACTTCATTGAGGAAAACCTTCTACTGAAGGCCTCCCACCTTCTTGACTGGGTCTGGGGCTTGGAAGGGAAGACAGACATGGGAAGGAAAGGATAATAAGGAATAAAGGGATGCAGTTTTAGGCATGTCCATATATATTAGTAAAAATAGAAAATGGCTTATTTTAGAAGGGCAATTTGGCAATGTAATAAAACCATAAAATGAATTTGCATTTTGAACCAGAAAGTCTCCTACTGGGATTTTCCTTTATAAATACAATTATATGTGCATAAAGATCAAGGTACAAGAATATATTACCCATTGCCATATTATTTGTTAAAAACAAAAGGCTGGAAAGGACCTTAATGCTCATCAGCAGGGGACTGGTTAAATGAATTGTGTATGGAACAGTGACACAAAGGGGCACTCTAAGTCACTGAAAAGAATGAAGCAAATCTCAGTGCTAATGAAAAAAGGGCTCCAAAACAGTGCTGTAAATATTAACTGAAAATAATAAGGAGTAGAAACTGATATATACATATCATCAAAAGATACATAATGTATATAATACATATATACACACATATACATATACACACATGTATTCTGCTTTCTATCTTTTTCTGTGTACTTTATTACAAGAAAGGAGGGAAAGGAAAGAGGAAAAGAATATACTTATAATAGCATGAACAATTTCTAGAGAAAAAACCATCATCTAGGAGAAGTCAGGGGATCAAAGACTTTCACCCTTTTGTACCATTAGAGTTTTTTTTCTACATCTATACTCCCTTTTTTACTTTAAATAAAAGTAATTACATATGGATATTCCCAATCAGCCCACTGAAAAGATATTTCATATAGCTTCACAGTGCATTTATGGTATTGTTTGTGAGTTTGTACTGAATTATTTTCTAAGGGGCTGTGACAATTAGTGGTATACCATAAAATACTGTACATCAGTTGTAGGACTTTAAAGTTCACTTTCATATATATTAACTGCTCTTGATTAAAATCTCCAGAAAAAAAAAATGTGTCACTTCCATGGACATTCTATCAAGGAATTCTTCAGTGATAAAAAACAAAGTCTCAGGCTGTTGATTTTTGGAAATCAAGTTGATTCAGTTTCCAAATGGTTAAAACTCAGTCTTCTTTAAAATCATAAATCATAGGTCTCCCTTTTAAGTACATATAGATCTTTCAAGTGATGCAATGCAGAAATTCCTCAGATACTGCATCTACATGCTGAGATGGTTTAAGATTCTGAAAAGACATTTTCTGATGCCCTTTGGTTACCAGTAAAAACATGCAGGACTAAGATCATCACTAGCCAAGAGATCACTATTAAGATACCGTGAGGCCCCACTATTTGTTTTTTAAATATTTGATTCATATAGAATCTAACAGCTTATTTGATATTTAGTCAAAACATCTCTGTGAGCCTACTGCAATGAAATGCCCACTATGTGTTAGATATTTCACAGGACTCCCATAAATCTAATACTCAATTTACACAGGATGTAACTAAAAAACAGAACTGCTAAATAACTTGTTCTATATGAACCATTTAGCAAAAGGCTAAAACAAACCCAATTCAAAATACTTCAAGTGAAACAGTAAAGGTTCATGACACTAAAGTTCTTGACAGAACCCCAGCAAAAGACAGTGGCTCATCTCAGGAAAAGACAAGTGGAGACTGGAACCTGGTCAGGAGTCTCTCTAGCCCTGTGGCTTCATTTTCTCTCACTGCACACGAGCTTCTTCTACATGCCAAAAGCATGGCTCTCAGTCCCCTATCTTTATTTGTAACCATTTCATCAGGAGCAGGGACATATCTCATGTTTAAAATTAGGAGCCTTTGGAGCCACAGAGTTCTTTGCTGTGGGGGGGCTGTCCTATGCATTGTAGAATATTTAGGTAAGATGCCCAGTGGACCTCCCTTTTCCCCCAGGTATGAAAATCACATCCTCTCCAGCCACTGCCAAATGTCTCTAGGAAGTAAAGTTGCCAATGACCTACAGAAGCCAACCTACCTGCTCAGTTTGCCTTCCAAATTGCTGAGGGAGGGTAAGTGCTGATTGGCTGGCTTGTTGACAAATAAACTATGGCAAGCTAGAACTCACAAGGTGACACCTTGATAGACTTGTGGGTTTAAGGGAACAGTTTTCAGAAGTAGAGAGTTGTCATTCTACCATTGCTAAATGGCTTTCCCTAAAACTTTTCCATCAGCACTGTCCAATACAATAGGCACTAGCCACAAATGGCTATGATCACTTGAACTGCAGCTACTGCAGTTGAAAAAATGCACTTTAAATTTTATCTCACTTTCATTAAGTTATATTTAAATATAACTACTAAATATAACTACTACTAAAATAGTTACCACATGTAACTACTGGCTACCAAATAGGGCAATACAACTTTAAGTATTGAGAGAGTTCAGCTTCCTTTAGAGTAGCTACTGGGACATACAGGGTCTGGCAGAAGTAACGCCTGCTTGAGTGTGGTTGGTACAGTAATAATACAGATGTAATAATTTAGTTTTAATTTGAATATTTCACCTAAAATGTCATATGGTGTGCTTGAGTGTGATATATTTATGTTACAGAATTACATGCTTATCACTTTATAATAAAGACAGAATTTCAGGCTTATGATTTTGTAAAAAAGAAGGGCGTTATTTGTGCCAGACCCTGTGATAGGTATTAAATAAGTATTTGCTGATTTAATGGATACATGAATGGACAAGGCTGGACCCAGAATGCAACAAGGAAAAGATCATTAAACAAAGGCAGATGGCTCCAGTCTAGGTAGAATGAGAACTCAACAACAAATAATAGGAAAGTAGCCAGTCAAGGAAAGTAAGTAAACACTGTGCCCACCTCCTCTGACAACTATACCAAAATTACAACTACAGTATTTTGCTGTGCATAATGCACGCTTTGTTACCCAAATTTTTTAGGGAAAAATAAAGATGTGCCTTATACATGGGTAGTACTAATTCCATATCTATATAAATGTTTTTAATTCTTTTATTTTTGCTTATGGGTTAAAAGTATAACTCTAGATAGCAATAATGATATCCATATCCAAAATAATACCCTGGAATATGAAAAGCAGAGTTACCTATAAAGGAGTTCCCATAGGACTGTCAGCTGATTTTTCAAAAGACACTTTTCAGGCTAGAAGGGACTGGTAAGAAATATTTAAAGTCATAAAAAGCAGGGGCCTAGATTACTCTATCCAGCAGAGCTATCATTTAGAATGGAAAGGTATAAAGTGCTTCCCAGACAAGGTAAAGCTAAAGGAGTTCATCATCACCAAGCCATTATTATTGAAATGTTAAAAGGGCTTATTTAAGAAAAAGAAGATCAAAACTATGAACTTTAAAATGGCAATGAAAGCCCTGGCTGGTGTAGCTCAGTGGATTGAGCGCGGGCTGCGAACCAAAGTGTCGCAGGTTCGATTCCCAGTCAGGGTACATGCCTGGGTCGCAGGCCATGACTCCCAGCAACCACACATTGATGTTTCTCTCTCTCTCTATCTCCCTCCCTTCCCTCTCTAAAAATAAATAAATAAAATCTTTTTAAAAAGGCAATGAATTCACAACTATCAACAATAGAATCTAAAAAAACAAACTAAGCAAACAAGCAGAGCAGAAACAGAATAATAAATATGGAGATTATTTGGAGGGTTGCCAATTGGGACAGGGAAGTGGGAGAATGGAGGAAAAGGTGCAAGGATTAAGAAGTAAACTTGGTAGGTACAAAATAGACAGGGGGATGTTAAAAACAGTATAGGAAATTGAGAAGCCAAAGAACTTATATGCATGACCCATGGACATGAACTAAGGGAGGAATTGATGGAGGGAATCGGGGTACTGGGTAGAAGGGGACAAAGGGGGGAAAACTGGGACAACTGTAATAGTATAACCAATAAAATATATTTAAAAAAACAAAGGCTATAACAAGAGACAAAGAAGGACTCAGCAATTCCACTTCTGGGTATTTATCTGAAGAAATCCAAAATACTAATTCAAAAAGGTATAAGCATCCATATTTTCACTTCAACATTATTTACAATAGCCAAGATATAGAAGCAACCTGAGAGTCCCTCAAAAGATGAATGAATAAAGATATGTGTGTGTATGTATAAATAGAATATGATTCAGCCATAAAAAATAGAATGAAATCTTACCATCTGCAACAACATGAATGAACCTAGTAGTAGTATTGTGCTAAGTGTAGTAAGTCAGACAGAGAAAGACCACATAATTTCACTTACATGTAGAATCTAAAAAATAAAATAAACAAAACAGAAACCAACTCATAGATACAGAGAACATTTTGATGGTTGCTGGATGGAAGGAGGGTTGTGGGGATGGGTGAAAAGGGTGAAGGAATTAAGAAGTGCAAATAGACACTTATGAAATAGTCAATGGGGATATTAAATACACTACAGGGAAAATGGTCAATAATATTGTAGCACTGGCTGGGTAGCTCAGTTAGTTATAGCATTGTCCCAATATGCCATGGTTATAGGTTTGATCCTGACTTCTTCTATGTGATCTTGGTCAGGACACACAGAAGCAGCAACCAATAATTGCATAAATAAGTGAAACAACAAACTGATGTTTCTCTCTCCCCTTCTCTCTCTCTAAAATCAATAAATATAGTAATGATATTATAATAACTATGTAAAGTATCAGAAGAATAATATATTTATTGGGGTGATCACTTCTTAAGTAATATAAATACCTAATCACTATGCTATATACCTGAACCTAATATAATATTGTATGTCAACTGTAATTGAAAAATAAAAAAGTATTTAAAATATTTTTAAAAAGGAAGAATCAGGAAAATGTAAGTAACCCAAGTGCCCACTGACATAGACTTAAAATGAAATATTATTCAGCTCTAAAGGGAAGGAAATTTTGACACATGCTACAACATGGATGAATCTTGAAGACATTACATTAAGTGAAATAGGTTAGTCAAAAGATAAATATTATATGAGTCAACTTATATGCGGTAACTAGACTAGTCAGATTCGTTGAGGCATAAAGCAGAATGTCAGTTGCTAAGGGCTGGGGGAGCAAGAAATAGGGAGTTAGTGTTTGGGTACACAGTATCAGTCTAAAAAATTGAACAAGTTCTGGAGATGGATGATGGTGACGGTTGCAAAACAATGTGAATGTAATTAATGCCACAGAAAGAACTGTGCACTCAGAAATACTTAAAATGGCCATTTTAATATTATGTGTATTTTACTATAAAAAGAAGGGAGAAAGAAAAGGAGGCAGTATGAGGGAAGGATGGAGAAGGAACAAACTGGGAAAGCCTAACACAGTACAGTAAACAGAACCTCACAGTTCTTCATGCCTTCCCTGTATTAAAATTATACATCCATGCCCTCTGCCATACAACTTCTCAGGTCTTTCTGAGATGGAGGGAGTACACTTCTCTGCACCATGAATCCCAGGATTGACGTGCATTCTGGGATTCTGCTTTGGCCAATGGAACGTTCCTGGGCATGACAAGACACAAGCAGAGGCTTCAAATGTGCTTTTGCAGTCTGCTAGTCCTCTTTCACTCTGGTGATTCACCATGAGCAGAATATATCAGAGTAGCTACTAATCAGAGAAAAAAGAAGAAACAAATAGAGCAGACCCCAACCCAACCCCACACTCTAGAGCAAAGACCAGCCTAACCTAGAGTTGCCCACAAAGTTATGACTGAGAGAAAGACATCTTTGTAGGCTAAGGGTTTGGGAAGCAGTTTGTTGCACAGCAAGTTTATAGCAAGAGCTACCTGATACAATGAGTTTCAACAGTTGTGGCTTTGCCACCAAAAGAACGATCAAAGAATAATGAATATTTGCCACAAGGGCAGTTAAGAATCAGGCATATTCTAGAATTACAGATATATCAGTTATTTTAAATATGCCCTGAACCATGTACTTTTATGAATCATAATTTAGAAGGCCTGCTAGGCCTCAGAGCCTTAAAGATGGTAGGTCCAACATAGAACTGTACTTCATTCTTAAGGGGCTGTGGCTTACAGTTGTAAGTGGTGTTGAACCTGAGGAAAACACATCCTGGAACCCCTCAAAACTCATTATCATCCCTGGAGACAATCTGATTGTAAAAGGATCCAATTTGAAATGCTCCCTGAAGCACTTCAGGCCTCACTCAACATTCTCCTCTTAAAATTTCTCCTTTCAGCAGCCCCTGGCAGTCACTCGCAGCTGGCAGCCAACATATTCTACTATCTGAGGCCCTTCACCCAGAAAGGAAATTAAATTTGCATCCAAGTCAAGCACGTGTTTGTATGCAGTTCAAAAAAATCAAACCAGGAAAACTCAGCGGGCTCACAGGAGCTCTGTCATCACGCACAGCGATTTGTGAAGCTGACTCCTTTGTGAAGCTGACTCCGGGCACCCTCACTTCCACATGACAGTATGCCTCCCTGCAACCTGCTAGGGGGAGCCCTGCCCAACTTCCTGACAGTTCACTTCCCTGGGCTTCAAACAGCTCCACGCGCAGTCCCAGCTTCCCTACCCCTCTGCACCAAGTGGCCAAGGAGGGAGATGGTTTGGAATTTTATTCCCCCCAGGGAATAAACTTCCTACCCTACTATGGCCCAAGCTCAATGCAGGTTCCTCTTGAGCACCCTCAATAATCATGCTGTACCCAGAATGAAGGAGCAGAAGGAAAATCCAGGGGCAAATGGGAAAACATCTTATGGGTCTGAGGAGAGCACTTCAGAAAACACTGACTCAAGGGAATAAGGGCAAGGGGGTCAGTCAAGGCTCTCTCAGTCCCACTGCCTACATCCCAGCAGCCTGACTGATCTCTAAATCTGCCACATCACATGGCAAAGTGGATCCATCACTTGTTTGGAAAACGGGCAGAACATGAGGCAGCAGGTAGTGGGAACACATACAATAGCAGTAGAGAAAGAAGTGAAAGACAGAAGACCATTAAAAGAGTAAGATTTATGACAAACCCATTGTTGTAAATTTAAATGGTTAGCTATTGTGGAAAAAAATTCAAATTGCCTCACTATTGTTAGAAAGATGTTCACCAGCCCTGGCCTGTGTAGCTCAGTTGGTTGTAGCATCATCCCATAGACCAAAGGGTCACAGATTAAATTCCCCATCAGGGCACACACCCAGGTCGCAGGTTTGTTCCCTGGTCGGGACCCAAATGAGAAGGCAACTGATGGATGTTTCTCTCTCTTATCAATGTCTGTCTGCCTGCCTGCCTGTCTGTTTCTCTCTCTCTCTCTCTCTCCCTGAAAGCAATAAAAAAAAAAAATGTCCTCCAGTGAAGATTTTTTTTAAAATGTTCACCAAATGATGAAATTTTGCTGATTACACCTTAGCAATTTTAAACATTTTCTGATGCAGTAACATTCCATTCCCCAATGTGTATGTCATATGCACATAACAAACACATTTGTTTCTTCTTTTATTTAAACTGTAATTTAATTAATTAAGTAGTTATTCCTTCTAAGTTACTTTCTGTTATATATCTCCCTGGGTGGTCAGCACTGTCTGAACTTTACTTGCCCAGAACCATTTGTTCCCTGATTTTTCTTTAAAGTTTCTATTCAGCCAGACATTTCATGTATTTCTGTTAAAATGGTTATGACCCCTTTGAAGGTTAGGATTGGGTGAGAGAGGCTGCTCATGATGAAAATAATGAAGAGGAAGAGAAGGAAAAATCAGACAAGAAAGGGATCTTATATTCAACTATTAATGGTTAACATTTATTAAGTACATACAAGTATATGTATAAACTCAATCCTCAAAACAACATAAGCATGTTAAATTATTCTAATTTCATATATGGGAAAATAAGCTCAAAAGTGCCTAGGCTTCTTGACTGAAGTCACATATATGGTGAACAGTGGTGCTCGAATTAAAGTCCTGTTCTCTGAACAATGTCACTAGTGTCCTGCCCTCCAGGTAGGTGCCAAATACCTTGATGAAGACAAGAGGTAATGGCCTTGGTACCCTTCCAGGAGACATCAGCCCACTTGACTCAGCCCCTTGTCTTAACAATGATTAAAATTTAATAAGATGAAGTACATTTTCCTGAGGCCTCTAATCTGGTATTTTCTCTTCCTGTCCCCTCACTTCCTCCTCCTCCTCCTCCTTTTTTTCACCTTCAGCACCTTCATAAATAAAGTACCAAAAAGCTCCTTTGTGTCACCCACAATTTTATAAGACACTCCATTTAAAGTTCTGACTATTGCAGCCTACCTGATATTCTGATACCAATTTGGCAGAACCATGTTGTAAGGGCTCTGTTTACACATAGCAAACAATGAAACTAAATGTGTCCTGGTAAAACTATAAAACTGCAGAAACATGCAGCATGATATTATGCAACTGTACACAAGTATATACACATTTATGAATAGCAGAGTAACTAAGACCTTGAGATCTGGGTTTGAAACTCACCTCTAATCCTCATGGATTTCTGGATTTTGTGCTTAATCTTACTTTCATTAAAAGTAAAATAGGGATGATCATTATATCACCTTGTGAGAATTAACAGGAGAAACATATACAAATTGGTGATCATTTTGCAATGTACACAAATACCACATTGTTATACTGTACACTTGAAATTAATAAGCATATAATGTATGTCAATTGTATCTCAACTTTTTAAATTTAAAAAATATTATTTCACAGTTTCTGTGGGTCAGGAATCCAAGAGAGGCTCAGATGGGTGGTTCTGGGTCAGCTCTCTCACACCTTTCCCAAGTGTCTGTGGGAATGTGGTCAGCTGCATCTGACAGGGTCTGGAGAATACCCTTCCAAGCTCACTCACAAGGCTGTTGACAGGACTTCGTTCAATTCCTCACTACATGGGCCTCTCCACTAGGATGATCACAACACAGCTACCCCCAACCGGAGGGACCTAAGAGAGAGGGCAAGGGAAAAATTGCCCAGGACAAAAAGCAGTCTTTTATTTTATAACAATCTCAGAAGTGGAATACCATCACTTCTGCCTGTCACTACACTACGGGTCACAAGGACCATCTAGGAAAGTATGAGGAAAGACTGTATAAGGGTGTGAATCACAGGAAGCAGGAATCATGGGGGACATCTTTGCAGGCTGTAAAGTTTGAAATCATCAAATCTTCTAAATCCTAGACCCAAACTCAGACAATGAAAAATTGACACAGCACCACAGGCAGAGTTGTTTTTGCTCAACTGCAAAAACTTAAACAAACCATTCATGTTATATTACAAAGGTAAAAGTAGAAATATCTATGAAAAAAAATTACCCATGAGAAATATCAACTTTTCTTTTCCTATACCAAAAATAACTGAAATGCTCTTGCTACCTAACTTCTACTCATGGTAATCTTGATTTCCATGCTAAAAATGCAGGACTTGGCTCAGCAAACACACCAGTGTCCAGACAGTAAATTCCCCAAATTATGTCTCTCGTTCTGGAGCAAAGGCTAGGCCTAAATGAAAAAAAGAGTTTAGACCACAAAATGGTCTGTCGCCTCTAGCCTGTGTATAGGCAAGAACATTTTAGTAAGGCATAAAATAAAAGGAAACACTTTTCTGAAACACCATATTATCCAAGTCTGAATTGGAAGATGGATTTTATACCATGAAAAGCTTTGCAATGATTTCTCTCTTCTCCTTCATTTATAATTAAATGTCACTCAGACTTGGACTAAATTCAAGTCCTAACTGACAGATGTTGATTCCCCTGAGTTGGAGCTCTTGCACGACTGGATCAAGCCCATGAGTAACTTTACTTGGCACATTCTTCTTCGTTTTAAATATTTCCAGAGGATGGTGAAAATGAGCAGCATGGATTAATACAAAATACCTCAAATTGTATTTTTGAACTAGAATTAAGGAGAAACAAATGCCAGGCTGAACACACTGCAGCTGAATGATGGATAGGGCCTCTGCTGCAAAGGGCAGACTTTTTTTTATGGCTGCTTCCTTTCCTGGTTCCTTCAAAATTGCCCTTTGCAAGTGTTTCATCATAGCTCTCTACTCTGAGTGCTAAGAAGCCAGAGTGTTTGGTGAACTCAACCGCATCTTTCTGTGTGGGCCGCCTACCTCTGGCTGGCCCTCCCTAGTCAGCCCATATGTGATCATGTAAGAGCTGCTGAGTCATAGTTATCCACAATTAAAGCAAATCATCACTAGGCCCTGGCCGGGTAGCTCAGTCAGTTAGAGCACTGCCCCTGCCCCCCCCACACACACCGCCACAACCACTGATCCCCTGATACACCAAGGCTAAGGGTTTGATCCCTGCTCAGGGCACATACAAGATACAACCAATGAACACATAAGTAAGTAGAACAACAAATTGATGTCTCTCATTCACTTTCTCTCCCCCTACACCACCTTCCTTTCTCTATAAAATTAATTTTTAAAAAAACAAATCATTACTAACACCTTCAAATAATGGAATTTACTGTACATGACTACCTTTAAACAGAGTATGTGTATGTGTGTGGGGGAGGGCAGTGTTAAAATGTAGACCCTACAAAATTTACTTCAAAAATCTTTCTTACTGATGAGCTTATTGATGGTAAAAAAATAAATTATCATAAACTACAGTTAATTATTCTTGTACTTGACTGTTACTCTTTTAAACCAAATTTAATTACATACAAGAATCAATCAAAACACACTTAGCTTAAAGGACAGGTAACCATGAAGAAGTATTAGAAGTTGTGTAGCATGCCCTGACTGGTACAGTTCAATGGGTTGGGTGTTGTCTCACAAACCAAAAGGTCACCAGTTCAATTCTCAGTCAGGGCACATGCCTAGGTTGCGGGTCAGGTACCCAGTTGTGGGTATTTGAGAGGCAACCCATCAATGTTTCTCTCCCTTTCTCCCTCTCTTCCCCTCTCTCTAAAAATAAATAAATAAAATCTTTGAGGAAGACATAAGAAGTTGTACAGCATGATCCTAAATTAGCAGAAGCTTTATTTACTGCCCTAATCAAATCACACACTTTCACACTTGCTTTGTTAAAAAGAAACAACAGGTAGAGGGCATCCTCAAACATTCTCAGCAGTATCTCTTACAGGTATTTTCAAGTAGAAATCAATTGCACATTTCAAGTTAACAAGAAATGGAAATCACTCCAACAGGCAATATTCCAATATTTCAAATTCCAATTCTAGGAAACCAAAATGTCAATTAAAGCACCTAACCTTGAACCTTTTTAGAGATGCTCAATACTTATTTATAAGTTGTGGTGGTGTTACAGTGTCTGCTTCCATTTAATCTGTGCTTTAGGCATCTCAACATTGGAAAGGAACCCAAAGCTCACCATAGAGGCTAACCCTGTGGTGTGCAGACATCCCTTGCCCCAATACTATACATGGAAGGATGTTACCCTCAGCCTGCTAGCACTCCACCTGACTTCATCCTGAGACCACACTCAGGCATGGGTTCCAAAGTAGCTTTTTCAAAACCAGATCACTGCTCAGCTCAAGACCCACCATCCTTACAATAAATTACAGCTTCATCTCCACAATCCACAAAGCCAAGCATGATCTGGTCATGGCCTTGTCTTGAAGCCATTGCCCATTTTTGTGCCACTGGAGCCAGATTGGTCCTCTGGCTCTTCCTCACTCACTGAGTTCTTTTCTGCCTCAAGGACTCTGTTGGTGCTGCTCCCTCTGCCCCACATCTTCATGGGGCAAATCCTTGGAATCCAGGTTCTGTCTCAAATATCAGCTTCTCTAGGCCTTCCCTGACCATCTTATCTAATATTTCAACCCCCACTATCCCTATTGCCAGCTGCTATTTTTATCTGTATTTATTCATTAACATGCCTATTATCTATCACATGGGTATGCATGAGAAGGTAAGCTCCATAATAATAGCAGTTAATAAAAACTAAGACTTATATTTTATAGATGACTTATTGGGTGCCAGGGACAGTTCCAAGCACCTTACCTCTCATAACAACCCAACAAGGCAGGTAAAAGCATTAACCCCATCTTACAAATGAGAACACTAAAGCCCACAGAGGTTAAGTAATTTGCCGAACACACAGCTACTAGGTAGTAAAACTGGGATGTAAATCCAAAGTGTGTGACCCAGAATCTGTGCTCTTAACTACCAGCTCCTGCTGCCTTCCCCATCAAAGCAGGAACCTTCTCTGTTCTGTTCAGCTGCATCTCTCAGAACTCAGCACTTGGAAGAATAGCAAGAGGAAGTAGCTCACTCATCTCCTACACTAGGCCCACTTCCTTCCCTCCTATCACCCCCAAATACCTCCAGCTCAGGGACCCTATCCTCCACCCCCGCTCCTCTAGTGTTCTCAGCTTCTTCACTGCAAGGGTAATCTGAAGTCATCCCACACAGTGACTCAGCCCTACATCACTTCATTCACAGAGCAATGATGGTAAGGATCCAAAAAGCACCTCTTTCTTCATTCAAATATCCGTTTCACTGAGTCATTCATTTTCTTAAATTCCAGAAAAAGGAGTCAGGTTAGAGAGAGTAGCCAGTTTTTTATCTGTTTGTTTTTTACCACAGCTATATACAAAAATCTCAAGATCTCTGGAACAGTAAATAAGAATTGAACATTAAACCCAGATCAATTTTCTTACAGTAATTTACCTAGCAAGGCACAACCTCAATTTACAAAGCCCTTCCTGCTATTCCAGCTTCTATTTGAGCCATAATATTTCTGTCTTCAAGAGATCACATTCCCAGGGCTGGGAAGCAGCCTGTTGCTTAATCAAACCACTATCCAACAAAAACCTTCCTCGCAGCTGAGAAGGGTTCCTCCAGGAGCAGTTGGCTGAGAGCTCAATGGGACGTGTGGTTTCAGCTATTCTTACTCTTCAGGATAGTACTACTTTCCTCAAAGCAACGTAACCCAGCAACCCCATGGAAACCTGAGTAACTTCTTTGGTGATACGCTCCTAAAATTCATAACTCTCTTCACTTCAGGGAATTTTAATGACACACCTCTGTTTCATGACAGACAGCCTTACAACATCCACAGGAATATGAGCAAAAATTGATACCTCTTCTGGAATGGTCTTTCTTTCTCCTTGGTCCTTATTTTGTTTTCAGAACACAGGTCAGCTTAGGAACTGAAAACTATACCTTACCTTGATGATGTGGGGTCCAAGAAGTTCTTAATAAGTGAATAGCTTATGTGTTAATAGGACACGCCAATTTCTCCACTGTCTGGGGCAGCCCAGCTTTGATGGTTCTGGCAGTAGGCCATGAAACCAGGGATTCAGAAGCAGTCTCCTTACAAACTGTGGGCTCAGCAATATTCCAGGGTTCAACTGCACTCCTGGTCCCAGACAGTCATCTTGAAAGTATGTGCTGGTGACTCAAGATTAACTGGCCTACAAAGTGGGTCAGTACAAACTGATTACTATTCCTAAAAAAGGCTGCCAAGCCCTTGGCTCTGAACAGGAGCATTCCTGAGCAACACCAGGACTGGGATTACAGCGTGAAGAGTAAGGCAGGGACAAACAAATGCAGGGCTGAATCCTGATTGTATTAAAAACTTGACATTTTGTTCATCATAAACTTTTCCATTAATTCTGAGTTTTAAAATATTACCTTGAGCCCTGACTGGTGTGGTTCAGTGGTGTAGGCATCATCCCACAAACTGATAGTTTGCCAGTTCAATTCCTGGTCAGGGCATATGCCTGGGTTGTGGGCCAAGCCCCCACTTAGGAGCAAATGATTGATGTTTCTCTCCCTCTCTTTCTCCCTCCCTTCCCATCTCTCTCTAAAAATAATATATAAACTCTTTAAAAATATGTTACCTTGATTATTGGAGTTGTTGGTGCCCCTTAACTTTTGCACCCAAGGCAAGTGCCTTACCTGCCATACACTAGTCCCTGCCCTGACACCCCATTTCTTTGGATTAATTGCTCACATCCTAAGCTTCATGCGGCAGTTGATTTATTTATCTCTGCTATGTTATTCAATCTTCATGACAACCTTACGAGGTAGGCATCTGCTATTATCTCCACTTTGCTCAGGACACTAAAGCACAAGGCAGGCTGCATGCTAGTGACAGCAGGGGCTCTCAGGGATCCATCCCAAAGCAGCCAGAGTGGAATTTGTAGCTGCGCTGGTATTCCTTGACAGGTAAGCTTAAAACCCTTACCTGCATTGCCTACTTTCACTTAAAGAAAGGGCAGCTGATGAATACAACATAATACTCAAAGTGTAAACCCAAAAACAGCTGGAAAGAAGAAACAGCTTGTTGGGCTATCATAAGCTAAATAAAAATAATGTAACACGTACCTTTAAAAGACTATCTAAACAAACAAGCTTCTAAGTTTCCAACTGACATTTCAAATATGGCTAATGAAGCACAGGAGAAAACAATCTCAATTCCTGAATCTGAGCCAGAACCAAACTCACTGAAATCCTGGTAAGGGATACACATACCTCAGAAAAAGAAATCAAGTACATGCAAGGTGGAAGGACCAAGGATGTGTGCATTTGCACCTGGGGAGCATCAAAGCAAGATCTAATTTTAGGACTGGCTATCTCATTAGAATCCCTTTACCTTAATTACATACTTCTGCTAATAGAGCTTAGAGATTCACTCAGATTCAGATGAAAGAGTCAAATTCAGGCACCCCCAAATCATCTATGTATAAAATTAGTATAGGTTATACATGTATTTATAGGACCTTTTCAGCTGAACCTAAGGATCCCTGCAAATATTAATTCCTCTACTAAGGCAATAATTTTTTAAAGATTTTACTTATTTTTAGAGAGAGGAGAAGGGAGGGAGAAACAGAGGTGTGAGAAAAACATCAACTGGTTGCCTCTTGCACATACTCCAACTGGGGGACCAAACCCACAACCTGGGTATGTGCCCTCACCAGGAATTGAACCTGCAACCTTTCAGTTTGCAGAAGGACACCCAGCCAACTGAGCCACACTGGCCAAGGTAGGCAATAATTTTTTTAAGTTAATTTAATATCCCTGGCCAGATGGCTCAGTTGGTTGGAGAATTGTCCTGTACACTAAAAGGCTGTGGGTTTGAACTTCAGTCAGGACACATAAAAATCAGCCAATGAGTGCATAAATAATGGAACAACAAATTAATCTCTCTCTCTCTCTCTCTCTCTCTCTCTCTCTCTCTCTCTCTCCCCCCCCCCCCCCTTCTTTGTCTCTCCCCCTTCCTCTCTCTCTAAAATAAATAAACATATCCTCAGGTGAGGATTTAAAAAGTTTATTTAATATAGGTAAAATCTGGACTACATCATTTAAAAAATGTCATGTCATAAACAGCATCAGTTTGCATTTCATGTGCCAATTCCATTACATTGAGAATAACTTTGCAAACAAATTTACCTTTGGTGGGAAAAGGTACTATGACTGAGTAGCTATATCTGCCCAGGATGGGGAGTCAATGACCAATGATGTATGTTCATTTAACATATTTGCTTCCCCTCTCCTATACCCTTGCCCTTGAGCTGGTTATCCAAAAGCCAATGAAGAATAAAGAATCTACGACCAGGGTAGATATCTTTACAAAATACATGCAACATTTACTACATTCTTCTTGACTAAGGTTATAAGTCAAGTCACAGAGCATGTTCAAATGGGCACTATTTTAACTGTTTTAGTTTTAATTTTTCAACTTTCCATTTCACTCTTTTTTGGTTTTTCCAGAATGTCACTATCCTTTTCACCTCAACTCAGAGATGCAGAAAATGTGAGCTAAATTGGGTCCATCCCAACTCACTGTCTGAACTCACTGCCTTCTTATGACCATAGCTCCCGTTGTTCTGAGACAATAGGACGTTTTCTCCAAAGTGAGAGTTAGTAAACAATCAATCAAATACTGGGATTGAAGTTTACTTTAGCTTCCCAAGTACCAGGGAGGAAAAAATAAGAAATTCCTACTTAAGACAGTTTATTAGTCACACTACTGTAATTCTGATTCTACTGAGCCCTTCAGGATATACTATCTACAGGAATTTTCCAAGAGACTCGAGAAAGATACGCATTTTCAACTTTACCAAATAGCATATCATGTACATTTCCAAGAAGGAGGTACCTGAATACCAGTTGGCTCCAGCTAGGCACTGCGAATATCCCTGCATATAACCAAATGATCAGGCTACCAAAATGGGCACTATGGTCATTTTGTCCATCCTTAGAAGAGATTACATTCATGAACAAAGTCTCAACTTGAATGCTTCCTTGACCTGCCACCTGCAATACAGATAATGTTAAGAACAACCTGTCCTATGTTCCTAAAACACTCTCAGCATTCCTCTAGTTACATGCTCAGGATAAGAGTATGGCAATCCAATTCATCACAGAACTCAAGGGGCTCACAAAGCATCTCAAAAGTGACACCTGCCCAGGAAATGGGGAAACACCGAGGTTGCCATCAGCACCAAAAATGAGGTTGGAAGGGCTATTGCAGAGAACTGGACTCAGAGGTGGAAAGCCTGGGCCTCCGCCCCACTCTGACCCTAACTGTGAACCACAGTTCTGTCCTCAAGTTGCTCTATTTGCAAAACAAGGGAAAACACCTCCTCCTCTCCATGGTTCATTAATCTGAGAACAAAATGACATATTTTGAAAAAACTATTTTAAAATTTTTAAAAAGAGGGTAAAGGAGATATAAACATGAAAATTGGCCATTGCAGTTTCAATAAACACTTCCCATCTTAGTACAGAAAACTTTCAAAAAGAAAACTTTTTTAAAAATAAGTAAATGCTAGGTTCAGAATCCATGAATGCAGAACCACCTTTCTATTAACCACCGGACTCCCAGTATCCAGCACACTGCCTTTTAAAAAGGGATTTAATTACTGTTTGATGAATAAGGGAGCAAGTGGATGAAAGAATGAGGATGCCAATAACAGAAAATAATAATGACAACATATTGAGTACTTCCTCAATGGGTACTACTCAAAGCACCTTCTGCGCATTAACATATTTAAACCTCCCACCACCTTCTAAACTCTACCTGTGGCACTTACCTTCTGGGTTTAGCACTAACAAATACTCTCATTTTACAAATCCGAAAACAGAGAGGTTAAGTAATCCATCAAAGGTACCCATGTGGGAAGTGGTTGCTCTCAACTATCGTTTCCAGCCACGCCAGGCATGCTGAGTGACCGAGAAAGAGGACCTGAGGAATAATAAGATAACTGGGAGGAGGGACAGGGAAATAATTTATTTAAAAGACTGTCCACCAAACCCTTCAGTTTGATTTTTTAAAACACAATATTTATCTAAAAAGAAAATGTATTTAGAGAAGCAGATTCAAATTTGGAATCATGCTATCTAAGTCTAGTTGTCTGTTCAAATTCTTTTAATCCAAATTATGTGAGCAATTTAAGAGACAGCAAAATCCCAAGTTTCAGTGGCATAACAGTCATTTCACAGAGAGAGACCTTGGAGAGGCACATTATACTCTACATTCTTTGGATAAAAGGACTTCATTTAATTTTCACAGCTTCAAAGAAGAGACAAGCAGACAACAAGTGGTCCATAAGTAAGTGACTACTGAAGCTGATGAGAGAAATAAATCACCAATCCACATAACAAAGGGAAGGGAAGGAAGTATAGTAGTAGGCAAAAGTTGTTCCTATGGAAAAAGACATGCAAGTTCTTGATTATTACAATAGCTTTGTTAACTCAAAAGGATAATACAAGAATAAACTGTTTCACATACTTACAACTTGAAACCCTACTTTTGCCAACTCTGTGTCCATGTCAGGAAGCAAGTAGCTTTTTTTATGATGCTTCCTGACCCCCACTTCTTTATGAAACCCCATACGTGAAAATATCCATGTTCCTGGCTGTTAAAATTTTTTTACAAAATATTTTATAATATAAAACTTGCATTCACAAGGCTGATCATGAGAGCTTCTGAGAGCTTTTAGTCCTGGGGCCTCTCAGTCACAGACTTCTGGCAAATTCTCATACTGAGCTTTAGACACTAGGACTCTGACCTACTGACTAGATTGAAATTACACTGCAGTCATGACAACTTTACACACGAGCCCCATTACTGGACTATGCATGCTCCAAGACATTGATAATTAATACTGTTTATGAAGTCATAACTATCCAATAATGGTGATCAGTCCACACGGCATATTATGTATGCACTGAAAGTACTAATTTATTTGACATAAATATTTAAAATATACCATCATTTTTATAGCCATGTTTTGGCATGTCTTCACTGTACGAATACACCATGGAAATTTCCCAAGTGTCTCAAACCCTGCCCATGACTGGTGGTGAACTATCTCACCAGTGAGGAGGAGAAGGGTAACAGAAAAGAAATTTGCCTTTTTTCTGAAGCTGTACCTTGCATACAAAATATCACACAAGACAAGGAGCATGTCGCTTGCCCAAGTTTAGCCAAGTTTAATCCTTGAGATAAACAGAGGGTGGGAATTAACCCGCAGGCTGGCCTCAGGCTGAAGTGGTCGTGGAAACCCTCTCCCTAAGTCAAGACCTCTTCCCAAAGCCACTAAGAAAGGGCCAGATGCCCAGGGAAGTGGGCCAAGAAGTGCAGGCACTTGTCTGTTGATTCAACCCAGCTCCAGCCAAAACGGCACTGCAGAAAAAATATCCTTTACTTGCTTGTTTTGAATGGCATAATTAAGGTCTCCATTTTTGCAAGGTCAGGAGGTGCTGCAATGCAGTAGTATTTAAAGAGCTAGGACTCTTAAGGCAGACCTAGAGGCTCCACCTACAAGACCTGGGGCAAGTGCTAAACTATACATAAAAGATATATACCATCTTTTGATCAGTTAGTATACACAATATCTCATATAAGATTTACAATAAGTCTGTAAGGGGGCTATTATTGTCAATCAGATAATTTGTGGAAAAGCCAAGATCAGAACCATTAGTCAGCATAACTCCAAGATCATCTGCTTCGTGGCCCTATTTTACCAAATCCCCCAAAAGGCAAACTGTGGGCCACATGGTTCTCCTACCTGTTAGAGCAACACCATCCAGTAACAGTTACAGTGACGAATGTGTTCTAGTCAAGCTATCTGATGCAGTAGCCATCAGCCACATGTGGCTGCTGAGCTCTTGACATATGGCTAACGTGACTATGGAATTAAATTTATTATTTCATTTCATTTTAATTCCTATAACTTTAATCATTTAAATTTAAATATCATAAACTTAAGAGAGGGTAAGCAGGGGCACACATGGATGACCCACTGCAGGGCTGGTGCTAATCAGCAAGCAAGCTTTCAGGCGGGTGGGTGCCCTTCCACAGTGTCAGACAGCAGGAGTCCCATGGGCCAGTCTTCCACACACGTCATTTAACCAGTCTGAGCCTCAGCTATTAACTAGCAACTCTGTGCTAAGTTGCCAGGCTTTCCACATGTTACCCTTTTATTCATGGACCCATGAACTGTATTATTACAGTCCATGAAAATGTGGCTCAGAGATTCTAAGTAATTTGCCCCATGTCACATTGCTAACAAGTGGCAGGAGCCAGGACTCAAAACATTTACCTTCCGACTCCCTTCCTTAAAGCTGAACTCTAGCTGCCACCACCATTTACTTATATAAAATGAGGAAAATTCCTTTCCCAATTACCTCATATCGTTATAAAAATAAAATGAGATCATGGATCTGAAAGTGCACTGACGACACAAGACAGGTGTAAGTTATTATCTGGACACTTTTTTAAAAGTTTGAAAATGAAACCAAAAACTTCTCAACTTTTCAGCTTACTATTGTGAACTTATGACACTCCAATCAAATAAAAAACCTAGGTCAGTAAGTATTGGAAATATTCAGAAATCTCTCCAAGTCACTCAAGTCTACATTCATTCCAAAGTTCAACATATTCATTTATGTCTGTGAGATGCCTCCTCCTTTTTTTTTCTTGTCAGCCTATGGTTCCCAAAGCCAAAGTGGCCAGCTATTTTCAAGTTGAAGGTTAAATCAGGCATAACTGTGTTCTGAACAATGTTAGCAATGGGCCGTGGTATAAGGGGGATCCAGATTGCCCCTAAGTCCAGTGGGAGATGGGGAGTGTGATGTCTCTCTTCACCCCATCACTCCATCTGAACCAGCATCTGCTGCAAAGCAAGATTTCTACCAATAACATGGAAACATGCAACTTCCAAGGACTCCACCCACAAATGAGGGAAAATCCAGGGCCAACTAACCCACACTGGTAAAGACAAATAAACACATGGAAACAACAGTGAAAGGGACTCTAACCTCTAGATATTGCAGCCAAGCTGTGTTTTTGTTTTAGTTGTAGTCAGCAGCTGCTGTTCAACAAGCATTCAGGCAAGCCCAGCTGTCCTTTTCTGAGGGCTGTGGGCAGTCCAAGAGTGAAAAAATGGGCTATATTCTATAATTATAAGCAGTAAGAAGTCATTTTTTTAAGTCATCACCATTAGCGTGAAATATATTCTCAAGTCCTTCCCTATTGTTTAATCTTCCCTGAGCCTTAATTAATAATAGTTATATGCCATGATACCCTTAAGAAAGTTGACAGAACATTCTGAAAATACATTTTCTCATTTGACCCATACTCAACTCTGGGAAATATTGATGGTATACATTAATCTCTCCATTTGACAACAGACTTAACAATGGCTCAGAAATATGTAGTCATTGCCAAGTTAGTAAGTGGCAGAACTAAGCCTGGAACCCAAGTCTCCTCACTTTCATTCCAATGCTGTATCACAAAATTATACATTTAAAATGTCCCTGGTACTGGCACTATTCAGAGCACCATGACAATTTCTATCTAACCAGTAAGGCTTGAAAAAGATACTTTTAAGAGGATTAATAAAGAAATAGAGTAAAACATGCATTAAAATGGGTAGAGACTAAAAGATAGTAGGACTATTTGACCATATTCTGGGCTCAGTGTTTTCCAGTTTTGGTTGTACATTAGAATCTCCCAAGAAACTTTTTAGAAAAACTCTCTATACCTATATCCCATTCCCAGAAATTCTGACCTAACTGGTGTAGCTTCATACATCGAGATTTTTTAATCTCTTCCCCAGACAACTCTAATGTTACACTTTAGCTAAGAACCACTGCTAGAAGTCAATAGTACATGGGAAGGTACAATTTTTTTTTAATGTTAACAGTTATGTGTTCATTTTAACGATTATTTGAAAAAAGTTAGCTGTCTTATAAAACTGATAATTTTATTTATGTTTACAAACTGAACTTTAAAAGGTGTTTGATTCAAAGAAAAATGTAAGTATAAAATAGTGCAGGTGGTCCACAGACTAGTTCAAGGATGACCCAAGTCTAGCTATCTAATGAGGAAAGCTGCAAGGGTTCCAGGGGAGGGGGAGCAGACACAGTGGGCAGAAGCATCAGGACCTTCGCAGTGACCTGAGTGAGGCAGGGAAGAGAAAGAGCAAGAGCCAACCAGTACAAAGCCAAGTTCTGCATCTTGTTCCAAGTACTACCAACACCTGGTAAGTAGGAAATAAGCATTGCACCCAAGGCAGAAATGGAAAGGTTAAAGGCCAAGGAGGTTACAGGTGCAAGACTATCATTGAAACCAACTGCTCAAGATTGTTTCATTAGACAGATGTACAAGTTGCTTATAAATGGTGCCCCCTACAATGGTTGCCTGCCAAAGAATGGTGCGTGGTAAGGGAGACTCCCCTTATTTAGCTGAAAACTCCTAGACCAGGGGTATCAAACTCATTTTCACTGGGGACCACATTAGCCTCACAGTTGCCTTCAAAGGGCCAAAATAATTTTAGGGCTGTATAAATGTAACTACACCTTAACTGTTACATTTATACAACTGTTAAGGAGTTGAAATTCGCTCCTTAGAAGGCAACCACGAGGATGATGTGGTCCCCAGTGAGAATGAGTTTGACACCCCTGTCCTAGACCCATAAGAACATAACTGTCAGGCCATTTTCGGGTACATGCTTCACATTTCTTTCTTCAAATTTGGAGCCTGCTAGGGCACTATGGATCTTTGAGCCAGTTTGCCTCCTAACACAGGCACCTGATAAATGTGAACTTCAGTACAGTAAACTCTCCTGAAGCCCAAGTGTTGTCATCTGGACAACTTGCTCAGAGATGGTTTTAGACAGAGAACTCCACCCTGGCTGGTGTGGCTCAGTGGACTGAGTGGCAGCCTGAGGACAGAAAGGTTGCTGGTTCAACTCCCAGTCAAGGCACATGCCTGGGTTGTAGGTCAGGACCCCCCAGTTGGGGGCGTGCAAGTGGCAATGGATTGATGTATCTCTCACACATCGAAGTTTCTCTCCCTTTCTTTCTCCCTTCTTTCCCTTCTCTCTAAAGATAAATAAACAATTTTCTTTTTTTAACTTTTTAAAAAAGATTTATTTATCTATCTATTTATTTATTTTAGAGAGGGAAGGGAGGGAGAAAGAGGGAGAGATAGAAGGATCAATGTGCGGTTGCTGGGGGTCATGGCCTGCAACCCAGGCATGTACCCTGACTGGAAATCGAACCTGCGACACTTTGGTTCACAGCCTGCACTCAATCCACTGAGCTATGCCAGCCAGGGCAATAAACAATTTTCTAAAAAAAAAAAAAAACTAAAAATGAAAGAATTTCAGCAGTGTAAACTTATTTATCTTCAGTCATACTCACCCATGTGCAGAAGAATTTAGATGATATACAGACCCAGAAAAAAAGTAACAGTAAATTACATTTTGAGAAAATTATTTCCTTTCTAATTCTCTTTCTACCCTTCCAGTTTTGGACCTCATAAGGTCACAGTTTGGAACTGTAGGGGTTTTGTCACCTACCACTGTTGGTTAACTGCACACTTTAATGAGGAGACAATGGAATTCAGGTTCAGAAGCCTGGACTTACGTGTGTTACACTCATGGCAAACTGTGGGTTTCCATTTATGACTGTGATATAAAGTTTGCTCTTAAAACTTAATTTTTAAGTGACTCAGTCACAGAAAAACAAATCAATACTATAGAAATAATATGCAAATGTGGCAAAAAGTTATTAAGGTGGTTTCCAAGTGACTCATATTTGAGGCCTTTGCTTCAGATGCCATGTTTTACTGTTCTTCAGTGATATTGTAAAAGTGTTTCTCTGCAGCTTCACTGTATTTATGAAATGCAGGTGTTGGAAATGCCGAATGAGATACCACTTTTTCTCATTCCCAGGAAATTGAAGAAATAGCTTAGAAGAGCTCATTCTAGCAGACTGCCTCGGGGCCTGCTTCTGATGCAATGAAATTCAAATATTTACCAACCACTACATTTCAGACTTTGCTCTGATGGACCAAATGTGAGTTTTGGTGTAGACTCTTTTCTTGCTTAGATTCTTCCCTAAATCATATATTGATAACAGTTTTAAAAATCACTCCCCCCTGGCTGGCGTAGCTCAGTGGATTGAGTGCGGGCTGGGAACCAAAGTGTCCCAGGTTCGATTCCCAGCCAGGGTACATTCCTGGGTTGCAGGCCATAACCCCCAGCAACCGCACATTGATGTTTCTCTCCCTCTCTCTCTCTCTCCCCCTCCCTTCCCTCTCTAAAAATAAATAAATAAAATATTTTTTTAAAAAAATCACTCCCAATGCCATGAAAAAGAAGTGCAGGAGGGGTTGGATGACACAGAGATGTGGCATTTGACCACAGGCAAGTTAACCCCATAAAACATCCATGTCCTCATGAAGCTATAAGAAGACTGAATGAAACAATGTACAGAAGGTGTCTCATACATTAACTGACATTTAACAGGCACTTCATAAATGTCAATTTTGGAATAACCCAGCCAGTTATGCAGTTAAGGAAACACTACCTCATCAGTGTCCTGACAGAGACATTCATCCCATGAGTAACTCAGCACAAGTATTTGTTCTCCGTCCCCAGGAACTGAGTACTATCCTTGAGTACCTATAATGAAATAACATGGACCGGTACTGGAGAAAACCTGAGCCAAAACAACAAACAGCTCTGTAATCAAAGTCCATTGTGTAGCAGCGATTGTATCTCACCTGCCTACAAGCAACAGTCATCATGTTTCTTCCAGGATCATCTAACCAAACCTTTCCAATCACCCTCCCAACCATAAGTTTACTGCCTCAAGGTAGTACCTGGGGATCTTGATAAAATGCAAATTCTCATCTAATAGGTCTGGGAAGAGGACTGAGATTCTATATTTCATAAGCTCTCAGGAGCCCTGCCTGGTGCAGCTCAGTCAGTGAATTGAGTGCCAGCCTGTGAACCAAAAGGTCGCAGGTTCAATTCCTAGTCAGGGCACATGCCTGGGTCAAGTCCCCAGTAGGGGGCACTTGAGAGGCAACCACACATTAATGTTTCTCTCCCTCTCTCCCTCCCCCTCTAAAAATAAATAAATAAAATAAAATAATAGCTCTCAGGAGATGCTGACGCTGCTGGTCAGTCCATGGACCACATTTTAAATAGCAAAACCCTAACCAACGACAACGCCTTGCAGGCCAGCAAGGGGACCAATGGAAGGAAGGACATAGTCCTTATCAGGTTTTCACAAATCCTCTTCTTTTTCCAAGAATCTGACCATCATTTCAGTTTATTCCTGGATGCTCCAGGAAGGAAATGAGATGTCTAACTGAAAATCCCATTTAATGAAGCATCACTGCAACAGACCATATGGAACTGGTTATAATGACACATTACTAATTTGCTTACTTCACACAATATTACTGACAACCCACCTGATGTCAGTTTCCCCATGACACTTGGAAATGACAGTTCTGCCTGTTATCCCGCAGGATGTGGGTCTACCTTGGTAGAACAAGAACCCAGGTAGCTAGAGGCCAGTGCGTCATGGTAATGACCCACTGGCAATTAGAAGAACCAATGAGCCCTGACTGAACACCTACTGACCAAGAATAAGTCACGTCCAAATAGACCACACATTAGTCATCATTCAACAAATGCTTGTAGGGCATTAACCAATGCCAACTACTCTTCTAGGTTCCACCGCCTGACCCCAAACACTGTTTACCACTGCAGCCTCTACTCCTTTGGGAGACACTTCATTTTTCTAATCAAATTCAATGAAAGTTGATCACAGCAAGCCTGTGAGTTACTAAGTTCAAATATAATCTCATCAGTCCTGGCTGGTGTGGCTCAGTAGATTGAGTGCCGGCCTACAAACCGAAGCGTCACAGATTTCATTCCCAGTCAGGGCACACACCTGTCTAAGAGCCAGGACTCCAGCTGGGGGCATATGAGAGGCAAGTGATTGATGGATCTCTCGCACATCCATGTTTCTCTTTCTTTCTTTCTCCCTTTCCCTCTCTCTAAAAATAAATAAAATATTAAAAAAAAAACAAATATGGCCTCATGAGACCCTACGCTACATCATCTTACATACTTTTCAGACTCCATGTGGTAAACATTATCTGTAGCTTACATACACACACACACACCCCCTTCTTGAGGTCATTAAGTAAAATTCTCCCAAATAACACAACTAGTAAATGCCAATCAAACCCCACCTGAGTGCAAGATCCATGGTCTTAGTTTCCAGTCTGTGCTCCCTTCTCAGGGAACAATGGCAACTCCCTACCTGTTCTCCAGGAGTTTATCATCGTGTAAAAGAAAGAGAACAGCCCATAGCTGGGAGGGAGTCAAACAAACAAAATAGTAAGTGGTACGCAAAATGAACATTCCAACACAAAACACTCTAGAACTCAGCATCCAGTGAGAGCCCACTACCCTTCCCAAAATACTTTTAACTAGGAAAAATGTATCAAATATCTTTCTTCTTACCCATACACTAAGCTCCCTGAAGGAGAGAGACCAGCCCAATGATGGGCCCACACTTGGTGCTGGCTAAACGTCCCCCATATACATTTTTGTTATCTTTTTTATACCAAACTATGCAAAGCTAAGTGACTTAGAACACACAACAACCATTTAATTATTTCTCACAATTCTCAAAATTCTCAGTGAGGAATTTGGACAGAAAATAGCAGGATGCTTGGTCTTAGTTCCCTATGCTATCTACTAGGCTGGAGCATCTAAGCAAAATAAAATGCCTTCAACACGCACAAGTCTGGGGTCCCAGCTAGAATGGCTTGCACAGCTGAAGCTGGAGTAATGCTTACAAAGGGTTCAATGGTCAGGTGCTAAATGTGAGGGGCATGGAGTTCTTGGACAGGAAGCTCCTTCACTAACATACAGTAGTCCCTCCTTATCCACGGTTTCAGGTACTTATGGTTACCATGGTCCAAAAACACTCAATGGAAAATTCCAGAAATAAACAATTCATAGGTTTTAAATTGCTTGCCTTTTTGAGTATCTCACTTCATCACATCACACAGGCATGGTATTATCTCACATCATCACAAGGGTGAGTACATTGCAATAAGATGTTTAGAGAGAGATCATATTCACATAACTTTTATTCCAGTATACTGTTATAGTTGTTCTGTTTTATTTTTACTTACTGTTGTTCATCTTTTACTGTGCCTAACTTACAAACTAAAATTTAAAATAGGTATGTATGTTTGTATGCATGTATAGGAAGAAACATTATATATATATATGGTTTAGTACATATATATATATATGGTTTAGTACTATCTGTGGTTTCAAGCATCCACTGGGGGTCTTGAGGATGGACAAGGAAGGACTATTGATTGTATAAGCTTCTGGGGGGCAAGAATATTGCCTTGTTCCCCACGGATCCCCAGTGCTTACACACTGCAGGCCCCAGACAAATACGGAAGGAACCATGACCCTCTGATGAGTCACTTAGCTTTGGCTTTTCCCTAGTGCAGGCAGACAATAAGAAACACATTTCCATAAAGGAGCTGAGATAAGCAGCAACATAAATAACAAACGCAATATGGTCTCGGATGGCCTGGCTACCTGACAGGGCCCGTCCAGAGGGCTTCAGCAATAGCCAATAATTACAATGAGTCATTAGTAGGTAAGTGGCTAGAGCTGTCCCAACACAGGGGAACCAAGAAATAAAAAACAGATTTGGTCCCAGTGAAAGGTCAAGTTAATTAGAAATTAAAAATACTTTTAAACAGTATCACTGATAGAAACAAGACGACACACTGTTCGCCCACTTTCCAAGTAGGGATTTATAGCTCCCTTAAGGTTTTTTAAAGATGGGGGTCAGATCCAATGTCTGTTACCAGGCCCCAAACAATTAATTCAAATCCTACTCCAGCTACAGTCAGGAAAGGAGAGAAAATAAAAGAACCAGCAAGCACATTCCTAAAACAGCAAACTTAACCTCCAATAATTTCTTCCAGCTGAGAACGCACTACACAGCTGGGCCTTCCTATTCCCATTTGTAATTATTCAGGTGCGAGCGTTTCCATAGTACTCAAGTCTACCTAGGTCCATGCTCTGGGAAGCCTGAGAATAGATTCTTTCAGATAAAAGATTGTGCACCAATTCAAAAGGCTCTTCTTCTGTCAAAAAATAAAATAAAATAACCATAGATCTAAAAATTTGGGCCCCAGAATATGCAGGGGTGGCTTATAATCTGGGACCTTCCACTCACTAGCTAGGTAACTTTGGGCAACTGCTGAACTTCTCTGAGCCTCAGCTTCCTCATTTATCCTATGAGAATCATAATGGTGCCCAACTCATAGGGTGGTTAGAAAGATAGAAAAAAAATGATACTGTGTCTATCAAGTGCTTCTTCCAAGACAAGGCACCCAATAAGCTCTCAATAATTGCTAGCTACTATTATAACTTGTCTTTTTATACTACAGCTAACCCTAAATTAACAGTGAGACAACTTTGTTTTAAGTCTCATAATTCCACTCCATTCAAATCTTACTGAATTTAAAATATACACCAAAAAAAAAAAACCCTTAAAAAAAGATACAGGCACAGCTGCCAAATGGCAAGTAAAAAGCCATAATTTTCCATCATTTGAATATATTTAGTGATAACTATAAATGAAAAACTAAGGGAAAAAAATCCCCAACTTAAAGTTACCCTCCCAGTCTGACAGTCTAGAAACCAAAAATGAAGTTAGACTTCCACCAGCTTTGCTCCTTTCCACTCCCGTCTGTCAAGGTTGGGTGGAGAACTCCCACATTTCCTGTTCTGAGCCAGAAGCACTCTGCCAGGTAAAGCAAGAAACACTCCAGCTTGCATTGGACAGCTGGGACCTTCAGAGCACTGGGAACTCAGGAAGGTTTCTCCCATTATTTCTGGGTTATTTCTGATGGTATCAGCAACCCTGAACTGTGAAAGGGCCCCAGCCAGCCAGGGTAAAAGTTCACTCATCAAGTGACTAGCATGCCTACATCCTAACAAGCAACTCCTGTTTTACCATACAGTTCCAATGACATCATCTCTGATACACACCTTGTCGGCTATTCTAGCCCCAATTTCTCACAGCTGAAAAGCCACTAGCCTGTTGGCTCCTCATTTTGCTTAATAGAAGAAGAAATTTAATTGTGGTATGTATGATTTCTTAGATTTTCTTCTGCAGATTATATAGCCTGCAGCACTTTACACACTCTAGGTCACAGTGTCTGATCTAGGGGTACTTAAAATGTGTATTTGTACAGATCTATCCCTTGATGGACATCAGACATCCTCCCTTACATTAACCAGCATGTACAAAACTTCACAGAAAATCCCAAACACCAAAACCTCCACCACCTTACCCACAGTTCAAAATTCAGATTTGCCAAAAATTATATAAAACTATAGCAATGTCATACTGGAAAGGAAAGAACATCAGCCCTAAATCACTCAATAAAAATGACAAAATATGATATGACTACATTTTACCCAGTCATGTTCTACCATACCACCCAGCCTCTATCTGAAATTATCTTGTCCAACTAATGTGTTTTTGTTAATGTGTTTAACTCTTTTTTCTCTCCACCCAACTCTCCAAAATGAGAATATAAGATCCGTGAGAGGAAGGACGTTTTCAATTTTATTCACCACTGTAACTCTAGACTCACAAGAATCTAGACTCAAATGGCAAATACTAGTTGTGGTGAATTAGATTATTTTTGACAAATATTCTCTCCTTCCTTCTCCAACCTCTATGGAAGCAATATACATCACTGATGTGCCTTGGACATGAGCTGAAATGGCAGCATCTTGTCAGCTCCAAGACCAGGCTTCATTGTCCACCTGCTTTCCCCTCTGGGAGCTTTGCATTGGGGCACCAGAAGCAGCTGCCCCACATACCACTGTCCAGTCCAGCCTGGGCCCCAGAATGAGACAGAACAGAGCTCCCTAACCAATCTGTAGACCCAGGAGTGTGAGAGTAATTACTTAATGCTCAATGCCATGAGTTTTGGTGATTTGTTACAAAACATTATGCCAATAGATGACTGATACAGCAAGTTCTCAATGAATACCTGCTAAACAAGTGAAACAAATTCATTTGTTATTAACAAATTAACAAAGGAATTAACAATGAAAAAATTCACTAAGTATTTCTAAAATCCATTAATTGTGAAATTCTGCAATATTTTAAGTTTTAAGCCTGGTTTCTACTTTGGAATACACCCCTTTGTGTAATAAAGAACACAATCAGAAACTGAAGCCAAAAGCTAATAACCACTTCCTCCATTTGTAGACTATACTAAAACCAATGATGGCTGGGTTTTTGTTTGGGTTTTTTTATTTTTACCCTCTCCTTTCCTAAAATGCTGGTGAAAGTTTTAAGCTCATAAGATACCAATTTTTATAGGGTACCATTCCTTTCATCTAGTGCAAAAAGCCTTGAAGCTCATAAAAATGAGGCTATAAACTTTTAAGGCATATAGCTTCATAGGATCACTATTGATGTGTTCCCAGTACTTGAAACATTTAATGGAAGTAGGTCTACAGTTCACTTACATCTCGTATCTACAATTATTTCATTTCTTAGCAGAGAATAGAATCACATCTAAATGGGGTAAAACCAAGTTACAGTTCATAAGTAGCTTTTCATTCTCACCCTTTATTATTCAAGGCAGTGGCTATAAAAGAACCCTTTTTTAATGAAATTATAACTGGGGCGAGACAGAGATTGGGGGGGGGTGGACTGACAGACAGACAGAAAGGGGATAGGACCAGTAAATATGAGACCAATATGCTTCCCATCTATGGTATTGATATTCTTAATCTGAATGTGCTAAACATATGAAATACCAAAATTTCATGTGAGCAGATGGTTATAATCTATCAGTGCCTTCCCCTCCTCCAAGTGTGAAAAAATATGGAAGCACCTAACAGAGAACCCAGAAACTTATGGTGAAATATTCAGTGAATAAAACAAGTCTATTTTAATATATATTTTAATGACCTAAAATCAGATTAATTCAAAATGCTTTCCAGGCCACATGGAAAGTCCATAATTTTCCTATGTCAAAAAGCTCAAATCATTTCTTGATGCATGCAATAATGTTGGTTTACTCCTTTCTTTATAACCAAGTTCCCTTTTAAGATATGACAGGATATGCCAGTGGTCCACAATCCTTTTGCTATCAAGAACTAATTGCATCATGTTTCAAAAATACAACCCAGTTGTGAGAAGTCTGAGCTCCCCACTGCACTAATGAACTAATGAGTAACTTATCTGCCCCTGAGATAGCCAGTGTAACCAACAGAGTGGGGATAATTTCAACAAAAAGTAAAGAAACTTGACTTTTTAGTTAACCTAAGTAACCATATCTTTAGAATATGTACTCTTGTCCAGTGAGTTTTGTTCTCTCTTAGTAATGAAAACAGCTTGAGATTCCTTCCCCAAAAGCCTTTAAGGACTCCAAAGAGAGTCAGGGAATGAGGCTGGGAGGTAATGTTCAGTTTTAATCCCTATTTTCCCTTCTCTCTCTTCCTACACCAACTAAATTTTCTTACTGAAATAAAAGTAGGCTAAAAAAAACCCTAATATGACTAAGGCAAAAATACCCTCTGTACACACACTCTGATACTTCTAAATAAAAGCACATGATGGGCCTTGTGGGGGATAAAACCTAAGACATCCAAAGGCAGACAAGATGAAAGGTGTTCAAATTGGAGTATTACAATTAGGAAGCAGGTGGGCTAAGAACTTGGCTCACATCCCAGGCCTCCTCTGGAGGGGCTAAATGGCACAAGGGCCTGGCACGCACTGGGCTCCTGATGAATGTCACTTTCTGTCTGCAACAGGACAATACTTCATCTCATGGGCTAAACCTTCCACATCAGGCTCTATAAAAGGTCAGCAAATATTTATTCTCTCAGTTCACCAACCTCAATGAGAATCCAGTACATGCTAGGCCCTGTCTAAAGGGCTGCACACCCTTTACTTCATTTACTCATCCCAATGGTCCAGTGAGCAAGAAGGAAACTGAGGCTCCAAGAATTGCAGTCAGCATGGGTAAGACATGAAGATGACTCGTCCTAGTGCTGGATGACTTACACAATCAGTACCTTCAAGACTGCTCCTACCTGCCCTTCAGATTCTGTTTCCTGTCCATTTCATAATAATGTGTTTGCCTAATCAAAAACAAGTAGTCTGAAGAACAATGGAAAATTTTGGACACCTGTGCCAATTTTAATAAAATAATCACTTGCCCACAGGCCAAGCTGTGAAAGCTCATAGAAAAAGATGGACATTGAAACCACTTGCAAACATCAAACAAAAAGCTACCTAGAGATGACCTTCTAGGTCCAGACCTTCCCCAGCCTCTGTCCTTGTTCTCAACAGAAAGCCCAGGTTTACTGAATCACTTCATGCCTCATCCTTCCTGTGAGTCCCAGGGTGCTTAGACCCTCACAAGCCGTTTGTGAGGCTGCTGCCTCTATTTTGTAGAGTGAGTCTCATAAAGAAATACAAGGAGCTTACCAGTAAAGGGACTCCCATTAGTTCACCTCAGACAACTATGAACTTTAATAATTAGCTTAGAAATAAAACATTTGTAATTAGCATTTTTGGAAACAAAGAGCAAACTGGCAAGAAAAAAATGTCTTGATTGGTGAGGTGAGACCTCACTATGTTAAATGTCTCTATAATAAAGAATCCCCTAAGCTATCAATTTTAATCACTTGATATTTTGCTTCCTTTTAATGCAAATATACAGAAGACAACACTACATCTCTAATTTTATTTGTAAGGATATAGGTCTTAGGCAAGAATTAGGGCCTATTTTTAAGATATTTTGAAAGGCAGGAAGACCTGTGTCTTCTCCAAAATGATTGGGTAGTACTCACCCGTCCACTGAAACCATGCGTAAGGTCTTGCTTTATGCTCCCCAAAAGCAAATTGGGGTGGGGGATCCCATTCAGATTTCATTTGAAGGAAATGCCTTTTTCTATCCATTCTCTCTCTGTCTCTCTCTCTCTTTCTCTCTTTCTCTCTCTCTCTCCCTCCCCCCCTCCCTCCCTCTAATTAGTAATACTCCAAAACAAACCATCGCAAAACTTTGGGGTATAAAACTACCATTTTATTGATCTGGGGTTTAGGAATTCAGGGGGGGTGCAATGGAAAAGGTTGGACTCTATGGTGTCTCTGGCTTCAGCTAGGGATGCCCTGACATCTGGGCACTGGAATATCAGGAAGCATCTTCACTCACATGCGTAGAGGTTGACACTGGCTATCAGCTGCAATACCTACAAAAAGACCCTCCGTGTGGTCTCTGCATGGTATAGTTTGGACTTCCTCACAGCGTAGAGGCTGGGTTCCAAGAATAATATAATACCCCAAGAGAGCAATGCAGATATACATGGCATTTTTATGGTCTTGCTTCAAATGCCATACAGTGTGAATGATTTTTGTCATGCTCTGTTGGTTGAGACAATCACAAAGGTATGCCCAGGCTGTTGGCTGATACAATCACAAAGGTCTGCCCAGACTCAAAAGGAGGGATATGTGGGGAGGACAGTCAAGGTCATTTTGTAAGATGAGCATGTGGGATGGGAGACAGTTTTGCAGCCATCTTTGGAAAGTGCAATCTGCCACATGGCACCACCACAGACAAAGAACCCCACAAATAAGGTTGACTGCAAAAATCGGGGTATCGGGCATCTTTGACTATTGCAGATTTAAAGCAAACACTTTGGTAGGCAAAAGATCACAGCCCAGAGCTAGAAGAATGAGAAATCCACCAAGCTGCCTTTGAAGTGATGATTACAAACACTAGTCCTGGTAACAACTAGAAGGGTCCTCGACACACATACCTTCGTTGTTTTATTACAGCTTAGTTCCGTCTGTACCCCATTGACATTTGATTTAAATGTACAAGGGTATTAAAACATCTGCTGAATTATAATTCCAAAGTTCAGAAGACAGTGAGATGAAATCTATGAAACTATGAATTCGTCATGTTAAATAGTTTTTTTTTATTTTTAATGGAATACAGAGAGCAGCTGTTTATAAAGCAGCCCCATATGCAAAGCCATGGATTTGGTTTAATTTGCAGCTGATATGACCCATGACTTCTGGATATGTTGCAGAAGAGACTTCAGTCTTCAATAATGCAGCATGTCATAGCAGTCCTGCTCTTGGGGACAGGAGGGGACGGGAGACAGAGAAGGTGGTCAGCACTGAGCATCCCATACCTTGGTTTTCAGTACCTTTTTTCCCCTTCTTAAACCTAAAAACCATGCCCCAGCCTCTTCTTCTATTTTAAGGATGTATCAGGACCATCTTTTAGGTTTCCAGTTCCACCACTAACCAGGGTCACCATCAGATATTAAGCTAATATCCTTATTTTATAAGTAAGAGTCCCACTCCTATTGTTCAAGAATCAAATCTTCACAACCTCCTTGCCTCTCCTCACCTGCTAAGAAAATATTTGGCCTTGCCCACTCAGCATCAGCCCCATTCCTAACTGCTTTCCCCTTCTCCTACTCCTTCCCCTGTGTCTTACTCTGCAGATAGAGGTGATCTATGTGTGAGGGTGGAGGAGGGGAAAGCAAAGGGACATAAGAGCAGCTGAAGCATAAAGAAAAAGAGAAGGAAGAAAAGACACAGGAAGGGTGCCAGGAAAGATCTGGTAGAGGGAGGAACGTACAATGAGATTTCCCAGGCATATACCAAGTACCAAGAACTGAACTGAAGACAAATAGGCAGAGTAGGAAAATATTGCGGAAGGCATTCACCTGAGTTCCTCAAAATGTTCTTTGAGAGGCAGAAGATGGGAATCTCTTCTGCTGGCTCCTGGACTTTATTTCTTTGAATGAGAAATGTTCCAAGAGTCAGTCAGTTAGGATACTTAGATATCCATGGGTTCTATGCAGCTGATGAAAATGAGGCTCAGAGAGGTCAGTAACTGGGAAAGTAACTGCTCAGTTCTACTTGTCATGAAGGCTAGTGACTTTACCACTATCACACTGCCAGTAAACAAAAATCTACAGTCATTCAGCCTTTATCACCAACTGGTCATAAGAATCAGCTATGCGGCAGGCCAAAACCCACAACCAATATAAAGCATTTATGTTGCTACTACACAAAAAATACCAGCCAATGAAAATTAACTCGCAAGACACTGGAAAACTGTTAGTGCCATTGATGGATGCGAAATAACACAAACTTCCACTTTCTAAGAAAGAAAATTGCCAAGGATTTTATTCGGAGTTTTAAAGTCTTTAAAAGTTCTCATAAAGTCAAACAAGTAATTTTGTTTCAATAAAAGAGAGATGAACTTCACCCAGCACGGTGGTTCTCAACCTGTCCTCATGAGAATATTAACCCTTGAAGCTAAAAAAAACTTTTATTAAATAAGAATAATCATTTGCATGTAATGATGCTAAGCCCTCTCCTCACATTCACTATTTTGTTAAGTCGTCACAGTAACTCTGTGAAGTTGGTGCCGCTATTAACTCCAGTTTACAACAAAGGACAAGGAGGATCAGTCACTAGCTCAGGCTCTAATTGTGTGTCCGGCTCTAAGCAGGCTTCTGACTCCTCAGGACCCCAGTGGGCATCACCCTACACGGCAAGCTGGCAGTTCCCAAAGGGCTCCCCCTCTCACCTTGAGCTCTTGTGACACAGCAATATCATGGTGATGTTCACGGATTCCCAACAAGGCCTGGTACACTCAAATCCTCACTGAGTTAAAGCTTGAATGAAGGAACCCACCCCTAGACCAAGAGTAGAAGCAGGTAAAGGGTAAGAAAGATTAAAACAGGTGGACTTCATAAAAGTGCCCCACTTACATATGGCTTGGAAGGACTGCAGTGTCCTTAGTAGGCTACCTACCTTAAAATCCCTAAGGACTAAATTTTGGTAAAATGTTCAGTAACTTCCTCTTCCAAATTTCCTGTTTGGACTCGTTGAAGGAATTGCCTAATCCCTGCTTTATTCAGCCACTAACTGTCTTTATCCTTCTGCACACCACAGACACCACCAACTTGGTTTTTATTAAACATCTTTGCCCTCGGGATTTCCAGGCAGTGATAAAAGCACCAAGGAAACAGTTTGTGGTGTAGGGGGTGTGCACAATGGCAGCAAGCTGTAAAGCACAGGACCAGGAGTAAGCTTTCTAGGAGGAAGCCAAGTGTTACCTGTGGCATTTAAATGGTAAAGGGTCTTGAGTCAAGTGTTTCCCCAGGGAACTGGAGAGACACCAATTTGCTCAAAGTCACCCCTGGCTGGGAAATATAATAGAGGGCTAGAGTTCAGACTTTTTTATTCCAGCTAATGACTCATTTAGGACAAATGATTTTACCTTTCCTTTCATACCCATGACAAAAGGTATTTTGGAGAAAGCCAATTCAGCAAACTTCAAGGGTGCCCCACACTGCAGCAGACGTAAAGCCACATAGAAAATGAAAGGACCTGCCCAAAGTATTCTTTTCTATGGCAGCTAACATTCCAACAGTCATACAGCAGCAGAAGCAGAGGTCTGGGGACTAGTCAAATGTGAATTGAAAATGAAACACATCCACTTCCCAGATGTGTGTCTTCAGCTAAGTTACTGAAGACAGTGTCAATTAAATTAATACGAACACTCACACACACGCCTGCATTATGTGCTCATATGCAATGAACACCGCGCTACGCCTCCAGGGTCCCCAGCAATGACTGCAGAGAGCCACCTCCTCCTCCTAGGTCACATGCCCATCCTAAAAGAGTCCACACCCAGGGGTTAGCTGACCTGACAAGTCAGCCCTCTCATCTCAACTCAGGACAACGCTGCAGAACCATCTCAAACTCCCAAGCTTCCTGTGGGTTGGCCTGGGGTTCTGCTGAGCTCTCTCACAATTCAACCAGCCCCTCTGTACAGGCTGACTCGTAGGCATTCCCTAACAAATGTCCTGTCTGCAAATCTCCATCTCAGTTTGTTTTCCAGTGAGACAAATCATATACTTCACCAAAATACTGGAAAGAGAAATAGTACTAATACCACTTGGCTTGTCATTTTTCTAAGTAATATGCAAATCTGAAAAAAAACTAACTTAACTCTTTACAGAGCTGATATGATACCCAACAGACACTCAACCTTTCCTTTTTTCTTAGCTCTAATCCTCCCTACGTCATACAAACTGGTCTATACCAGATTTGTTTTTGTTTTAATTAAGTGGGTGTTTGAAAGCTTTATCTTTGAAATTAAAAAGAATGAGAGCTAATGAAACAACAGGCTAACTGAAACACCCAACTTTAAAATACATAAAGGCTTTAATTTCTCAAAAGCTTAACTAAAACTTTTCTTGGACAGGTAATATATTAGAAACTATTTTTTAGCTTGGGGCAAACAAATTACTCCATAATCTGCTAAATTTGAAAAATACACACTATACTTTATCTAGGAAACATTCATTCCAAGTTGTTCTTACAAATATAAATATAGAAAAAGATAGCATTAGAAGTCACCAATCACCAGCCTTTCCTTGAAACACAAAGAAAAGATATTAAAGCTCAGTAATAATCAGTTATTTTCGGAAAAGCAGAGGTGGGAATGGATGAGAGATAAAAAGCAAATGGTGAGCCTTTGTTAACCAGTTTAATTCACTTAAAAGGGATTTCCCGGGAATGAGCCTTGAAGTGGCTAAGAAATAGACCAATGTGTAGCATAATGGCTAAATGCCACTAATACATCACCAAATGTTCTAAGCAGCATTTTTAAAGCTTCTTGCCATAACTCTGAATGGGGTCCTATGGTTACAGCACATCCCTGACTGACCAGGGCAAAGAGAATATAATATCTGACAAAGGAGGGACAAGATTAATAAATTAAGAAATGTCTTCTTGGTTTAGCACTTTTAACCTCTTCAACATTTGCCAAGCACCATTCATCAACTAATAGGATTTTCAGGTACTTTTTTCTACTTCCCCAGGAACTGAAAATGAGAAGCAAGAAAATTAGGCCTGGAGGAGAACACAAACTGCCAAGCATAAGGGTCTGTCTCGCTTTGCCTGACTACTCTTAAATCTTGATTTGTCTGGATTCCACAACATTCTTCAATGTTGGTATGGTAAAGTCATTCTGAACCAGGGACTACTCTGTCTTCCTCTCCCCAGGGACTTCTAGCAATGTCTAAAGAAATTATTTGGTGGTTACAACTTGGTGGAGATGGGGGGTGGCATTTTACAACACCCACCACAGCCCCCAACAATAAAGAAGAACCCAGCACACAATGCCAACGGTGCTGAGGTTGAGAAACACGAGTGGAGTGAACAGAATACTAAAATTCCAAATTGAAGAAGCCTGATTTGATTCCCAAATACCAGGGTCAGGTACTTAGCTTTTCTGAGCCTCAGTTTCCATATGTATAAAATGGTACTCATAATACTCTTCAAGAGTTCTAGTAAAGAATAAATAGGATTACAGATAAGAAATCACCCACATAGTGCCTGGCACATCAAAGGTGTCTATGAAGTCTGGTGAGTCTGAATCATTGCTGTTTTTTAACTGCCGCTATTTCCCGCCCACCCCCATTTCCTCCAGGGTTTTACTGGGAAGCAGAGAATCGGGGAACCCAGCCAATTCTAAAGCCCAATCTAAGTCAATAGTTTACATGTAGCTCATTTAATAATTTTGACTCCCATTGTGTCTAAATTTATGTTTGAGGAACCTGGGGGTGGGGAAGGCCACAATTTCTACATTTTTTTAAAAGGTGTGTTGTTTTTCTAAAGAAGAATTTCAATTCAATGACCTGGGAGCCAAAGAAAGAAGGAAATACAAAAATCCCCACTAGATCTTTAAAAAAGCACATTAATGTGGAATGCTAAGTACTTTTCCCAGACAATAAATATCTTTAATGAATTAACTGAAGACATTTAAAGAGAATGAAGTAGATGCTCAGATATCTGATGCCCCCCCCCTCCAAAATGGTAAGTTCGTCCTTATTAATGACCATATAGGGTGGCTCAGTGGTGAACCACTACATAATGTATCAGGGCCCTAATATTTAATTCACCTTATAAAAATATGTACCCGCTGTAAACTATACCAAGAAGTCACATGTGTAATAGTCAGTTTCCATTACTTTGGCCCCAATCCCAATCCTCAGAGGAAGGCCAGGTAACCATATGATTCATCATCCAAACTAAGACACTGAAGACTGAAAGGGGCACTATTAATAATTAGGCCAGGTGTAAATTGGGTATTTCTCAAGCAAACTAGGACATATGTCCACTCTACTCAGAGGCTGCCAAGGGCACAGTTCTCTACACACAAAAATGTACCCACCTAGCTCAGTGAACAGTTACACAAGTGCAATTATTTTATAGATGCAGCCCTATCTCTAGCTTTTTTAATTTAATACATATACCAAGAGATGTTTACATGATTAACCTCACTCTTTTTAATTCACAGCAGAATATGCCACTATAGGGAGATACCATAATTTTTAATCACCCATAGCACAAACAAGGTCTGTCTGGAAAAAGTCCAGCCTTTGTTAATATAATGAGAGTTGTTTGCACAACATGACATCAATGTAACCTGGCAGCCAAGGAGAGTGGACTGGAATGCAAATGAATGAACAATGATGACTTCACTGTACTAGTCAGTGGGGGCAGTAGACGCCTCTGAGTGAGCATATGTACCGTGTGGCCATCACATTCAAAATGACTGAGTGAGTAGAGCAATGAATCTGCATCAAATTTTGCTTTAAGCTTCAACATCCCTTCACGGAAACTATCTGTATAATTCAGAAGGGTGCAGCTATGGGCAACTGGTGATTGGCAGCTTCATCATGACAATGTACCCACTCATGTATCACATCTCATGAAGAATTTTTTGGCTAAACATAAAATCACCCAGGTGACTCAAATTCCTACAGCAAAGATTTGGCATCATGGCTTTTGGCTTTTCCCAAAACTAAAATCACCTTTGAAAGGAAAGAGATTTCAGACAATCGATGAGATTCAGGAAAATACGATAGAGCAGCTGATGGCAATTGGGAGAACTGTGTGACATGCCTACTTTGAAGGGGGCTGAGGTGTCATTTCCTGTGCACAATGTTTCTTGTATCTTGTATCTTCAATAAATGTCCCTATTTTTCATATTACATGGCTGCATATCTTCTAGACAGACCTCATATAAGTCAGCTTTCTATTTTGTGTCATTATGAGCAATGCTATAGAGAACATAGCACTACACCCACCTTCTACAGGCTTGAGTATTTCCAGAGAATAGATTTCTAGTGATAGCAATATAAGGTGAAAATGTTACCATTTATGATGGATTCCTACCAAATGCTCTCCAAAAAGGCTTTACAAGTCATATCAAGAACAACAGTTAATAAATACTTCTGAAATTCTGCAAAGCTGATAAAGGGAGCATGTTATCTCATTCCATTCCTTTTTGGCATGTTCCCTCATCTCCAAATAGTGTGAGCTGTGGGTATACTAGGAATTTTGCTGCCTCTAGGTCTGTGTTCATGTTTGTTAAATGGAGCCTCTAATTACCATTGCTCACTGGATCAAATAATATTAATAATGATAGTTAATAGGTACTGAGCACTCAATATGTACTATGCACTCTGATGAATATTTCTCATGCATCATCTTACGTAATCCTCACAAACATTGTGAGGTACGTACTTTACAGATAAGAAAACTGAGACTTGAAGAAGTTGTAAATCTCACCAATGCCACAGATGAAGAGGGGATTCAGAACCACAACTGCCTGACTCCAGAGGCCCCTTAACACATTCCAGAGTATGTGCACCTTAGAGAGAGAAGTCAGCAGAGTCCCCAAACCTCCTGGTCTCACTTACATACAGATTCTTTCATAAAATATACATTCCTTTATATGCGTGCAGACTGGATTTTCAGAGGCGAAAAATCCTGTGACCTAGTGCAATCACTACTCAGGTATGCCTGTCCCTTCTCCACCCAGCTCCCCACCAATGAAACCAGATACAGGGTGGGGCAAGGTAGGTTTACAGTTGTGAGCACATGCAATATAGTTTACTCTTGTATTATTATTTATTAATTATTGTATTATTTTTCTATATGAACAACTGTAAATCTACTTTTGCCTCACTCTGTATTTACTTTAAAAATAAAATGAGTCCCAAGGGCAAAGACAAATGAAACAACCCTATAGAGGGCAAATTTCAGGTCTCCAAGGCCAGGCTCAACCGATATCCTTCCAGTCAAGGAGATCCTATACTTGACCTGCACTGTAGCGTTCAGGTCCAAAGACATACTCCTGCAGCTCTACGGCAGCACACTGCCCTGAGAGAGGAAACATGGCCAGCACTCCGACAGTCTGGGCAGTGAGTCAAAGTGAGTCTTGAATATGCCCACCCTGTCAGGAATTTCCAGCCCCACAGTGGGTTACTGTGAATACTCAGTCCTCAGGGACACAATGAGCAGCGACACCACATCCTCACGATGGTTGGAATTTAGTAACTTCACTGAATCCAGCAGTGTGTCTTCACATCTTTGAATATGGCACAGTATTCTTTCTACAGATGAAGAAACTGAGGCATGGTCCTGGGTCATTTGAAACTAGAAATAAAATGGGACTGCCAGTAAGCACAATATTTCCCCACAAAAGCCACACTGATTTGCTGCATCATTTGCAGTACTTCTCCTAAATGGTTTGGGAAAATGTAAAAGGAAAGATGTACTGGACATGTACTAAGTGATACAATGAAGATGGCTGTGGTAAATCAAAATCAGCTTGGGGTATGGCATCAAAGACCTAGGCAGAAGGTTCTGGCTCTGCTGATCTCAAAGAAGTCCACTTACTCATTGATTAGTGAAGACACAGTCAACCACCTCCCTGCGCTGATAAGTGTATCCATCATTCCTGCATTGGAACCTGGTTTGCATCCCAGTTCTGCCATTAACAGCAGGGGCAGAAAACATCTTAACTTTTCTGAGCCTCAATTTCATCTGCAAAATGAGGATGACTATAGTACCTATACTTCACAGAGTTGTTTGAGGACTAACTGAGATAATATGGAGCACTTAGAGCAAAGTACAGCATACATTAAGGATTAAATGAGATTAAAGCATACATAAATTTTTATAAGCAATAAATGTCTACTTGTTCCCTTTTAATCTCATTCACAGCTGAAAGAATCAATTAAAAAAAGAACTGACCCAATCACGCATCTAGTCTATTGCAAAACACCTGTGTGCATTTGCTCCCCTTCTATCTTGACCCCAATCACTCTACAATTCTAAAGACTCCAAAATCATTTAATTGTGCACTAATCATTTAAATTTAGTGGTAACTAAATTCAGACTTCAGGAAAGAGAACTAAGGGAAATAACATGAAGACATACAGATAGTATACTTAGAATGTGTTTCTATCAAATCTGCTCCATATAATTGGGTCCAACAAATTCAGCTGCATAAAATCTAAAAGGAGGTGACAGTGCCAGGAAAGAAGATAAAGTCCCAATGTATTAAACAGAACTGTTCTGAGTCCATTACACAGTCAGTTCAGTGCCTCCACAAACCTAAAATCAAAAGTTATCAGATTCAGTTGGTTAGCATACTGTCCCGATATACTAAGGTTGTGGGTTTAATCCCCAGCCAGGGAACATACAAAAATCAACCAATAAATGCCTAAATAAGTGGAACAACAAATCAATGTTTCTCTCCCCCCCAGCCCCTCTTTCCTCTCTCTAAAACCAATAAATAAAAAAAATTAAAGTTATCAGATTCAAAAGAGGAAAACTGACCAATGGACTATCACAAATACCATTTATTCAACACTGCCTCTGCTCTATGTTCCATGCTGAGAGTTTCACTGTAACACTTCCTTAATCCATACAAGGTGTGTTCCTATCACCGTGTCACAGGAAAATCACACTCCAAAGGTCACAGAGCAGGTGAACAGTGGGACTGGGCGTGAGCCCAGCTACTTGAAATGCAAGCCTGTGAGCATAACTACTGATCATAAGTCTTGAACCCAGAAAGGTGGACTGCTGGCCAGGTCAAAGCTGATGGAAGGATTAAAGCCCCTAAGACCAGATGACCAACATACATACCCTTACCAAACTGCTCTAAGTTCCAAAGAGATGACAAGGAAACATTACCCATCCTCACAACTAGCGACACCAGGCAATCGGTGGCCCTGAGAGACCTGGGAAGGGCAGGCACAGCAATGCAAGAGGGAGAAAAGCAGAAGGGAAGCCAAGGCATGGAGAAAATCAAACTTCACCTGCTTCTGAGGGTAGAAAGATTAAATCAAACAGAAAAGGTCAAAACTCCAATGTCCACTGGCAGATCAATGGATAAGCAAATACCGCACATACATAGGATGGAATATTATTCAGCCTTTAGAAAGAAGGATATCCAGACACATGTGACAAAATGGATGAGCCCTGAAGACATATATTAAGTGAAATAATAGGCCAGAAGAGGACAAGTGTTGTATGATCCACTTACATGGGTACCTAGAGTAGTCTGAATTACAGACAGTAGGATGGTGATTGCCAGGGACGGGGAGGGGAGTTGGTGTTTACTAGGTACAAAGTTTGCAATGATGAAAATGTTCTGGAGATGGATGGTTGTGATGGTTGTACAACAAGGTGAATATACTTAATGCCACTGAACTATACAATTAAAAATAGTATAAGTGGTAAATTTTGTTATGTATATTTTACCACAATTTTTTAAAAAGTCAAATAGAGACATCATGGGTGTTGTTCAGTGGGCCTGCAAACCAAAAGGTCGCTGGTTCAATTCCCCATCAGAGCACCCATCTGGGTTGTGGGCCAAGTTCCCAGGTGGGGGGTGTGAGAGAGGCAATTGATAGATGTTTCTGTCTTGCACACTGATGTTTTTCTCACTCTCTCCCTCCCTTACCCTCTGTCTAAAAATAAGTAAACAAAATCTTTTAAAAAGTCAAATAGAACCTTGCTATGTCCATGAAGTACAAGTTCCATGGCCTCGGACTATGTCCGAAGAGACAGCTGCAATCATCACTGTGGAGGACACTGGCACTGTGTCTGGACCTGCACAGGGCACAGCTGCAGATGGACAAACAGAAGCTGTGAGGTGTGAATATCTACACCCACCACCAAGGCACACACATTTCCTTCCCCTCAGAAGGCACAAGGACTGTGGCCCACCCCAGTGCAAGGAAGGGTGGCTAGCTGCTGGACCACACCTGGAACTTTCTGCACCCTAAATTCACAAGATGGTGTGGTACAGTCGGAGGAGATCCCACCACATGCCATGACGCAATAATGCAGCTTCTGCTGACAGCCCGGAGGGTCTCCAGACAGGAGAAAACCCATCATTGTCACTTCATCAGCTGAGTACCTGGGACTCCTTAAAAGCCTCAGTGTCCTGACCTCTACAATGGGAGGATGGTGCATATTCTTCACAACTGAGCTGAGGATGAAAGATTATCTCCTGTGGTGTTCAGAGCAAGGCCTGACCTGACAAGCACTGAATTGAGTTCCACTATTGCTGGCATCATCCATATTTGTCTTCTCCCCCAGGTTTTCACTCCCACACTTGAAGTTCAACAGGCAGATGACACGACAAGGTGAGGAGGTGGGAGCTGGAAAGCTGCCCACTTTTGGCAAGAAAGAAGGACTTTTAGGCACACACAATAGAGGAGAAAGCCAGTGAGCAAACAGTGAGGATGCCGGGAAACAATGCTAAAAGAAAAAGCAAAAATCTTTACTCTTCTTTGGGAGTTAATATATATAAATTGCTGTATTATATTACATTCATTTATTTTTCCTTCTTCCACCTTGGTCAGAGATGGGGTCCCTAATTATTGCTGGCTGTATTCTCTTTCTCACAAACACACACAACCATGAAGCAAAGATTAGGACACTGGTGTGTGTGTGCATACACATTTCATGTTGTTATATTTCACAAGTCCAGAACAAAATACCTTTAACCACCACACACACACACACACACACACACAGCTCCTGCATATTTCCACATTTGTAACTTTCTGCTATCATCAGTTGAGGGATGTAAAAGCAGACAGTTTTCCTCCACAGACTGTATACATGGTTAACAGCATTTGGCTCTCTTTCCCAAAAGACAGCATCCATTCCCCTCTCCAACCACCAGAGTATTATAGCCAGGATTTCAACTCCATCTGTACTTCTAAAACTTTTAAGCAATAAGCTGTGTGGCCTCCAGCCAGGCACTACTATTATCATCACTTTTTATAGGTGAAGAAACTGAGGCACAGAAAGACTAAGTGCTCCAGGTTGTACATCTGGTAAGGGGTGGAGCTGGAATTAAAATCAGGGCAGCCCACTGTAATCACTTAGCTAACCCAGCTCACATGGATCATGGTCCCTTGTGGCCAGGTTTCCAGGTGTACCTGCCGAAGCCTTTGGTGGCCACTGATGAGATAGTGATGTTCTTTGCATCCCCTTGCATTCTGAGCATCCGGGCTCTAATCAGCCACCCAAACTCAATCTCTCACCTCACTCTGCACAACACAGGTTGTTCTGGTTACTTATCTCCCTTTCTCCTCTTCACATCACTGCTTCTCAAGTTTGACCAGCAGAACAAAACCTTGTCTGCTCTTCTCTCACTCTGCCCTTCAGGAATGCAATGTGTCTCCAAAGATAACCAACACTGTTCAACGCTTCTGGCTAATTGTTATATCTTTCCTGAACTATGTCCATATCTGAAAGTACCTACCCACCACAAGAAGGAAGCCATTTGGGTTGGTTCATTCACTCATTTATTCATTCATTCACTCATTATGCTGCTCACTTGCCAGGTGCCAGGTACTGCATAGTCATAATAACAATAGAGTATAGGACTCAGGTTCCTGCCCTCAAGGTAATTACACCCCAATGGTACAGAAGAAATAATCTCAGATGGTGAAGAGTGTTAAGATGAAAGTACAGTGGTGAGTGACTACAGGGGGAGATTCTATGAGAAGGTAACAGGAGTCTAGACCAAAATTTCTAGGTCTTGGTTGGTATTTGGTGTTTGGGGCTAGGTAATTCTTTGTTGCAGGGGACTGTCCTATGCACTGTGGGATGTTTAGCAGCCTCTCTAGTTTCTATCCACTATTTGCTAGTAAGTCTTCCTCAGCTGTAACAACAAAAATTGTCTTCACACATTGCCTGATCGGGATGGGAGCAAAACCACCTGGGCTGGAAACCACTGATCTTAAATGATATTTAACAGCACCAGTTCTAGAATGAGAACCAGATTAGGATTGCTGCTTATTAGCTCTTGAGCTGAGGCAAATTACTTAATCTAAGCTTCAGTTTCTTCATTAGTAAAATAGGTAAAATAATATCTATATTAAAAGTCACTGTGAAGAAAAATAATACCTGTTGTCATAGACTGAATATTGGTGGCCCCTCCACCCCAAAATCACATATTGAATCACTAACCCCCAGTGTGGCTATATTTGGAGATGGGACTCTTAAGGAAGTAATTAGGGTTGAATGAGACTATAGGATGGGGCCCTAAACCAAAAAGATTAGCGCACTTATTAAAAAGGGACACCAAAGGTAAGAAGGTAGCCATCTGCAAACCAGGAAGAGAGCCCTCACCAGAAACTAAAATTTGTCCTTACCTTGATCATGAACTTCTAGCCCAGAACTGTGAGAAAAAAAAAATTTGTTGTTTAAACTACCCAATCTGTGACATTTTGTTACAGCAGCCCAGGCAGGATAATACATATTTTCTCTTAAAGAGTCCATAGCAGAGCTACAATAACAAAAGGTGAATAAATGGAGCTGTTACTTTTCTTGAATCCACCAGCTGAACTCATATCCAAGGACTCCTTTCTTGCCTCATCTATACTCAGTTACAATTGAATTTCCCATGGCATTTGTCCAACTTGACTCCCTCTAAATTCACCATCCTGTTGCAGGCAGGTGCAACAATTAGGTATCAGACCCTGACGAGCATGGCTCACTGGGTTGGGCATCATCCACAAAGTGAAAGATCACCGGTTGATTCCTGTTCTGGGCCTATGCCTGGGTTGCTGCTTCAGTCTGCAGTCAGAGTTCATATAGGAGGCAACCAATTGATGTTTCTCTCCCTCTCTTTCTTCCTCCCTCACACTCTTTCTAAAAATAAATAAATAACATATTTTTAAAATAAAAAGAACTAGGTTTCAGTTACTAACATCCATCCCATGTCTTCTCCCTTCTTAACAGAGCCTATTTGTTTCCCCCACTGTAACAGTCACAGGGCCCAGGTCTGAATTGACTTTACCCCTACCACAAATGAGCACTGATTTGCATAAGCTTTAATGATTGGTGTAGAGATTGCAGACCTAAACCACTAGCACACAGCATGTGACATTACTCTAGGCCTCCCTGTAAATAAGCAAGCACATCACCCCATTTACCAGTCACCCTTCTGCAAACAAGAGAAGCTGTCCTAAGGCCAAAGCCAGCACAGTGCAGAGTGCAGCACTGAGAGAATCCAGAATGTCCTTGACAATATCTGGGTTGTGTTCTGACAGGTGATGAGTATGGGCTGATATCCAGTTCTGCTGGGATGTGTATGCCCAGAAAATATATATGAGAGGTACTGTTGAGTTTGAACAAGGGTGCCATATGGGCTAATTGCAGTTCTGAAGCAAACCAAAAACATGACCCATGTCTTGATCAAACCCTACCTGAAGCTCCCTCTTTTCTCTAAAAGTCCTAGTTTCATGCATCAGCTAATCCCCTCTGTTCTTTAAGCCAGTTGTTTTTTTTATTACTTTTAACCAACAGCATCAAGGTGATTAAAATAGTTTATGCAACCAAAAGGTACCATATTTTTCAGACCTTATGACGCACCTAGGTTTTAGAGGAGGAAAATAGGAAAAAAAAATTTGAAGCAAAAAATGTGGTAAAATATTTAATAACATAAATAACATAATATTTCACTAATGTAAACGTAACCAAAACTCAACAGCAGCATTAACAACCATTATTGTTCCCAAATCTAGGGGGAAAACAGTACACCTTATAGTCTGAAAAATATGGTAATTTAGAATCTCCCCCTCTGTACAAAATACTCAAACTAAAAGTATTTATGCAATTGTCCATTATATCAGCTGCTGGAGACACAGCAATCCCTAGAAACGTCATGCCAACACACATAGAACATATCTGTTCTGATGAAGCTACTTCACTTGGGAGAATCAGCACACTCTACACGCTGAGCTTCTTAAAGAAAACTGTCATCAGTAAACACATTGATAAAAAAAGGTCAAAGGAACACTCAAAAACTACCTATCCCAAGCTTTCACATTTAACAAGCATCAACCCAAAGTGTCACTCCAGCCTCTTCTTCATGGAGAAGGTAAATATGACATCAAAGAATGTGCCTGTCCTCACCATTTGTAATGGCACTGTGTCCTGTGCTGTTCAGTTTGGCAGACACTAGGCAGTCACATGTGGCTACTTAGAGTTAAATTTAAATTCATTTTATGCAAATAAAATGAAAATATTCATTTCTGTATTGTGACTAATGAAATGTGGCCACACTAGCCACATTAAAAGTACACAATCTCAACCAAAGCATCATAGGTTCAATTACCAGCCAGGGCACATGCCTGGGTTGCAGGCCATGGCCCCCAGCAACCTCACATTGATGTTTCTCTCTCTCTCTCTCTCTCTCTCCCCCTTCCCTCTCTAAAAATAAATAAATCTTTTTTTAAAAAGTATACAATCTCTACATGTAGCTAGTGGATGAAACACTGGACAGAGGAGATGAAGAACATTTCCATTACTGCAGAATGTTTTATTGGATAGTACAGTTTTTCCTCCAGAGTCCCTTTGCTATTTTAAAATGGCAAGTGTGGTGCTGAGGAACAGGTCCCTCTAAACCAACAGACTAATGCCAGGATCCAGAAGCAAGAAAATGATCTTCCACCTACACATATGCACACACCCGGTATTTGCCACCCTAGAACTAGTAGCTCAAATCACTCAATTAGTCTTTCTCTTCTTTACAGTCACCCTCAATCAGTGGTCATTTGAATAAAACATACGGTCTCTTACCATCATTTATTAGGTAGCTGGAATTGAAAAGGCCAGTATTTTAGGGCCCAGAGCCTCAAACTTAGGACTTCCCCTAATCAGCCAGAACTGTTTTAAACAATGGGTTCACAGGGCCCATCGCCCAGGATTCTGATTCCATAGGTCTGGGAGGGGGCCTGGTGACCCCCATATTCAATAAACACCCTGGATGATTTTGAGTCAGTGGCTGCTTGTGGATCATTCTCTGGAATTGGGGCACCAGGCTGTGCAGGGCAGGTATACATGACTCCACATCACTCATAAAATCACCCCCAGGACTCCCACAGCTTGAAAACTCCCAGGTAGTAATTCTGGTGCACTTTCCTTTCATGCAAACCCAATTTGTGGGCCACCATTTCTGAAGTTGATCTTTGCCAAGTACCTCTGCCTGCAATCTGCTAGCAGCCACCAGGTAAATAGAAGTGCCTGGTAACAGGTACACAGGGTCACAAAGTTCCCCACACCTTTTTAGAATATCTCTTTCCCCTCAGGAAGTCAGGCAACAGGGTGACTCATCATGTTTTATTAAACCCCATGGATAGGCTCCTTCCACCAAAAAAAGACTTCAATAGTAACCAGCTCTCATACCCCCTTTAATGCCTCCTTCCCACAATCATCTTCCTCTGAGATAATTATTTCACAAAGAATTGCTTGAGCTTCCACTTTAAGGTGAAATGAGCCTCAGAAACAGATTCACACTGCTTACAAAAGCCAGGCCCTTTCTTACTTACAGCAGTATTTTCCCACAGGTTTAGAGAGGCAGAAATAGACAATAGCTACATGATTTTTTTTCCTTGCTGGGCATCCTATCTCTCTGACTTCTTTCTTCTAAATAATTAGATATGGACAATATATCAATATGGAAAGAAACAATCTGTGCTTTCTAAAGAATTTTTATATGCACGTGGAAGGGCCTAACTATGGCTTTGCACTACAGCATGACTCACTGTGGCTAGACTCTAATCTTTACCAAAGACCAAAGCTCAAGAATTTTATCAGGGATCACCTGTACTAAAACACCATGGAATATAAGCTTTGCCTGCTATATCTTATCCTTCATCATTTTAGAGAAACAAAAGCCAAAGTTCATGCCAACTTAGGGGAATTGTAGGTACCCCAAAAGCAATTATAATAAAGGAAGTGGATCCAGGTATACAGTAATCAAAACCTGAAAATTGTCCTCAGCTCTCACATCCAAAGTCCTACATTACATACAGAATATCCTATCTAAACTTTGAGTTCCTAGACAGACTATTGGAATGTTCTTATTCTGTCTGATATGGCTATGGAGAGAGGGAAGGAGAATAGAAACACAATACAAATCCAAACCAAGCAAAATTGAAACTCCATGTTGGGCTTTTGCTGCCAACTGTATAGTTTTCATTTTATAGAGGCCCTTCCTTGCTTGGCTCCTTGACAAACTGCAGTGACTAAACTCAAGTCTGAATTATCCGAGTCCCTTCTGCCATCCCACTGCTGCAGACCCAGTGCCCAACATGAATTATGCAGGACAGTCCAGTACACAGGCAGGAAAGCAAAAAGGGCTGTATCGGTTTTCAAGGGACAAAACTCTACCATATAATGCACTCCCTGAAAAACAGATGCCCACTGATAATAGAGGTTAATCAAGTTCTGAATACATCCACTCCTGGAATAAAGGTTAGAGACCTTATTTATCTGTAGAATGTCCAAACAAGTCATGTTACTAGGAACTTTCCGACTATATTTAAAACCAGACTTCCCTAAAATGTGTACATAGAATTCATTGATTCTTTTATTTGTAAGGTCACATACTTCACAGTAAAATCACTTAAGAGCAGAGAAAATACAAAATACACACACACACACACACACACACATCTATGTATTTCCAGTACATAGTCATATAAATGTCATCATCAGGATGCTATTTTTGCACTCTGTTTTAAGAGTCAGCAGACCAGAACCATAAGATAAAGTATTCCAAGAATTACAATCAGCTGTCAAAATATACCCTCTCCCCAGCTCCTCACAATTAAGGTGGAGGAGCTGTCACCAGGTGGGCCCCAAATAAACTTCCATGGACTAGACTGACAAACTAGACCACTTCTGGAACTTAACATCCACTCTGACGCACACTTACTGACCTTCACTGCAAGTTGGTGGCTCTCCTGAGCCCCGAGAATACAGACAAGGGTAGGAAATGTGATCACTGCTCTTAAAGAAAAGAAGTGTGAGAGATGTCAAATAAGAGAGACAAATACATAAACAAGAGGTTGCAAGTTTGTCTCCTGAGGAGCAAATATGGCTCCCAGATGTGTTTTGTTTGGTTCATCCATGCTTTTGAAATAACTTTGAACCAGCCTTTTGAAATTGGCGGTTAGTTTTTTTAGCAAATTCAAGTTCCTGGGTTCTCTTGAAAACTTGAAAAATCTGGCAACACTGGGCCAGTGTTCCCACATGACAGCAATAAGCTGAAGCTGAATGGCAACTGCTCCCTTTGAACAAAACATGACCTTCCAGTCCCCCACAGGCCCCACTGCTCCCTAATGTCTTTTAACATACCTACTCAGTATTTGAGTTTGTGATGACTATTATTAGGTAGAATCTGTTATAACTAAGATTAGTGAAGAAATACAAGACTCTCACAAACTCAAATTGGTGTGCTTTCTGAAGAGCACTATAATGTTAGGAATTTAAGTCTTAAAAAGATAAAATTCATGTGGGCCAAGAATTCTAGATATCTATCTGAAGAAAATCTCTAAAGAACTCACTAAAATATATATATAAGGATATTCATCAATGTTTGTGAAAAATAGGGAACTGAAAATAGCCTAGGTGTTCATCATTTAATATATAATATAGTAAATATAATGGTTTAATATATTATAATGCAACCAAAACATGGTTTAATATGTCATCATACAACCAAAAATTGATTCCACAGTCACTGTAATGATAAAGTAGCTATATAGGCAGTGAATAAAAAATATCCATGCTACACTGTTAGGCACAAAGAAAAATCCCACTTAAAAAAGCATATATTGTATGATCCAATTCTTATAAGAAAAAGACCCTGAAAAGTCTATCAAAAAACCATATCTAATATATGTTTGTGAGTGTTTTACATATGCGTGTGTTTGTGTGTGTATAAATAGTGTTAACACATTGTACTTCTCTGCAGTGGATGAGCAATGTGTATACACTTTTCTTTCATATTCTCATCTTTCTATATTGCACACGTTGTTTAAATGAGGGGACAAAATTAAATTTCACCAGAAAAAACATAACCTGTAGAAGCACAGACCAACTATGGGTAGTGATTGACAGCCACACAAGATCACAATACTATTTGAGTTTTTAAAAGATTAGAAACTGCCCTGGCCAATGTAATGTAGCTCAGTGGATTGAGTGCAGGCTGTGAACCAAAGAGTCGCCAGTTCAATTCCCAGTCAGGGCACATGCCTGGGTTGCAAGCCAATTCCCTAGTGTGAGCCACATGAGAGGTAACCACACACTGATGTTTCTCTCCCTCTCTTTCTCCCTCCATTCCCCTCTCTCTAAAAAAATAAATAAATTAAGTCTTAAAAAGTTTTAAAAAAAGGATTAGAAGCTATAATCTAGATGCCTCTGCTTTAATTTAAAAAAATAAAAACTCACATGTTCCAAAGTAAGTTCTTTTTTAACAACTTGATCTTGAGTTTTGAATTTTTAACCAAGTCACACAGACTTCAACAGCCTAATAGAGGAGGAAACAAATAGGCTTTCCATATCAGATGTAAATCATAAAGCTTGGCCAAGAATTCAGGTGGTAAAGTACTGACTCTATTTAAATCAAGCCAAAAAGTGATGCCTTCTGTGGCCACATTACATAAGCAATAGGTTCAATCACTGAACACATCTGGCCAGAATAAAGGCCCTCTGTGACCTTCAACACAATTAATTCAATATTTTCTATATAGTTCAAAATGCTACAACTGGCAGACAACCTCTTAAATCTTCACAGGAAAGTCAGACATATGGCTAAGTATATTTAATATGCCTTAAAAATAAGCCATGGATTTTCTAGCCTACAAGATCTTAGGCAAGAATTTTTTTTTTAATTTAAAAGTTATGCCTACTCGTTACCCTCAAAAGAATTCAATTCAACAAATAGTCATTGAGCTCCTACTGAGGACAGAGATGACAAGGAGCTCGAAAACAGGGATGATGGCTTCAAGAATTCAAGAAACTTATAATCCAGTACAGAAGAGTGGCAAGTCTGCAATTATATCCAAGACCCTACTGTGAGTTTTGAAATCAAATGTTTATGAGGGAAAAAGAGAGAGGAAGGAATCAGCAGGATTGTGAGGGAGATCAGGGAAAACAGAAGACGGTAAATGAGCAGAATTGCTTGAAAGTAGGTAGCAGCATGCTGTGTGTTCCGGCAGACAAATACTTCAGGAATCAATGTTGTACTTCTAACAGTCTTCGGTGGGGCCACCTGGCATGTTGTACTCATGCAACAACGAGACGGCCTCTAAGAAGTGCATCCACACTGACTGCAACAGTCAAAGGACATGGAGTCAACACATTTCTGACGTAGAAACTTACCAGAGAAAAATTCTGAAATGTCCTATACTAAATTACAGCAGGCTGAAGGTAGGAAGAAGAAATAAGGAGAGTTAATCAGTTAACAACCACGGGGCCAAAACCAACAGACTGCTCACATACTTGAATGTATATTAAAATGTTGAATCAACTTCCAGGCAGCTACTTCAGTTCTTATCTAACAGGATTAGCCGACCACCAGATGACACCACATCTTGCTTATGCATGAACTTCCCAGACTGTTGCCCACAACCAATCCAGAAGCAGCAAATACTTCATTACTATGCATCTGGCCCAGAACTTTCTCTGCTTCACCTTCTCTCACCCCAACACAAATTCTTTCAAAACAACTTATGTCTTCTTTCTCCAAACTCATTATAAAAGAACCCAGGATGGTGGACATGTTTGTCTTCTCCATCTGGACCTGCCGCTGGTGGTCTAGACTACATGCCCCAGGACCTGGTCCTTTTCCTGGACAAAACCAAGGATAAGAATTTTAGAACCAGGAATCTCACCTATGTCAGCTACCAGGGGGCCAGGATATATCACTGACCTCTCCAGCTAATTTTCTCATGGCTAAAATGAGACCGACCTCATCTACCCAAGTGAAACCCTAACTGGATGTCAATGACATGTTAGAAGATCGGGGGCAGGAGGGTGATTGGGGGACTGGATATAAAAGGTGAAGGGATTGAGAAGTACAGATTGGTGATTACAAAATAGGGATATATAAGGTACAGAATAGGAAACACAGTCAATAATATTTAAATAACTATGCATAGTTCCAGGTAGGTACTAGAAATATCGGGGGGAACATTTTGTAAAGTATATGATTGTCTAACCACTGAGCAGCACACCTAATACAAAATAATATTGAAGGTAAACCATAATTGAAAAAAAACTTCAACTGGAAAACAAAAATGTTTAGCCCTGGCTGGCATGGCTCTGTGGATTGAGTGCTGGCCTGTGAATCAAAGTGTCGCCAGTTCGATTCCCAGGCAGGGTACATGCCTGGGTTGTGGGCCATGTCCCCAGCAGAGGACACACAAGAAGCAACCACACACTGATGTTTCTCTCCCTCTCTTTCTCCCTCCCTTCCCCTCTCTCTAAAATAAATACATAGATAGATAGATAGGTAGATAGTAAATTTATTTATTTTTAAATTTTTAAATTAAAAAAGGAAGATCAACAAATAATAGTTTGATTATTAGTTTACGACTCCTAAATCAGATTTCCAGTCTTAACCATGAAGCTTTACCATAGAGCAGGTTTCTTAGCCTCAGCCTTATTGTCATTTGGGGCTAATTCTCTGGTGCGAGGCTGTATTGTGCACAGTAGCACGGTTAGCAGCATCCCTGGCCTCTACTCCCTAAATGCCAGTAGCACATCCCACCCTTGGTTGTTAACAACCAAAAATGTTTCCAGACATTGCTAAAAGTCCCCTGGGGGCAAAATTTCCCCTAGTGAGAACACTGCTTTAGAGCAACTCACTGATGAGTCTCTATCTCACAGATGAAAATTATCACAGCTATTAGTTACTATGAAGGTTATTTCAGCAAGCACTCCTTAGGTGCCAAGCAAAGGACTGTTTTGCACACATTTTCTCATTGAATCCTCACAACCATCCAATGAAGTAGACAGTATTCTCATTTTCAACGGAAAGAACTGAGGTCCTGGAAGGTTAATGTGTCCATGGTGACTCAGCTGGAAAATGGCAGAGCCTGAACTTGAACCCAGCCAGTCCAATCAATTCCAAACTCTTATAACACCAAGCTCCCCTGTCTCCCCAGCCATTCCTTAGACTCTGGGAACCTAGGTATGATGCCAGAAAGAACAAGGGACATTCTCACAGATCATCTAGGGGTTACTGCCCAAGACCCCCAGAAAATAGGGAGAGAACTTGTCCCTCCTTTATGCCTTACCTCAACCTCAGGCCTGATGACAATCATTAGAATCAACTGTCACCAGTGACAATGTGGGAGAAGTTCAGGCAACTCAGAACTCCACCTATGCTTGATGAGGAGTAGGGGTTTCCTTCTTACTTGACTGAACTACTCCAGCCTCGGCCTTTTAAAAAAAACAGCATCTGAATCATGTGGAAAAATGAGGGTTTTTTTCTACACTTGAAATGCTCTCCAGAGAACTGTGTACCACAATCTCCATCTCTTAAGAAATTCTTCTCTTCCAAATGCTTTCAGACAGGGAACATTCAAATAATAATGGAAGCCAACATTTACTGAGAACTCACTATGTGCTGGGCCCTGCACCAGGTGATTTACTTAAATCTCATGTTATTCTTCCATCAGCCCAAGGAAGTAGGTATCATTATTTTCCCTATTTTCAGAGGGAGAAATCCTTGTACAAAGAGGTGAGGACTCTCACTCTGGGTCACTGAGCTAATGAATGGAAAAGCCTGCCTTCTAACCTTGGCCAGCCTGACCCCAAAATCTGTGAATCTACAACACGTTGAGAAATTGATATTTGTGGATTACCTTACAGTCCTATTAACTGTACTGCAGTCCTTTTAACACTGTATGTTGCAATAATTTTGAAACATGGCTTATAATCAGGGCATAATTTCCGCTTAATTGCACCATCAAGCCACTGTCCATAAAGAGAGTTTCCAATCTTGTCTCATAATGGTCTGAAAGATTTGCCTTATTGTGGAAAACATAACTGCATCCCATTAAATGCACACCAAATGCCTCCATTGGCAGTAAAGACACCTTAGATGCAAGAATGTAATTCTCTTGCGTACTTTGTTCTCACAACACTGGAGATGAAAAGTCTATACACACAGCTGCTGACGGTCCCAGAAGAACCTCTCACAGTCCATTTAAGGTTGACAGAGTTTGCAAAGTCCCCTGACACTCAGCACATGGGGCCAGCAATGCTCACTGTCTTCAAGAATATTCAAGTCCTCATTGTCTATATTAATCAGCTAAGCTCTAGCTCCAGTCAGAGCCTGCAAATGCTAAACCCTTAGCAAGTTGAACATGATCCATCACGAATCACCTAAGTTGTCAGAGACTTTCAAATATTGGAAATTTTTAGAGGCAACTGAGCTCAGCAAAGATTTATTCTAGTTCTAAATTTGACAGTGGAAGTCAGGAAATAGTTGTACAACTACTATGCACTAGGCACTATTCTCGGTGTTGGGAGGTAGCAGGGAAGAGAATCAAACACATCCCTGCTCTCTCAGAGCTTGTTTTCGAAGGGACAGACAAAACAAGGAACTTACCTATTTTGAAATTATTTACAAATATACAGTAAAACAAAGCAGAGAAAGGGAACAGGGAATGACAAGTGACACTGGACTTACAGTTTTAAATAATGAGGTCAGAGGAGGCGTCACTGAGAAGGTGACATTTGAAAAGGACTTCAAGTTCATGAGGAAGCAAACCTTCGACATGTCTGAGTGGGGAAGAGCAGGCCATGGACAGGACAGAGAAGGAATGTCATGGGCCACATCATGGAGAGGAGGGGGCCCATTAGTCCCTGTAAGGAATTGGGCTTTCACTCTGAGATAGGGACTATAGAAATGACTAAAAATAATGGGTTATTCCGTTATTTAATTACTTAGCTATAGAAAGAAAAGATTTAATCATAGAAGACATTGTTTAAATTACATTTTCTAATTTTGCTACATGCCCCCAGAAAAGCTGACATCCAAAACACATTGGACCTCACCCAGGACACCTGACTATAAAGCAGAAGTCAACGTGACAGGCATGTCCTTGACATCATGGGGGTTTGGCTGTGGAAACACCATCACAAATTCACAAGAAATATTACATGAATGCAGACATCCATAAGATGCAGTATAGCGAAGCTCCAGTATTTACTAGGGATTTTTCAAGGTTATGGATCTCACATAATAGCTGCATGAAGACAGACAAGAACACAGTAACCTACTTTTTTAGAATGTGAATGTCAGCTCTTAACAAATTTGACAGCCTTTATTCTCAGTGTATACAAAATCAGTATATCCTGTTACACATATATACAAACTCAAGGAAGAGACCACTAACATCACAGATGGGTGTTTTGCATTAAATAACCATCGTTTATAAAGCAACATCCTTCGCATAAACCCTTGTGGTAAGGAGATGTCAGAATGTTTTTGCTTATAAACCACTTAATTCCCCTTGGTGGATATCATCAATTCTGCCATCTAAAACTAGCTGGGGAACAAATGCCAACAAATGCAGTGAACCAACTGCATGCCATTGCATCATAAAGTCAAGTTAATCTATTTTTAAGTAACACAGCCATTGGCCAAGGGTGGCCCCTGGAAACAACGCACAAGTTGGGATGTCTGTCCTTGCATTATTTTTTGTAAAAGCTGTGGAATGTTTCAAAGTATAACCCAAAAATATCCTTCAGAGAGTGGTCTTTTGGCACCAAGAACAAAAACCGATTGATTTTTGAAAGTTTAAGTTAAAAAAAAAAAGACAAACAAAGCAATTTAAGAGCAGGAAGGGAAAAAAATCAGACTTTCTGTACCAAAGATCTGATTTGCTCTTGGTTGGGAAAACTGTACAGAGAGACAGCGATACAAGGAAACAAAGGTACAGTGTCATTCTTATGGATCTTAACATAGAACCAATCCCACATCACCAGGAAATAGAAAAACCCCTCATCATCCTGCCTGCTGGACATCTGAATTTTCACTTCGTAAAGTCCAGTAAGAGTCAACACAGAAATACTTAAATGTAATTCATTAAGCCTATCAGTCATTTATTTATTTATAGCGCAGTCTAAATTATTAGACACAGGAAACCAGCTAAATGGAAGATCTGGTGATGAGAAAATTAACATACTGTGTTCCTAAATGAGAAGAAATAAAAGATAAATAGGGAGAAAAATAGGAAATATGTTGTAGATGGTCTAGCCTACACGTACTTACCTAAGAAGCAACACTGGAAAATTCATTCACGCAACCAAGAAATTTTAGTGAGCAACTATGATTTGATGGGTACGATTTTGGCAATGGGAAATAGAGGGGTGAACAAGCGAGTAAAGCTACTTGTTGTCATGGACCTTACATTCCAATGGGAGGGGAGACAGACAATAGAGAAGAAACAGAAGACACTGTGAAATTTTGGCAAGGCTATAAAGACACAAACAGGAAGAGGAATGGCACGGGGTTCCAGGAGCTGTCTTCCAAGGGGTCAGTAGAATGCTGACTCTCACAGAACTGATTACTCTCAGCTCTTCCCAACTCAGTGATGCCACAGAGCAGGGCCTCCCCTTTACCAGAGCTGGCTGGTAGGCATTTAGCAGCACAGCTCAGGAGAAGGAGCTCAATGAGGGTCTCTCTGAAGGGACACCAGGAGAGGAGTCAATCTTCTGACACTCTGGAGGGAAGAAAAAGCAAGCCCAGAGACACTGAAGCAGAATTTGTGGGAAACCAAGAAAGACAAAGCATTGTGTTTTAAGATAAGAACAGAATTTTGTTATAGAACTATTATAATATATTCCAATGAGTCAAAATAAACATATAACATCAAAACAAAACAAAAAAAAAGCACAAAGAACTATATTCATTTGTGTGTGGTCATAATTCCCTCATTATGGCGAGGGAAGGGCCAGGTGGTGGTGTTGTGGTTTTCAAATTGTATCTTATTTATTTTCTCCATTCTGTCTCAGAAAAAAGTAGAGAGACCATTTTTGTTCCTGGGTAATTTGCAAAACCACAAAATTCACCTATAAAAATATGTAAGCATGACCTATAATATTACCAGTTTGGGAAACTACAATCACACTATCTTAAACTTCTCAAGTCTGAGTTATTCATGGAATTGTTGCATTTTGAATGCAAAAGACAAGAAGGAGCAAACCCACTTCTTTCTGGCAAGAAGAAACTTAGGCCCAAAGAAGGTGCCTTGCCAGAGTTACAGTGCTAGCTGGCGAACCTGGAAGCCAGGTCATCTGCCTCAGATGATGTCATTTTCTCACTGTCAGTCTGTCACTCTAGAACAATAGTACTCAAAATTGAGCATACATCAGAATCACCCAAGGGCTCATTTAAAACACCCCAGAGGCTGCACCCCCATGAGCTTCAGAATCAGTGAGGATGTGGTGAGGCCAGGAAATGTGTACGTCTAACCAGTTCCCAGATGATATTGGGTTGGTCAAAAAGTCCATTACATTTTTTCCATACGATGGCTCTAGTAGTGCTCAGTTGTAACTTCCTTTGAAACAATTTTGATTGATTATTGTGACAGCTGTCATATCAGTATGCATTTTTTAAAATAAACTTATCAAAACTGGTGAATTTTTGTGCAGCCATTTTACTATTGAAGATGGAAGAAAATATGCAACATTTTTGGTGTATTATGATTTAGTATTTCAAGAAAGGGAAAAAACACAACTGAAATGCAAAAAAAAAAAGATTTGTGCAGTATAGGGAGAAGGTGCTGTGACTGATCAAACATGTCAAAAGTGATTTGCAAAGTTTCTTGGTTCTACTGACATTTCGGCCAAATAATTCTTTGCTATGGGGCTCTCTTATGCATTGGAAGACGCTTAGCAGCACCCCTGCCCCCTACCCACTGGAGGCCAATAGCAGGAGATAGCCGACATACTCAAAATATCCAAATCAATAAAGTTATTGGTGAAAATGAAAAATTTGTCTTTTATTTTACAGAAAAATCTAAACAGACTTTTTGCCCAACCCAATAACAATGCAATTGGTCTGGGGACCGTACTTTGAGACCCACTGACCCAGTAATTTAGGAGTATGGGTGTTTGAAATCCAACACAGCTGAGTTCCAGCTCTAGTTCTGCCACTTGTATGACCCATGAAAAAGCCACCCAAACTCTCTGGACCTTAGTTTCCAACATCTAAGTTATGAGGAAAAAAGAACCAAATACCCCTCCAGCATCAGCTTAGCCAAGGACCTGGCACATTCTAAAGCAAGTGCTTAGTAAAAACTAGCTACATCCTATAGCAATGTTTCCTTAGTTTTTTTCTTTTTCCACATACACTAGAATGGCTAAAATTCAAAAAACATCAGACAAGATCAAAGATTAGCAAAGATGTGAAGCAAACAGAACATTTATAGCAGCTTTATTCATCTAGCTATTATTCAACAGCCAAAATATGATAAACGGTCCAAATGTCCATTTGTTTATGAGCAAAAACATAAACAAACTGCCCTGACTGGTATGGCTCAGTGGGTTGGATGCCATCCTGCAAACCAGAAGGTCATTGGTCAGAGCACATGCTTGGATTGCAGGCCATGTGACCTGACAGAGAAAACCAATCCATGTTTCCTTTACATATCAATGTTTCCCTTCCTCTCTCTCTAAACAATAAATAAATAAAAATCTTTAAACACACACACACATACACACACCCCTGACTGGTGTGGTTCAGTGGGTTGGGCATCATCCCACAAACTGAAAAGTCCCCAGTTAGACTCTGGGTCAGAGTATATGCCTGGGTTGTGGGCTGGGACCTTGGTTATGAGTGTGAAGAGCAACAGATCAATATTTCTTTCACACGTCAATGTTCCTCTCCCACTCTCAATAAATAAATAAAGTCTGTAAAATATATATATATATATATATATATATATATATATACATATACAAATTGGTATGCATATATAAGGGAATACTACTCGATAATAAAAAAGAACAATGATGCACACAATATGAAATCTCCAAAAATATTTTGCTGAGTGAAAAAAGCCAGACACAAAGAGTACATGCACACTACATTATTTCATTTGCATGACTTTCAATAATGAATGAAAGTAATTCATAAGTGGGGAATATATGTTGATGGAAGGAAATGTGACTTGGGGTGGTGGACACACAATACAATATACAGATGATGTATTATAGAATTGTTTCTCTGAAACCTATATAATTTTTTTAAAATTTTTATTTACTTTTAGAGAGAAGGGGAAGAGAGGGACAGAAACATCGATGTGATGTTGCCTTTCACAGGCCCTTAACTGGGGACCTGATCCACAACCAAGGCATGTGCTCGGATCAGGAATCCAACCAGCGACCCTTCTGTTCACAGGCTGGCTCTTGATCTGCTGAGCCACACCAGCCAGGGCCAAAACCTATACAATTTTATTAACAAAGGCCACCCCCAATAAATTCAATTTAAAAAAATAAAAAATAATATCAAAAACAAGTAACTGATGGTGGAAGAAATCAAACAGCCTTTTCCTCTCGAGGACGTGGGGGGAACTGACTGGAGAAGAACATGAGGGAAATTTCTGGGGTTCTATATCCTAACCTGGGTGAGTGTAACATGAGCATATAAATGGGCAAAATTCAGCAAATCATATACTTAAGATTGTGCATTTACCATAAGTAAATATATAAAGTATACATGTATGCTTTATTATATGTAAAATAACATTTATATAGCATATACACATACACACACATATATATAAATTTTTGTAGGTACTTTGTGACAAAAGCCTATCTTCTCCCTTTAAAATGAATCAACTCCAACCTGGTGGATCCATTTAGCTTGATTCCTTCACAATCCAATCATGCTTCATGTAATACCATTTCCTATAGACTATTTTGGTGTGTGCATCATTCCAGAGGCCTGTCATTACATAGAAACAGCAGAATTTTCTCCCAGAAGAAGACCATGACATTTCAATACAGATAGCACCCACAGTGACCCATGTCCCTGGGAGTAGCTAGCTCAGGAGGCAGACAACACCAAAGTAACATTTTCTTTTACTATGTACCAAGTAAGAGTCTATCTAACACAATTAAAACACAGTAATGACACAGTAAGAGCTATTCTGTCATAATTTAAATTATATTGTCAATGTAAAAGAGGGAACAGAAGACCAGTGAAATGCTTTCTAGTGCCATGTTTCTGTAATGAAAATGTTAAAGAGCTAACTATGCCCATGTAATTATCATGTGAAATAGTAGCTTTCATTTTGTAGTGGATTCCAGGCCGTTGGAGTGTCTCCATCCACATCTTTATTCTATCCCACTACAAACAGGTCAAGTTGATTTACACATACACACCTGATGTGAACACTCCTGTGCAGCACAAAGATTCTGAGGAAGGGAAATAACATAACACTTGGAGACACTACCATTTCCTTCTGGCCCAGAGATGTCTGACTCCAAAAGCACTTGATTATCTGACCAACGCTTCCTAAGTTCATTGACAAGGCAGCCCTTGGTCAATGCCTCTCAGATCTTTGATAACTGGTGGAAGAGGCTCAGCACATGCAGCATCTTGATGTGGAACACCAGCTCCCACACAAAACCCAATGGACACCTGGAGTCCCCCACTAGATGGTACCCCTGGCTGGCCTTCCTCCAGCCCTTTCTCCAGAAATGGCTCTGAACTGAGACCTATAGCTGCTCTCATCAAATGATTTTACAAAGTATTTCCTCTACAGTTCCAACAAGAAACTCATAAGCCAGGTTTCTAACACTGAAAGCTAGACTTAAATAAATAACTGCTCAAATTCAATTTAAATATAACAATAACAGCTAATTTTTACTGAGCACTTACTACGTGCCAGGCACTGTTCTGCATACTTTCCACTTAGTAGTTTATGAAACAACCTCAAGAAAGCCAGTTTACAGCTGGCTATGAGGACACAATCTCCAGTGAGGCAAGGGACTGGCCCTTAAGCAAAGTCTGGGGAGATAACCAATGAATGAAGCACTCTTTCCTTTGGTGAACTTACTACCTTGTATGCAATTGAGACAAGAAGACATCTAACTCACAGTTTAGAATAAAGAAAAACTACAAGATACACATTTATGGGACCCCAGAGAAAGAAGGATTTGTTCACCCTGGCTGGCTGCTCTAGGGCTCCTTCTTAAAGGAGGTGTCCAAGTGGAAACTGAGGACATAAATGGAAGGAGCTTTCCGTAGCTAAGTGTCAGCCCCTCAGCTCCCAAAGCTAAAAAGCCAGGTCTACTCCACCTGGTCTCCTCTGTCACCTGGAACAGGCCAGTTTCCAAGGCAGAACCAGCCAGCCCTTTTTCCCTTAGACATGTTCCTCCAGCTGCTGTTGCCCCTGCAGACCAGGCACACATGGGAACTTTTCACCACATTCTGCCACCTCCGCCAGAGCTTTTAAGGAGAGGAACTGCGTCATGGCACTGGATAGTACTAGGCAGGCCTTTACTGCTGATACAGGGTCAACCTCCTGCCTGCACCGACTGAAATGTAAAGGACTCCCCATGACCCACAGCCATCAAAGAGGCAATCATTCCTCTACACACTTGAGAGGAATTTGCTTCCACTCCCTCCTCACAAGTCACCCCCTCCCCTCCCCAAAGGTCAGCTTCCCACCTTTTCCTCCTCAGTGCTTAAGGCTGTGCAGCAGGGCTCAAACCCTCAGTTCGGTATCTGTGTGATGTCAGACAAGTAACCTAACCACTGTCAGTCCCAGTTTCTTTATCTGGAATATGGGATTTATAAGAACAACTCGCCCTCAGGATTCTTGTGACTCAGAACAAGATAATGCAAGAAACGACTTTTACAGTCTAGTATGCAGTAAGTTAACAATAAATAGTGATTACCCTTATCACCATCATTGATGGTGACGACGGCGATTGGTGCCTATAGTAGTGGCAGCATCGACTGGGGCTTGGTTCGAGCTAAGTAAGAAATACCCCTCCTCTCCCTCCCCCAGTCCACCGCCCCCCCCCCCCCCCCCCCCCGCCCCGTGCCTTGGTGCTGAACAGTACGGAGGAGACACATGCGTCATCCAGCTGTGGGGTGAGTGCAGTATCTTCAGGAGGCTGGCTCAGGAACATCCGGTACCCCGACCCACCTGGAGGGTTGCAGGGTAAAAACGATTTTCTAATGGAGGAGGTACAACAATCATAGATCCTCTCCTCGTGCATACCCATTCTCTAGGTATGGACACAGACAATTGGCAAAAGAACGCAGCACTGCGCCTGCTGCAGCGCTCCCCCCGGCCAAAGGGGCCAGGAGAGCCTCCACTCTGCCCCAGCCTCAGTTCCCCAACTCTCCTCCAGGCGCAGGCGTAGCTGCGCTACACTTGGTGGCTGAGATAACAGGTTGGCAAAACGGCCGAGGAAAAGTGCCCCGGCTCCCCAGCACAAATCCAACCCCTTCTTCCCAACACAGGTGGGCAAACTACCAGCAACCTCTCCACAACTTTGTGTATTTAACCTACCATCGGGTGAGCAGCCTCAATTTCCCCCCTAAGCTGCGCTCAGAGGAGCGAAGAGGGAAATCGAAATGGGGGTTGGGAGGAGGGAGATACTCTGCAGGCCGCTCCCCTTTTCTGGAAGCAAACCTGAGGTGCGTCCCGTCCTACCTTGTCTGACGGCTTTGAAGGTGACGGACTCCTTGCAGCTGTCGATGACTCCCAGCACGTCATAGCGGGGCAAGCCGGAGACCCGGATCCCCTGCACTTCCAGAATCAGCTCCCCCTCGCCCAGCCGGGGGCCCTCGCCGCTGCCTGGAAGCCCTGCCGCCTCGGCCACTGCTACCGCTCCGACATACAGAAACTCCCCATTCTCCGCGCCCCCCAGCACCGTTACCCCCAGCTCGCCCTGAGGTCCCAGCTTCACGGTGCATTCGTGAACCTTACTAGTCCAGTGGTTCTTCTTCTGGATCACTTTCGACATGACGAGTTATATCCCTCCTCCCCCCCCCCACAAAAAAAATAATAAAATGAGAGACAGGTGTCCCCCAACAGCGCAGCCCCCAAACCCCCGCTGGTTCATGGGAGAGACATCTTCCTCCAAATAACGCAAAGAGAGAGAGAAACTTGGCAGCCTTTCTCCCCTGCACACGCTCGCGCACTCAAGCCATCATAAAACAAACTTTCTGGGCTTCCTCGCGAGCCCTGCACCGGCGCCCGCGAGCTTTGTTTGCATTCCGGTGCTTCTCGGTCCACGTTCTGGCGCCGGATCGTGCTCCTCGGGACCAGAGTCCACTCTGCGCCGTTTGTGTTATATTTTTTTCCTTCCTTCTTTTCTTTCTTGCCTCTTAAAAATGCAAAGGCTCCTCTTTACCTCCAGCTTGGCTCTCCTGTCCTTGCTGGCGCGCTGTTCCCGAGGGTGAGGGAAGCCCTTCCAGTTAGTTGCTGGGAGCCCTGGAGACGCTGTTGCGGGTGGGGGTGGGGGTGGGGGACAGGAGGGAAGTGCCTGCGGCCCCTTTAAGCAGATACAAAGGCTGGGCTTGTTTTGTTACAATTCATTCTATTCCGCGCCGCTGAGCGCAGCGGCCAGCCGGAGGAGACGCGCGCGCATGCGCCCCGCGATAGCTTGCCGGCCTGCCCGCCCGCCCCACCCCTTCTTCCCAAAGAGCTAGATTCCAATGAGCTTCCCTTTGGGTCCTAAAACCGACCCTCCACAAGAAGGCTAGTTACCTTCTCTCACACACCCCGCTTATTCCTCCCTTTCTTTCAGTGCCCTGGACGCAGCAAGTCCCTTTGGAGCTAGGAAGACGAGCACGTGTTTTACTCCAGCTATTTGCAACTTTTGAAACAGGTTAATCTGGCTTTGGCATTTTAAAACCATTTCAAACAGGTGGGGGTTGGGGGAGGTTTACACCTCACCCTCACCCTCGCTCACTGTCCCGGGCCTAAGCCTCCTAATCGCCTTCGACCAGTGGGCTGGCCCTGCTCGTCCGTCGCCCCGCCCCCACACACACACACCCCACGCCCCCCGCCACATTTCCCTCCAATACCCCTGTGCCCTACTTGGAGGCCAGCGTCTGCTCGTGCCGATGCAGCGCAGGAGGGTTCGGGTCCTGAAGTTGGGTCTTGCCCGTGTCGACGGCTAGAGGAAGTGGGGGTTGCGGGGGTCCTCTGGAACCGCGTCGCACAATACCACACACAGATATCCGCACCCTTAAACTCTGGGGCCAACTTTTTAAGACAGAGGGAAAACTATAGGCGAGGGTAATAAGCCAGATGGTGATAGTGGGTTGGGGGCTTTTTAAATGCCCTTCCAGAAAAGACTTCTGAAGTCAGTCATCTCTAACCCCAAGTTAAGTTTCTGGCTGACTCTGAAAGGCTGCGGACCCGCTCCAGGGCCAGGAGATAAAGATCACCCCCGGGCTTGGGATCTGCACCCACGTCCTGGCTCCCGCGGGGGCGTTGGCGCATCAGCCACCTCTTGAAATTTGCAGCCCCGGGGTGGGTACCGCCTTGGGGCGGTGGGGAGGTGGGGAGGGGTACAGTGAGAGTCTGTCCAGAGCTGGGGAGTTGCCGACAAAGAATACCCTGCCCCCGAAATATTCGGGGAGACCCGAATACTCCCCAAATCGTCCTGGGCGGTACATTTTCCCAAGCAAAATTTTTCCTCAGTGATTTGTAAGTTGTTTATTTATGTTTGGTAACAGGAGAGAGTCCAAGTGCTCAATAAAGGAGGTGAGTGGAATGGACTCTCAGAAGGGTGGGATGCTGCAGCAGCCGGGGTTGAGATCTGGGTTTAGGTTCTCACTGGTCCAATCTCTCTGTGTCCTTGAGGGAGCTCCTTAACCCCGGGAGCCTTCGTTTCTTACGTTAGGTGAGCATAACAAAACCTCACATGGTTTCTAGTAGTACACATGCGCGAACATTTGTAAAGTGCCCAGCATGTAAAGTGAATACTTTTTAAGTGGTATATAATAAAAACTGATACTATTAGTAGTAGTATCACAATATATGGAAAGTGAATTGGGAAATCACTTGGGGTTTCAAATTAGATGGTGATGATAATTCTTCCTCTCCTTTCTAAAGCTTAAATTAGTATTTAGAAATACATTTAAATATTTTTAAAGCACTGGTTGGAGGGTACTACCTAAGCTAATCAATAGAAGGGAAAACTGTTGATGTTTCTCTCAAGATATCCAGAACTGAAAATTCCCTTCCTTCGTAGTATTTGTCAAAGGAGGAACTGGCCAGTTTTTCTTGGCTCTTCTTGGTCAGGAAAATATCATTTCCATCCTCTTCTCAGAAGCAATCAGTTTATCTCACACCTGACTGGATCAAAATGAGTGGGAGCTTCAAAATATTCCTTCCCAAGCCCAAACAACCATCCAGCCCATCAGAAACTGAGGACTTTTAACGTTCCCCTTACGTGGTGCTGATACACAACATTGAGGACCACAGATCTAGCATTTTGATTGCTGAATGTTATTTACATCACAGACGCTTTGGGAGAATAAACCTGTTGCACATCTTCCTCTAGAGTGTAAGTTCCAGGAGGGCAGGGAATATTGGCAATCTGGTTTATTGATATATTCCTATTTCCTGGAACTGTGTTTGGTACCTAGTTAATGAACAATTTTGTTGAATCAAACCCCCCACAAAAAAAGCACATTTTTGCATACCACCTGAGAGTGCAGTCATAGATTCCTCTACAAATCACTAGTAAACTTGAAAGCTTACTTCTCCACCACTCCATATTCTAGTAGCCTGATTGCTTGCCAAGGAATCCCCCACCTGCCTAGAACTGGTGGTCTCCTCTCTCTTTCCCCAGTATACTCTTGCTCCCACCAGCAGGAGTCCAAAGGATGGGCGAGACCAAGTGTTCTGTGATTCCTCCCACTGCACAACATCATCTTCCCTCTCTAGGACTGCAGCTGTCCTGTAGCTGAAAAGGAGAAAGAACTTGGTATTTGTCAGAGTTCAGATTTTAGATGTGGAATAACCCCAAGAAGGAATATCTGAGGGTACAAGGGCAGGACAGAGAGATGCACAGAGAGATACACAGAGAGACATATTAGAATCCAAGAACATAAGTATGTTGATGTTCCAAAGCAGCTAAGACTGCCAGTGTTCAGATACTAAGTTTTTGAAAACTCCCCTCCTCTGACCTTTTCTGTCTACTCTGTTTCACCTGGTCTATTTCCTGTGTCCCATTATCCAAAGCAACTTCAGGGCAGAAATATATGTCCACTTCAACCTTTCAATTCTTAGCACCTAAACCCATGCTTTGTGTGGAGTGTGCACCATACATATTTGCTGAATGAATACATGAGGACATAGATGAAGAGTGACATTAAACTTCAGAATATGTGGCCTTTGATACAAAGCCTAGTTAGATTTGGTGGCTAGATCCAAAGGTATTTACAGATTGTTTTCTTGAAAGAACTTACAGTTATCTCATTTTTAAGTAGATTGTTCTTGGAAAGATGTGAAGTGGGATCCTAGTGCTCTGGCTTCTCTCACTTAGTCTATGACTTGGGTAATACATTCCAATGGGGAAAATAATGCCATAAAATACCAAACTTTGAAGCTTACCATGTGTGCCAGGGTAGTTATGTGCATTATTTCATTTAATCATCACAACAACTGTGTAAAGTAGGTATGACCTTGATCTTACATGAATGACCTTGATTTTACAATTGAGGAAAGTGAAGCTAGGGAAATAAAAAAACTTGCCCAAGAGCTTGGAAGTAACAAAGCTAGGACATCAACCCAGAGGCATGACCCAAAACCTGTGCCCAGAACACTGTACTATGAGAGTGTTGGATGTGGCCTGCTGCCATGTAGCATATTTGACTAATAGTATTTTTTTGATTTTTGAATCTGTCACAGTGTGGGCACATTAAGTTTCTTTCCTATCTCTTCCCTTTAATGTGAATGAATATAGTGTTCCACTCAGGAATCCAATCTCCTGTTCCCCACCTGTGGGCTCTGAAGATTGAATAATTTACTGGAATGTAAGTGGGATTAATTTACAAACATTTCTAAAGTGTTTGGAGATCTATAGGATGTGCTACTGGTGATGTGCTAAACATTCTTATACTCATGACATTAGCATTTCAACAATGAACTTTCAATAAGCATGGTAGATTGAGATAAGAACTAAACCATAACTCTACACATAAAACCTTATTTTCATATAGCCAGTTTCACTAAGGGGAAGAGAAAAACCCATGAATATAAACTGTGCATTTCTTCTCTTTTTCCCAAATATGTTTCTTCTCAAAGTTCTCCATTTGTGATTAAAGAAATTTATATTTGCAGTCTTAAGTAGTGGTTTTACCTCATTTTTCTGAAAATGTGAGTATGGAAAATAAGTTGGTGAGCTGTGAGGCAAAGAAGAACACATAAATTGGTTATCATTTAATGATTTTTCTGGAAAATGCCATTAAAAGGTATATATTATAGATATCAATGAAAGTATGTTGTATGGTAACTAACTCCAAACTGGTGATTTAGAAAAAGAGGAGCCTGATGTCATTAGTTCAGATAGAAGGTAAACGACAGGCAGTGAGGGCATTTTTATGATTCACTTGGTAACTTGTTCTGTACCTCACAAGAGGCAGATGGGTAGTTTTCTCTGACCACAGTATTTCTTTCTCCTTTTAGTACTTTCAGCTAGGCAAGAATAAATAAAATCTTAATTCTTATGACCTTCCTAGACAATACATGTACGCTATTATTTTAATACTCCAGAGAAGGAACTCCAGGAAGAGAATTTAATCTTGACTTATGTTCTGTTTCACTTCCATGGGAGAAATGAATATTGGTAACTAGAAGATTTGAAATTTTAGAAACCCAAGAATTTATTATGAGAATCTCTCCTAAAATTTCCCAAATGATTAAGCTGCATAAAATACTATGTATTCCACCCTGGCCTGGTAGCTCAGTTGGTTGGAGGACTGTCTAGATGCACCAGGGTTGCAGTCAATTCCAGGCCAGGCACATAAAGAGTCAATCAGTGAGTGCATGGATGCCTGTATCGATGGATCCATACTTCTCTCTCTCTCTCTAACTCAATCAATAAAAAATAAAAAACCTTCAGGGGAAAAGGGGAAGCAGGAACAAGTATACTTGCAGGAACAAGTATAAAGGACACATGGACAAAAACTAGGGGTGGGTGGAAATAGGAAGGAGATGGGGAGGGATGGGGGGGTGGGCTGAGATGGGAGTAAAGGACAGAAAACTGTACTTGAACAATGATTAAAATAAAATTTAAATTTTTTTTAAAAAGTTAAAGCAAAAAAAAAACAACAAAACCTATATATCCCATATTAGTTATACTGCGTAATTCTACTGAAAATGTATTTGTTAATCTTGTTAATTTTCTTGAGAATGGGACATTTGTTTTTTCTTGATCATAGACTTTTGTATCCCTTTTATTCCATTTCTCACCAACTCTATGACAATATAGTTATTTGAACATGATAGGTGCTTAAAGAATACAGGATTTTCGCCCTGGCTGGTGTAGCTTGGTGGATTGAGCATAGGCTGCAAATTAAAGGGTCAATGGTTCAATTCCCAGTCAGGGCACATGCCTAGGTTTCAGGCCAGGTCCCCAGTGGGAGCCATGTGAGAGGAAATCACACATTGATGTTTCTGTCCCTCTCTTCTCCTTCCCTCCCCCCTCTCTAAAAATAAATAAATAAATAAAATTTAAAAAAGAATGTAGGATTTTATTTTTGAAAGTATCTCTCTTCTTCCTTATTGTATATCTTGAACAATTTATTGCACCAAAACAGAACCGAATGAATTCACACTGAAACCAAGGGTGGAATAAGCATATTTTTTTAAAAAAAAAAACCCTACTGATATATTTTTAAAATATTTTCTTAACTTTCTCATGTTTTTAAAAAATATTTTATTTATTTATTTTTAGAGTTGGGAAGGGAGGGAGAGAGAGAGAAACATCAATGTGTGGTTGCCTCTCATGTGGCCCCCACTGGGGACCTGTCCCGCAACCCAAGCATGTGCCCTGACTGGGAATCGAACCTGCAATGCTTTGGTTCCCAGCCCGTGCTCAATCCACTGAGCTACACCAGCCAGGACTAAAAAACCCTACTGATATGTTTTTGTCAAACAATTTTAAAATGGGTAAATAAAAGGCAGCATTAAATCAAGATATTAGAAATTCTATTAGCTAGAAATATCTACTTTTTACATCTGGTTATATCCTGATATATACTTTTTACATCCTGGACTTTGGCCAAAACAAACACACACACAGATCTCTCTCTCTCTCTCTCTATCTCTCTACACACACACACACACACCTTTTGAGATTTATAGCTAATATATGGAATGAAATCATGCTTTTCATTTCCCAATATATTATCAGTTTTCCTATTTGTAAATATAAACCTATATTTATCATTTTCTATGGCTCAACAATATTCCATTCTTTGAATATTTCAAAGTGTGTTTAACCAATGTGCTAGTAATGATCATTTAGGATTCTAAATGGGGCTAAAGTAATTATTTGTATTAGGATGTTTTGGTTACCAGTGACAGAACCCCAGCTGAACCAGCTTAAGCAAAAAAGGAAATGTATTACCCTGTATGACTGGCAACATTAGAAGTGAAACTAGTTTTCAGCATGGCTCTGCCCTCTGCTCTCTAACTCTTGTCTCTGCTTTGCCCTGTCACTCTCATCCGCTCTTACTACATCCAGATTGGCCTTCTCCAGGCAACTGGAATAGATAGCCACAAGCAGCTTGCATCATCCAGATTTAACAATGTCAGAAGAAAGAAGATTGTCACTAACAGAAAAAAGCAATAAAGAAATCTCAGTTTATATTACAGCTTTCGGTTTTAATTGTTGAGGGTAGAGGTACAATCTGCCTACTTTTCAGTGGCTTTGACAGTAAACACATGTCACAAACAAGCTGCCTGATCAAGCCTGGCAGAGTATGTGTAGACTTGGGAGACTCAGGGAAACCCCAGCAAGGTGGGTCCTCTGTAGGCTCTTATCATCGTCACCTTTCCTATAGTTAAAGAATTCCAGGAATTCTAATGTAGTGACAGTTTGAGTTCAATCAAAGCTGCAGTGGTTGGGCCACATTTTGGTAGATATGTTGAAGATATGCTGAGGCTGGCAACTGTTCAGGTTCAAACCCTTTACAAAGGGGGCCAGTCAAGTGTTTTACTTGTTTAACACAGATGCTGTGTTAAATTACATAAGACTGATTTCAAATGTTTGGAAATGAATTTTAGTTTCTCTGAGGATATACCAAAAAAGAAAATTAGATATTCTAAGATGGCACATGACAGTGATATTCATTTATTCAACATATTATTTTCATTCATTCAACTAATGTTGATTAAATTCTTAATTTCACCAGTTCCTACTAGATATTGATAGTTCAAGACTAAAGGACACACTTTTTTTTCTGGAGGCAGTTTACCTCCTAATTGGATACTCAGACAAGAAAACAATTGTGTTTGGTAAGTTCAATGACAGGGAGCCTGGGGTGATCCTGCAGGGTATCTCATTAGGGAGGATTGTAATGTGCAAACATGGCTTCAGAAATTAAAGGTACCATTATTAAGAGAAAATCTTGCCTGCTCCCACTCTAATTTATTTTAATAGTATTTTAAGAAGTTGGGGAGAGCTGGGGGGTAGGCTGGGATGGAGGTAAAAGGGAGAAAACTGTACTTGAACAACAATTAAAATAAAATATTTTTTTTTTTAAAAAAAGTGAAAGACACCTGGCTGGCGTAGCTCAGTGGATTGAGCTCCAGCTGTGAACCAAAGTGTCGCAGGTTCGATTCCCAGTCAGGGTACATGCCTGGGTTGCAGGCCATGACCCCCAGCAACTGCACATCGATGTTTCTCTCTCTCTCTATCTCCCTCCCTTCCCTCTCTAAAAATAAATTAATAAAATCTTTAAAAAAAGTGAAAGACAAATTCCAGTTTTATGATCACATTATGGTACTCAAAGGTGTGTTTTATTGGAGCCATTCACAGAGTTCTCAGTCACCTACAGTACAAGTACATGGCTCCATAAAGCACAACACTTTCTTGACATAAAGCTGATCCAGCAAACACTAGGTAGAGTTTTGGAAAATGACTTAGGATCATTATTCAATCTGGAACCTGCACAACCTTGATCCTTGAACTGTGCCATCTTTGGAAAATTGTTCCCCACAAAACCTAATAGACAGATACATGAGGAACCTCCAAAAATGTATAATTCATTTTCCAGATTTAGCACATTCCTAGAATTTTAAACCTATTTTTATAGCCCATTGCCCAGGTGAGGGGATGCTTAGGCAAACCAAAAGTGGTGAAGAGCAAAATCCCCATGGAGTCAATGCCCAAATTTAGTGTCTTTGTGTTCTGAACACTCCTGACACTCCTGGCTGAGAAATTCAGCATGCTGAGTTTGGGTACCCCAAAGATTATACATGCAGCAGAGAACTGCTGAATTAAGCTAAGTATTGGAAGACACCGCAGTTTTAATTATTAAGCTAGCCCTCTGCCTTAGTGAATACACAAGCTGGCATAGGCTTGGGAATGTTTCTGCTTCCAAACTCATAGCATCTGCATTTTTTAGATATTTGACCTTGTTCTTTTGACCTTTCCTCTATAGTCCTGAGAGTGCTGGGATCACTCACAGCTGAGTGGTGGAGGCAAAAATTGGAAAGACAGCAATTTTTTTTCAACTTAAATCCTAGACTACTCTGTTTTAGACTAGACTCAATTTCCCTTTCAGTTATTAATTTTATTTTGACATTAATTTTGTCATGACTTTACTTTTTGAACTGACACCACTAGAGCCTAAAACAACCAAAGCTATGTGATTCCCTTGCTAAGGCAAACTATAGTTGCCTGACACTGCTCTCCAGATAGCTAAGATCCTTCTCTAGGTTAGTGTTTTCAAATTTTTGTTCTCGTTGTTCAGAATAAGAAAAGCACTTTGCTTCTCTACCCAGCATACTTACACAGCTATACATATTATGGAAACAAAAGTTTCATGAACCCATATTTGTTCTTTCTGTGGCACTGTGTTGAGTGTTGTGGTCCACAGTGAAATCCATTCCTTAACCTTTCTTCTTGTGACTGACCAATTAGCTAAGAATGATTTTACATTTCAAATGGTTGAAAAACAAATCAAAAGAATAATAACATTTATATTATAATATTTATTTACAATATGTCATGTACTCTTAAATCTTTGCATTTATCATCTCATTAAATCTTTATAATAATTTATCTTTGTCTTAATCAAAATCATGATCATAATAGAAAATGATGGTTAACACTTTTGGTCATTGTGTCAGGTGCTCTGGTGAATGCTTTAGATGATGCATTCATTTAATCCTCTCTATGAGACAGGGAGTATTAATATTTCCATTTTACAGATGAGGAAACCAAGACTCTATGTAAACACAGACAAATTAAGTTATTGCTCTTTTCTTTAAAAAGTAAGCAATCAGCCCTGGCTCATGTGGCTCAGTTGGTTGGAGTATGGTCCTATAGACCAAAGAAAGGGTTGAAGGTTCAATTCCCAGTCAGGGCACATGCCTCAGTTGTGAGTTTAGTCCCGGGTCTGGGCATGTATGAGAGGCAACCAACCCGTTTCTCTCTCTCTCACATTGATGTTCTCCCCCAACCCCAGTCTCTCTAAAATCAATAAGCATGTCCTCAGGTGAAGATTAAAAAAAAAAGGAAACAAATATATGTTTCATTTATTGAGTGCTAAACACTTCAGGTAAGTACTCTCAACAAGTTTTCTCTTTTGATCCTCATAATGACACTGTGAGATAGATGCTATTCCTATTTTTCAGAATGTCAAAGACATAAAGTACCTTGTCTGAGGTGATATACCAGTATTCAGACCTATGTGATTAAGAACATGTTATGCTATGTAGCTTGCTTTATTAATTTCTAATGTCACATAGCTTATACATATTAAGCAATGTAGCTTGCTTCATTAATTTCTAATGTCACTATAATACTATCTATCCCATTTGTAGGCAAAATAAACAATGTATTAGAGCCTTCATTAATAACTATAATGTTTCCCAATGACACATTTCTCTATCAAAAAGTTCAAAATCTCTTGGAGGAAGTAAAGAAGTACTAGAGGTACCTTCTGGTACATTTGATAGAGAGATTGTGTTCTTAAAATGTTGTTATGTAATCTTCGCTATTTTTCCATAAACCTAAAATTAAGTTTATTTAAAAAACACTTTGAAGCACATATGGGATCTAGGAGTTAATAAGAAATATTTTATTAATTAATAAAAAAGATACCTACTCTACCCTTTTCCCTGAGGATAACTCAGCTGTTGCCACAAATATCCAGACTGCTATTTCTTCTGGTATTTGCATATGGCATACTCCCAGGTAATTTATGGAGCAAATCTTAACACAGCTCCAAAAGAAATCATGAAGCTGCTTTAGTATCATTAATTACCAAAAGGCCAAAATGTTTAAAGAGGCAAGTGAAATTCATCTTCCAAAAAGCTAACATAGGATTCTCCCTCCACTCTGTACTATATATGGTTCTTCCCCCCTCCCATCCCCATGCAACTCAGCCTTTGTAAGTAAGAGAACACTTCTAGAACTCAGCCCTCTAACCCTGCTCCTTTTCCTCTCTGGCTCTCCTGGGAGTTGAGGAATGCTGAGAAACAGCTTTGGAGTCTGGCTTCTAGTTGGTCAATCCTGACACTAATTTCTGGATGGGACACTTTTAATCTCTTGGCAAGAAACTGCAGGATGACAAAGGCTGCCAGCTGAGTGAACAGATATTTGTTGAAGAGCAGCAGAATGGGTCAGATGCAGATCTGGGGAGTGCATGTTTTTATAAGAGTTCCCATCCCTGCTCATGCATTCTAGTCTTACCACAACTGTAACAAAGTTTGACTGATATTTGGCCTATTGGATTAACACAATCAAAATGACTGAGAGCCCCTTATTCTTCTGGGTATTTTGTGTGACTCCTCCAACTAGGGTAAAGGCTCTGTATTTTTTAGTAGTATATGTATGTCTTCATTCAGGCATTCATTCATTCAAAAATATTTACTGAGTGCCTGCTATGTGCTAACCAATTGCCAAGCACTAGATACTAATTCATCCAGCCTTTCACTGAATAAATATTTATTGAACATCTAATACCTGTTGGGCATTTGAGCTACTAGAGGAAAAAATTGAGAGGGGTTTGTTCTCACAGAGCTTACATTTTAGTGTTGTAATACGCAAATGAGAAAAGAGTCTTTAAATAGCATAGGTGTTAGGAAGGGGGAAAAGGGAATTGTGATGCCCAAAGTGGGATTTGCTCTTATGTGTAAGGAGGTCAGGGAAAGAAAGTGAGCCTGGTGGCTCTCTGGGAGACAGTGCTCCGGGCAGAGGGAACAGCAAAGGCCAAGGCCCTGCAGCAGGAGTGTGCTTGGTGTGCCATGGGAACACAAGGGTGAAAACAACAGACAACACTCTCTCCTTCGCAGATCATGCAGTCTGCTTGGGGAGCCAAATGGTAATCAAATATCTCCCAAATGGATATCTAGTTCTGAAGGGTCTAGATACCAAGAGAGAAATACAGTTGCGGCTGAAGCCCCAAAAAGGATATCTGATCCAATCTTCTGAAACATAGTTTAAAACTGAAATCCAAAGAAGAAGAGGTTAATCTGGTGAAGGAGAATGAAACAGTGGGGTATTTCCTGTAAAGGGAACAGTGTGTGTTTAAAGGGTGGAAAGAAATAGAGCTGGTTCTGAGAAATAAAAGATCCAGGCACCTGCCTTGCAGGGAATGAGGGGGAAGCAACCTTGATAAGCCAGAAGATATGAGTAGGAGATACATCCCACAGGGGCTCCACAGTTTGTATTTATGTAACTGTTTAAGTAAATATGTCTACAGTCTATCTTCTGTGCTGGAGCGGGCCCCTTGGGGCTAGGCCCCTGCCTTGGTCACCACTTCATCCCTCCTGCCCAGAGTGCATGAGGTCCACAGCAACAGCTCAGCCTGGTGCATTTACCTGCCTGGTGTAAATCTCAAGCCACCTAACATCCATCTGAAACCCTAATAATGAAACTGCAACTTGGGTTTTATAAATAGTTAGCTCCGCCAAATTCTGGATTTAGAAAAAGTCAGGGCCCTGGCCAGGAAGCTCAATTGGTTAGTGCCTACCCATACACCAAGGTTGCAGATTCAGTCTCTGGTCAGGGCACACACAAGAAGCAACCAGTGAATCCATAAATAAATGAAACAAGTTGATGTTTCTCTCTCTCTCTCTCTCTCTCTCTCCTTCTTCCTGTATTTTTCTAAAATCAATTTAAAAAATTTTTTAAAGAAAAGGCCAGTAGACTCAGCAGTATTCAAAGTTGTATTTTCTCTTTCAAAACTATAGATAGCCCTGCATGCGTGGCTCAGTTGGTTGGAGTGTCATCCCATGCACCAAAAAGTTTTGGGATTGATTTCCAGATGCAGCACATACCCATCCCTCATGGGTTATGGGTTCCATCACTGGTCAGAGTGCATACAAGAAGAAACCAATTAATGTTTCTCTCTCACATCACTCTCTCTCTCTCTCTCTCTCTCTCTCTCTCTCAAATCAATACATATCCTCAGGTGAGGATTTTATAAGTAAATAAATAAATACATAAACTAAAAGAACCATAGATGAAAGCTGACTGTGACCGTGGAGAACTCCTCCCACTAAGAAGCAGCATCTACATGGCACCTTGAAACCTTGGCTGTACTGATATGGAGCAGAGTTCTCATCATTACCAGGCAACAGTGCCCTTCTTGGATGGGTGCTCATGTACACAGTAGTAAAGAGTAAAACTGTCAGATATGAAAACAACATTGTTCTTTCATTTCCAGAGCATGTGTGGTGTTACCTAAGATACCTGTTGTCCACCCAGTAGACTGATTGCCTAGCCATCTTCACTGTGAGAGAAATAAAGTATAACATAGCTCTGGGACAAAGTGCAGAGATTAGGCAAGTGCTCATTTTGTAGGATGAAAGATCAGCCTTTTGGGCATCATGTATGTCTTTTGGGACTCGGGTAACAGACTTAACACTTGTCTTCAGACCTCCACTTCCCCTTCCTCCTTCCCTACCGCCCTCAGTTTCCATTTGAAGATACCTATGGTTCTGGGGAAGCGAGTCTTTCCTTCCCAAAACAGAAGCAGGTTATCCAGGTGTATCTCCCAAGCTCATTTTATTCACCTGGTCCCAGTCACGGATTCAGCACTGCACAGGTGACCTAGGCTGGTTCATTGGTATGAACCTTGGTTGTTGCACTTGGAATGCTGGGACAAATGTTCCCTTCATTCTAGACTGTTATAGGGCCTGAAGCAGAGGTGGCTATTTTTGCCACCAATACTGTAGGCCAGCCTGGGACCATCGTGAATTCAAAAGAGGCCTGAGTTAAGAGAATTAAAGGGAAAGAGTGGTGAAATCCCCAAAACACTGTGAACCTCATAATTAAATGACACCTGGCTCCTACCCTGCTTCTGGACTCCTTCATTAAGCCCAGACATTCTGTTCATTGTTTAAATTGAAACTTCTGTAATTGGTGGTCAAATCATCCTGGATAGTAAGGGTGATAACAATTCAGAAAAATTTTCTGTTCTCTAAAAATACAGCAGGTCACCCTTATAAATAAATATAAATAACATAAATATAAATTCCATTATAAATAAGTATAAGTAATATAAATGTAAATATAAATATAAATATAAATATATAGCAGCACATACAGGAAATCAGAATGTGGATGGAGTTGCTCCATGACATCTTCTCTTAAATTTTATAGGTGAAATCTACCTAGAGTTAATTCCTTAAATATATTAATGAAATTTTACATAAAAATATATATATATTTTTATGTAAAGGGGCACACAGCGAGAAGAGGGTCTCCATTCCATTCTTCAACATTCTTCAACGTTCCCTCTCAAAGGCAACATTTTAACTACTTTACACAGTTTCACATGTATACTTCCTAAAATATTCTGTACATAGTTTTCTCTCTTTTTTTATCCTCACCAGAGAATATGTTTATTGATTTTAGAGAGGAAAGGGGAGAGAGAGAAAAAAAAAATTCATCAGGTGCCTCCCATACCCGCCCCAACTGGGGATCAAATCTACAACCTAGGCATGTGGCCTGACCAAGAATCGAACCCACAACTTTTTTGTGTAGGGGACAATGCTCCAATCAACTGAGCCACCTGGCCAGGGAAGATTTCTCTTTTAATTTGCATTTAGCCCCTTGCTTTTTTTGCTTAGAAATAAATCTCAGAGGCTGATCCATATCAGAAAATATTTAGCTGCTTCCTAAATATAGCAACGTGGCTGAAATTTTTAATTCTTCATTTCATTGCTACCTGCAAACAGGGGCCAGAAATAGTCTGTTTAACCAGTAAAATGAAGCAACATTAGTCAACACCTTCACAGACTTCTGTGAAAAGTCATTTAAAATTATGAAGTAGCTCCAGACCATCCCATTTTTGGTTCTGTAATTTATTTACTCAAGATTCTATGGATCCCTGGCCTGGTAGCTCAGTTGGTTGGAGTGTTGTCCTCACATGCCAGGGTTGTGGATTCAATTCCCAGTCAAGGCATCTGCAAAAGTCAACCAATGAATGTATAAATAAATGGAATAAAAACTCTCTCTCTCCCTGCCCCCAAAATTAACAAATTAAAAAAAACTCTATGGAAAGTCATTTAGGCTACAACTTTTAGCAATTACGTACAAAGCTACAACAAGTGTTGTCTATGCTCCTTTGTTTGAGAGCTGAATAACATGTTCTCAACAATAGTCTATATAAATATAGGCTATGGAAACAAAAGTATTAAATTTCAGACCCTGAGGAAAATAATTAAAAAATTGAGTGGTGTTTTTTTTCTTTTGGCATTTAAACCTCTTTGTCCCTACAAATAGATGGGCTCCTTTTTCTCATTCATGAACCCATCCATTTATTTATTCAAAAAATATTTATTTGGCACCCACTATGTGCCAGGGAACATCTGGGTGCTGATTCTTACCTTGAGAGCCTAATATTGCATGTTTATTTGAGAAGGTAATAGTACTTCTAATAAGAAGGACTATTCCATCCTCTGTGGGTATTTACACACATTAGTAGTCAAAGGATTTTAACAGTAACAGCTTTATAGTTGTTTCAGTGCAAACCAGCTATTCTTGGACTGTCTTAGAAGGGGTCATATCTGTTTTTTGTAATTAAAATACGTTAACAGGAGAAAAAAAAGTTTAATACATGCACATGGGGAATTCACATAGACATGATAATTCCATGAAAATCCCAAAGACAGTGAGCCAACATTGGGTATATAAGGTATTTTTTAACAAAGAGGAAGGGGAGGGAAGAGGGTATCAGATTTCAGACATGAGAATGAGTGATTTGCAGGTAGTTGAGGAAGAGCAGACATATATTGGCAGAAAAATCCTTGTTAGACAGCTCAGGAACAATGGGACATGGTTGGGGGGCAGAGGGGAGGATGTTGTGCCTAGGTAACAGATACATGCCTGACTTCCTCTTGCTTACCATACTTAATTTAAATTAGACTAAAGCAAAATGCTAACATCTCCTTCCTGAAGCAGGTTTCTTTGTTTGAATCTCTTGGGCAGGAAAGGGGGAAGATCAAAAGTCCTTTCTAAGTTGGAAGAAGATCATTTAATATTTATTTGTAAGCAAAAAAACACAAAGGACCAATAGTCCTTTTCAAGGGAGAACCTTCCCCACAATCTCTTACTGCAAGACACAGCTCCAGGTCATTCACCCAGTGTCCGTGCCCATGCAGGTTCCCTGCAGCCCTAGTTGTCTGGATATGGCTGACTAGACCAGACATGGGCATGGGACCTAAAGGCAGCCACTTTATAGGTTGGCTGGTGGCCTATCAGCAGGACTGGCTCCAGAGCTTTGTCCAATAGGAATGATGGTAACAACATTTCACCAATCAGATTCTTTCTTTGAATTGACATACAGAGAAAACAGATGCATGGCAGCTAAGGAAGAAAAACCAAAGGAGAGTAGTAGCTGAGTCATGTAACCATTGAACACCTAGTCAAGGTTTTCAAATCCAGTGGCTACCCAGGTCAGGGAGTGGCCTTCGTTCTAGAGTATTTGTTCTCAGACTTGAACAGATGCTGGTCTCACCACCAGAGTTTCTGATTCATTGGAGATGGGGTGGTAGGAGGTGAGAATGTGTATTTCTAATAAGTCCCCAGGTGATTTTGATGCTGGTGATCATAAGACCACACTTTGAGAACTACTACTCTAGAGAAATCTTCCATTCATTCAAGTCCAAGTCTTTATGGGTCCTGTTCTTACCTTTAGAGCTGAGTATTCTGTTTGTTGGATCCCTTTGAGATCACTCTTCCACACAGCCAAAATTCTTGATTGCCAAATTTCTCTGCAGGGCCTTAGAACATCTCCACATTATTTGAACTAATCAGAGTGAGTCCTTACCACAATATAAGCCCAACAAATAGGACATACTAATAAGTACCTATATATAGAAAGCATTCAATAAATAACTAGATTTTCTCTTAGGGACTACAGTAGGTCTTATACTTTGTCTCTAAGTTCATTACTGTAGGGTTGTTTATTTTTCTTTTGAAAAATGTTTAATTTCCTCTTGAATATTACCAATGAAGTATTTAAGAACCAATTTTGGCTCAGCATTTGCATTTTTTCTACAGTTGCACTGTTCAATCCCATCATATTCTCAAAATATTAAAACACTAGACTTCTGGCCAAGAAGGAGGCATAGGTAGACATGCTTCACCTCTTCACACAACCATAAAAGGGATAACAACCAACCTAAAAACAAAAAACAACCAGAACAACCAGAAAATCAAACTGTATGGAAAGCCAGCAACCAAGGAATTAAAGAAGAAACATTCATCCAGATAGGTAGGAGGGGCAGAGATGGGCAGCCAGGGCAGAGAGGATACAGTGTGGTGTGGCAAGGCAGCCAGTGAAATGGGTAGTCTCACATTCATGTGTAGTGGATAAAAACTGGGAGGGACAATTTGGGAACAAGTGATCTGAGCCCCAGGCCAGACTGTCAGTCCCAGAGTACCAGGGAAAATAAAACCTCATAACTCTGGCTATAAAAGTCAGTTGAGGTTGGGGAAGCGGAAGAAACTGCCAATCTCTCAGGAGAGACCTTTTAAAGGTCCCACAGGGTCCTAGAACATACACAAACCCACCAACTCAAGGAATTGTCACCAGGGCAGGAGCTAGAAGTGTTCCAGTTACTTGTGGGAAGTGAGTGAAAATGGGTGAGAGCTGAGCAGGGGACATGGTTCCCTCTCCTCCTCCACATACAGCACCACAAAGTGATGAAGCTGGTTGTCCTGCCCTGGTGAATACCTGAAGCTCCACCCCTTACAACGTAACAGGTGTGTCACTTGGGAAGTCAAAGCAGCTCTACCTAATACACAGAAACTAATACAGGGAAGATACCAAACTGAGGAGACAAAGAAACATGGCCCAAATGAAGGAACAGATCAAAATTCCAGAAAAAGAACTAAACAAAAGAGAGATAACCAACCTATCAGATGCAAAATTCAAAATACTGGTGAACAGGATGCTCACAGAAATGGTTGAGTATGGCCACAAAAGAAAGGAAGAAGTGGAGGCTACACAAAGTGAAATAAAGAAAAATATACAGGGAACCAACAGTGAAGGGAAGGAAGCCAGCATTCAAATCAACAATTTGGAACAAAAGGAAGAAATAAACATTCAACCAGAACAGAAAAAAGACACAAGAATTCAAAAAAATGAGGAGAGGCTTAGGAACCTCTGGGAAAACTTTAAACTTACCAATATCTGACTCATAAAGGTGCCGGAAGAAGAAGAAGAACAAGAAATGAAAAACTTATTTGAAAAATAATGAAAGAAAACTTCCCTAATTTGGTAAAGGAAATAGACATGAAAGTCCAGGAGGCTCAGAGAGTCCAAACAAGTTGGACCTAAAAAGAACCATACCAAGACACATCATAATTAAAATGCCAAGGGTTAAAGATGAAGAATCTTAAAAGCAGCAACAGAAAAGCAGACAGTTACCTACAAAGGAGTTCCCATAAGACATTCAGCTGATTTCTCAAAAGGAACCTTACAGGCAAGAAGGGACTGGTAAGAATTATTCAAAGTGATGAAAAACAAGGACCTACCTCCAAGATGACTCTATCCAGAAAAGCTATCATTTAGAATGGAAGGGCAGAGAAAGTGCTACCCAGATAAGGTCCAGTTAAAGGAGTTCATCATCACCAAGCCCTTATTATATGAAATGTTAAAGGTACTTCTCTAACAAAAAGAAGAAGATAAAAAATAGGAACAGTAAAATGAGAACAAACTCACAACTATCAACAACTAAACCTAAAAAAAAAAAACAAAAGCAAACTGAGTGAACAACTGGAACAGACAGAAAAATCACAGAAATGGAGATCACATGGAGGGTTATCAGTGGGGAAGGGGAAGGGGAAAATGGGGGAAAAGGTGCAGGGATTATGAAGCATAACTGGTAAGTACAAAATAGAGAGGGGGAGGTTAAGAATAGTATAGGAAATGAAGAAGCTGAAGAGCTTATATGTACTATCTATGGACATGAACTAAGAGGGTGGGCACTGCTGGAGAGAACAGGGGTACTGGGCAGAGGGGGGCAAAGGGGAAAAAGTGGGACAACTGTAATAGCATAATCACTAAAATACACTTAATTTAAAAAGTTAAAACTTTAAGAAAATAACAATTACTAACAAAATGAGACTGAACTTTTTGTGTGGCCTAGACACACTGCTTCTGACAATGAGTGTGTTATTAGAATGTTTACCTATGAGGAAATCTGATCACATTTATTATAAACAGAACTAGAAAGATTTCACAGAAGTTCATTGCTGTCAGGTACCATCTTTATAATCTCAGGTCTTTTCTTTTACTTCCTATTTGTCTTATGTCAAACTTTAAAATGTAATATTTATTATATTATTATTTCTTGTCTTTCTTCTCCACTGGATTGATTCTAAGCTTCATGAGATCAGTGACTAGGTCTATTTATCATGCAACTTTCAAGGACTAGCACATGACAGGTCCTCAGTAAATATTAGTGGATGTTTTGGACTAAATGTTTAAGTCCCCCCAAATCCTAACGCCCATAGAATTTGGAGGTAGAGGCTTTGCAAAGTAAATAGGTCATGAGGGTGGAGCCCTCATGAATGGGATGGGTGACCTTATAGAAAGGCTCCAGAGAGCTCTCTCCTCTCTTTCTGCTCTGCAAGGGCACAGCCAGAAGACGGTCCTCATGGAAATTAACCATAATGGGCCCCTGGTCTCAGACTCCCAGGCTCCAGAAGTTTGAGAAATAACTTTCTGTTGTTTATAAGCTACCCAGTCTATGATATTTTATAGCAGCCTGAACAACCTAAGACAGTAGAATTGAATTTACTGGGTAATGCTCTTATTATTAAAATGTACTAAAGCAAGAGTAGTTTGCATAATAAAATTAAAATAGCAATATGAGGGTAAAAGTAAAATAGTAAAGTGAAGTTAACGTACTTCATTTGGTCACCCAATGAGTAGGAACATGGCTAGGAATTTGTTCCCTCTATTGATAGAAACACCACCTGTGGCCAAGGACAAGTGAATTTGCTTAATTGATGAAATGAGGCAACCACCTTCACAGGATTCTAAGAAAACTCTTCATTTAAAATGACTGTGCTCTACATCCTATAAAAGAAATGTAAGCCATAGTACAAATGACAGTCCGAAACACCAAAATGGCCCTTTCATCTCAAGACCTTGAGGCATTTTGCAAATGGTAATTATTTCTTACCTCATCCCCTCTGAGGTAAGAATTGTTTTCCCCATTTATAATGGAGCCTATGAAAAATTATTTCTCACAAAGTCCCAAGTCATGACTGCTTTTTGAACCCCTTACCTGCTGAGATATGTGTGTGAGTGAGCACATAAATCATTGTTAAAGAAAAACTTTAAATCAGGGCAGTTATGTTTGAGCTATCAAAAGACTAAGCTCATTAGGGATTTCAGATATCAAATAAAAATTTCCCAGTGATGAGTGGAAATGGAAATGGACTGAAAGAATTTCAAGACAAAAATCTTTTCAGTTCTACTTCATAATTTAATGACATTTTCAATATTTGGATGGGCTAAGAGATTAATGGATTTCAAAACACATTCTGAAATTACAGGTGACCTGAAGCCAAAATAAAGAATATCTGACCAAGCATACATTCTCAGAGGAATGATAATAAAATCCTAGACTGGAAGAATGTTTCATTTTATTTCCCAGATCCATAGAAATTCACCATAGCAGAGCAAACTTTTAATATCTGGTCACAACAGGATATCATCCTTAATGATACCCAGCTGCAGAGAGTGTGTGCTTGGAATTTTCTGCCCTACCTTTGTACTATGAGGGACCCTACATTTTAAATTTACAAAATTTTAGAACTTTTATTTGTAAATAAACACAAGTATCCAGAAACCTCACAAAGACAGTGCAAAAAAGTATCATATATCTCTGCCTAGATTCACCAATTGCAAACATTTTGCCCCTTTCATGTATCTTATATAAATTTTGTTCCTAAACCATTTGCAATTAAGTTGTATTCACCATGCTACCTTTCTCTTAAACTCTCCAGTGTTTCTTCCCTAAGCACCAGGACATCCTCTTACATAACTGCTGCACATATACCTACTTCACATAATTAAACATCGATTGATACTTTTATTTCATCTACTGGCCATATTCCAATTTTGTTGACTGATCCAATAAGGACCTTTATTTCATTTTTCTCCTCCAATATGGGATTCAGACCAAGATTGCATATTTTATTTCATCATTACATCCCTTTTAATTTTAATCAGTCATTTACCCTTTCTGTATTTCATGACATCAACATTTTTGGAGAACACAGGTCCATTTTTAAACAGATTACATGGAGAAAAATTTTGAGAAATGTAAATGCTATGTTTGTTGTTATTGTTTTCCAATGAACAACTTTTGATGGTGACCAAAAGAAAAGGAGAGATGAGGACTGCATGGTGTCTGACTCAGCACCATGGGGAAGTCCATGCACATGTAATGTGTGCAAGCAGTGCCTGGCACCTGCTGCTGCCCAAGAAATGACCTCAAAAGCACCCTTTCTGCCCCCCACACACATGTAGGCCCCGTGTAAGTGAGGGCCATAGATGAGTCTTGTTGGTCATTGTATTCTCACAGAAATGTCCAACCACTGGCCCGCAGACCTTATGTGACCCAGGAAGGCTGTGAATGTGGCCCAACACAAAATTGTAAATTTACTTAAAACACTGATATTTTTGTGTGTTGTGATTACGTGTCACAATGTATCTAATGTGTGTACCAAGACAACTCTTCTTCCATTATGGCCCGGGGACGCCAAAAGTTTGGACACCCCTGGTTCTAACACAATGGGCTGGTATTCAGTATATTCAGCAAAGAGTTTGTTAAATAAATGACTATCACAGGGGATAGGAAGTGTACTCAGGTGTGTTAAATGGCAGCATCTCCTCTTTCCCCCCTTTTAATCCTCTCAATGTAGTGACAAGGTATGAAATCATCAAGCAGTTGACAGCCTTCACCTTTGCAGGAAAGTAGGTTTTCCCAGAAGGCATCAAGCGTACTCCTGGAAAGAACATTTTGTTTACTTCCCAAATGCTTAAAATCCACAGACATGATATTATGTTCCATTATTTTTAACGATTGTCACATAAAATTTTGTTTTTTATTCATTCCTTCTCTCCACACTTTGGGATACCAAAAATTCATGAACTTAAAATCTGCTGAATTGAAATTTGTGAAGTTTTTAAAAGTTCTCTGTCATCTGCCCTGGCTGGCATAGCTCAGTGGATTGAGCACGGGGGCGAACCAAAGCATTGCAGGTTCTATTCCTAGTCAGGGCACATGCCTGGGTTGCAGGCCATGACCCCCAGCAACCGCACATTGATGTTTCTCTCTTTCTCCCTCCCTTCCCTCTCTAAAAATAAGTAAATAAAATCTTAAAAAAAAAATAAAAGTTCTCTGTCATCCGAACATGCTAAGCAACTTTTCACAAAATAAACAGTTGTAAGGGTGCCTGTTTTGTCTGCTTAAGGAAATCAATAGTAGTTTGCTTAGGCATCATTTACATACAGGCGATGAGTTAATTGCAAAGAGATGTATACTATTATTTAGTCACCAAATTTAGAGGACACTTACTATGTTTCTGTTCACTGTTTTAATCCCCACATAACCACATTTCAACCACAAACAAGATGATTGACAGAGATTAGGAACTAACCTAGTATTACACAGCTAGTAAATGACTCAGCTGGGATTTGAATCCTGGTCTGGCCTGTAACAGATTTGTTTTAGAAGTGCAGTTCCTTATAGCTACGATCCCCTAGTAGGAAGACCAAATGTGCTTAGGCACCAGCAAAGCAGACTCACTAAAACTTTTTTTGAAAAATTATTAAATGTATAATATTTGGAAAAAATCAATAATGTAGCATTTGTGGGGAAAGCAAACTTTAATCTTCTTTTTATTTACTTGTTTTTATTTTTTTAATATATTTTATTTATTATGCTATTACAGTTGTCCCATTTCCCCCCTTCATTCCCCTTCACCCTGCACAACCCTTCCCACCCATATTCCCCCCTTTAGTTCATGTCCATGTGTCATAAGTTCTTTAGCTTCTACATTTCCATACTATTCTTGCCCTCCCCCTGTCTATTTTCTACCTACCATCTATGCTACTTATTCTCTGTACCTTTTCCCCCCTCTCCTCCTCTCATCCCCCTGTTGCTAACCCTCCATGTGATCTCCATTTCTGTGGTTCTGTTCCTATTCTAGTTGTTTGCTTAGTTTGTTCTTGTTTTTGTTTTAGGTGTGGTTGTTAATAATTGTGAGTTTACTGTCATTTTACTGTACAGTTTTTTTTAATCTCCTTTTTCTTAGATAAGTCCCTTTAACGTTAATAAAAATAAGGGCTTGGTGAGGGTGAACTCCTTTAACTTGACTTTATCTGAGAAGCGCTTTACCTGCCCTTCCATTCTAAAGGAAAGCTTTGCTGGATAGTGCAATCTTGGATGTAGGTCCTTGCCTTTCATGACTTGAAATACTTCTTTTCAGCCCCTTCTTCCCTGTAAGGTGTCTTTTGAGAAATCAGCTGACAGTCTTATAGAAACTCCTTCCTGGGTAACTGTCTCCTTATCTCTTGCTGCTTCTAGAATTCTCTCCTTCATTTTTATCTTTGCTAATGTAATTATGACGTACCTTGGTGTGTTCCTCCTTGGGTCCAACTTCTTTGGGACTCTTTGAGCTTCCTGAAAGTCTATTTCTTTTGCCAGATTGGGGAAGTTCTCCTTTATTATTTGTTCAAATAACTTTTCCACTTCTTGCTCTTCCTCTTCCCCTTCTGGTACCCCTATAATTCAAGATGTCCTGGAGGTTCCTAAGCCCTTCCTCATTTTTCTTAATTCTTATTTCTTCATTCTTTTCTATTTGGTTGTTTCTTTCTTACTTCTGGTCCACTCCATTGATTTGAGACCCAGTTTTCTTCCCATCACTATTGGTTCCCTGTGCATTTTCCTTCATTTCACCTAGCTTAGCCTTAATTTTTTCGTCTAATTTGCGACCAAATTCAACCAATTCTGTGAGCATCCTGATCACCAGTGCTTTGAACTGTGCATCTGATAGGTTGGCTATCTCTTGGTTGCTTAGTTGTATTTGTTCTGTACCTTTGACCTGTTCTTCCAGTTGGACCTTTTTTTTTTTTTTTGTCTTGTTGCTCCTGTTATGTATGAGGGGCAGAGCCTTAGGTGTTCACCAGGGCAGGGCAACCCAGTCGCTGGACTGTGACACTATGTGGGGGCGGGGTCCGAGAGGGAACAATGGCACTTGTTCTGCTCTTTGTTGGATTTCAGTCCCTCCCACCGCTTCCTCCAGACAAACTGGGCCCTTTTAGTTTTAATTCCCATTTGGCTGGGCTTGTGTACATTCTAGGACCCCTTGGGTCCCTCCAGTGAACTCTCCTGTGAGGCTGAGAGTCTTTCCTTGCGCCTCAACCCCTACAGATGTTTTCAATCAGTGCCCCTAGGCTCTATTTCCCCAGAGCTGGGACCCTGGGGCTGCCCAGTCAGCCAGTCACCTTGTGCGCAGTGCCTCGCTTCACAATCGCCACCTCGCTGGGTCTGCCCGTTGCCACACCAGGACCAGGATCTGCTAGCCGCTGCCTGTGTGCCCAGTGCCACCGCTTTTTGTGCCATGATCCCTCTCTGCCCAGCTGCCTGACTCTGCCCTTCCTACTGGTCTGGATGAATGTGTCTATTCTAACTCCTTGGTTGTCTGACTTTCATACAGTTCAATTTTCTGTCAGTACTGGTTGTTATCTTGTTTCTGAATTGTTGCTGTCCTTATTTTGGTTGTGCAAGGAGGCACAGTGTGTCTACCTACACCTCCATCTTGGCTGGAAGTTTTTTTGTTTGTTTTGTTTTGTTTTGTTTCGAAATACAAGATGGAATGGGGGGAGTAGCCATCATATTCTCTTCAATCCTTTGAGTTTTTTAAAATTTTAACTCCAGGTCTGGGTCCTTTAAAAGTAATAAAATGACGTTTCATTTAAAAATATTCTTTACTTTGGCCCTGACTGATGTGGCTTAATGGGTTGGGTGTCATCCCACAAAACACTGGGGGCTTGTGAGAGGCAACCAATCAATGTTTCTCTACCTCTCTTTCTCCCTTCCTTCCTCTTTCTCTGAAAATAAATAAAATCTTTTTTTAAAGTGAGGAGTTAATAGTTAAAAAACAAAATATTCTTTACTTTGGATAAATCTTCCCTCACATCGATTTAATGAGGTTTTCCTGCAAAATATGATTCTGAGACACTTTGCTTTATTTTAATTTTTAAATTCTAATATCTTTTATTGATTATGCTATTATAATTGTCCCATTTTTTTCCTCCCTTTTCTTCTCCTCCACCCTGTACCACCCCTCGCACCATCATTCACCCACCTTAGTTCATGTCCATGGGTCATACATATAAGTTCTTTGGTTTCTCCATTTCCCACACTATTCTTAATCTCCTCCCCTCTGTTTTGTACCTACCATTTATGCTTCTTATTCCCTGTACCTTTTCCCCCATTCTCCTCCCTCCCCCTCACTGCTGATAACCCTCCATGTGATCTCCATTTCTGTGAATCTGTTCCTGTTCTAGTTGTTTGCTTAGTTTGCTTTTGTTTGTTTTTTTTTAGGTTTGGTTGTTGATAGTTGTGAGTTTGTTCTCATTTTACTGTTCCTATTTTTTATCTTCTTTTTCTTAGGTAAGTCCCTTTAATATTTCATATAACAAGGGCATGGTGATGATGAACTCCTTTAACTGGACCTTATCTGGGAAGCACTTTATCTGCCCTTCCATTCTAAATGATAGCTTTGCTGGATAGAGTAATCTTAGATGTAGATCATTGCCTTTCATGACTTCAAATACTTTCTTCCAGCCCCTTCTTGCCTGTAAGGTTTCTTTTGAGAAATCAGATGATGATAGTCTTATGGGAACTCCTTTGGAGGTAACTATCTCCTTTCATCTTGCTGCTTTTAAGATACTCTCCTTATCTTTAATCTTGGGTGATGTGATAATGATGTTTCTTGGTGTGTACTTCCTTGGGTCCAACTTCTTTGGGACTCTCTGGGCTTCCTGGACTTCCTGGAAGTCCATTTCCTTTGCCATATTAGGGAAGTTGTCCTTCATTATTTTTTCAAATAAGTTTTCCTTTTCTTGTTCTTCCTCTTCTTCTGACACCCTTATGATTCAGATGTTGGAATGTTTAAAGTTGTCCTGGAGGTTCCTAAAACTCTCCTCATTTTTTTGAATTCTTGTTCATTGTGTTCTGGCTGAATGTTTATTTCTTCCTTCTGGTCCAAACCGTTGATTTGAGTCCCGGTTTCTTACCCTTCACTGTTGGTTCCCTGCACATTTTCCTTTATTTCACTTTCCATAGCTTTCACCTTTTCCTCTATTTTGTGACCATACTCAACCATTTCTGTGAGCATCCTGATTACCAGTATTTGAAACTCTGCATCTGATAGATTGGTCATCTCTTCATCACTTAGTTGTATTTTTTCTGGAGCTTTAATCTGTTCTTTCAATTGGTCCATATTTGTTTGTCTTGGTGCATATGTTTTGTAGTGAAGGGTGGAGCCTTAGGTATTTGCCAGGTGGGGAAACCCGCATTGCTTCATTGTGGCCTGAATGTGGGGGAGCGGTTGGAGAAGGAACAATGCTGCTAACTCAGCTGTGGGCCAGCTTTCAGTCACTTCCTCCATTACCCACAAGTGAATTGGGTCTTTCTGATGCTGATTCCCAAGTGGGTGGGTTTATGTACATTCCAGGACCCTGTTGGTTTCTCCAATGAAGTCTCCTGTGAGGCTGGGAGTTTCTCCTCAACCCCCAGAGGTTTTTTCATTCAGAGATTTTGAGTCTTTGTTTCCTCATGCTAGAACCCTAGGTTGCATGGTTTGTCTCATCCCCAGTTGTGCGTCCCCGTTTATCTGTATGCAAATGTAGGACTGCCCTCTCAGCCAGCTGCTGCTTTGTCCACCCCTGTCCTCTAGTCGAGGACTTGCCACAAGTCCTCTCCATCCTGGCTGGTGCTCGTCTCCACCTCTCCTACTTGTCTGGGTGAATGCTTCTTCTTTAACTCCTTGGTTGTCCAACTTCCATACAGTTTGATTTTCTGGCAGTTTTGGTTATATTATGTTTTGAAATTTGTTGTTGTCCTTTTGGTTGTGTGAGTAGGCAAATTGTGTCTATTTATGCCTCCATCTTGGCCAGAAGTCTGAGACTTTGCTTTTGAATTACTCAACTTGAAGCACATTTTGAGCGATTAGAACTGCTGTGAGATAAAGGCATGCATTTGTGTTTAGAGAGAGTTAATGGAGACTTCAGGGTGGGAATTACTTTTTGACTTTTCATTGTTTATATCTGGTTAGCTAAAAATTAAATTCTCTCACCCTGGCTGATGTGGCTCAGTGGATTGAGTACTGACCTGAGAACCAAGGGGTCGCCAGTTCAATTCCCAGTTTTGGCACATGCCTGGGTTGTGGGCCAGGTCCTGAGTAAGGGTTGTGCAGGATGCAACCACACATTAATGTTTTCCTCCCTTTCTTTGTCCTTCCCCTCTCTAAAAATAAATAAATAAAACCTTTAAAAAATTAAATTCTTTCTTCACATTCTGATTAAGTGCTCTTCTGAATATTTAATAGGCCACTCTATGTACAGTTGAATTTTTATTTCTTTATTTTTTTTAATTAGGGCCATAGAATAAGTGGAATAAGAACAGTATGTTAGATGTATGAAAGAAATTTCATTAACTTCCTTAAAGAAAGAATCTTTTAAATGTTTTACTTATTGATCCTAGAGAGAAAGAGATGAAGGTAGAGGGAAAGAGAAGGAAATATCAACCCACTGTTCCACCCATTGAAGCACTCACTGGTTGAGTCCCCTATGTGCCCTGACCAGGAATGGAACCTACAACCCGGTCCAAGCAATCAGCCACCCAGCCAGAGCTAAAGAAAGAATCTTGAAATGGTCCACTTACCCTTATTTTAAATGCTGTTTTTATATATGTGATTTAGACTGGTTATAATCTAATTGGTTCCATCTACTCATGATTGTGCTAGCCTCAAAAATTATGGGAAAACGAAGAAGACACAAACCTCCTTTTGCATTTTACCTACACAAACAGATGAATGAGTGTTGTATAGTGAACCTGCATATGTTTATAATCACTGGAGTGAGACTGTCCTAATTTACTGGCTGGTACACAAACCAGTAGTAATAGTAACCACACCTGGTATTTACTGAGTATTGTTATTTGCAGGTACCAAGGGAAGCACTTCACTTTCACTTAATCCTCACCTGAAACCTCAGAGGTAGTGATTGTTATCAGTTTTGTAGGTGAAGACAATGAGGCTCAGAGAGACTATGGCTGAGCTAAAGCCCCTATATAGCTAACAAACCCATTCAGTGTGACTCTAGTCTAGCAGTTACAGCTTGTTTGGATAAACCTCACTGGCAGCTGTCAGAAGGCTGAATTACAAGGCATCCAATGGAGTCAGGAAACCAGAGAAGAAACAGTTTCAGGTGTAGTTTCTTCACCTGTTCCCTCTCCAGGTAAAGGTTAATGGTAGCTTGGAGTAGAATTTTGAAGGTGGCATTAAAGGAAAGTGGATGGAGATGGTCAGGTCTTGGTGATGGATTGGATTGGGACATGGGAGACAGGTGGTTTTGAGGATCAGCCCTGGGTTTTCCCTGATAAAGTATGAAATATACATTTGATCTTAGTCCTTACTTCTTATACAGAGCTTCTAAAACTTTGATCCCTTTATTTTGTTAATAAGGTGATTTGGGGGCCCCAAGTAAGGATGAAGGAGCTGGTTGCCAGGGGAGCCAACCATGTGATTCAAGGGTTGGAACTTTCAGTCCTGCTCATGACCTCTGTAGAGGGGAGGAGGGTAGAGATTGGGGGTTGAATCATTTTCCAATGGCCAATGATTTAATCAAACATGCCTAAGTCATGAAGCTTCCATAAAGCCCCCAAGAGGGCAGGGTCCAGAGAGCCTCCAGGGTGGTGAACATGGGAGGGTGCTCAAAAGAGTGACCCACTTGTAGAGGGTGCAGAGGCTCCATGCCCCTTCCCCATGCTTGGTCTACCCATCTCTTCCATCTGGCTATTCCTGAGTTATACCCTTTTGTAATAATCCAATAATCTAGTAAGTAATATGTTTCTCTGAGTTCTTGAGCCACTGTAAAAAATTAATCAGATTCAAGAAGGAGGATGTGGGAAACACTGATTTACAGCTGGTCAGTAAGAAGCACAGGTAACAATTTGGGCTTGTGACTGGTATCTGAAGAGGAATGGGGGCAAACTAGTGGGACTGAAACCTTAACTTGTGAACCTGATGGTATCTCCAGGCAGATACTGTCGAAAATGAGTTGAATTGTAGAACACCCAACTGGTGTCCTGAGACTGCTTGGTGATGTGGGGAAACCCCTCTCCCTCACACATACATTCATGCATTGGAACTGGGTTTGGGAACTCCAAAATACATGGCAAGGGTAGATGGTGAGGGAGCAGCTCTGAAGAAAAAGATCCATCAAAGCCTAGTTGTCTGACACCTTGTTAGAGGAAAACCAGCCAGGATCAGTGGAAGGTTAGAATACTAAAATATTTTAACAGAAATAGTTTTATTATTTCCAGGAAGTAGAACCAGGCTATAAAAGCATTCCCTGGTCTGTCCCAGCACTTGTTTGATAAAGAATTAGAATGACTTGCAATTCACAAATCAGTTGGACTGCAAATAGTGCTTATCAAGTGTTTGAAGGTGATTAAAAGCAGTTTGTTTTTCTTAGCAGCTTAAATATTCCCTCTGGTAATCTTGTTAAACTCTTCAATTGCTTCCCAAACTCTTTCTCCTTATAAAGAGGAAAACATAAATTTGAGTTGAGCCTCTGTCATAATTAATGAGGCTTTGCTCATTTAGGAAATATTGACCACTGCATTAGTCTGTGTCTTTTTCTGCAGCCAACTGAGGCACCTTTTTATAAGGCACTTAAACCTGAGCTGATGTTAGTGGTTATTTTAACTACAATATTGGCGTCAGCAGCAACCACCCATGATTAGAAATCTATACTCATTTAAAAATTTTTTTTCATTTATTGATTTTAGAGAGACGGAAAGGTGGAGGGAAAGAGAAAAACATTAATCTATTGTTCCACTTATTTATACATTCATTGATTGCTTCTTGTATGTGCCATGACCTGGGACTGAACCTGCAATCTTGACCTGTGGGGATGATGCACTAACCAACTGAGCTACCCAGCCAGGTCCATACACTCATTCTTGATTCCTCCTCTTCTCTCTTACTCTTTTTTTCTACCTTGCATAGCTAATAAAGTGCTAAAATTTAATGGTTTCACTCCTACATATTTTTGTACTAGTTTGTTAAAATCCTCTGTATTAGTTTTGCATGGCTGCTGTGAAAAATAACCAAAAGTGTAATGACTAAAAACAACACAGATTTATTCTCTTACAATTCTAGAAGCCAGAAATCTGAAACAAGTCTGATAGGTCTGACATCAAGATATGAGAAGGGCGACTTCCTTCTTTAGGCTATAGGGTAGAATCCATTTCTTCATCCTCTACAGTTTCTGGAAGCTGTCTGTATTTTGTTGTTCATGGCTGCTTCCTCCAACCACATCACCTTTTCTCTGCCTCCCACCCCACTACATCCCCAGTCATATCATCTTCTTCCTCTTCTGCATTCAAACCTCCCTTTCCTTCAGTCTTATAAGGATACAGTGATTACAATTTGGGCCCACCTATATAATGCAGGACAGCCTCTGCCTCTCAGGATCCTTAATTACATCTGCAGGGTCCTTTCTACCATACCAAGTAACATTCACACATTCAAGGGATTGGAATGTGGACATCCTGGGGGCAATGTTTCTGTTCACCACACATTCCTGGCCTGGCTCTGTCCTCACCCCTTACTTCCCAGCTTGTCTCCTTGCCTTTAGTTGAATCTATCCTCCCTCCCTGCCACCTGTTACTCAGAGCAGTGGTCCTTGAAAGCAAGTTCATAAGTTGAACTCTGGGAAGTTTGTTAAGGATACAGATGCCCACCTCCTAGCATACTGGCACACATTTGACATTCAATTAATGTACAGTCAACCCTTGAATAATTTGGGGTTCAGTTGAAAATCCATATATAACTTTTGGTTCCCCAAAACTTAACTACTAATAGCCTATGGCTAACCAGAAGCCTTACCAGTAACATAAAAAGTCCATTAACACATGTTTTGTGACCCCGGCTGGGTTTCTCTGTTGGCTGGAGCGTCATCCTGATGCACTGAGGTTGCAGAATCAACCAGTGAATGTGTGGGTGGGGGAAGCAACCAATGTTGCTCTCTCTCCCTTCCTCTGTCTCTAAAAATCAATTTTTAAAAAACCCATATTTTGCATGTTATATCTATTATATACTGTATTCTTACACTAAAGTAAGCTATAGAAAAGAAAATATTAAGAAAATTGTCAGGAGGAGGAAATACATTTATAATATGTAAAGAAAGAAATCCCATATAGAAGTGGATCATGCAGTTCAAATCCATGTTGTTCAAAGGTCAAGTGCATAGAAATATATGATTCAATGAATTAATGAATAAATTAATAGAATTAATGCTAGTACAAAAGAGTTTGTTGAGTTGTGACTAAAAGAAAACCTATTTTGATGAGAATCTGAGGTAACAGATTAAAGAATCTGTTGGGAGAAGCACAGACAACCAGGTTGTTCAGAGATGAAGGTGAGCACTTGATGTTGAGGAGTGTTACCAATGCTGGCTGGTGATGATGCATGTCTAAAATGAACACAAACACTTCTGAGAAGTAAAAAGCAAAGCAGATGTATGTTATTTGTATCTGTCTAGATATGGGGCATACAGATAATAGCTGACACCTACATAGCACTTACTATGGGTGAGACACTCTTCTAAACACTGTGTGTGTGTATTGGCATGTGGGGGGTAACTGTGGACATGGCCCCTCCTCCACCTCAGAGAACAGGTGGCTGCCTGCCCAGCTGCCATTAGGAACAAGGAAAACAGTCTGTATTTGGATGTCCTGGCTCCCTCAAGGCCCCTGTGCCTCAAGGCTCCTGTATTTATCACAAAAGCATAGAATTTTCACATGCTAGTCCCTCCCTAACCCTATAAGTAGCACCAAGACTGGAACCTTGACACTGCCAAGACACAGTCCCTCTGGCACTGATCTGCTGCCATTGGTGCACTGCCCTGTAATGTGAGTAATAAATGGCACATGCACAGTATGTCAACATCTGCTGGTCCCCTGGGTGGTTTTTTTGGGATATCATGAACACAAGTGCAGCTCCCTGATGTGGAGCTCCTGCATTACATCATATATGTACATCTCTTTTAATTTTCACAAAAACCTTCATATCCCCCCCCCCACCACACACACACACACACACACACACACACACACACACTATCATTTTCCAATGCTGAAACAGTGTGATTAAATAACTTGCCAATGGTTCCACAGCTGGGGAGCAGATTCAAACCTGAGCAACCTGGCTTCAGAGTTCTCACCACTATGCTGCACTGCCCACAGATCTGTGCTGTCACACTGGGCAGGAGGAATTAAAGAACAGGTCCCAAGTGTGTGATGTGGTCAGGTAGAAAGAATATGAACATAGACAACATTTTGAGACTATGGAAAATAATTTAATACTGATATACTTGTTTCCTGAAGTCATAAAAACTTAAGGAAGGAAAGCAGCTTGTCCAAGATTGTGCTAGTAAGTGGCACAGCTGAGACTAGAATCCACCTGTGTCTGAGACCAAATCCAAATACTGTGAAGTGTAATGAATCTTTCTAAAGCAGGTCCCAAAGGAAGGAATAGCCAGGGCATTTTATTTAATCAGAGGCTAAGAAGGACCTGGCATTGTTATTATTATTATACAATTTAGTTATTTTTATTAAATTTACTGAGTAAAATGACTACATCTAAAATCCAGTTTCAGAACATTTTCATAAACCCAATAAGATCTCTCATTCCCTGTTTCTACCTCCAGCCATGAGCAACCACTAGTCTACTTTTGTCTCCTTTTTATTGAATTTATTGGGGTGACACTGGTTAATGAAATTATACAGGTTTTAGGTACACAATTTCACATTTGTTGGCTTTTTCATGTAGCATAATTTGTTTTTAAAGTTTCATGCATGTTATGGTGTTGGCAGTGGAAAGATGACACCAGGCATTAACCTCAGTTCAGCAACCTCAGTTGTTCAGTTCTGTCTCAGAACCGAGACTCAAACTATAAGAGAAAGTTTATTTAGGAAGTTACAGAGGTAGAATAAGTGAGCCATAGAAGGAATGGGCTCAGGAAACAAGTTATAGCAAAAGAAAGGCCTTTGGAGGGAGAGCAAGAGAGAATGAGAATACCCTGGGAAAGAAGTGGGTGAGGAAGGGTGTGCTCCATAGAGAGAGTTCCTCTAGGTACTCTGTCCTGCATCCTGTGGGCTTTTATCTGGAGGTCTCAGGGGAAGATCTCAATAGAAGATTCACCAGCTTTCGAGGTGTGTCCTTTCAGGGTCATGGTCTCCACTGATTGGTTGATGCCAAGGTAGAGTGTCATTAGTCATCACAACTGGCTCATGTTAGCCACATCTGTTGCTCTGCCTGGTTTTGCTGATTTTCTGGGCCTGAAGCTGAAGCACAGCTGAGGCCTCAATGTCATCTCCAGGGACTGATGCTTAAGGGAGTGGTCATGCAAGGGCTTGTAGTTCTGCCTGTTGCTAGACACCTAGGGCTCTCACCTTGGTGACCCTCTGCACCTGGCCCATCTTTCCTGCTCTGCTCATACCTATCTAACTGCCTACTCCAGTAGCATCTATGTGTACTTCTTTCCTTTTTATGGCCAAATAATATTCCATCATATGGCTATATCGCATTTTTTTTTAAGATTTTAACTATTTATTTTTAGAGAGAGAGGAAGGGAGGGTGAAAGAGAGGGAGAGAAACATTGATGAGTGAGAGAAACATCAATCCATTGCCTCTTGCATGCACCCAACTGGGGACGTGGCCCGCAACCCAGGCATGCTCTCTGACTGGAAATCTAACCAGCAACTTTTGGATTCGCAGGCCGGCACTCAGTCCACTGAGCCACACCAGCATCATTTTTTTCATCCAAACCTTTGGATATTTTCCAGTTTGGGCTGTCATGAATAATGTTGCTGTGAACATTCATGTACAAGGTTTTATGTGGACATACGTTTTTATTTCTCTTGGGCACATGCCTAAAACTGAAATTGCTTGGTTGTATGGTAACTTTGTTTACTTTTGCTTATGTTTAATTTTTAAGGAATTATGATCTGACATTTAAGCCAAGATGTGAAGGCTGAAAAAAGTAAGAAGCCAAAGAGAAGGGGCAATGTTCTCAAAAGTGGGAAAAGCACTAGTTTCTTTGTTTCATATGTAGCACCAATAAAGTGATAATTATTGCATTTTGTATTTTAAACCCAAGGCAAAACAATGTTGTCAAATCAAACTTGTCAATTTCTGGGAGGTGATAAATGCGCTCATGCCACAGCAGGGCTGCCTTATCTCAGTTGGCACTGGAATATTCTATGAAAAATAACAAAAAAAACCCCACAAAACCAACCAAACAAAAAAAACCCCACAGGTACTCCAAGCTAACTAGAAGGAAAACAAAGAGCAAGCAAACAAACAAAAGCCAAAACTCTGGCCCTGAGGGTCTGGTCTAAGAAGGGAATATGCCAAAAGGAAGAGTCTATCCTACTGCTTATATTGTCTTTTTCTGTGTTTCAGCAAGTTAATCTCCTCACATGCACAGCCATGGTGTCTGCAGAGTCCAGAAGCCACAGCTTTGTTTGCACTGTTTCCCAGAAGACAAATGGTAGTCAGCAAAATGCAGAAAAGTAATCACACCCAAGTCATCTTTCTCCAATGTGCTCTCTTCCTTTTTGTCAGATTTAGTCAAAGTTGTTTTGTGTGCATGTGTTTTCCCTCTGCATGTTTTGCAGTGCAAGACTCCAGCAGCTCAGCCAATCAGTTGAAAATACAACACATTGGTTAATCCAAGGTGACCTGCACATTTAAGCTGTGTTTGCAGAGGCAGCTGCAGTACAACCATGAAGGCAATTACGGCATTATAAACCATGGACATGAAGTTGGAGAGATGATTTCTAAAGACCCAAAGAGAGTTTTTACTTCTTAGGCCAATGACCAGAAGTTCATGGCACATTAAGTTTTCCATTTGAAAACTAAGAGAATCCCTTGTGACAGCTTCTAACTTCTGAAAGTGATTGGAGAGAAAAAATATCAGGATTTCTCTTGATGAAAAGTATTCTCTAAGTGCGGTGGTAGAAGGCCAGTTTCTTCCCTGTGCTTTAAGGCTGAGTAGGAGATAGAGATTGGTGGTATGCGTAGGTAGAGATCAGCAGTGGCCTTTTTTTAAAATTATCCACTTAAAATTCTTGTCCCTAACTTTTGGAAAAGGCCCCTTGACTTTTTTTTTTGGTGGGGGGGGGGGGTTGCCATTCTCAAGTTCATGCAGTTTGGTTGATCTGACAATATCACAGTGTCCCTGGGGTTGGCACATGACCCCTACTTGAATAGTTGGGAAGATGTCTTATCCTGGTCACTGTGATTGTTTCAGGAATAAGCATGTAACCCAAGCTGGGATAACAAGGATCCTGGAGCCTTTGCTGAAACAATCAGGAGAGAGGTGTTTTTTTCTTTGGGATAGTAGGCTAGAAGAATGGAAAGTTAGAGCTGCTAATGAATATCTTCTCAGGCCACACAGAGGGCACCAGTCTGTAACAGAAGAGACTGAAGGCAGCAGAGTGGAAAGTAGAGCCCAGAGGTGGAAGATGATGGGTTAACACGGCATCATCTCAGCATTTTGAGCCAGCTGTGCTGGAGCCGCCTCAGCCTGCAGACCAGTCCTCTTTTGAACCAGTAATTGCTTGTGTGCATATTTGAGTGGCGGCGGGGTTTTGTTACACACAACCAAAAAGGGGGAATTGGTTTGGTTTAGGGTCCACCCAAAGCCGTGTTCAGTACTGAAGGGAAATGACCTTTCTCCCTACTTTTATCCCCAACTTTGAATCAACATAGAAATAGCAAAATAGTCTTAGCACATGAAGATGGTTTCAGCATATTTTTGCTTTATCTAGACACAGGTATCACATGTCAAAATCTCAGCCAGTTAAAACTGAAAGAATCCAGGTTTATGACCTAGTAAGGTGAAGTGGCTGTCCTAGGGTCATAAGATGTGGTATAATTGAAGTGCCATGGTGTCTGAGTCTTTCCCTTTCACTATCTTTTAGTGAAATATCTTTCAAAATTTAAAACCCTACACATAAGTTGGTTGTAAAATCAACATACTGGATCATGGTTAGCTTTTTAAAATAAGTGAAATTAAATAGATAACTTCAGACTATATCACCTATGAGGGTAAGTAATATTTTGTGAAGTTTTATTTCAGTTGTGTATGAAAGTAAATATATATCCACATATACTTAGATATCACTGCAGTGAGCCTGACATGAACTCTGTACTTCTTTTCATCTGAAAGGTAAAAATATACATATATTTGTTGTAACAGGGAAGAGTCACCTGGCATTCTAGTCAAGCTAGCCCATTTTGGATGGCATGGACTGTAATGAAGCTTCAAAGCCTGAGCTATGGACACATGACATCCCCCTGTTTGTCTTCCACATCACTGAGTTGCCAGTAAAGAGCATTCTTTTGGAACACTTTCAGAATTCTTTGGGGATTGAAAGTGCTGCATAAAATTAAGTCCTGTCTGTTTATGGATGTGATTCCCTGTGCTGAGAGATCAGAATGAGCACTGTGGCCTGAATTACATGCATCTGACTCTCATTAACCAAGCCATCTCCCCTTGGACGGGGTGCCTCTGCCCTTTCTGAATCCCTGTGCATGTGGCCGGCTCCTGCAGGCTGTTCAGCCTTGGTCAGCTGCAATCGAATCTACTGCTCTGTTACAATCCACACTGCAGTTTGAGCAGACCCATATCAAGAGTGTTTTAGACATAAAAATTCTGTTTAATGACTAAAGAAATTCCCTGAGCTAAATGTTGCTGACTTTACTAAGTTTATTACCCAATGCTGTGGAAGAGAAGGGGGGGATTTGATTTCTCAGGCCTGTAGAAAAAAAAATTGGACAATAAATGTTTATTACCAAAACTTGGACAGCAAGCAAGTCCTGTCTCAATCACTTTTTAGTGCCAAAAGAGTGTTCCCAACTTTTTCTTAACCTAATAAGTGCTCATGTCATGCCTACTATGTGTCATGCATAGTCTCAATGCTTAACAATTATTTACTCATGAAATCTGCATAACAACACTCAATCAGGGTGAGCTAAGTTATGCTCAGTAACAAATAATCCCCAAATTTTAGTGTTTAAATCTGTAGGTGTTCATTTCTCCTTCATACCATGTCTTCCTTGGGTCAGTGTGTGTGTGTGGGGGGGGGGGCTCCTTTCCATGTTGTCTACTGTCAGGTACCCTGGCTGCACCAGGCAAATAGCAAGCCACTGTGGCAGAGGAATAAACAGCTGCACATTGTGACTGGTTCTTAAAGACTCTACCTAGAAGTGACATATTCCTTCTGCTCACTTTCCATTGGCTAAAGCAATTCACAGGCCTCACCTAACTAACTGCATGGAAAAGAAAAGGCTGTCCTACTATGTTCCTGGAAGGAAGAGAAGCAGACACATTTTATTGAACAATATAAGTACTACTACAGCCATTCCATGAAGAATGTGCTTTAACTATTCCTTTTTTTTTTTTTTTTACAGGTGAGGGAACTAAAACACAGAGTTTGTGTAACTTGCTCTAGGTCACAAAACTAGTAACTGGAGGAGCGCTACTGGGTTTAGCAAATAAAAGTATAGGATACTCAGTTAAATTTGAGTTTCAGATAAACAACTAATCATTTGTTAGCACAAATATATCTCATATGCAAGTTTGAGACATATTTTCACTAAAGATGTATTTATTGTTCATATGAAATTTAAATTTAACTGGGTGTCTTGTAGTTTATTTGGCAACCCAATAGCAAATCTGAAGACTCCTTCATCAAAGAGTAGCATTCTGGAAATGTTTTCTCACTAATAGTCTCATGTAGAGTCCTAGGAACTAGGGAGTGGGGTGGGGACAGGAGATGGAGGAGTAGGAGAACAGAAGAGAATGAGAATCTTTGCTGTAAAAATGAAAGTCTCCTTTCAGATGTGTCTAGTGATCTGCTTACTAATGTTCTTAACTAATGAAAGGGAAAATGCAGGGCAGAAAATCAAAATGACAGTTAATTCCTAAAACTGTCCTCTGATTTTGAAATGTGACATATTTGGCTTCCTAATTAGGAAGCACTTACGCTGATAATAAAGTTAGTTTGCATTCTCTGACCACAATAATTGAGGACATAGGCTTGAGCAGTTAGATTCACACCAGGGGTAGTCAGTGGGTATGTTTGTGTATGTGTGTGGGTGTGAGCTTGAGAGGGGGAATATGAAGGAAGCCTAAGACTCCAAATCTTACAGATACTTTCCCACAAAGTGGATAGTTGATATGTAAATAATTAAGTGTTGAAAATAATGACAGCTGATACATGATACATGTAATAAATATTTATTAATTGCTTGACTCAGAGCCTGGCAGTGTTGGGAATTGAATATTTGTTAAATCAATGAATGTTGAAACCCTGTAAGATAGATGCCTTTATTTGCCCTATTTTACAAAGGAGGAACTATAAGTTTAAAGGGGCTCTACTGACCCTGGATTAAAGTCTGGCAAACTTCTGAAGAGCTTTCGTCTAGTCTAGAACTTCAGTTTAGTAAATAGATGATTTTGCAGAGTTCCACAATGCTACTGCCTTTGATTTGACTTGGCCTCCTTAGGACTTGCAGTAAGCAGCTGAACCTGGTGACTCATCACCCTTATTAGGAATAATGACAAACAGTTATGAAGAGTCGATTAGCATGCCTGAACTCTTGAATAAGAAAATAAACTAAGTACAAAAAAAATCTATTTTTACTTTTCTTCTTTCTTTTCTTTTTAGCTATACAAGATGGATGTTAATTAACTTACTGTATTAATCAATTTACAATATATGTAAATCAAGCCATCATGCTGTATGTCTTAACCTTTTTTTTAAATTGATTTTTAGAGAGAGAAATAAACATCCATTTGTTTCTTTAAAATATATTTTATTGATTATGCTATTACAATTGTCCCAATTTTCCCCTTTTCCCCTGCTCTACCCAGTACCTCGTTCCATCTAGCATTCCCCTCACCCCACCTTAGTTCATGTCCATGGCTCATGAATATCAGTTCTTTGGCTTCTCCATTTCCTATACTATTCTTAACCTCCCCCTCTCTATTTTGTACTTTCCAGTTATGCTTCATAATCCCTGCACCTTTTCCGCATTCCCCTCCCAATCCCTTGATAACCCTCCAAATGATCTCTATATCTACGATTCTGTTTCTGTTCTGCTTGTTTGCTTAGCTTGTTTTTTCAGATTCATTTGTCAATAATTGTGAATTTGTTGCCACTGTAAGGTTCATAGTTTTGATCTTCTTTTTCTTAAATAAATCCCTATAATATTTCATGTAATGATAGCTTGGTGACGATGAACTCTTTTAGCTTTACCTGGTCTGGGAAGCACTTTCTCTGTCCTTCCATTCTAAATGATAGCTTTTCTGGATAGAGTCATCTTGGAGGTAGGTCCTTGTTTTTCATCACTTTGAATAATTCTTACCAGTCCCTTCTTGCCTGTAAGGTTCCTTTTGAGAAATCAGCTGAATGTCTTATGGGAACTCCTTTGTAGGTAACTGTCTGCTTTTCTGTTGCTGCTTTTAAGATTCTTCATCTTTAACCCTTGGCATTTTAATTATGATGTGTCTTGGTATGGTTCTTTTTAGGTCCAACTTGTTTGGACTCTCTGAGCCTCCTGGACTTTCATGTCTATTTCCTTTACCAAATTAGGGAAGTTTTCTTTCATTATTTTTTCAAATAAGTTTTTCATTTCTTGTTCTTCTTCTTCTTCCGGCACCTTTATGAGTCAGATATTGGTAAGTTTAAAGTTTTCCCAGAGGTTCCTAAGCCTCTCCTCATTTTTTTGAATTCTTGTGTCTTTTTTCTGTTCTGGTTGAATGTTTATTTCTTCCTTTTGTTCCAAATTGTTGATTTGAATGCTGGCTTCCTTCCCTTCACTGTTGGTTCCCTGTATATTTTTCTTTATTTCACTTTGTGTAGCCTCCACTTCTTCCTTTCTTTTGTGGCCATACTCAACCATTTCTGTGAGCATCCTGTTCACCAGTATTTTGAATTTTGCATCTGATAGGTTGGTTATCTCTCTTTTGTTTAGTTCTTTTTCTGGAATTTTGATCTGTTCCTTCATTTGGGCCACGTTTCTTTGTCTCCTCAGTTTGGTATCTTCCCTGTATTAGTTTCTGTGTATTAGGTAGAGCTACTTTTACTCCCTGTCTTAGTAGTGTTGCCTATTGTAGAAAAGACACCTGTAAATTATGTGGGGTGGAGTATTAGGTAATTGCCAGGGCAGGGCAACCCACTTCACTGCTTTATGGCTCTGTATGGGGGTAGGGTTCAGAGAGGGAACAATGCTGCTGCCTGGCTCCTGGAGTTTTCCCCAACACTTTCCCCATTTCTAGTTACTTCATCTATTTATCATATGTGACTGGCGCCCTTCCAGTTGTTGCTCTGTTGCTAAATCCCAGAGTTTGCATACCTTCTAAGTCCATGCAGGCCCTTTAAATGGAGTATCTGAAAATCCATCAGTTTCTTTTGCTGCCCTGACTCCCACTGGTTTTTACTGCCAGTAGTTACAGGAATTTATCTTCCCAGCACTGGAACTTTGGGATGTTTGGTCTGGCCTGGGGCTGGGATGACTGACTCCCAAGGTATGCCTTCCGATTTTTATCCACCACATGTGAATGTGAGACCACCTGTTCCACCATTGCTGATTCTCTGTGCCACATTGCAACTCTGTGTCCTTCCACCTAAATCCACAACTTTGCCTGTCCTACCCATCTGGATGGATGTGTCTTCTTTAAATCCTTGATTGTTGGATTTCCATACAGTTCAATTTTCTGATGGTTCTGGGTATTATTTGTTTTTAGATCTAGTTGTAATTCTTTCTGTGTTTGTGCAAGGACGTGGAACGTGTCTATCTATACCTCCATCTTGACCAGAAGTTTAGTTTTTTCCACTTATTTATGTATTTATTTGTTGATTCTTGTATGTGCCCTGACTGGGGAGTGAATCCACAACTGTGGCATATGGGGATGATGCTCTAACCAACTGAGCTACCTAGCTAAAGCCATGCCTTAACCTTAGACAGTGATATATGCCAATTATTTCTCAATAAAACTGGAGGATAAAAGAAGCTGTGGAAAAATTGAAACTAAGGTGATAAGGCTGAAAAATGAGGAATTTACCATCAAAACTAAGATAAGAAGTGTGAAAGATAGTAATAAGGTTGAAATAAAGAAAGAAAGCCCTGACCAGTATGAATAAGTTAGTTGGGCATCATCTTGTGAAGCAAAGTGTCACCAGTTTGATCCCTGGTCACGGCACATACCTGGGTTGCAGGCCAGGTCCCATGTCAGGGTCCATACCAGAGTCAACTGATCAATGTTTCTCTCACATGGATATTTCTCTCCCTTTCTTTCTCCCTTCCTTCCCGGTCTCTCTAAAAAGAAATAAATAAAATCTTTTTTAAAAGATGATTGATAGATAGATAGATAGATAGATAGATAGAATCTCACAACCAGAAAGCAAAGTTCTATGGGAGTTATATGGTTGTGTGAATATCACTCAAAAAATGAGACGTAAAGCACTCTAGGGGGAAGGTGCAGCAAGAAGGCTGGTGGCATGCCTGCATTTGATGCTCTGTATGATGCTATGTATTTAAATAGGTTACCTGTTTAGATTTAAGGGATGCTATTGATCTGGTTTCCTTATTTAGCATGCCAGAAATTGGATGACTACCATTAAAACTATTTTCAGCTTTGCAAACAGATTTTCTTGTTCATCCTTTTATCTCTAGTTACTACCACAAAAATCACTGTTCATTTTGGTTGGTTTTCTTGCAGTTTTTTTTTTCTACAGTAAAAAAATTCCAGTTAACCCTGGCTGGGTAGCTAAGTTGGTGAGCCCATGATCCTGATACCCCAAGATTGTATGTTTGATGCCCAGTCACAGTACATACAAGAATTAGCCAATAAATGCATGAATAAGTGGAACAACAAAAGTCAGTCTTTCTCTCATCAATAAAAAATAAGAAAAAAAGCTTTAAAATCCATTTATACACCCTTTTATGTATTTATTCACTGACATTTGGTGTATGAACTACATTAATATTGAATTTAATACAAGATTAACTAATAATAAAAAAAGATAAGTAAGTACAGAAGATTAGCATTTCCTTGCTGCTAAGTGGCCTGAGTTTCCTGTCTTAATTAAGACAGCAATCTTACCCTAGGCAAGGTTTTTAAAGATTTTACTTATTTATTTATTTTTTTAGGGGGGGGAAGGAGGGATAAACAGAGGGAGAGAAACATGTGAGAAGAAAACATAGATCGGCTGCCTCTCACAAGTCGCTTGACTTGGAGACCTGGCCCACAACCTGGGCTTGTGCCCAGCAACCTTTCAGTCCACTGGCCAGCACTTAGTCCGCTGAGCCACACCAGCCAGGGTCCTAGATAAGGTTTTAAAGCAAAGTATTTCTTGTGCTTTGATGATCCTACCAACAGAACTATATGTCTTTAAATCTCTTCCTGCAAAGACACAACCTGTGTATTTTTGTTCCAGAAATAGCTATTGTATGCAAAAGCATTGTGATGCTTTGTTTTAATCTTGTCAGCTTGCTTGTTGTTCAAAGAAACTTCCTCCTCAGTGAGGCCTATGCAGACTATGTAAGTTCTGAGCAATGGGGATCCCTCAGAACCCTCTTATGTACCTCAGTGCCAGGGCCAGAAAAAGGAAAGTTAATGCAAGTCTGAAGAAGCTGTTCTTGATCAGGAAGCTATTCAACATTGATGTATTTCTTGGGCTACTTAATACGTTTTGGTGAGGCACTAGGGTGTATCAATAAACCACATATACATACCTTGAAGACTTTAATAGTGTAGCAGAAGAGAACACTCAGCATTAATTAATTAGTATTGAGAAAACTAATTTTTATTTAGTTGTTACTATATCCTATGTCCTCCCCTATGTTCTTTACCATGATCTTATTTTATAATCCTCAAAACAGCCTTACTGGTGGTTATACAGCTTGGTAAAGCCACTTTGTAATATTGTTTAGCAGTTTCCAAGCCATCCATTCCTCAATATACATCCCACAGAGATGTGTGCTTGTGCTTATGGAAAGAACAGTAACATTGTTGGTGACAGGAACAACCCCAATGCCCATCAACTTTATACAGGTAAGTAAGTTGTGGTATATTCGCATTTGTAGCAATGTAAATAAACCGTCTGCAATTACATGCAGAAGAATGAGTATATTTCACAAACATAATGCTGAACCAAAGAAGGCAGACACAAATGGAAAACTGTATGATTCCATTTTATAAAGTTGAAAAATTGCTAAAATTCCTGTGTCAGACATCAGATAGTGGTTACCTTTAGAGGATGGAGTGGTGACAGAACTCTAAGGTGGCCACGTGATCTTTGCCAGTAGTGTTACTCACTTGTTTAATCCATGACCCTGAATATAGGTAGAACCTGTGATTTGATGGGATGCCACTGATTTAATTAAGATCCCTAAATACACAGGAGATTTTTCTGGGTGGGCCTGACTTGATCAGGCAAGTTCTCAGAAGAGCATTTCAAGTCAGAGACAGAAGTCAGAGAGGCAAGCTACTGCTGGCCTAGAAGAAAGCAACAGTGTGAACTAGCTGTAGAGGTCATGTGGCAAGAACTGTAGGCAGCCTATAGGGGCTGAGAGTAATCTCCAGCCAACAGCTAGCAAGAAAATGGAAACTGCGGTCACACAGCCATGAGGAATGAAATCCTGCCAACAAACTGAATGAGTCAAGCCTAGATGAGACCCAAGCCTTGGCTCACACCTCAATTGCCACCTCATGAGCAGAGGATCTAGCTCAGCCATGCCCAGAATCCTATGGACACTGAGATAACAAACTTGTGTTGTTTTAATACACTAAGCTTGTTTGTTACGCAGCAAGAGAAAACTAATCTTGGTGGTAGAGACTGAAAGGGAGCTCCTGGGGCTCCACTGAAAGCATTGTTTCCTGATTTAGGTGATTGTCACATGAGTATATTTTTAATTTCTGAAGATTCATTGTGCTTTGCACTTAGTATGGGTGTACTTTCCTCTATGTATAAGATACTTGATACAAAATATCAGTACAATAATACAAAGTATTCATAAAATTAAGATATGATCTTATGAAGTAAATTGTATATTATAATCTCTAATTTACAGCAGGGGACATGGAAGCCCATAGACAGAAAACCCAGGCCCACCTGTTACACTGTACTGTGAGTCCATATTACACCATCCCTCTTGTTGCTGGTCATGCAATAAATATATCCTCTGGGAGGTACTACTGTGCAGTGGTGGGAGTGGGGGGAGAAAGAGGAAGAGAGGAGTAACCTTAGAATGATTCAGACCTTTGAGATATGTCATTATGATTATTTGGAGAAAGTTGATAATAATTCTGGTCATTCTTCAAGGGTGCAGTAAGTGAGCTCTGATACATGCAAACTTTTATTGCTGTCTCAGTGTCATTGCTTCCAGAGACCAGCCAAAACTGTAGCTACTGAAGATTCTGACTTTTGACCCAACAGGAGAGAATGAAATTAGTAATAAGAATAAGAGGTAAGGGTTTGCCCAAGGTGTGTTTATCCAGGGAAAAGCACCCTTGGAGCCACAGGTTTTTTTTAAATAAACAAAAACCGAACAACAATGGTCTTTTAAAGATTTCCGAACACACATCCACTTCAATAGAATCAAACGACTTTAGAAATTAAAAACCTGCAAACTAAAGACTCTTCAAAAATAATTGCTGATAACTTGTGGGCATGTCTTTCTTTTGTTTGTTTATGTTTTAATGATTTTGCTGTCTGTTTGAAGTATAAAAGTGAGTGAGTAGAAAGGTTCCAGAGAACAGAATTGGCTGTCCTGTTATTATGTAGCACAACAACACAAGCATATGTAAGACTTAGGGAAAAAAATGAATATAAATACATCAGTGGTATTTTATTGATCACATATTAAAATGATAGTCTTTGGGTATATTGGGTTGAATATTTATTACCAGAATAAGATTTTACCTGTGACTCACATAATATTTCCATTGGATAGGGTGATATTGCAGATTCTCAGAAACACACCTACAAAGGAAAAAACTGGAGATTTAATTCCATGGCATCATTATTTGTTTCTTACTCATCTTTTTTTCTGATTATAAATGTATTATAATATAGTTTTTTTTGTTTTTTGGGTTTTTTTAAAGATTTTATTTATTCATTTTTAGGGAGGGAAGGGAGGGAGAGTGAGAGAGAGAGAAACATCAATGTGCAGTTGCTGGGGAATGTGGCCTGCAACCCAGGCACGTGCCCTGACTGGGAATCGAACCTGCGATGCTTTGGTTCGCAGCCCATGCTCAATCCACTGAGCTGTGCCAGCCATGGCATAATATACTTTTTTAAAAAATCAGAAATACAGGAAAGAATAAATTAGTAAGCAAAATCTCTCCCATAATCAGAATCATCATTTTTGTTAACATTATGGCTTATACTCTTACAAATGATATATATACATACATACTGTATATAATCTCTTCTATAAACATTTTTCACTAAATGTATTATGGACTTCTTTCTGTAATAATATATAAGTTGGTGTTTTACTATATGAATGGCCCATATGATTAATGTTCCAATAAATACATTTTTTCATGGAAAAAAATCAAAATGTTACCTACTAAAATTCCAATAGTACTTTTATTATTAATTCATAGCAATTTTAGGGTATTAACTCTTCAGGGAGTGCCTGGATATTAGTGGGTGCTCAATTGCTATAATTAACCAAATTGGAAAAATCATTCAATTCTATCTACCCAAACTTTACACCAGTAAGATTAGCAATAATTTATTGGAAATATAAAACCATTGTGTTCTCAGGAAACATGCTTCACTCTAAAATACATACCTCTAGGGATTTAAGACCTGTAGATTAACATTCTATACTATACAATTCTTCAGGTGATTTTCTTTTTTTAAAAAAAGGCAAAAATGTCACCTACTGGAGTGTAATGTACTTAGAACAACTTGAGTAGTTTCACCTGGAGATGGGGGTAGGGATGGAGGATAGAGCCTGACTTACATGGAAAAACCTCAAGGTGAGAGGCCATCGCTTCTGGTAGATACAGAGTGAGCTGTGAGCCAGGAGTGTGGATGCCCACAGGCATTGGTAACCTTGTTTAAATCTCATTAAAGAACCCCCCACCAAAGAAGAATGTGGCAGAATACGCAGTATGGGCTGTACCCCAGAGCAGACCAGGAGAGGACACACAAGCTCTTGGTGAAAGAATGCTGTCACTAAGAAAATAGGGTGCTGTCAGAGTCCCTAGTTCTGGGGTGGTGAGGGAGGCAGTGAGTCGCTAAGGAACATAAAACTGTCCCAGAAAGGAAGAGGCCAGTGTTGGAGATTGTATGCCACCAGTTCAGGAAGAAAATATTGTCCCCATTTGATAAACTCTTCTCCCTTTTGGCACCCCAACTCTGTGTGATCCAATAGCTGAGAGTGATTAGAACTGGAGGCCCAGCAAGGAGAGAACAAAAATTCTGCTTTCCCATCTGGAGTTACAACTCAACTACTGCTGAGAAAAGCTTACATTGGATGAGACACTGAAGTTCTGACATTAAAACTGTATCAGACATTTTAATACCTGAATATGACATGGGTTAATACTTGACTGTTCCTGAACAGGCTATGGAATCTGCCCTAGATGTTGACCTGGGGTAGGAGAGAAGAACTCAGTGAATAAGGTTTGAAAACAGCAGTGGGAGAAATGAATTTACTTCCTTCTGTATCTCGTCAAGTCCAGTTCATTTAAGTAGCCAGTTTCTCCTGTAGGTCTTCATTGCTATGTAAACAGTATCCCAGCCCTGGCTGAGTAGCTTAATTGGTTAAGAGTATTGTCCCAATATGCCAGGGTTGTGGGTTTTATCCCTGGTCAGGGCACATATAAGAAGCAACCAATGAACATGTAAATAGGTAGAACAGACTGATCCTTTCCTTTCCTTTCCTTTCCTTTCCTTTCCTTTCCTTTCCTTTCCTTTCCTTTCCTTTCCTTTCCTTTCCTTTCCTTTCCTTTCCTTTCCTTTCCTTTCCTTTCCTTTCCTTTCCTTTCCTTTCCTTTCCTTTCCTTTCCTTTCCTTTCCTTCCTTCTCTCCTTCCTTCTTTCCTTCCTTCTCTCTCTCTCTCTCTCTCTCTCTCTCTCTCCCTTCTTCTTCTTCTCCTTCTGCTCCTTCTCCTTCTTCTTCATCTCTAACAAGCAATAATAATAATAAATAAAAATTTGTATACCAGTTTTTAACAGCCTGAGATAACCTGACTGACACCATGATCATATGTGGCTTATTAGTTTGGGATCTGATAAAGAGTCTCTACTAAAAGCAGATGGTTCTCTTTTGACTAAACAGAAACTGATCACCAGCATTTGCATCACCCAGGAGCCGTTAGAAATGCAGAATACCCAGGTTGATTCACATGCACATAATAGTATGAGAAGCTTGATTAGTGAACTGAGTGTGTTTTGGATTACCAGCTAGACAGAGAATTGCTCATTTTGATTTCAGGGTTGTGGGATGCTGAGTTAGAAGGAGCTGAGAATTATGAGACCTGGGACCTCTCTGTTACCCTGGGCAAATCATTTCCAGGACTCTCCTGCTCTCTCATTGTTGGTTAATTAGATGAATTGTAAGGTCCCATCTGGTTCTGACATTCTATAATTCTAAGAAATTTTGCAGAAGCAAAAGAAAAAATAAAACCCTGTTGAAATGTAGTAAATACTGTAATAAATTGATTGAAGAGCCACTGCGGCTTTACCATGTCATTGTGCAGCTGTAATGGAGGGTATTGTTCATGTGTCCAAGCTCATCACACAGTCCTGTGTCAGCCCAGGTGAGAAGTAATTTCCTGTTTAATAACAATTACCTCTTCTCCACTGAGGAGTAAGCACATTTAATGGGAAAAGATTATCATCACTAAAACAAAAATATATTTAATATAGCAGATGTGAGGAACTTCTGAATCATTTCTATCGGAATCATTAGCAAATTCTTTATTTCAAAAACAGTTAATCAGGGTCATTTTGATGTGCAAGAATTTTTTTTAAGGAAAAAGAGATAGCTCTGTTGAAAAACAAAAGAAAACCACACAAATATAATAAACTCATAAATGATCTTCTGAGTGCAAGTCATGTGTTGGTGTAGATAAAGGGCAGTACTGAGGAACATGTTTCAGGTGCATCCCTGACCCACTGTGTGACCATGACCAAGTCTCTTTCCCTCTGTGACTCAGTTGTATTGTTTTAAAAGTGATAGGATTGGGCTATCGCATCCTGCATTTTTGTTGCTGCTCCTTAATAGAGGTCACCTGAAACTTTGGACTGAGAAGTATGACAAGACTTCAAGCAAGCTCAAAGGGAAAGAGTTGATCGATTAGTAATGCCTGTTCTGGGTAAGATAACAAGGGGTCACCACGTCCAGTCCATTTGTTTGCCAATTCCTAGGCTAGAGGCTCTCTGAGGACATTAGCTACTTTAAATATTTCCTCCTGAAAACATTTATGAAAGGGTATTATAGGATGAAATGAGAGAGTAGACTGATTACTAGGTTTATTATGGCTATTTTAGAGTCTTTTGGTAGTATACATTTATTTTCTGGTCTTGATAGCAACAAGCAGGATAAGCTCTCTGGGAAGAGAAAAATGTGCCTGGATTTAAAAGAAATTCAGTATGAGGTATCTGATAGGTTGAAAGTGATTTATGCAAGGACTCTTCTATTTGGTTAGAACACAGATTGCTATTCTATTTGGGTCTTTTATTTGAAACAGGTGCCCAGTCTTTCAGGCAGGCACCCTGTGCTAAGGTACATGGCATTTTGTATAAATTATTGTAGACCAAGGAAGTAAAATTGTGGATGAACACATTGTTATTGGTTTCTTGGCATAGAAGTCATTTTATCGGTCATTTGTTTGGGGCAATCTTTTCCCCTTTCCTCCTAGGGGATTGATTGGTTATGAGGAAAGTGTGGAACATTCTGTAGAGAAACAAGTTCTTCAACCTAACAGGTTCCCCCTCAGATTTAACATGATGGGGAAGGTAAGTGCCTCCTTCCCAGCCTGTTGAGAGAGCTTGTTTCAGTTTCAAATGTAAATCCCTAAAAGGAAGTGGCATTAAAGTAACCCACAGAGTTCACAGAGCAATACATTTATAGTTTTCTTTTTTCCCTTTAGGTCACTGAGCTCTTATTTCACTGGCCAACTTTCTACTTCTTGTTCTAAAAATAAAAACGTCACTGTTTTCATGTTATTCCTTGGTTCCTTGTTTTTAATAGTCAACTAATGATCATTCTCTTCATACTTGAAATTAACAAGATCATTCCTTTATTCATTGGTTCAGTGTGCATTTAATTACCTGACTGAGAGTGAGACACGCAGCTGGCCACCCAGATTACAGCGTTGCACAGGACATGCCCTGTCTTCAAGGTTTACCACCCATAATGGGACCAGAAATATGTTCAAAATTAAACAAAGTTTAAATATAGTTTCTGATTTTGGAAGTCCTTATTTATTTTAGACATTGTTAAATGTTTTCTTAAATGTTTAAATTACAATTTTGATTGTAATATTTGAGTTGGTGATATAGTCACATGATTGAAAATAAAAATAAAATCACAAGAAGTTTTATTCTAACTCTTGACCCCCACCTACCCAATTTCCCACTGTTAGCTTCTTATTCATAACCATTCCTCTGATTTGCATAGCTTCCTGTTGTTAATTTTTATGCATATATAAACAAATACAAATATATTCACTAAATTTTTAAAAATTTATTGATTTGAGAGAGAGAAACATTGATCTACCATTGCACTCATCTATGCATTCATTGGTTGATTCTTGCATGTGCCCTGACTCAGGATTGAACCCACAACCCCTGTGCAACAGGACAATGTCTCAATCAACCGAGCCACCCAGCCAGGGCTATAAATATATTCTTATTTTCCCTTCTGTACATTGAAATGAGGACACTATGTGGATTATTTTTGCATCCTACCTTTTTCATGTACTAGCCGTCCTGAGATATTTTCACAGGGCATGGAGAACTGCATTCTCTTTTTCACAGCTGTGTAATACTGTGTAAAAATGCCATGGTTTATTTATCTGCTCCTCTCCACATGGACTCTTGGATGTTTCCAGCCTCTTGTTCACACATGCACACAACTCTACAATCAATAATGGAGTTTATCCATCACTTTACTGCATGCTAGTTTAAGTATAGCTGTAAAAGATAAATCTCAGGAGTGAAATCACTGAGTAAAAAAGTAAATGAATTTTTAATTTTGGTAGGATTTGCTGATGAGCTTCCCAAATGGTTGTACCATTTTGCTTTCTTGCCAGCAATGTATAAAAGTGCCTAATTCCACTATTTATTACAGAACACATTGTATAATTTTTGAACTGGATTTTTGCAAACTTGATAGGTGAAAAATGATATCCTCGTATGGTTTTGACTTGCATTATTCTTATTATAAGTGAGATCAAACATCTTTTCACTTGGATAAGAGACATTTATTTTCTTGTGAGTTGTCTGTTAATATTTTTTGCTCATATTTCTATTGCTTTGTTGATATTTTCTTCACAGTTCTATGGAGAAACTTTATTCTCATTTATGAACATTTATTCTAAGGATCTGAGCTAAGTCCTCTTTATATGTGCATTTCTTTAATCCTTGCAGCAAGCCTGGGAGGTGGGTATTGCTACCTCATTTTAATAATGAGAAAACAGGTTCAGAGCAGTCAAATAACTGACTGCAGGCCACATAGCCAGTAAGAGGCAAAACTGATACTCAGATCCAAGTTTGTCTTATTCCTAAAAACTTTCTTCTTAATCACCTGTTATTATTCTTTTTCTTAGGCAGAGAACAGAGTTAACTAATTCTAACTGGCTTTCATTTCCCAAGCACACTAGATGACAGAGAAGAGTTTTGCTGAGATCATGCTGGGTGGCATTCGGAAGCCCAGCTGGGATTAGAAACATGGCTCGCATGATCCACCCAGTGAATAATTCACAGGAGATTGATGCTGTACACCCTAGGAAAGTTTCTCCACCACACAACTGAAGCCAATAGGAAACAGAAATGACAAGTGGCTGAAATTACCCAGGAAACGGATTACACAGAGTCAGGCATCACAGTGTGTGGCCACCATGAACCAATGCAGAAACCAAACTTTACCCAAAAGTGGCTCCCCAGAAAAACATTAAGTGTTGCAGCTCCTTCGGCTTCTGCTGTCTTGAAGGAGGTTTCAGGGAAATCCTGGTTGTGGGCAGCATCTGGAGTCCCTTACCTAGTTATTTTTTAAACAGTGTGGGCCAGCACCCAGAGCTCAGGGTTCTTGGGAAGGATCATTTCCCCTCCCAGCTGTACTCTCTGTTTCAAGTTGCTTGTCCTGTGGATGAAAAATAGAGCTGGCCCCAAATAGAAAAAGAGATAAAACTGCAGTTCATTTATGGCCTTTGACAAATCTGAAAGATTTGACGCAAATACATTACCAGATGATTAAAACCCTGGGTTCCCCCTCCAAGAGTAAATGTGTGAGAACATTGCTCTGAATAATGGAATCACTGTACTTTCCTGTTGGTTCAAAAGTAGAGCTGAGATGCCCTTTCCACTCTATTTACCAATTGCATTCTAAAAGCCATCTTCCTTACAGCAAGTTGCTCCATTTTCTTTCACTTTAGTTTATCGTGACTCAGTAAAGTATGAATCCAGTGGGTTTAAACTTAATTGAAGCTACAGTCATATTTTAAGCAACATAGCAGGCATGTTCAAGGGCATGTGCTAACAAGATCCTTGGTGGTGTCTCCTGGTGTATAGACTGATCACTCATAATAGGAGGGGAAGTCCGGTTTAGTTTAGCTGAGCATTTAAAGTTTTCTTTAGCATACAGAGGTTCAGCATTTCCCCTGAATGCATATGTTCAGAAATAGAAAAAATATTGGAAATGGATTTTTAGTATTGTTCCCAGTGCTTTAGCTTGATGGCATAGGGGAGCTGCTATAGTAGAATCAGGATCATTTTTAAGCTGTAGCCACACCACAGAGCTGAGGTTGGCAAACTTTTCTGTAAAGGGCCAGAAAGTAAATCTATAAGGCTTTTAAGGTCTCTGCTCCCCTCTGCCATTCTAGTGCAGCAGTAGCCAACACATAAATGAATGGGAATGGCTTTGTGCCAATGAAGCTTTATTTAAAATAGTAACAGCAGTGGTTAGACTTGGGCAGACTTGGTCAGAAAGCCATACAGCAAAGCATGAGAACTTTCTTCTCTAGGTAAGGAATCCTGCTCTGGGCAGTGCCTCCCCCCACAAAAATAGAACTAGATACCACCAAGAGGATCATGGAGGTGGGGCTTCCACCAACTTTTTATTTTCATCATTCTTGCTTTTATCTCCTTTTAATCATAAACTACTTATTTAATACTTTTCCTATCATGTGACATGGTTCTCTTTTCTTTTCTGTTCACTTTCTCCGCCTTCCTGCTGACCCTCGAGATACTATCTCGAGGTAGGGGGAAGGAGCAGGCTTGAGGCTTTCTCACACCTGGATTAAAGCTCAGCACAGCCACTCATTTAAGAAGCTGCTTGACTACTGGGACTGTGATTTTTCATCTTTTGAATGAGGCTTGAAGTAGATAATCCATAAAGTTACATTGATGTTTATGAATAGGAATAAAGATTCACAGGTTACTATAAGTATAAAAAATGTATATACAAAATAAGTCTAAACTGTTACTACTAGTTTGTACTTTATAGTATTCTCTCTACTTTTATGAGTTTTTGTTCCAGATTTCCATATTTGATAAGGTTGGAAGCATAGAAGTCCTCAGAAGAGAATAAGTAATTGTTTTGGGTATTGTTAAGCTTGGCTGTGAGTAACTAAAACACAAAAAAGCAGTGGCTAGGACAAGAGAAGCTGGGCAACATGGTGCCAGGATGGAGGCCCCTCCACCTTGCGCCTTCCACATCCACATTTTGTCCGAAGTGGCTGCTCTGGCTCTGTGGGTACATAAGCAATCAGACAGGTCAGAGCAGAAAGAAAGGGCAAGGAGCAGAAGGCTGTGCCAAATCAACCAGTGGTTTCCTCAGGTACTCTCTGTCACACAAACCTGCTTCACTTGCTGCACTAACTGGAATCTTCTTGTGTCTTTCTTTGTATGTCTATTGTCTGTTTCTTCCCAATAGAATATTAAGTTTCAGGATTGTGGGGACTTTTATATGCCACTGTTTCCCTCAAATCTGTTACAATGGCTGGCACATTGTAGATACACATCAAGTATCTTTAGAATGAATTCCAGAGTAAAATCATTTCACTTTGACACAATGAAAGAATTATTCCTTGTGTCCCTCAGAGTGCTTTGTGCATTGTAGGTTCTCAATACAAATACCTGGGCGAGCACTAGAACACTGAGTAGAATATCAGTTAGCTTGAATTAGTGCCATCAATCAATAATAGTTAACAATGATTACATGCCAAAGAATATGCAAAGTATTTTACGTGCTTTACCCTGTTTACCACTCCTACAACTCAAGAACGATAGCTTGTAGTAGCATGACTACTAGTAGTAGCAATACTAGTGGTAGTTGTAGAAGTGGTGATACTAGTGGTAATAGTAGTGGCAGTACTAGCGGTGGTAGTATTAGCAGTACTAGTGGTAGTACTAGTGGTAGTGGTACTAGTAGTAGCAGTACTAGTGGTAGTAGCAGCAGTAGCTGCAGCAGTCATCTCATTTTAATGATAAGGACACTAGACTTGAGGGAACTGAAATAACTTGCCCAAGGTCATACCACTGAAAGAACGAGAAAATTAGGACTTGACCTAGGTGTTTCAGATTTAAGGTCTGTTGTCTTAAATACCAGATTGTATTGCCCACAGTGACCCCACTAAACAATGTGGCTTGATTGAGATGATTTCAGGATTCCTGGACTAATCGGAATAAGAGATGTTTGAGGTGCAATAGGCCAGTCTCCAATATGTGTGGGAAAGAGATACAAAGAAGTACTCTGCAAAGGAACTACTTTGTCATCAGCCATTGACTTGACAGTGAGTCTGTCTGAACTTGTTCTATTATTTTATTATGATTAGTGATAGTCATTCAACTTAAATTCAAAGGAAAGTTAATGAAGTGAAGTTTAAAAGTTAGCAAAAGAAGAAAAATAAATCAAGCTGATAAAAAACTAAACTTAAAGACTTTTTCCAAACATTTGAAATCACATTTCTTTATAAAGAGCCAAGTGCCCAAACTTTTCTTTAATTAGGCTTTTCTTTTTTGGATGTAGTACAGCTAAATATCATGAAATCATGACCATAATACAGGTTGAGCAACTATAACCATGAAAATGATTTGAAATTCATTTTTTAAAAATACAAGTCAAAATCATCATGTTTGAGGCAGTGTGGGATAGCAGGAAGCATCCAGGACCAAGAAGCAGACACATCTGACTTTAAATGCTGGCTTTGCCAGCTCCTGCCTGGGTAGTCAATGTCTTCTCACATCTGACACTTGGTTTCCTCATCTTAAAAAGCGGGGGTGGGGGGATGGGGGATCGGGGTGGGTACTAAAATCTTCACTGTTTTGTCATGAAAAATCAATGAAATAAAAAAATCACTTCACACAGTGTGCCAATTGTAAGCACTCTTGAAATGCTGACTTGGGGTCTGAATGTAACATCTGAGGTCTGTCCTGGGGAATTGCAATATTCACTGACAGCACCATGACTGTAAATAGTACATTGCTGGGTTTTTATGAGGAGCCTAGTCAATGCAAATCACTGAGCTTGTTCATCGGTTTTTCTTGATCAAAGTTGATTTCGTTCTTTTCTTTTAGACACTTTTTTTTTAATTTGAGGAATAACATTCTTACAGCAAAGTGCATAAATCTTAACTACAGTGCTCACTGGAATTTAAATGTGCATGTGCCAATGTACTCCAAGCTAGATCAAGATAGAGAACATTTCCAAGTACCCCAGGTTTCCTCCCATGCCCCCAGTTGGTACCCAAGGGGAACCAGTATTCTTTTCTGTCTTTTGTAACTTTTCATTTTTAAATCATCTCAACCTTACCAAAAAAATTGTGAAAGTTGAACAAAAATTCCTGCTTAACAACTTCACCCACTTTTCCCAAGTGTTAACATAATATTTTCTAATTATAAAACAATTGTCAAAACCCAGAAATTAAAATTGATAAAATACTACCAACTATCCTATGGACTTTATCTCAATTATTCCACTAATGTTCTTTTTCTAGTCCAGGATCCAAGCAAGGTTCATATACTGTATCCTGTTGTCGTATTTCTTTAGTCTGAACCCCATTCTGGGACAGTTCCTCTATCTTTCCTACCCTTCATAACATTTTAAGGGGCTAGTCCATTGTTTTGTATAATGTTCCTCAATTTAGGTTAGTGTGATGTTCCCTCATGATTAAATTCAGGTCATGCCTTTTTTTTTTTTTTAGATTTTTATTTATTTATTTTTAGGGAGGGAAGGAAGGGGGAGAGAGAGAGAGAGACAGAGAGAGAGAGAGACATCAATGTGCGGTTGCTGGGGGTTATGGCCTGCAACCCAGGAATGTACCCTGGCTGGGAATCGAACCTGGGACACTTTGGTTCCCAGCCCGTGCTCAATCCACTGAGCTACGCCAGCCAGGGAGGTCATGCCTTTTTTACAAGGATGCCACAGAAATGATATTGTGCCCTTCTCGATGCCACATATCTGGAGATGTATGATAATTACTGATAGTCGTGAACATATGATAAAGGTGCTGTCTGCCAGATTTCTCAACTGTAAAGCTATTATTTTCTCTTTTCTAATTAATAAATATCTTGTTAGTAGATATTTTGAGACTATGCCACTATATCATTACTCATCATACATTTACCTGCTAATTTTAGCATCCGTTGTTACTGTTTGACAAAGGTGGTTGTCTAATTTCATCATTCCTTCTCCATTTATGAATTGGAATTCAGCTATAAGGAAGAAGTGCCCCTTCCCCATATTTCTTTAGTTTTTAATTAATAACAGTTTATATGTTAATGGAAGTTTACTTTATTCTGTGTGTTATAATGCATTACCATCCATATTTATTTTACAGCTCAAATTGTCCCAGCTTTGTCTACTGGAGGTGCCTTCATACTGGCTCCTGTGCCCATTCAAGGTGCCCCATCACCTTTTTTGAGCAGTTCCAAGCTCATCTCATGCTTTCTCTCCTCCAGCCCCGGAATCAACCATTGTTTTAAAAAGTCCTGCTTCCATTTGTTGGGGAATGGCATAGAGACCATGATCTGTGAATAACATACACTCATTGCCACTAGAACATCATTCTTTCCTTTTTTTGTCTTTCTTTTTATTTATTTCTTAACTTTTAATTTTAATTTTTTATTTTAATATGTTTTATTGGTTTTGCTATTACAGTTGTCCCATTTTTTGCTTCCCTTTATTCCCTTCCACCCTGTACCTTTCTTCCCACCATAATTCTCACACCTTAGTTCATGTCCACAGGTCATCTATGTAAGTTCTTTGGCTTCTCCATTTCCCACACTATTCTTAACCTCCCCCTGTCTATTTTCTACCTACCATTTATGTATGCTTCTTATTCCCTGTACCTTTTCCCCCATTCACTCACCCCCCAACCCTCCACCACTGATAACTCTCTATGTGATCTTCGTTTCTGTGAATCTGTTCTAGCTGTTTGCTCAGTTCATTTATGTTTTGGGGTTTTTTTTAGGTTTGTTTCTGATAGTTGTGAGTTTGTTGTCATTTTACTGTTCATAATTTTGATCTTCTCCTTTTTCTTAGAGAAGTCCCTTTAACATTTCATACAATAAGGGTTTGGCGATGATGAACTCCTTTAACTGGACCTTATCTGGGAAGCACTTTACATGCCCTTCCATTCTAAATGACAGCTTTGCTGGATAGAGTCATCTTGGATGTAGGTCCTTGTCTTTCATGACTTCAAATACTTCTTCCCAGCCCCTTCTTACCTATAAGGTTTCTTTTGAGAAATCAGCTGATAGTCTTATGGGAACTCCTTTGGAGGTAACTGTCTCCTTTTCTCTTGCTGCTTTGAAGATTCTCTCCTTATCTTTAACCTTGGGTATTGTAATTATGATGTACCTTAGTGTGTGCTTCCTTGGGTCCAACTTCTTTGGGACTCTCTGGGCTTCCTGGACTTCCTGGAAGTCCATTTCCTTTGCCAGATTGAGAAAGTTGTCCTTCATTATTTTTTCAAATAAGTTTTCCTTTACTTGCTCTTCCTCTTCTCCTCTGGTACTCCTTTGATTCAGATGTTGAAATGTTTCAAGTTGTCCCAGAGGTTCCTAAACCTCTCCTTATTTTTTGGAATTCTTATTTCTTCATTGTGTTCTGGTTGAATGTTTATTTCTTCCTTCTGGTCCAAACCGTTGATTTGAGTCTTGGTTTCCTTTCCTTCACTGTTGGTTCCCTGTACATTTTTCTTTATTTCACCTTTCATAGCCTTCACTTTGTCCTGTTTTGTGACCATGCTCAACCATTTCTGTGAGCATTCTGATTACCAGTGTTTCTGAATTCTGTTTCTGATAGGTTGGCTATCTCTTTATCAATTAGTTGTATTTTTTTCTGGAGCTTTGATCTATTCTTTCATGTGGGCCGTATTTCTTTGTCTGGACATACCCATTATGTATTAAGGGGTGGAGCCTTAGGTATTCTCTAGGGTGGGGCAACCCACACTGCTTTGTTGTGACCCTGAATGTGGGGGAGGGTTTGGAGAGGGAACAATGCTGCTTGCTTGGCTCTCAGCTAGCTTCCAGTCACTGTTTCTGCTACCCACAAGCAAATTGGGCCTTTCTGGTTCTGATTCCCAAGTGGGTGGTTTTGTGTATGTTCTCAGAACCTGTGGGTCTCTTCAAGGAACTCTCCTGTGAGGCTGAGAGTTTCTCCTGCCACATAAACCTCCAGAGGTTTTTTAGTCAGAGGCTTTGAGGCTTTATTTCCCCATGCTGGAACTCTGGGTTGCGTGGTCTGCCTCGGTCCCCAGTTGTTCCTCCTGGTTTATGTACATACAAATGTAGAATAACCCACTGCACCAACTGCTGCTTCATTCAGTCCTCCAGCCGTCTCCTTGTCGTGAGTCCTTTCCACTCCAGCTGCCTGTCTCTGTCTGTCTTAGTAGTTTGAATGAATATTTCTTCTTTAACTCCTTGGTTGTTGGACTTCTATACAGTTCCATTTTCTGACAGTTCTGGCTAATTTTTGTTTTTAAATTTTTTGTTTTTCTTCTTTGGCTATGAGAGGAGGCAGAGTATATCTACATATACCTCCATCTTGGCTGGAAGGCTCCCTTTCTTTTTAAATTACAGTTGACTTACAATATTATATTAGTTTTAGGCATACAGCATAGTGATGAGACAATTTATGTAACTTACAAAGTGATCCCTTGGTAACTCTAGTACCCACCTGATACCATACACAGTTATTACAATATTATTGACTCTGTTCCCTACACTGTACTTCTGTCATTGTTTTCATTGCTATGGATCCTCTCACCAGAATGCACTAGGAAATATATACATGTATACTAACACACATCTACATTTATTTCTACATCTATCTGTGTGTGTAGCTTTGTGTGTGTGTGTGTAAATGTAATACATAATCATGGGTTCATACTGATGATTCTAATGCCAATCCAATACCACAAAGCTTATTCTGTTCTTCCTCATTTTCCTTTTTCTTTAAAGATTTTATTTATTTATTTTTAGAGAGGGGAAGGGATGGAGAGGAGAGAAGCATCAATGTGTAGTTGCCTTTCATGCATCCCCCACTGGGGACTGGGCCTGTGCCTGGCTTGGGAATCAAACTAGTGTCCCTTTGATTCACAGGGCACTCAATCCACTGAGTCACACCAGCCAGGGCCTCATTTTCTTATTTATAACTCTTTTCTCTGACAGTGAGAAACCCATATCTCATCTATAGTATATTGCTCTTGAATACATATAAGATAGCCTCCAAATTGCTAACCCGTGTTTAAAACAGTTCATTATTGTTATAACACATAGTGAAAATACTGTTTTCTAGAAGTTACTTTGAAAAAGAAGTTGGTGCACGTCTCACCTCCAGTCATTCTGTTATTCAGTAGTAATATAAGTTCATTTGTTACTATTTGTATTCTACTAGCTTCCCTCTACATCCTTGTTGATTTCAATTATGTATTTACATTTTGAGAATGCAAACACTAAAATGGTTCTAGACTCCAGTGCTCTTCTCAGAAGGGTCACTCCCTCTGCATTTGTTCCAGCCCTACCCCATTTCTCCATCCTTTCCACCCCATGCATGGGCATCTCCTGCAGGGTGCTATTTTCATTAGTTTCCATTTTACCTGCCATGTATTTCCTTTTGTAGAAGTGAGCAGATGCACATATATTTTCTTCCATCCTCTTCTTTCTTACATGAAAGATGGCATATACAGATATTCTTTTGTACTTTGCTCTTTTCACTGAAAACATACTGTGGAAATCACTTTTTATCTCTTCATTAAGACTTTCTTCATTCTTTCTTTCTTTCTTTTTTTTTTAACAGCAACATAGCACTCCACCTTGTGATGCACCCTGGTTACTCGACCATTTTACATTTGGGCATGTAAATAATTCGCCAGTATTTTGCAACTACAAACAGTGATGTAAAAATGTGCATGTGTATTTTTGTATTGTTGAAGATGTGTCTTCAGTACAAATTCCTAGAAAAAAGACTGCTGGGTCAAAAGGTAAGGGCATATGGAGTATTGTTAGATATTTCCAAAGTCCCATACGTAGGGCTTGCACCAGTGTGCACTTCCATCAGCAATGTATGGGAGTAGTCATTGTCCCCACAGTCTTGCTAACAGAATGAGTTATCGTAATTTTTAATGTTCACAAATTGATAGGTAAGAAAGAGTATTTCAGTGTTGTTTTAATTCACATTTCTCTAATTACCTAATTATGAGGGACTTTGCACATTTTTTCATAAGGTTAAAGGCCATTTGTGTGTGTGGTCTGTTCATGTGGTCTTTCACCTTCTTTTGTTATATTATTCTGAAGTGAATTTTTAAATGTTCTTTATGTTTTAGTAGTATTGAGTTATGTGATATGTGTTGAGAGTATCTTCTTCCAGTTTTTCAGTTGTCTTTTTGACTCTGTTTATCGTGGTTTTGGTCATGAAAATTTAAAATGTTTATATAGTCAAATATATTTATGTTTATATTTACATTTACTGATACTGCTTTTATTACCTCTAGATTTTGAGTCATTGTTAGAAAGCCTTTCTTACACTATGGTTAATGAAGAATTCAATGGTTTCTTCTAGTGCTTATATGGTTTCATTTTTCCATTTTCTATTTGGCTGCCTAGTCTACTTGGAGATTATTCTTGTGTATGGTATGAATTGTGCATTTAATTTTATCTTTTACAATTGGCTAGCCAGTTATCTCAGCACCATTTATTAAAAGTCTTTCTTCTGGCCCTGGCCGGGTTGGTTAGTCGGTTGGAGCATCATCTAGATAAGCCAAGGTTGGAAGTTCAATCCCCAGTCAAGGGACATGCAACAATTAACCAATGAATACATAAATAAGTGGGAAAACACATCAATGTGTTTTTCTCAATAAATAAAACAATTTAAATATTTTAAAAATTAAAAAATAAATAAATATTTTTAAAGGTATTTTTCCCTAGTGATTTGAGATGCCACCTTTATCACATGCTAACTTTTCATATATATTTGAGTCTATTTTTAGGCTCTATTCTATTCTGTACATGTGCTTTTCATTTTATTTGCAAATACTATACTGTTCCAATTCTGTTTGCCTGGTAGAATGATGAAGTTTTTCTTTTTCAGTGTAGATAAAAACTATTTTGACTTCTATCACTGTAGATTAATTTTGGCTGTCTTTGATCATCATATAAATGGAACTATATTTTCTGTCCAGCTGCTTTCATTTAATCTTTTATCTGTGAGGTATATTCATGAAGTAGGAAGTATCAGGAGCTTGCTATTTTCACTGCTGTGTAGTATTCATTAATGTGCATATGCTGCAAATTCTTTGTCCATTCTTCTGTTGTTAGACATATGTATTGCTTCCAGTTTGAGCTGCTCATAAGACAATGTATGCTTAGCTTTAGTAGATACTACCAAATGATGTTTCAAAGTGTTTGTACCAGTTTATACTCCTACCAGCAATGGTTGATATTTCCAGTTACTCCAGAGTCTTGTCAGCACTCAATATTGTCAGTCTTTTAAGGAAAAAACTTCTGCCTGAAAGGAAGAAAGTAGAAGAGATTGATGAAATGGACCAGGCAGAACTGGTGGACTTGGATCCAAATCAAAAAGGATAGCAACATTCCAATGGAGACGCATATGAAGATGATAAACATCATCCTAGGAGTGGTGGTCAGTGTCAGACCTCTTAATGGGGCCAGTGAATGTCACTCACTGTTGGCATTTTATATACAGTAGTAAAAGAGAGGAGGACTATAATCATAATATGCTCACTACTTGCTATTGTTTTGTTTCAATATTCAGCTATAACAGTGTTTTAAAAGTTAAAGGAGGAATAAATTCAAAATATTAAAAAAAGAAAGAAAAACCTCACATGACAACAATTCTTCTTCCTCCTGAGACTCAGAAGCCATTTCCAAAGCAAGGAATACCCTTGAAAAAAAAACACAAACAAACCACAGTAGGCCCCATTTCCAACACATCTAATAAATTACTCATGGAGTAACGAATAATTCCATTTTATAGAAAAGTGTAAAAAGTGGTTATTAGCTTAGATTCAGTGTAGCAGTTTGTTGCCTATTCATAAGTCATTTCCTCTCTTCTTTATCAGCAGGACCTCAATTTTGTTCAGCCCCCATCCTACAGGGACGGTGAACCTATCTTCAGCTCGGGGGGAATCCTGATTGATTTAAGCTAATCATGGCTTTCCTATTCCTGTCACAGTAATTAGCTGAGGAATGATCATGGACCCAGGTCTAACCAGTGAGAAATGAGGAAGGACTGCTAGGGGCTAGGAGGCTCCTAGAAAAGGTTTTCTTACTGCAGAGACAAGATTCCAGAGAAAATGGCCCTTTTTGCCTCTGATGTGTTATATCTGGATATGATCCATAGAACAGCAATAGCCGCCTGATGGCCAGGCTGAAAACACAGCACATTCAAGAAAGAATCACAAGACATGGTGATCAAGCCTTCACCATAGGTCCTGGAACCTGCCCTATCCAAGTTTCTGAGAATTAATAGTAGCTAATTGCCTAAGACCACTGTGGCTGGGTTTTTCTATTACTGGCCAACTCTAAACTAATAACCCTGGACTGTGTCAAAATAACAAAGGGGAAACATTGCTCTTATGTATGCTTTATAAATATGCATAGCAACTTTCTGCATCTTTTAGACCAGTGGTTCTCAGACTTTAGCATGCATTAGAATCTCCTGGAATGCTTATTGCAACAGGTTAATGGAATCTACTATAAGAGTTTCTGATTAATAGGTCTTGCTGTGTTAGAGTCCAGAATTTGCACTTTCCCAAGTGATGCTAATGCTGTTGGTCCAGGGACCACTATCGGAGAACAAGTGTTCTCGAGTATAGACACCGTATTATTGTTTTTATCAACATGCTTTTTAAAAATTCATATATTTTTAAAGATTTTATTTATTTTTTTAGAGAGGGGAAGTGAAGGAGGAAGAGAGGGAGAAAAACATCAACGTGTGGTTGCTTCTCTCACGTTCCCTACTGGGGACCTTGTCTGCAACCCAGGCATGTGCCCTGACTGGGAATTGAATCAGCGACCCTTTGGTTCTCAGGACACTGCTCAATCCACTGAGCCACACCAGCCAGGGCCAGGATTTTTCCTTCTTATATCAGCTCCGTAATCCCTCTAGTCCAGGGGTGTCAAAACTCATTTTTACCAGGGGCCATGTTGTAATTTCAGGAACCAAATGTAATTTCAACTCCTTAACAGTTAAGGAGTAGTTACATTTATACAGTCCGAAAATTATTTCAGCCCTTTGAAGGTAACCATGAAGCTGCTGTGGCCCCCCAATAAAAATGAGTTTGATACCCCTGTATACTCCCAGATATATTGTCCTTAGGTTTTGGTATTTTGCCAGAGGACTTTAGGTTGATCCTGCTCAGCAGGCCAAGACCTTGACCATTTGTCTTACTGTGGTCTTTCTTTCATATTAAAGGAGTTGAACACAGAAGACCACAGCACTGCCAGGCATAGGCTAGTCCATTCCAAAGAGTTCATTTAGTCACTTTTATTAGAGGAAATGAATGGATGCCTGAAAGCTTCTTACATCTGTGTTTCTCTATAGCATGATAATTTGAGCATGCTTTCTATCTTTGTCACATTTTTCTTTGAAAATAAAGAAAACCAACTCCTCAGTGCTCCAAAGATCAATGCTTGCATTTAAATGTCATCTGTCAATCATCTCAGATATAAAAGAAAGTCACTCTGCAGGGAAAAAGCTGAGTCTGAGTTACAGCTATGGTCTTTGACCCATGAAAGCATGGGTTTTTCCAGCCCCTTCTTGCCTGTAATGTTTCTTCTGAGAAATCACCTGATAGTCTTATGGGCACTCCTTTGTAGGTAACTGTTTCCTTTCCTCTTACTGCTTTTAAGATTCTCTCTTTATCTTTAATCTTGGCTGACGTAATTATGATGTGCCTTGCTGTGTTCCTCCTTGGGTCCAATTTCTTTGGGACTTTCTGAGCTTCCTGGACTTCCTGGAAGTCTATTTCCATTGCCAGATTGGGGAAGTTCGCCTTCATTATTTGTTCAATGCTGGAGGGTTGCGGGGGGTGCAGAGTGAAGGGGGGATAAAAGGGAAAAATTTGGGAAAACTGTAATAACATAATCAATAAAATGGACTTCAAAAAAGAATTGGTTTTCAGATGTATCTATACTCCTAACGTAACAGTGGAAAATTTAATGGTGGGAAATTGTAACCCATCCCACCATTCTTTTGATATTATTTCTGTAAGTGCTGACTCTGACTAATATGTATCCTGTAGATGAATAGCATGTTTGTATAAAAATCCTGGGAACTAACTTCAAAAGATATAGATCCTGACCTTCAGGCATCCCAACTCTGAAAGATTTTCTGACTTTCAACCATGGAACCAGGATGATGTGAAGTCATGATAACAGGAAACCAGGATGACTAAACCAGGATGATACACACGAGACCATCACTTGCTTAATCAGAATGGACTATGCTTGTATGCATGTAGAGAATTTTGCAACTCCCTAAGGCAGAGTAGCACGTTCTGTTCAGTCAGGACATTTAGTATAATTTAAGGGGAAAATGTTCATAAGAAGAAAGCTGACACACAAAATGTAGATGATACCCAATTATCACTGGTCTTGGCTTGAATTCTTTAGGCACCCTGAGGCAAAGTTTGGGGCACCCAATTCATTTTCATTGTAAATATGCAAGTTTATTTCTCTTTCACTTAAACCCCCCGTGATGAATGGTCCAATACTGGCTTAACAGCTCAGCCATCACTGATTTGTATACTCCCAAACCATTTGAATTGCTGCTGCTTCCCAGACAGTGGGGAGTGGGTGATGGAGAGAGAGAAAAGGAAGAGAGGCAGGAGGGTGAAAGGAAAATGTATACTAAATTGTTTTTAAGAACAAGACTTTAGAATGTGTATATACCACTTCTGCTCACATCCCCTTGGCAAGAACTTAGTCAAATAGCTACACTTAGCTCCAATGGTTTGGTCTCTAGCTGGGCAGCCATGTGTAAGGCACTAAAACTTTGATTATCTGGAACCACACATATTGTGCTTCCAGATAAGATTTTGTTTTGATCAACGATTCTGAAGTTAAGAATTTGAGATATCACAATCTTGCCCCATCTTCTCATTTTAAAGATAAAGAACAGTTTTATTTGTCTATTGCTGTGTAACAAACTACCTCAAAACTTAGTGGCTTAAACAACAGCCTTTTACAGTTGTAAAAATCTCTTACAGTTCTGTGAGCTGACTGCATCCAGCTGGGCAGTTCTGCTCCGTGACATCCACTGAGCTGGTTATTTGGGTGCTCAGCTGGCTCACTTGGCTAATGTCTTAACTGGAACAGGATCCCTTAGCTCAGTGGGGCACTAAGTATCTCTCTGCCCTTCCCTTCAGAGTGGCAAAGCTCTCTGTCCACATGGACTCTCTATGGAAGCCTCTCTGTTTGGTTTCCTTAGCCAGGAGTCTGGGCTTCTTGCATGGCACCTTACTCAGGCCAAACCAGGTCTTCCTGTGCCATAGGTCTGAGTCTAGGACAGTGTCACTTTTGTGATATTCTGCTGGTTAAAGTAAGTCACGGAACATTTAGAGTGAAGAGCAGAGGGCTATACAAATGTATGAATACCAGATGGTGTGCTTTATCAGGGGCAGTCTTTGCAGATTAACTCCTACAGAAACTGAGACCCAGACTGAAAGCTTGTTGTAGCAGCTACTAGCATCTTGACTGTGTCATTTAGAAGGCCACTGAAGGAATGAGAGCTCCATTCATGGGATGGAGAGGGATGGAGGAAGAAGACAAGGTACTTATCCCTGGCTCAGGGTTTTTCAACCTCAGCAATCTTGACATTTGGGGTCAGTTATCTCTGTGTTGCTGGGGACTGTCCTGTGCATTTTAGGATATTTAGCAGCATCGCTGGCCTCTACCCAATACAAGGCAGTGAAAGTTCCCCTCCAGCTGTAAGGATGAAACATGTCTCTGGGCATTGCCAAATATTTCCTGGAGACAAAAGAGTTCTAGCTGAGAACAACAGCTCTAGACCGAGAAGTATTTAAAGGTTGTGTTACTTTACAGAAGCCCAAGAGGGCTAGAGAGCCTTATCTTACATGTGGGCCAGTGGAGCACATTTATATTTCTTAATTCTTCCCATGGGAAATGTCTCTATGTAATAGAAAAAGATGGGATAATCAATTTGTTACCCTGGGCCACTTACTCGATGTCAAGCCTTTACTTTGGATAAGGGCTTTTTAACTTCTGCTCTAAGTTTATGAATGAGACTGTACCCTCAAGTGGAATCTGAATTGATATTCTCCTTCTCTTCTAGAATGTAGAACTAAGTGATTTCACTACCATTTTTCCTTTTTTGTTTTTACCAAGAGCTGTCCACAAATAAGTAGGTGGATTTTAAAGTCATGAGATACAGTGAAATCAGCCAGAGAAATAAGCAGATGAAGAAAGAAAACATGGTAACCTATGACAGGCTCCACCCTGAGTCCCTTCAACACTTAAAAGTGGGATAGAAAAGAAAGAAAACCAGAAACATATTTATGTATATTTATTTAAACAGACATACACTTATATGCATATATACATATGTATAAATACATATATATACATGTATGTATACAAGGTCTATCTAGAAGGTATCCAGTGATGTGCTATGAAAAACTGAGACATTTATTGGAGAAGATAGAAGAAACATTGTATGTAGGACAATGATGCCTCAGTCCCCTGCAAAGTAGGCACCTTGGGACCTCACGTAGTTCTCCCAATTGCCATCAGCTGCCCCATCGTATTTTCCTGAATCTCCTCGATGGTCTGAAATCTCTTCCCTTTCAAAGGTGATTTTAGTTTTGGAAAAGCCAGAAGTTGCAGAGTGCCAAATCTGGGCTGTAGCGGGGCAGAGTCACTTGGGTGACTTGATGTTTTGCCAAAAAACTCTTCACAAGATGTGATGCATGAGTGGGTGCATTGTCATGATGAAGCTGCCAATCACCAGTTAGCCATAGCTGCAGCATTTTGAATCATACAAATAGTTTCCATGGAGAAATGTTCAAGCTTAATGCAAAATTTGACGCAGATTCTTTGGTCAGTCATTTGGAATGTGATGGCCACACAGTACACATGCACACTCAACAGCATCTACTACCCCCATTGACTAGTACAATGAAGTCATCATTGTTCACACATATGCATTTCAACCCATTCTCCTTGGCTGCCAAGTTGCATCAATATTGTGCAAACTATTCTTGTTGTATTAACAATGGCTGGACTTTTTTCAAACAGACCTCATATACATATATGTATATATTTATATTTTGTGAGATAATACAAAATATGTATTGGTCTCTGCCTCCAGTTCCTGGCACAGATCCCTTAAAACCTTTGTAATTTCCTAAGTGATAAGAACACTAAAAGCATCTGTTATTGTAATATTTGGGCCTTGGGCTTTGACCCTGGTTCCTGACACAGGGCTCCTGAAACCCTTGTAATTTCCTGGAGGAAAGGTGTATCTTTTGTTCCAGTGAGGGGATTCTGGGTGCACTCTCGGTGAGGGTTGGTCACCAGAAAGACAAGCCATCATTAGAAACTTGGGTTTTTCTGTCCACCCTCATTCTTCTGAGAAGGGAGAAGCACTGAAAATGGAGTTATTGATCAGTCGTGTCTACATGATGAAACTTTTATAAATCCTGAAAGTATGGGGTTTGTAGAGCTTCCAAGTTGGTAAATGTGGAGATGCTGGGAGGGAGATAAACCAGGACAGGACAGAAGAGCTCCATGCCCCTTCCCACATAACTTGTCCTGTGCATCTCTTCCACCTGGATATACCCTCATCATATTCCTTTATAATAAGCCAGTGATCTAGGAAGGAAAATGTTTCTCTTGAGTTCTATGTGCCTCTCTTGCAAATTAATCAAACCTAAGGAGGGCATTATGGGAATGTTTTAAAATAGAAAGAAAGGATTTAAAACAATTTTTAGTCACACTTGATTAATGCAAAGAATTGATCTGGTCACTGCCAATTCCAGGCTTATCACAGCCCTGTCTAAATTATGAGGGGACCATATTCGTGAGTTCCATGAAAGTAGCCTGCTTGCTTACCCCTGTGTCCACAATGCCTGGAAAAGTGCATGGCATGGAGTAGGTGCTCAAGTTAAGTTTGTTGAATGAGTGGGTAGTCTGTGCTGCAAGGGAAAGGACTTGAACATGTGCAGTCAGATGATATGGGTGATAGGTGCAACTCTGTGTGAAGTCACTGTGATTGGTGCTGTTGGTACCCTGCCCAGTTCCCATTTACTTAGAGGGGCATCCATCCTCCAGGGACTCTAAGTATTGGCTTAATCCACGTGAGTGATGGTGATGATGTGGACCACAGTATTGTCAGTAGAAGTATTAGAAGTGATTGGAGTCTGGATTGTATTATTTATATGTTTTATTTTCTGAAAGCTATGATGATAAAAAAATCTTTCTGGCCCAGAGATACTGCTCCTTTTAGGCTAATCAATTCTTAGAGATAGTAAAGGGTTCAACATGCCATTGATGTAAACTAACCAATCCAGAGGCATACTTTCTCCTTACCTAGCTGGCCCTTGCACCCCAGGAGGCAATATTCCTCTGCCTTAATCATCCCAAGGCTGCCTTGGCTGAATAGCTGATTTGGTTAGAGAGCTGTCCCAATATGCCAAGATTGTGGGTTTGATCCCCAGTCAGGGCACATAAAAGAATCAACTGACGAATGCATAGATGAGTGGAATAAACTGATGTTTCTCTCTCTCTCTCTCTCTCTCTCTCTCTCTCTCTCCCCTCTCCACTTCCTTTCTCTTTCTAAAATCAATAAATAGAAAAACTAAAAATAAATCATGCCAAGACCAGATACCTGGCAACTAGAGACTACCTTTATAGTTTAAAGTCTGAAAAAATTGTTCAAACTGTTTACCCTTCCCTGCCTTTCATCTCCTGCAGACACCCTAATAAAGGCTCTGGCATAGATGTTTCCCCTATACTCCTGTCCTCAGCCCCTAGACCAGAACCTGGTTCCTCACAGGGTCTGTGTGGTGTGTCATGCCTCGTACTCCTAGGACCTTCACTATATTAAACCTTGTTTTTCTGAACCTTTCCTGTGTCTCTTTTTGTGGCCACTCCTGCCTGACCATCACATAAAAGAACACAGACCATGGATACATTTTGGCAGTAGAGCCAACAGATTTCCTGGTGGGTAGGATATGGACAGTAAGATAAAAAGAGCAGGCAAGGATGATTCCAAAGTTTCTGACTAGAAAAACTGGCTAGAGGAAGTGGGAATTCGCTGAGATGTGGAAGACTGCATATGCAAGCAGTGAGGGGTAGAGGGGAGGAATGGTAGCGGTTATGCCTTGTTAATGTTGATATTTCTATTAGACATCAGACAGAAGAAATTGAGAAGGTAGTCAAAAAGTGAGTCTGGGCTTTAAGAGAAAGGTCTTGGCTAGAGATATATGCATAATTTGGGAGTTATTGGCATATAGATGTCTGAAGCCATGAAATTGAAAAAAAAAGTCACTAAGGGAGTGAGTGTTTAAAGAAAAACAGAGGACCAAAGACTGAGGACCAAGGACTGAGCCCCAGGATCACCAAAGTTTAAAGTTAAATGTTTATCCTCATGGTTCTTTATGATTCATTTTCATTATCTTATTCAGTAAGCATCCTGAGGGTAATAAATTTCTCAGTCTTCCCAAATCTATAAATTCAGTGTATTTCCTTTCAATTATTCACCACTTGAATCAAATTGTTATTGTTTACCAAAACATAGGGACATAAAACACCAACTTTTTATTATATCTCATAATTTTGTGGGTACAGAACGTGAGCTGGTCTGGGTGACTCTTCTGATCCCTTTGGTGCAGCTGGAGGTCTGTTGATGGTATTCAGCTGGTGGATGAACTGATACAGACAGTATGGAGAGATGTAAACCTACTGTTGCAGCCACACAGGTAAGAGCTGATGAAAAGAAGTTACTGTGTCATGGGAAGAGAGGGTTGGGCCTTTCTGAAGAAGATTTCAGTCTTCTCAACCCTAGGGCTGTTACAGAGCTGGGGGAAATGACCAGAAGTTTGGTAAATTGAAGTATAAATAATTAGACAACTTTACTCATGTTCAGAGTAACAGAATCCTATCAGAGTGTGAGTTCTCCTCTAGTTCATCACTGTCATTTCATCTAATAACCAATCCCCTGAACTATGGGTCCCTGTGCTGGAAACCACTACTCTCACACTTCACAGTGAATGACCTCCAGACCCCCCCAGGCAGCAGGGGTTGTTTCTTCTGCCGTGTTCCTGCAGTGGTTTGCACCACCAGGGTCCTCACTGTCTGAGGGGCACACTTCAGTGCACAGTGTGGATGTGTGTTTCCGGGGAGGGCAGGTTTAATGGAAAGAAAATGAGAATAAATTAATTATTTCCTATTCAATATTATTTCTGATTGCAAATACACGCAAAATTCAAAGAAGAAATCACCTGTTGATTGTTTTGCTTGGTGTAAAGTTTTAATAGACAAAATTTCATAATAAATGGCATAATCCGGCTGTCACTTTTTTGCCTAATACAAAATCAGTTTTGCATTTATATATGCATACTTAGGTGTGTGTATAAATGTTCTAGAGCTTCAGAATTTGAAACATTTTTTGATATATACTTGCAGAGAAGTGCACAACTCGAAAGTGCACAGCTCAGTGAATTTTCGTTCTCACAACATGTTCACACCCAGGTAGTCAGCACCTAGGCCTGGAAAGAGACCTTACTAGCACCTGAGTGCTCCTCTCTTGCTCAAATAGTTATTATCCAAGAAAGAATTCTCCTTACTTAGATCAGCATAGATGAGTGTTGCTGGTTCTTAAATGTCATATAAATGGAATTATGTTTTGTATCTGGCTTCTTTTTCTGCACATTATGCCTGTGAGATTTATATATGTTATTGTTTACAGTAGTTTATTCAATCTCATCAGTATGTATTCCACAGTATGTACATGCTAAAATTTATTCATTTTGCTACTGATGGATATTTGGGAAGTTTTCAGTTTTAGGCACTGAGTAATAGGGTTACTCTGAATACCTTAGTACAAGTTTTGGTTCACATGTGTGAACCAAATGTCATTGGTTCCCAATGTACTTCCTCTTCCCTTATAAATCTGTTTACTTGGTTGTATCTGTTCAAAATTGTAGCTTCATTGATGTTTTGCACATTGTTGGCACCATACATATTGAATTCAACTGATGTTTAATATACTTTACAGAAGATTACACAATGATTCAGATGCTCTCTCTGGAGGACAAACTCATCTGAGGTGTGGAGGGACAGGAAGACCATTCTGGCTTCATGTCTAGGCAGTGTTCTATCCAGTTTCACAGCCGTGAACCACCACTGCGGTACAAGCCCTCATTATCTATTACCTGTATCACTTGTGATAATTTCCTTAGAAACATTTCTGCTTCCAACACTACCACTGTTTACAAACTGTTCTCAGCACAGCAGCTAGAATGAGCATTGAAAACATATGACAGGACATGTCATTGCAAACGTGCAGTAGCTTCCCATCCCACCTGGTGTCCAGTCTGAGCATCCCACAGACCTGTGCCCTGTGACCTTACTTTCTGACATCCTCTCTTACCACTCTTTTCCCTCCCCTTCTCCCTCCTCAGCTACAGCTGTACTGACCTTCTTACATGCCAAAATTTGGGGCCTTTCTCAGTTTGTCCCTCCAGGAACACACTTGGAGACAAGGATTGGAACATAAATCCTTTATCTGAAAAGTGAAGGAAATGCTCTAACGGGGGTATACAAACTTTTGGTGTCTCTGGGCCTCACTGGAAGAAGAACTGTCTTGGGCCACACATTAAATACAGAAACACTAACAAAAACTAATGAGCAAAACAAAGGTTTTAAGTAAATTTATGATTTTGTGTAGGGCTGAATTTAGAGCCATCCTGGGCCACATGCAGCCCGTGGGCTATGGGTTGGACACCCCTGACTAAGACATTGGGAAGGGAGCTAGGACAGGGAAGGTGGCTAATAAAATTGTGCTACATGCCAGCTTCCCCTGTGGGAGGCTGACCTCATCCACTGGCAAAATCTGGGAGCCAGCATGCAATAGGTTCCTTGGTGTTAGTTCTCCAGAGAGTCAGCGTGTGTGCACAGAGGAACTATGTGGAGGAGCACAGCAAGCACCAAGGCCCAGAGAAAGCCCTCAGGCAAAAAGGATTCAGATGCTGACAATCTGACTTCAGACTGTCATTAAAATGGTAACCTGAGGCATATAGGCTTGCTGTTTGCTCTGCCTAGAGCACTCTGTCCTCTGATATTGGCACATCACCCTTTCAGATCTATACTCAGATGACGCCTTAGGAAGGCCTTTTCTAACTGCCTTCTTTAAATTGCCACCCGACTTCTAACACACACACAGGTATCTTGTTTATTGCCTTTCCTCTCTCACTAAAGGGAGGCACCAGGAGCACAGGAAGTTGAGTCTGTATGTGTGTTGTTTTATGTCCACTCCCCAGCATGGTGCCTGGTACATAATAGGAGTTCATTGAACACTAAATGAATGAATGAAAGCTCATTTTTAAAATGGACTTTTTCATTTTTCTCCTATGTCTTTGTCAATAGATTTATAATCCTTAGAGATGAAAAATATGATTGGCATCTATAAGCACCAACATGTACCTATTGGGACCTGATTATGAATGGCCTTAAATGGCTCTCCTCTTGCTCCCATACAGGTTGAACATCTACTGTGTGCCAGGAACTGTTCAAAGGACTAGGAATACTGCTATATAATGGCTAGGAATGACTTGGTAACAGGAGACAGAAATGCCAAAAGCAATGGCTTTAACCAAATAACGGTTTTATTTTTCTCATGTAATTAGCTGTCTAGATGCAGGCAGTCCTGTATACATACAGTGGCTCTAAGGACTCTTTAGGGACCCGTCTGATTCTACCTTCCCCTGTGGTTCCAGGCTTGTTACTCCCCCTCCAGCAGTGTCTGCATTCCAGGCAGGAAGGGACAACACATGTTCCAGAGGATACCTTACTCTGTGATCTGCTTTCCTGAAAAGTCCACCCAACAATTCCTGCTTGTATCTTCTTACACATCTCTTGGCCCCCTAGCAGTAAGGGAGCTAAGAAACGTAGCATTTTTGTGATTAGTTTGTTTCCTTTAGTGGGTTACTTGCTTGTGGAAACAAAATTGGGGACAATTAAATGCATCCCTCAGTAAGCCACTAGCAATACCTGCTGTCCCGCTGCTGCCGTGAGACTGACAAGCACCATGCTCTCTTGAGGCTGTCCTTGGTGAGCAGGCAAACAGAAAACCAGAAAGCAAGCATATACCCACTTACACATACATACTCACTTGCAGAAAGTGCCAACTAGCTATGAGAGCTGTGCAAGTAGTAAAATGAGGGGAGTGGTTACAGTAATTCAGACTCTAGTTACACCTAGAAGCCAGAGGCTGCTCTCTGACATTGATGCTGAAGTGACATTGATGCTGAAATCTGAATGACGAGGCAACCTTGCCAAGATCAATAGCAATTTTACTGATCCTTTGTTGGTTATAACTTAATCTGGGACAAGAGAGCAGTGTCTGCCTAGTTTTACAAAATCCAGCTTTCTAGATGTGGAATAAAGCATCCTTATTTTTGCTAAACATTTTCTCAAAGTTGTGATGGGGCCTTTTCTCCTTCTCAGGCTCCTCTCTCTCTTTTTCTCTCCTCTCTCTTACACAGCAAAAGTTGATGTTGTTCCTTGGCAATAATGGGGACATGATATAGGGTAAAGAGATGGAGAGGCGTTTTGGTTTTTTTTTTAAAGCTTGTCAAAGCATGAGCGCGGGCTGCGAACCAAAGTGTCATAGGTTCGATTCCCAGTCAGGGTACATGCCTGGGTTGCAGGCCATGACCCCCAGCAACCGCACATTGATGTTTCTCTCTCTTTCTCCCTCCCTTCCCTCTCTAAAAAATAAATAAATAAAATCTTTTAAAAAAGCCTAATGAAAAAAAATTCAGGGAAAATAACCAGATGAGGGCAATTTATAACAGAGGGAGAAATTGTAAAGATGGTCTGTTCACACCATACGCCAGTTCAGTGAGGGTAGGTTTTATTAAAGAAGATGCATTGTAAGAGCTTGATGTTTTGGCTTTGAGAGCTTGTCAGTGGCATTGGATGACACAGTCTGCCTGTGGGTTACATCCTAATTCACACACAGTGTTGGCATGATACTCAAGCGTTCATGGATTGTAAGTTAGCTATTACAGAGAAATGTGGTTTTTACATCTATGAGGTTTGTTAGCCACAATAAGGGTTCAGGTGTCACTGCATTTATTTTTTGAGACCGCTGAGAACTTGTTGCCAGTTCTTTTCTCCCAATGCTTCAATGCCACAATTTGTTATCCTTTATCTAATAGCCACAGGCAGAAACACCTTCATGCAAGTTGGCAACTTGTGGCTCCTCAAAATCCTGGCTAGACTGGAAACAGCAGGTGACTTCAAGTCCGCTTTCATGAGAATCAACAGAGAGGAGAGTGGAAAAATGTCAGTGAGTGCTGTGAGTCTCACATGTCTATCACAGACCACTTTGTGTTACACGTACCGGTGATTTTTTTACACTTTGTGTAGAAATATTTGAAACATCTTTCATCACATATCATTTTAAGGTTACAATGTTGTAGGACTGTTTTTTCTTTTTACTTTGGAGATGGAGTGCTCTGAGCCCAGATCACCAATGCTTGCACTCAACACCGTATGGACGGCCACATCCAAATGAGGTGACTTTCTGTTTTTCATCTGGATGTTCAGTACAGTGTAAATGTTGCCTCAGTGGAATATTTTTCTTTTTAATTGTAAGAAAACTATATTATAATGGACTCAGATAATGTTATTGTCTTTATTACATATAACTTTTTTAGTAATTATCTTCTCTGTATAAGGAGTGCCTGCTGTTTATACTGTTCCTTTTGCAACTGCTAATAATTAAACCCTATGTCCTTAATTTCTGAATTCTATATCTTGTTCATATAATAATTCTACTTATGGAATAAATATATAAGATAAAAGATATTGATAATCAAGATTGTTTTAAAATGTCACTTGAGTGGTTTAAATAAACTCATACATTATTATAGAGGAATTATTTATAATGATTAGTAACCATATTATTAAAGTATTTAATAAAAAATGGTGATAATATCATGTTAAATAAACATAAAAAGATAGAATAATGTAATTACTGGATGTAAAACATAGAATAATGTAATTACTGGATGATTACAATTTTGTAAGATGCATTAAAAAACTAGAAAATAATATCTCTGAGTATTAGTCACTGTATGGTGGGAATTCGAGTAACTTTTACTTTGTTACTTTGCATTTTCCTGCATAGTTTGCATTATTTTTTCAATGAACATGTAGCATAATTTTAAACTTTTTTATTTTAAAAAAGGGGAGGGAAGGAGAAAGAGAGAGAGAGAGAAACATCAATGTGTGGTTGCCTCTCACATGCCCCCCACCAGTGACTTGGCCCGCAACCCAGGCATGTGCCTAAACCGGGAATCAAACCAGCAACTCTTTGCTTTGCAGGCTGGCACCCAATCTACAGAGACACACCAGCCAGGGCAAAAATCAGTTTTAAAAAGACTACCAATTTATTTTTCAGTGAGGAGGTAATTTATGAGGAAAAAAGAGCACTGGCTCAGGAACTGAGTAAATGTGAGTTCAAATTCAATTAACTGTTTATTACATATGCAACCTAAACCTCTCTAAGTTCCAATATCTTTTTTTTCTGTAAGGGAGAGGGATAAGTAGTTCTCCAAAGCCATACCTTTTCCAATAAATACAAAGACAAGGGTTGAAATGACAGTGCTAGAATCATAATGAGACTATGACAGAGGAGCCTGCGAGAAAGAAAAGTCATGAGATGGAACACACTGAGAAAGTGTTCAAAGTGAAGCCCTGATGTCACCCATGCTCCCAAACTACCATCAACACAGGCTCACACTCCAGTGTCGGAGCACTTCCAGACACTAGCTACCCTCTTCCTGTAAGACGGGAAGCAAAATGCATATGTGTAGTGTGATCATAAGAAGATGCCAGTAAGATCCCACACATTGTGGGCACTCAGAATTGTTATATTCTAATGTTTGCTTTTGTCACCCACAGTAGAAAGGAAAGAAGGGCTAGAACATGAAAATCACCATTTGTGCTGAGGGCTGCTTTAGATACTTAGAAGTCTATTTTAGCAGGCTTCCCTCCAGTTGGAAAACAAAACCTCTATCTTTTTCCATTTAAACACAGATATCCTGTTCTGATGACCTTCGACACTTTATTACATGACGGTGGTAAATAACAACTTCCCCATTTCAGACTCCAGTCCTGGTTAAACACTGCCATTAATTGCTGTACATAAAAATTGAAGTTTTTGTGAATAGAAGGAAATGTCATTTAGATTCCTTTGCTTTGTTTGCTAAATTTATTGGAGGGCTTGGGTGTTGTCGGCAGCTAAGACAGTATCACTGAGTTGTTGGTCTGTCACTGGGAACTTCCCTACACAGATGCTAAACACCAGCCAGCTTAGGGGCAGTGCTGACATGTTAGGAGAATTATAGAGCTTCATTGGAAATCTGAGTGCAAAATGAAATTGAGAAATGAACTTCCAAACACTCACAAACAGATTTAGTTGCTTAGAAAATGCATTTTCAGTTACCTTAGTTACTGTATAAAATGACACTCTTTAAGAACTTGCAAAGAAATTAGTTAAAAATCATGTAGGTAGCTTTGAAGAAATTCTCAGAAATTGCTTTACCATAAATTTCTGTATTGATCAGGACATTGGGTTAAAGCTTTTATCATCTTTCACCTTTGGTTGTGTCATTCTTTGTCAACATTTCTTAAATAAGGAAAGCCTGGGATTATATAATTCAAATTTTACTGAAAATTGGTTTGCTTCTAGTTTTCTCTTATCAACTCATTTTTATTGCAGTTTAATTTCAGAAATTATTCATTTTTATTACAGATTGATTTTCAATTTATTCCTAATGTTTTGAAACTAAGCTTTAGTAAAATAGAAATAAACATTATAATCTGCTAGATGATAGAATCTTACAATTTTAAAATTAGAAGAGGCTTTTCCTGCCCCATCATTTCCATTATTGAGATGATTACTAGAGAATCATCAGCACTGGTAATATTTTAAAGGAGAATAATTTGTTCTAGTTCACTTATCTTGTATTATAAATCTCCTATTTTCAAAAATGGTGTTAATTTCTGCAGACTGGGTCTTGATGTAAGTGTAAGGAAAAATTAAGACTTTGGAGTAAACAAAAGGAATGACTGGCTATTCTCTCAGTGGAACACAGGTCTCTGGGGATCATGTAATTCTACAGGAATATACACCTTTATCTTTCACTAACCTATTTTATAAGTCACTGAAATAAAAGCTAACTTGAAAACTTTTTTACTATAAATTTCTAAATTGACCAGAAAAGTTCAGGAGTTGATGAGAAAACTACAGTAATGCAAATAATCCTTGTCCTGTGGGTGGTCAATGAATTTCCCCTTCCCATTGTGCAAGAAGACAGTTTTTGTCTATTTGTAAATTTATTTCAGCATTCTCATTTATCTATGTTTCTGTTCTTTGAATTCTTCTTCGAGTTGTAATTTTTCTAATAAATTAAATAAAACATTCACCAGGCATTCATTTTTATTTATATAGGAGTCATTATTTTACCTTTTTGATAAAATTATCCTTTAACCTAAGATATTATGCAAATGACCATTGTGTGATAGAAAGCCAGTCACACCTTTTTCCAAGCTTATGAACAAAACAAATGGAAGCTCAGAGAAACTCAGCATGCATGATGTACATGTAATGAACTGCTGAGTAGCTGTGAGTACATGTCTACTTGGTGCCTAAATTGATGTTCTTTCTCTCTCGATGCACTGTCTTCTCATGGAATGCTTCTCAAACATGAGAAATACTTCTTTATTCTCAAGAAAATTGCTTTTAGTTTCATGCTCCAGTTAATGCTGATGTTTCCAAGTATTTATTTGGTACTAAAAAAAAAGGGCACTCCCATAATCTTGAGATTCATGGCAGTGAAATTTGATTTACATAGTCTTTGAACTCAGTCTTGTCTTTCTGACTGCTAGGTTTCTCTGTTCTGCTTTGGCTGAGATATTTTTCTTGGCTTTGCATCAAATACCAAATTTCTTGAAGTCATAGTTGGTATCAATTAAGGTATGCATTAAATTGCACACAAAGCTCCTCCCTTCCAGCACTTGTCAGACCTTCTGATTATGTCTAGGAGAAAGCTTCAGTAGGGCAGTAGTGTGTCTTTAACTTCTCTCTTGAACTTGCCACTTGCTATTTTATAACAAAGAGGGAGCTTCAGAGCCTCCCAGAAGGGTCAGTATATAATTTTCTTTTTATTTTGTTTTGCTTATTTCATGATTATCTTTTATTTATGGAACATAATTCTGTTTTGTATTTACATTAGAAGGAAAAAGCTTCTTTTAAAATAAATTTTAGTTAAAAATAGGTTGAAATAAAGAACGTCATTAATTAAATAACCCAGGTAATAGTTATAAGGTAGGAGATGGCAAAAATTATGATTCTTATGATTACTCAAATTTGGGAAGGAGGAGAATCTTTGGAGGTGAAAATCCAGGGCTACTCCAGTGAACCATGTAATGGTTAAGTAGCCCTGGGTCACTTACCTATAAGAATCTGCCTGTCAAACTGAGGATTTTGTAGACAGTACCAAATAAAGACATTTTTGTCAGTGAGGAGCCGCATATACAACAGTGGCCCCTAAGATTACAATGAAGCTGAAAAATTCCTATCACCTGGTGACATGACAGCCACAGTGCAATGAGTTACTCATGTGTTTGTGGTGATGCTGGTGTAAACAAGCCTTCTGCACTGGGAGTCATATAAAAGTGTAGCCCATACAATTACAGTAGAAGGCTATGCCATTTAGGGTTTTGTACATGGACTCTAAGCTCTTCACACAAAAACAAAATTGCCTAATGATGCATATCTCAGAAGTATCTCCACTATTCAGTGGTGCACGACTATGCTATCTACTTCATGGAGCCATTGTGACAAGGTAGATGACTGTAGGTTTTCTGATGTCACAGAGTCTGTCTATTTTATCTGTTTATTCCTCAGCTTCTAGTACAGTCCTTAGCACACAGGACTCAATAAGAGCTCATTTTCTTTCTTCCCTTCTGTGGTTCTCCCTAGTACGGTCACTTGAACTTCCCTATGGTGTTTTAAAGCAGAGAGTATTGCATAATAATACATGAAATATACACAAGCACTTATAATCTTTTATTTTCCCTGTGATTATCAAAGCTGTATACTATACATTGACTGCATACAGTGTGTGTGTATGGGGGGTACACACACATATATGAAATACAGAATGAAGCAAAAAAAATTCCTGAAATGCCATGTCTATACACACACATCACACCTCAAAGTCAACCACTTTTAATTTGATAAATTTTTATTTTTTCTGTAATTAAAAAAATCTTTATACATTGAGATGCTACCATTACCAGTTTTATAACCTATTATTTTTATTTAACATTAGATCATAGATTTTTTGACTTGGCATTTAAAATTCTTTCATTCAACATAATTTTTTTTATTTTAAAGATTATATTTATTTTTAAAGAGAGGGGAAAGGAAGGAGAAAGAGAGGGAGAGAAACATCAATGTGTGATTGCCTCTCACACAACCCCCACCAGGGACCCTGAACCACAACCCAGGCATGTGCTCTGACTGGGAATCAAACCAGTGACCCTTTGGTTTGCAGCCCACACTCAATCCACTGAGCTACACCTGCCAGGGCTCACTCAACATAATATCTAATGCTTGATCCACACTGGGGCCTTTCTTTCCCTTCCACCATGGGATCTACCAAAAGAACGTGATCCTGTGAACCCTTTGGTAAAGGACCAATCAGACTCTTTGGATTTGGGGAGTAAGGCAAGGGAAAAAGAGAGTGAAAAAGGGAAGTGGGTGGGGGGTGGGTAATGGGGAAAGAGCTTCACCAGCACAAGCTGGGTTGGGAGGTCTAGGTCAGGGAAGAGGTTGCCTTGCAGAGCTTGAAACCCACCCATTAATCTTGCGCTCCCCCTGCTGGCCTTGCAAGCACATCCACGGGGCGAGGTATGACTAAGCAGGAACCGAGTCAATTGAAATCACCGGTGATCGAGCTAAAGAAAAACAGCCAGCTTTGTGCAATTTTTAAACATCAAAGTTTACATCAACATCGATGGATTGACTGTGCTTAGCATTCGATATCCCGACCCTTTCCTGGTCTCTTTCTCTTTTTCTTTGCCCCAGGGAAATGAAATTTTAAAGGTCTCAGCTTTCCTTTTCAAGATTCTTATTCTCCAGCCAGGTCTTCCTGATCTTGTTGGTTGTTTCTCTTAACTGTATTTTGCTGTTGCTTTTTTTTCCTTCTCTCTCTCTTTCCATTTTTTTTAACTGTCTTTGCCATCCTCCACCCCTTGCTGGTGCATTTGTGAATAAAAAGGGAACAGTGAAACCCTGCCTTTGCCTTGCAAAGCAGAGCTCCATTAGCTCCTATAATTATGCAACCTCTTATCTCTCCATTTGCGTTTAATTTGAAGATGTAAAAAGCTTTTCAACAATAGGTGTAGGCTCAACTTGACAGTTGTGATAAAACAATGCCTCCAATAAAGAGAAAGGCACATTTGTAATTTCCTTTTCCATAATTTATAGTGATTTAGTGCCCCCCATCCCAATCAGGAGATAAGAATTTCTTTGGGAACAATTTTCTTTTAATAGTACCACATTAAGCCACAAACACTTTTTTTTGCAGCCATTAGAGCTCCTAGTTTACAAAACAGTGACTAGAGATTGAATTAGGATTTAGAGAGAGGCTGTCTGCATCACATAAATAAACAATGAAGGCCTGGGCCACTTCATCACAGAACTTAAATAAGCAGTAGAGATGGTCACCTGCTGTGCTACACATGCATAACCTATTTAAAAGATGGCAATGGTAATGAAAAAATATAATAAAGATAAATATTATGATCAGAAAAAAAAGACGACAGTACAGGGTCAGAAGCATTAATGGACTCACAGTGCCATTCATTTACTCTACCTGAGTATTTCTTTTACACTAACGCCAAAGCCATCCAAAGCCATGGGTCAGGTAAATTATTGCTGGCAGTAATGCAGACAGATGAGAAGACAAGGGGATTGTTGAATGATGAAAGGAAAAATACTAAATTAACTTAAGGATTTGTGGCCCTAAGCTTAACCTAATAAATGTTATTTGCCACTGATCCTTTTCACTGAGTTGTGACAAGAAAAAAAATCAATTCATGTTTAAGCACACACAAAAAGGTAGTTTATTACCTTGTTGGTTCATGTACCAGAAATTTAGAGCTTTAGGTATAGCTGGTTCTAGAAGCTGTTAAAAAAACAAAATTCGGTTTTGTTTTGCTGTGTAGAAAGGTCAAATAAGGGGGTGAAAGATGACGGCTTTGCTCCAGGCAGCATGATTCTGGGCTTCTGTGAAGAGGAGGAAAACTCGAGAATCGGTGGAGGAACACAGCAAGTGGCCTAGGTTACCGAAACATTTTTGAAAACAGGACATCAAAATTTATAGCGATCTTTGAAAAACCAGATGGTAAGGAGACTGCTTCAGGACAAAAGGGACCCAGGAATCAGTGCAGGGACCAGAGGGGTTGAGGGTCTGCCTCAGGGCACCCGGGAGAGCAGAGTCACTGCTCCCTCCCTGGATTACGGGGGTTGAGCAACACAGGGGGAGACCCTGTGGCTTGAAGGCACAGAGAGGGCAGTTGGACTGGGAGACAATCGCTCAGGGGCTGCGAGCACCCACCCATAGCCCTGGGAGAAGTGAGTGCCTCCAGCCGGCACGACCAGGGGCCCCAGCCCTGTGGGAGTGTGGGTTGGTGGAAAACCCAAACCTCGAAGCCCCGATCCAGGAAAGGGCGAGGCATTCTCAGGTTTCTGGGGCCTGCGGTGTGGAACTGTGGAGGCGCGCCCCAGCGGGAATCCTAACTCTCGTGCTGTGATCCTGGAAGGGACACGGAGCTTAGGGCATTCCTAGAGCCCGAAACTCAAAAATTTGGTGGAGGGGTGCGCCCTTTTACAATTCCCAGGGAGGGCACAGTGAATCCCAAAACATTGCAGTTGCCTCCTGAGATCATAGAACTGGAACCCTACAGGGACCCTGGAGTCCAGAAGAATGCAGCAGTGAGCTCTGGAGAGCGACTGTGCTCGGGAGCGACCAGGGTACCTGAGAGACTTGCTGAGATTTGGCTGAGAAGAATGATAAACATTTCAAAGGTCTCTCGGCCAGCTGAAGCCAGCAAGATCAGAAAAACTGGTCTGGCCAGCTAGAAACCAACAAGAGGGTTTTTTTGTTTGTTTGTTTTCTTTGGTTTGGTTTGGTTTGGTTTGGTCTGGTCTGGTTTTTATGGCTGTTGTTGGTTGATTGATTTTATCTTGTGTTTTAAGTGACATTTTATTTTCAATTCTTCTTATTTTTATATCTCGCAATCCTTTATGTTTCTCTTCCATTCATCCTAGTATTATTCTTTCCACTCCAAATTTATCTCTCCTGCACTCCATCTTCTGCTTTTTTTCCTTTTTTTGATCTTGCAAGTTACTGTAAATTTGTATTATCTTTTTCTCACTTTTCCGACATTTTTTATTTTAATAGTATTTTGGTATTCTTTTTCTTTCTGTATAATCTTCTTTGCTTGGCTGGTTATACTGTCATTTCATAGGTTCCCCCTGTTATCTCAGTCACAGTGTGTTGATAATTTACTATCCTTCATCTGTGTTCCATTAGTACACCTCTCAAGGTTCTATACTCCTTATTCTTGTTATCTATATCTCATAGATTCTGCCACAAGATTGTTGCTTTAGTATTACTGTAAATAAGACATAGTTCATACAATTGTAAATACTACTCAACATCCCTCCCTGATCTCAGCCCACTTCACAATTTCCTGAACTATATTATTGTGGGGGTTGTCTCTATTCTTTTACACACTACTCCTATTTACTAATCTTTATTCCCAACCTACCATAGAATCTGACCTCCCACAGCCTCACAGCTTTCTAGATCCAACTAACAATCCTCTCATCCCCAATAACAGTCTTACTTTCTTTCCATCCTTTCTAAAATGTGGATAGTGGGGTGGAGGATCACAGTTAACACTATAAGTAGCCCAAGGATATCCCATCTCGTCTCTACTGGCTGCTAATGTAAATATCATAGTACACTGTCTTGCTGTCTTAAACCATTTTGCCTTACTCCTCCAACTGATCACAAAAAAGAGTAGGGGAAAGTTGTGAACACCAGGATACACGAAGGAGACTGCACCACTGAATCTAACAGGTATTGTGTCACAGAAGTTCGCACCATAATCACAGGGATCCAGAACAGATCAATTTAAGAAACAGAGGCTAACAAGAAGAATCCCACAAACAATGAGAAAACAAAGAAACAATCCCCAATTGAAGTGAAAGGAGGAAGCCTCAGAAAAAAATGCTAAATGAAATAGAGGCAACTCAACTATTAGATGTTGAGTTCAAAACAATGATTATCAGGAAGCTAAATGAACTCACAGTGAACTACCAGAAACTAGAGGGAAGCTACAATGATCTCACTGCAAACTATATAAACATGAAAAAGGAAATAGAAACTCTCAACAAGGGCCAAGAGGAAATGAAGAATGCCATTTCTGAACTGAGGAACACAGTAGAAGGAATGAAAAGCAGGATTGATGAAGCAGAAGATCAGATTAGCGAGCTAGAGGACAAAGTAGAAAACAACACCCAGAAAGAGCAAAAAAAGGAAAAGAGGCTCAGAAAGAATGAAGAGGGATTAAGAGAAATGCAAGACAATATGAAACGTAATAATATCTGTATAATAGTGATACCAGAAGGAGAAGAAGAAGAGCAAGGAATAGAAAACTTATTTGAAAAAGGAATGATGGAAAACTTCCCTAATTTGATGAGAGAAAAAGTCACACAAATCCAGGAAACACAGAGAGTCCCAATCAAGAGGAACCCACAGAGGCCCACCTCAAAACACATCATAATTAAAATGGCAAAATTTCAAGACAAAGAGAGAATACTAATGGCAGCAAGGGAGAAACAGGAAGTAACATACAAGGGAGCCTCAATAAGGCTAACAGCTGACTTCCAATGGAAACACTCCAAGCCAGAAGAGAATGGCAAGGAATATTCCAAGTAATGAGAACCGGAGGTCTGCAACCAAGGCTACTTTATCCAGCAAGGCTCTCAATCAAGATAGAAGGCCAACTAAGAAGCTTCCCAGACAAAAGAAGTCTGAAAGAATACACCTCCACCAAACCAGCTCTGCAAGAGATTCTAAAGGGACTGCTTTAAGAAAGGGAAGGAAAAGAAAGAGAGAGGAACACATGTAAATAAAAGACAAAAAATAAGTACCTATCAATAATAACCTTAAATGTAAATGGAATAAATGCTCCAATCAAAAGATATAGAATAGCTAAAAGGATAAGAAAAAATGACCCACACATATGCTGCCTACAAGAGACCCACCTCAGGATAAGAGACCTACACAGGCTGAAAGTGAAGGGATGGGAACAAATCTTCCAAGCAAATGGACAGGAAAAAAAAGCCGGACTAGCGCAATACTCATATCAGACAAAATAGACTTCCAAAAAAGGTCCATAAAGAGAGACCCAGAAGGTCACTTCATAATACTCAAGAAAAGAATCCACCAAGAAGACATAAATATCGGAAATATATATGCACCCAACATAGGAGCACCCAAATACATAAAGAAAATCTTAGAGGACTTCAGGAAAAATATGGACAGCAACACAATTATAGTGGGGGATTTTAACACCCCACTATCAAAAATGGACAGATCTTCCAAAAAACTATCAACAAAGATATTGTGGCATTGAACAATACCCTTGATGAAATGGACTTTACTGATATATACAGAGCCCTTCATCCAAAAGAAGCTAAATACACATTCTTTTCAAATGTACACGGAACATTTTCAAAGACTGACCACATGATAGGACACAAAACAAGCCTTAACAATTTTAAGAAAATTGAAACCATACCAAGTATTTTCTTGGACCACGAGGGACTGAAGCTAGAAATCAACCCCAAGGAAAAAAACCCAAAACACTCAAAATCATGGAGATTAAATAGCATGCTATTAAACAATGAATGGGTCAAGAATGATATTAGGGATGAAATCAAAATGTTTCTGGAAACAAATGAAAATGAACTCACAACAACCCAAAACTTATAGGACACAGCAAAGGCAGTCCTGAGAGGGAAGTTCATAGCGATACAGGCCCACCTAAAAAAGTTAGAAACATTCCAGCCCTGGCTAGCGTAGCTCAGTGGATTGAGCGCGGGCTGGGAACCAAAGTGTCCCAGGTTCGATTCCCAGCCAGGGTACATTCCTGCGTTGCAGGCCATAACCCCCAGCAACCGCACATTGATGTCTCTCTCTCTCTCTCTCTCTCTCACTCTCCCTCCCTTCCCTTTCTAAAAATAAATAAATAAAATCTTTAAAAACAAAAAGTTAGAAACATTCCAAACAAATAATCTAACCCTACATCTACAAGAACTTGAGGAACAACAACAAAGACAGCCCAGAGCAAGCAGAAGTAAGGAAATGACCAAGATCAGAGCAGAATTAAATGACATAGAGACTAAAAGCACAATTCTAAGAATCAATGAATCCAGGAGCTGGTTCTTTGAAAAGATAAACAAAATCGAGAAGCCTTTAAGCAGACTCATCAAGAAAAAAAGAGAGAGGACCCAAATAAACACAATCAGAAATGAAAGAGGAGAGATTACAACTAATACCACAAAAATGCAAAGGATTGTAAGAAGTTACTACAAAGAACTACATGCCAAGAAATTTGAAAACCTGGGTGAAATGGACACATTTCTAGAAAAATATAATCTTCCAAACTCAATGAAGAAGCAGAAAGCCTGAATAGACCAATAACAGCTGACGAAATTGAAGCAGTAATCAAAAAACTCCCAACACACAAAAGCCCTGGACCAAATGGTTTCACAGGAGAATTCTACAACGCATTTAAGGAAGAACTAACACCTATCCTTCACAGACTATTCCAAAAAGTCCAAAAAGATGGGAGACTCCCAAACTCTATTTATGAGGCCAACATCATCCTAATTCCAAAACCAGATAAAGACACAACAAAGAAAGAAAACTTCAGGCCAATATCGCTGATGAACATTGATGCTAAATCCTCAACAAAATACTGGCAAACCGCATCCAACAATACATTAAAAAGATCATACACCATGACCAAGTGGGATTTATCCCAGGGATGCAAGGATGGTACAATATTCCCAAATCAATAAATGTAATATATTGCATAAACAAAAGCAAAGACAAAAACCACATGATCATATCAATAGATGCAGAAAAAACATTTGATACGGTACAGCACCCATTTATGATAAAAACACTCAGCAAAGTGGGAATAGAGGGAGCATTCCTCAACATAATAAAGGCCATATATGAGAAACCTACAGCCAGCATCATACTCAATGGGCACAAATTAAAATCTTTTCCACTAAGATCAGGAACAAGACAAGACTGTCCACTTTCATCACTTCTACTCAATATAGTACTGGAAGTTTTAGCCACAGCGATCAGACAAGAAAAAGAAATAAAAGGCATCCAAATCGGAAAGGAGGAAACAAAACTGTCACTGTTTGTAGATGACATGATAGTGTACATAGAAAATCCTACAGATTCCACCAAAAAACTGTTTGACCTAATAAATGAATTTGGCAAAACAGTGGGATACAAACTCAATATCCAGAAATCAAAGGCATTTCTGTATACCAACAATGAAACAGCAGAAGCAGAAATCAAGAGAAAAATCCCATTTGAAATAGCAAAAAGAAAAATAAAATATCTAAAAATAAACCTAACCAAAGAGGTGAAAGACCTGTATTTAGAAAACTACATAACACTGGGGAATGAAATTAAGGAGACACAAACAAATGGAAACATATACCTTGTTCATGGATTGGAAAATTAGTATCATCAAAATGTCCATACAACCCAAAGCAATTTACACATTCAATGCAATACCTATTAAAGTACCAATGGCTTATTTCACAGACATAGAACAAACATTTCAAAAATTTATATGGAATTATAAACGACCCCGAATAGCTGCTGCAATTTTGAGAAAGAAGAGTAAAGTAGGAGGGATCACAATACCTGACACTAAACTATACTACAAGGCCTCTGTAATCAAAACAGCCTGGTACTGGCATAAAAACAGGCACATGGACCAATGGAACAGAACAGAGAGCCCAGAAATAAACCCAAGTCTCTATGGTCAATTAATATTTGACAAAGGAGGCAGCAACATAAAATGGAATAAAAATAGCCTCTTCGACAAATGGTGTTGGGAGAACTACACAGGTACGTGCAAAAAAATGAAACTCGAGCACCAACTTACACCTTATACAAAAATAAATTCAAGGTGGATAAATGACTTAAATATAAAACGTGACACCATTAAAGTCCTAGAGGAGAATGTAGGTAGGAAAATCTCAGATATTTCACGCAGAAACTTTTTTACTGACATGTCCCCTAGAGCAAGGGACATAAAGGAAAGAATAAACAAATGGGACCTCATCAAAATTAAAAGCTTCTGCACAGCTAAAGAAAACAGTATCAAAATTAAAAGAGAACCAACTGTATGGGAAAACATATTTGCCAATGATATCTCAGACAAGGGTTTAATCTCCAAAATATATAAAGAACTTACATGACTACACTCTAAGAAGACAAGGAATCCAATTAAAAAATGGGCAAAGGACTTGAACAGACACTTCTCCAAGGAGGACATACAGAAAATCCAAAGACACATGAAATGATGTTCAATATCGCTAGCTATCAGAGAGATGTAAATTAAAACCACAATGAGATACCACTTCACACCAGTCAGAATGGCCGTCATAAACAAGGCAACAAACAACAAGTGTTGGGGAGGTTGTGGAGAAAAGGGGTCCCTAGTGCACTGTTGGTGGGACTGCAGACTGGTACAACCACTATGGAAAGCAGCATGGAACTTCCTCAGAAAACTAAAAATGGATCTGCCTTTTGACCCAGCAATTCCACTGCTGGGACTCTATCCTAAGAACACTAAAACACCAATACAAAAGAACCTTTGCACCCCGATGTTCATAGCAGCACAATTTACAATAGCTAGATGCTGGAAGCAATCTAGATGCCCATCAGTAAATGAATGGATCAGAAAACTATGGTACATTTACATAATGGAATTCTATGCAGCAGAAAGAAAGAAGGAGCTCCTACCCTTTGCAACAGCTTGGTTGGAGCTGGAAAGCATTATGCTAAGCAAAACAAGCCAGACAGTGAAAGACAAATACCATATGATCTCACCTTTAACAGGAACCTAAACAACAAAACAAAGAAACAAGCAAAATATAACCAAAGACACTGAAATAGAGGACAGGCTGACAGTGACCAGAGGGGAGAGAAGAGGAAATTTCAGGGGAGAATGGGAAGGGTTTACAGGAACAAATTTAAAGGACACATGGACAAAAACTAGGGGGAGGGTGGTAATGGGAGGGAAGACGGGAGGGTTGGGTGGGCGGACTGGATTGGGAGTAAAAGGGAGAAAACTGTACTTGAATAATGATTAAAATTAAAAAAAAAGAAAGGTAAAAAAAATTCGACTGGGTAAATTTAAAGATCTAATTGGCTTTGTTTAATCCATGAATTAGTTAGCATCCCTTCTAGCAAACAGGAAAGAGCTCCAAAGACCTGAACAAAATAAGAGAGGGTGGAAAAAGGAAATTTCCATTGAAGAAGGGATTGTTTCAAGCAGTGGTGTATCAGGCAGATCGCCTCACCAGGCTGACCAGGTAATTCCAGATTGACTGGTTAAAGGTTACATCCCTGAGAGAGGCTAAAGCTGCAGTTAGATTAGGTATTAAGTCTTGGTTTGATGACATGGGCCTAGCATCAGTGACTCCATTTTGGGCCAGTTATCACTTTTTCAACAATGCTCAGGTAGGGTTGTCAGGTCTGCTTTCGTCCCTGTTGGCTTCATTTACAGTGTGCTGTCCCTGCTGGTGTTCGCTGATGTTCTACATGTACATAATAACACAATCAAGTCCACCAAAAGAGATTCTTTCCTAATCATCCTAGCAAAACGTCAGGGATTATATCTCTTTGACTTCTTTCAGATAATGTGCATTTGTAACTGAGCAACCCAGGGTCTCCCATGAGACCCAGTACTTCTCTTGCTCCCCACATGGCTATAAACCAAAACCAAGGCCAATAGTTCCCCATCTCCTTATCTGTTCTTAAGCTGGCTGCACAAACATTTCTCCATCCTCTCTGGAAAGAACACTGGTGGGTTTCAAAGTGTCCATCCTCTTGCAGCAGCTCTCTCCTTCAGGATCTGGGGTACGTTGTCCTCAACCTCCATATAATAATCCGGGTAAACATATAATAATCCAGGTAATCCATGTTACACTGGATCATGATGAAGTCTGGGAAGGCACATGTCCCAAGAAAGCGGCTTCTCTGTACATCTTTCAGAGAAGCAAAAGTCTACAATCTCAGCATCCTGGCCACAGTTCAGCATTCCAGCCATCTCCCATGAATCTATGCTTGGTTTGGCTGGTTTTCTCACAGCTCCATCAGCTTTGCTGCTGGGCTCTCCCAGCAGGTTTCCCATGGCTCTCCTCTTTCTTACTCCAGCTCCTTCCTTATTACAGACCACATGGCTGCTTATTACATTACAGCCTGCATAGCTGTGTCTCCTCATGGCTACCTCCCTTTCAAACCACATGGCTGCATCTATTTCTCTCCCATGGAGGACCAGCTCTTATGATGGAATTCTCAGAGAAGCAGAAGAAGCCCCTCTCTCACTGCAGGCAGCGTGGCAGAATCTCTTTTTCTTTTAGACCACCCTTATTTTAAATCCTGACCCAGAGCTTTCCATGTGACCTCCTATCCGGCTGCTCCCATAGTGTGCTACATTTGCCAGTTCCCCCGTATCATTTATATTCTTTCAACTTCCATCTTTAGTCAGGGCAAGAATGACCCAGTGAGACACTCAGGCCTCCACCTCCCTGCCTCTCAGGTAGGCACTGTACAACACCCCTGGCTAAGTCAAGAGTCTCTGAATACTCTCTGGAAGTCACATAAGCCTTTTGCCTGGGACAGTAGCCTGCTTCCCTTCAGGAAAGGCACTGCTATCACTTTGTCATTGTTATGAAAAGTATCTTAAGCCATATCATCTGCTTTTCCCCTTCTCCCAACCATGAGTTGTGGGGAATATCTCCTATTTTGGGATCCACTTGCTTTGCACCCTTTTTCACATTTTCTGAACCAGTCATTGTGTACTGAAGAATGGAATGTGTTGATTGAGTCATGCACCATGCTCTGGGCCATGAGTGTGTGTGTGGGGGGGAAGAGACGAGGGGTGTGTGGAGACCACCATCAAAACAGCTAGACTAAGACTAAAATCTACATGCCATTAGCAGAAGATTGTGGAATAGATGCCAAATAAGGTAAGGAAGGCCTAATCCTTCAATGAATGCAGTTTCGAAGGGAGCAGTCTCTAGAACCTTCTAATGAATTCATTTAACACATAGGATGGACCCTACAGTAAACACTGGGAAGTGTCTTCAAGTCTGTTTGTTCACCTGAGGGTCCAGTTCTAAGATAAATTTATTAGGAGGCTGTATGAGCAAGTGCTCTTAGTAAGTAAAAACTAAGTAAAAACTATTTTAGTAGTACCCTTAGATGCTACCACTCTATGTTTACCAAATTTCAAGTTTCCCATTTTCTCAAGTGACAGGAGAAAATGTTACTGTATCACATTCTTCAGTGTGTTGAATTAAACAAAATGCTGGGCACTAACCTGAGAATTGTGGCACTGAAAGGGTCAAGGGAGTGTAAGAGGCCTAACTGGTTCCTGACTGCTAAACCCCTCTCACTATTTTAAAACTGTTTCTTTAACTTGTACTTGGGTCCATTTACTTATGGTTACTCTAGATCTCTCTGGAATTTTCACTATTCAACAGACTATAATACCAAGAGGAACTGTTGTTACACTTCAATACAGAAACAGGACACCCCTCGCGCACACACACACAGATGAATATGTATGATACCGCTGACATTTGAATGAGATATAGATGGTGTCAATGTCAGTTTCCTGTTTGTGTTATTATTCTATAGTTTTTCAAGATGTTTTCAATTGTGGTAATTGGGTAATGGGGACATAGATCTCTCTGTATAACTTTTTAAACTGCATATGCATCTAAAATAATCTCACATTTTATTGTAAAATAGTGTAAGACCAACAAACAAAAACAGCCAAAAAGTAGTTCTAGGATTGGCATTGTGATGGTAACAATGACCTGTGTCATCTCAGTGGAAGCAAATGTTTGAAATGTTTTTCCAGATAATGGTTGAACGTACTCTTATTCATGCTGACTCAAAAGCTTTGGGCTGAAGTTGCTGAAGATCTGGGCTGGGGGAAGAACACTCTGCACTAAGCTGTGGGAAGAGTGTTCTCAGTAAGTATTCATTCAACAAATATTTATTTTTTAAAAACCAAAGTAAAGTTCACATAACACATAATTCATTACTTTAAAACACAACATGAACCATTTAAAGTGAGCAATTCAGCAGCATTCAGTATATTCAGAATATTGTGCAACTGCTATCTCTCTCCAGTCATGCCCCAGAAATAAAACCCAGTACCCAACAAGCGGCTTCTTGCTATCTCTCCCCTCCCCTCATCTCCTCTGGCAACCATTAACCTGCTTCCTATCTATATAGATTTACCTGCTCTGGATATTTCATATAAGTAGAATCACATAATATATGACTTTCTATGTCTGGCTTCTAAAATTTAGCATAGTATTTTGCTAAGGAAAATGTACATCCATGTTGAGCATATATCAGTCCTTCCTTCCTTCCCATCGCTGCATAATACTGTTACTTAATATAGCATATTTTGTTTATCCATTTATTGGTTGATATATTTGGGTTGTTTCTTCATTTTGTTACAATGCTACTATAATGTTTGTACAAGTATACAACTATTTGTTTGAATATGTGTTTCAATTCTTTTGGGAGTATACCTAGAAGTGAAATTACTGGGTCATATGATAATCCTATATTTAACTTACCAAATATTTGTTGAGAACCTACCATATCCCATAGAGTGTTCTTAGTGCCAACAACACAATATTGAACCAAAGAGATGAAAATTCCTGCTCTCCTGGGGCTTATGCTCTAATAGCAAAGAGAAAAGAAACATTAAGCAGGTGTGGCACCTAACTTGTGATACAAAATGAAAATGTGGATCTCTGTGGGAAAGCATTATTATTCTAAACTTTAAGATGGCAATAACAGGACATTAAAGCACATGGAATGCCCTTCCGGAGAGACTGCATATCACCCATCCTGTAGTGCCCCAGATGACAAGAACATAAACACAGTGCTTGCAGGTGCCTGGCACCTGCAAGGACACAGAATGAGGTAACATGACAGAACCCTGGGACTGGATGAGCTATTTGGGAAAAGGCTCTGAGAAGGTCATGTTCAAGTTCAGACCTAGATGATAAAAAAACAGCTTTATCAAGATCTAGGGGCAGAGTACACAAACACAGGGAACAGTTTGAGCAAGGGCCCCCAGGTGTAAATGTGTTTGGTGTGGTTAGGGAACCAAAACAACCAAACACAGCCAGATCCTGGCCAAAATGTGGCTAATTCTGGCTGTCTTCAGCCTGGGTCCAAGTATGATTTCTAACAATATGTTCCTTGAAGAAGGCACCCAAGCCTTTACATTTCCAGTCAGTGAATATGGGGGCCTGTTCTTCTGAATGAAGCCAGTGAAGTTGTCTTGGTCACTTCAGGCTCTGGACCCATGGTTCTCAATGAGCAGAACACCAGTGTTCCCAGGTATTTTCTAGGTGGACCCCAGATTTTGGTGAATATGTAATATTTACTGTGCTTTAACAAAGAATGCCCAGTATCTTAGGCATGCTGGGCTGAGTGCTGGCTGGAGGTGGTACATGTGGACTACAACACGAACCTTCTGAATGATGGGAAACACATCATGGTGTCAGCACAGTGCTGAAGGCTGTCTACTGGGATGCACGGAGAAGGTGGGATTCTGGGAGCATGAAGGGTAGGAGGTGGAACTGAGGCCAAGAGAACAGAGGAAGTTTGGGGCACACTATCATAGACACCACCAGATATTGTTAAGCTGAAGTGGACACTGCTTCGTAATCACTGCTGATGTCTCTGTGTCTTTTTATCTCTTTAAGCATGTCTCCTAAAGTCCTACTATTGATCAAGTTCTGGGAACTGGAACAATATGGAGAGCATGGCTCCAGACAACATTGACAAAGACTGTGTAAGGTAGAAGGGTCCAGTCCAAGAAGTAGGGTATATACCCAGGCCAAGACTTTTCTGGGGCAATGAGGCCAGAGGTGGATGAGTCAGAGAGATGATGTAATCCAGAAGGAATCTCTTAAGAATCACTGTAAAATCAATGGTTTAAAAACTGGAACTAATGGGGCTGGAGACTACATATTAGCAAGGGGGAGAATCTACATTCACCATGTCTTCCCCAAACAGTATTAGAAACTATGAGGTGGGCAATGTGTATCATCTGAAAGGAGAAAGTGAAGAAAACAGATCACAGAAATGATTGCATGGGAGTCTAAATGCTCCACAAGCTTTGCATAAATAAATCCTTCCCAGTTCTTTTTGGTGGATAAACACTTCATCTTAGATCATAACTTGGATCTATAAATGTGGTCATATTCATTTTAAAGGACACTGTCTTAGTCACTTGGGGCTTCTGCAACAAACCATCATAGACCAGGTGGCTCAAGCAACAAACATTAATTTTTCACAGTATGAAGGCTGGAGGTCTGCAATCAGGCTGCCACATGGTCAGGTTCCGGTGAAAATCCTCTTCCAGCTTGTAGACAGCCACCTTCTCATTGTACCCTCACGTGACAGAAAGAGAGTGGGAGAGAATTCTGAGGTATCTTTTTATTAGGGTGCTAATCCCACTTGTCTCTGCTCTACCTCATAAATTAATTACCTCCTAAGTCTCTTTGCCCATTACACTGAGGGTAGAACTTCACTATGTATATTGGGCAGACACAAGCATTCAGTCCACGCCAGAGTCTGAAGTGGCCTTCATAGTCGTTGACTTTGTGGAACTACTGATTGCTGAGAACATCGTAAGTGGTTCCAGCCATGTTTGGGGGCCCAGTTATAAGACAATTCTTGCCAGGGTACAGAGTCCCCAATCCTTTTTCCTTGTTAACAGGCATAGATGAATCAGTATTCTATTCAGTGTGCAATACATAACTTTTGTGTTTTTAAAAATACTCATCATCACTTGGCAAAGTTCTTTTAAAAAATTCTTTCAAAGTGAAATACCTAGGGAAAATGCTATATTCTCATCTACAGCTAAATATAACACTTCCAGATAGGAGTAGAAATTAGAAAATGTTCCATCTCATTTCAATTCTCTTTTTTTCTCTAGTATGATAGTAAAAGGAATTCATGGAAAACAGGTCAAGTCAAAAAAATTCCCCACATTGATTTTTTCTAGCTTGAGTAAAATGTGAAAGGTAAATCACTTCTTTATGAGAGAACTCTTAAAATAATTATTGGTAATTGTTTGGAAAAAGGTGAAGTTATAATAACCCTAATAATAATGTTCTACAAACATAAAGTAATTTTTATATGATTGAGGTTGAATCTGAAAACATTAGCTTCCTATTACCTTTTTTTTTTTCAGGAATAGTAAACTATTTTACACACTGTCCATTTAAAAACCTAATAATTACACTGGCTGGTGTGGCTCAGGCAATTGAGTGCCAGCCTGTGAACCAAAGGGTCACCAATTCAATTCCCAGTCAGGGAACATGCCTGGCTTGCGGCCCAGGTCCCCAGTTGGGGGCATGAGAGAGGCAGCCACACATTGATGTTTCTCACCCCTTCTCCCTCCCCACCCCTTTGTCTGAAAATAAATAAATGAAATCTTTAAAAAAATTTTTAAAACCTAATAATTATTCCACTTTTGTTCTATTTTTAAAAATCTGTGTATGTATACAGAGTGGGGCAAAAGTAAGTTTACAGTTATTCATATGGAAAATAATATAATTAATAAATAATAATACAAGAATAAACACTGTTTCATGTACACATGACTGTAAACCTACTTTCCCCCCACTCTGTATATATTTATATGCAAAGAATAAAATATAGAAGGGCATAGTTCAAAATGTAAGTAATTATCACATCTAGGAGTAAGATTAGGTATGATTTTTCTTTTCTTTTTGAATTTACATGTTTTTCTACAACGATATGTATTATTTTTATAACTGGGGAAAAATAGAAAACTAACATAGGCAAACTATGGGTTCGAATCTTGGCCATAAACAAATGGCATACTCAAGAATTTGAACAAGAAGAGTGGAGTTGAGTTAATGCCTTCGTGGAGAGAAGCAGTCAAGAGTTAAGGAAGCAACAGGGCATAATGAAGTTCCCAACAATTAGTGGGATGAGAACATGATTCCAGAGCTTGGAGAGCTTGAGACTGACAGGACCTTGGTAAGGCAGAGTCTGGGTACATTACCTAGCTTTGCTTTCTTGCCCTTGATCTGAACCCAGTGGAACCCAGGTTCAGCACTCCTAAGAGATCAGTCTCAAGGCCCCAAGCAAGGCAGAGAGCAAAGGATGAGGGATGCACTGGACAAATGGAGAAGCAGCAGCAAGAGCAACCAGGTTATAAAGATACAGTGTCTGCTATGGGCTACATTCTCTTGTATGTTTTCACTATTTTGAACAAAATTACTTTTTTAAATCCATTATTTTCTTCATTTTGCTCTTTATGGAATTGAAATAAATTCTATGTGTCTACATCACAGACCACTCTCTCAACACCCATTAGGGGTTGAGTGCAATTTAACAACCTCTGTTAAAGATATGTGTGGTAGGCATCTGTTTTTTTGTCTATCTTCCATTCCTTCTGGGGAACATTTTCTCTCCAACTCTGCATGATGAAAGAATTAATCAATGGCATCCATTTCCTTTGCCATGTGATGGGCACATAACCCAGGCTGGTCGATCGGCATGCTCCATCTCCCTGGATATGGGGTTAAGTGAATACAGGACCCCCATGGGAACCACCTGATGGGAACCATGGGAATCAGTCCTCTTTTCTAAGGACTGAGATGAATAGTTGGAAATAAAGGCTCTTTCTAAAAGAAGGCTCCTTCTTTCTAGAAGGCTCCTTCTAAAATCAGGAACTCTAAACACCAGATCTGGAGCTCTCAGCAGCTACTTGTTCTACCATCTAGCGAGCCTTTGGTGACATTGGTAACATGCAGGAAAAGAGAACTAAAAGATGGAGGAAGAACACAAATTCCTTATGACATCATTTAGCATCTGAGCCTTGCAGCACGTAAAGCTAGCAAAACCCCTGGACATCTGTGTTATGTTTAAATGTTCTTTTCTGCTTATGTGACTTTGAGGTCCATTTCTCACACTAAAACTGAAAGAGTACTGAAGGCTAGTCTCCAATGGAAGAATGAGGGTGGTAACAACTACTGTTCCCTGTGTTCTTATATTGTTTTCATTTCTTTTTTTTTAATAATTTTTAAAGTATTTTATTTATTTATTTATTTATTTATTTATTTATTTATTTATTTATTTTTAGAGAGGGAAGGGAGAGAGATACAGAGAGAAAGAGAGAGAAATATCAATGTGCGGTTGCTGGGGGTTATAGCCTGCAACCCAGATATGTACCCTGGCTGGGAATCGAACCTGGGACACTTTGGTTCCCAGCCCATGCTCAATCCACTGAGCTATGCCAGCCAGGGCTGTTTTCATTTCTATAATAACCTTTAATGAAAGTAATATTATTATTGCTATCTTCCAGATAAACAAACTGAGGTAGAGAGATGTTAGGTTACTTGCTAACAACCCTAAGGGACTAAATTGTCATTCAAATCTTAGTTGGCTCAACTGCAACTTAGTTGGCTTTGCTTTTTAAATGTTTTTTTTTTTTTGAGAGAGAGAGAGAAGGAGAAAGAGAAGGAGAGAAACACTGGTGTGAGAGAGAAACATCAATCAGTAGCCTCTTGTATGCACTCAGCCAGGGACTGAACCAACCAGGGTATTGAATGCCTCAATACCCATGCATTTGCCCTCACTGGGTGTTTGAACCCATTTCAAACACCCAGTGAGCAGTTATTTTGCTTTGCGGGATGATGCCCAACTGATTGAGCCATGCCAGTCTGGGCAAAAACCTGTGCTCTTAATAAAATAACTATGTAATTTATCTGCTAGGCCAGAACACTTTTATAGTGACACAGGAATAATAGACACAAGCCAGGACTGTCCAAACTCAACTGGGGTCCACCTGTCTATCTGTTTACCATTCTACCATAATTCTCATGAATGATGTTTCACTGTTTGAAGAACTGAAATGTGGACAGGTTGAGTGACTTATCCAAGATCGCATGCTAGCACACGTCAGAGCTCTATGGTTAGGGAGGAAGAGGATTAAGAGAGTGACCATCAGCCACATCTGTGTCTTGCCTATACCCAACCTGAGGCTTTTCAAGATTCATTGGCTCCTCATTGATGGATCCATACAGAGGCACTGGAGATCAAAGTTCAGACTATGACAAAGGCTTATCTACAAGTTAAAGGAACTTGAAGTACAAAGATAAATTTATTAAGAGGTAATTTTTGAGCTACTAGAATGACAGAAGTACAAATTTTTAAAAATGTATGCTATGGCACCTAGAAGAGCAGCTATTAACAGGCTGGATTTGAGACTGAGTCAGAGACTATGAGATAGTAGTAAGTTAGGACATCTTTTCATCTACTCACAAAACCATCTGGATTATCCAAAAGTTATTGGATAATATTTAATAGGCTCTCTTTTTTAGATCACAGTAGCTGGTGGTGGGAATTAGCTTGTCATCCTATCTTTCCTTTGGGATCCCCTGTATGTGTATGTGCGCGTGCATGCACACTTGAGAGCATGTATTTGTGTATGGTGTGGGGAAAATGTGGCATGTGCCTTGCACTGTGCTGTGTACTCACACAGTCACCTCTATAACACAACCTAGGACTCAGATACTATTATTATCCTATTTTATAGACAAGGAAACTGAAGCTCACTGTGGTTAAGGAACCTGACCAAGGTTATTCAGCCAACAGATACTAATTATAACCTCCTTTGGGCCAAGGTGTGTGGCCCAAAGTGCTGAGAGTCCAGTAGTAATGATGTTACCTTCAGTGGCCCTCGCAGGAATGATGTCGAGACTGCTTCAGTCCAGGTCAGCCTGATGGACTGCCTCATTTTGCCTGTCAGCCCCAAGTAACAGGAATGCTGTGAACATGCTAAACTATGCTGGTGTACTCTGCTTTGTTGAGAAAAGAGGGAGAAAGATAAGATCACAGATGTTGAGGGAAGGGCTCAGGTTTTGCACCATTCTCAATGAATAAGCTGTGCATGCTGGAAGAGGCTGTATTAAATGCATCAATGACTTTCTGCACAGCAAAGGAAGAAATCAACAGTGAAAAGGAATTCTATGGGAAGGGAGAAAATATTTGCAAACCATCTATCTGATAAGAGAATAAGCTCCAAAATATATAAGGAGCTCCCACAACTTCAGTAGTAGTAGTACTAGTAGTGGTGGTGGTAGTAGTAGTCGTCGTGATCTGATAATTGGGCTAAGGAGTCAGTTAGGCATTTCTCCAAAGACATACATAAATAGCCAACAGGTATATGAAAAAAATGTTCAGCATCACAAGTCATCAGGAAAATGCAAATCAAAACCACAATACGATATTACCCCACATGTGTCAAGGTAGCTATTATCAAAAAAGACCCCCAAAAAACAAGGGATAGCAAGGATGTGGAGATATTGGAACCCTTGAACACTATTGGTGGGAATGTAAAATGGTGTAACAACACTGTAGCTGTTCCTCAAAAAGTTAAAAGTAGAACTAACCTGTGATCCAACAATCCACTTCTAAGTATTTAGCCAAAAGAATTACAACCATGATTTGGCAAGACATTAGCACTCCCATGTTCATGGCAGCACCATTCACAATAGCCAATTTGTGGAAAAAACTTAAATGTCCATTGACAGATGAATAGGTAAAGAAAATGTCTGTATGTATACATATATATTTATATATACTCACATATACACAATGGAGTACTATTTAGCCTTAAAAAAGAAATCTGCAAAATGCAACAACATGGATGAACCTTGAGGACATTGTGCTAAGTGAAATAAGCCAGTTACAGGAAGACAAATACTACCTGATTCTGCTTATTTGAAGTAACTAAATAGTCAAATTCACAGAATCAAAGTGGAATGGTAGTCTCCAAGAGCTGAGGAAGGAAAAATGGGGAATTACTAATCAACCAGAATAAGGTTTCCTTTAAGTTGAATAAGCTCTACAGATCTGCTTTACAACATTGTCAACCTACAGTCAACAGTAATGCATTGTATATGCAGGCATTGGTGGAGAGGGTAGATCTGATATTAAGTGTTCTTTACAAAATAAAATAAAATTTAAAATATAATGTATCAACAGTTTTATGACCATTTAAGGATTAAAGGGGAAATCTTCTTAAGATGAACTTTATTTTTTTCTAACATGGATCTTAAAGTGTTGTAAGGCCTGGCTCTTGACCATCCCTCCAAACCCATTGGGAACCTCCCCATCCCCAGTTCAGCTTTCTGCATCCCAAACCCCCTGTCCTCTTGAGGCTGACTGAGTTGGCCCTTCTTCTCTCTGAATGGGAATGACTTATGTGTCATCCTTTCTTCTGCCTTGAGTATTCTCCTCTCCACCTGTTCCAGTTTTCTTTACTCACCCTTCAGATCTCATCAGGACAGGCTTGCCTAACCACCCTGATCACATCAAATCTCCTCTATGGCTCCAAGCACCTCTCCACAGTAGCACTTATGTAACTGGCACCTTAACATTTGTTTGTGATTAAGCACTATCTGTTTTCTTCAAATAGACAGTAAACTTTTAAAAGAAAAATACTGCCCTTTTCTCTTCTTTGCTTACTTTTCAATATTTTTGTTAATTTTATTGAATTTATAAGTGTCATGCTAATTACATATCTGTTGAATGAGTGAAATAATGAATGAATTGATGAAAATGAGGTGTTGCCAAGTATAAAATAGGGCATCTAACAAGTGAGAGAAGCCGAATAACCATGTCTGTTTTTTGTTTATCATTGTCTCCTGATCACCTAGTCCACTACTTGACAGATCGGTTATCTAAGCCACTGCTTCAGAAACTTGAATGTTCACACTAGTCACTCAGGCATCTTGTTACCATGCAGCTTCTGAGTCAGTAGATTTGGAAAGGAGCTTGAGATTCTGCATTTCTAGTGAAGACCGTACTTTAAGGAGCAAGTCTCCAAGCAACATCATGCTGCAAGAAGATATTGGCTTAGAGTGGTATGCTAGTTAGGATGCTTTAGTTGCAAGTAACAGAAAACCCAGTTCAAACTGGCTTACTTAAAAATAAAGATGAACCGAAGTGTTGCAGGTTCGATTCCCAGTCAGGGCACATGACTGGGTTGCAGGCTATGGCCCCCAGCAACCGCACATTGATGTTTCCTCTCTCTCTCTCTCTCTTTCTCCCTTCCTTCCCTCTCTAAAAATAAATAAATAAAATCTTTAAAAAATAAATAAAGATGATTTACTTTGTCACATAACTGAAAAGGCCAGTGACAGGGTGGCATTCATGCACAAGTGGATCAAGGCTCCCATTCTCTCTCGTGTGACTCTCATGTTGCTCTCCTCTGAGTGCCCTTTCGTTCCTTCAGTTGACTTCCTTTTCCTTGGTGCTGCCAAAATGACTGCTGCTTCTTCAGCTGTCATATCTCTGTACCATACTATTTAGTAGAAAAGAGGTTATCTGTTTCTGCAGCCATCAGGAAAAATTCTACTTTTAAGCCTGTTTTGACCAAGTTTGTTTATAAATGGGGTGAGGTGGGAGGAATTTAGAATGTATTTGGCTGAAGTTGTCCATTTGCTAGCCTCAGAAGAGGTGGATCCTATTGTCCTATCTGCACGTCTGGTCCTGATGGTATGTAGGCCGTAAATATTTCCCTCTGTGCTTCATAACAGAATAGGCCCTTGCCTCCAAGTGTCTACGTAGTTCTCAAATCTGACACATTAGAATTACTTGGGAAACTTTGAAAATATAGGTACCTAACTTCTACCTTAATCAAACAAATTAGAGTTTTGGGGGGTATGGTGCAATAATCTAACTTTTAGAAAGATAAGATGCCTGAGTAATTCTAACTGGCAGCCAGGATTGGGAACCACTTACCTAGGGCAGTGCTTCTCAGTGGGGAACAGGGGGGACTTACCTTGAGGGAACATTTGCCAATGTTTGGAACCATTTTTTGGTTGTCACAACTGGAAGGTAGTTATTACCTGTGTCTTGTGGGATGGTGCTAAATGTCTTATAATGTCCGGTGAAGGCACAGGACAACCCCCTGTCCTCATACGAAAATTACCTGGCCCTAATGTTGATAGTATCAAGTTAGAGACCAGTTGACCTAGAAGGGCACATGTTCGAGCCACTGACTTATCTGCAGCATACAGCGCGCTGGCAGGGTAACATACAGGGCAGAATAGCGGTTTTCAAACTTTATTGTACTTAAGAATTAGTAGAAGTGTATGCTTAAAAGGAAGGTTCCTGGGGCCCTTGCCCAGAAATATTGATTTATTCAGTCACCTTGATGTCTACTCTGATGAAGTTGACTTGAAGGCAGGTGTTCCACAGACCATGCTGTGAGAAACAGTGACAGAATATAACTTACATTTCACAGGGTGCTCTCAGGGACCAGCCCAGCCTGACCCCAGAAGTAGTGTCATGGAAGGTAGCATTGGGCTGGAATGCATCTCCTGGTGGGAGTTAAGGGGCCGCAGTGGATGAGAGGTCCTGGGGAGACCTGGCAGCAGCTCTCATTCTTCTCTGCTGGGCTTGGCCTGGAAAAGTCAAATGAAAACCCAGTTAGTTCATGATCTCATCTTCCCCTGAGAAAAGATTGTCTGAAGACAGGGTTACAGCTTCCAACCTACTGACTGAGCTCTGAGGGTTTTTATTGACATTCGCTTTTATAGCTCTGAGGAGGTTATTTTTATCCTTCTGTCAGCAATGTGAGGTAAGCATGGAGGAAAATGAAATTCCCCAGGAGCACACGATTTTGTGGAGCATTGTAATGTAATTGTGATGAGCCAGTGTGAGCCTCATGGAAGCTCTGACCAGCTTGCTTGTCGTCTCACTGCGGTGCTGGTGCCTGGGTCTGCAGGCCAGGCCCCAGAGCCTGGCTGCCAGAAGTTTTGGGGAAGGGATGGCAGCCTGGCAAACTTCAGCCTTCTGCACTGCCCCCCCCCACCCAGGAAGACCCTGGGCCTCCATCAGAGCCCCAGCACAGTTGGGAGTCTCACTAAGACCACATGGTTGTGCTTCAGCAGAGAGAGCTGACTAAATGTCTCTTCCTTGTGCTGCCTACATTATTTTGGGAGAGTTTATCCTAAAAATAGGATAGCCAAATCCTGCCTGGATGCCCTCTGCAAGGTTATACAGTGTTTATGGTTTGTACATAGTTGGAGTCTCACAAAAGAGGCAACATTTTGTAGGAGGAGGAAAAGGAAAAACAGTGGGCTTTGGAGACAGGATACAGCAGCTAAGTTCTGGTTCTGCCTCTGACCAGCCTCAGTGACTTTAGATAAGTCACTTAACACTTGTGGGGCTCAGTGTCACTGCAAGTTTTCAACTTGCTTATAAAACGGGCATCTTCTAAGACTGATCTCTTGGAGTTAATCTAAGGAGAAAATCAGATAAAATATGTATCAGTTCTTTGGTAAAAAACAATATGAGTGTTCCTATTCTGAGCAGACTGTGGTCCCCTTAATACTGAGGATGATATAGGTGTCTGTGTATAGCCCACCACCATCCTAGGAACAGAGCAAGCAGTGTGTGCTACAAAGTGAAATTCACTATTCCTCTTCTTGTATTTATTTGATTAATGACTCTCACCCTGCCAGAATGTCACAAGAGCAGAGATAGTGTCTACTTCCTCTTCTCCTTCTGGCACTCCTATGATTCACATGTTGGTACATTTGGAGATATCCCAGAGGCTCCTTATTCTATCATCCTTTTTTGAATTCTTGTTTCTTCTTGCTGTTCTGATTAAGTGCTTTTTCTTCCTTATGTTCCAAATCATTGCTTTGAATCTTCGTTTCATCCCCTCCACTGATGGTTCCCTGTAGATTTTTCTTTATTTCACTTAATGTAACCTTCATTTCTGCTTGGATCTTTTTTTATGCTGTTGCAGTATCCAATGATCTTTGAGCATCCTGATCACCAGTGTTTTGAACTCTGCATCTGATAGGCTGGCTACCTCTGTTTTGTTTAGTTCTTTTCCTGGGGTTTTGTTCTGTTCTTTCATTTGGGTCATATTTCTGTGTCTCCTCAACTTGGCAGCCTCCCTGTGTTTGTTTCTGTGTATTAGGTAGAGCTGCTTTGACTCCCTGTCTTAGTATGGTGGCCTATTGTAGAGAAGGCACCTGTAAATTGTGTGTGGTGGAGACTTAACCTTAGGTAGTTGCCATGGCAGGGCAACCTATTTCACCACTTTGTGGCTCTGCCATGAGGGAAGGCTCAGAAATAGGAAAATACTGCTTCCTGGCCTCTGGAGATTGCCTGGGAGGGAGCCATCTTCTGGCACTCACCCCCTTGCCAGTCACTTCACTTTCTTCCCTTTCGTTTGTGCCCTTGTATGTGGTATACCGCTTTGCCCTTCCAGCTGTTGCCCTGGGCTGAATCCTAGAGCAGATAGTCTGTGTGACTCCTAAATCTGTTGCGAGCCCTTTAAGAGAGGTCTCTTGAGAATCCTGCAGTTTCTTCCACTGCCCCAACCCCCATTGGTGTTTACAGCCAAAAGTTACACGGACTTATTGTCCTGGTGCTGGAACCCTGGGCTGAGTGGTATGGTCTGAGCCTGGGACTACTTAATCCTGAGGTATCCCTCCAAATTTTTATCCTCAATGCATGAATGTGGGACTGACTATTCTGCCACCTTTCCGTGCCTCTCCATGCCTCCTTGTCTCCACCCCTCCTACCCATCTGGATGAATGTGTGTCTTCTTTAAATCATTGGTTGTACAACTTTCAAACAGCTTGATTTTCTGATGGTCCTGGGTGATATTTGCTTTGTAGTCTATTGTAATTTTTGCTGTAGTTGTCCACAGAGGCAAAGTGTGTTTACCTACACCTCCATCTTGACCCTAAGTGTAAACTCTTATTAACCACAGTCTCTGACTGCCAAACCTAAACTTCCAAGAAAGAAATTATGAATATCTTAGCTAAGGGAAGGAGTCTACTCCAGGTCCAATCAGTTATGATGTCATGCATTTGTGCTGTGTGTGGGTAGGGGAGAGCCTCTGATATGCCCCTTACTTTGCAGAATAATCTTGGATGTTGGGAGGGCGTGGAGTAATTCTGAGAGGTGATCATTGGTAGAGACCTGTCTAGAACACAGAAACAGTGCTGGGCACTGGGGTGAGCATTCATTCATTCCAGAAATAGTCATTGGATGCCTACTTTGTGCCAGCCACTGTTCCAGGTGCTGGGGATACAGCGGTGACAAGAAAGACAGGCAAGAGCCATGCCCTCCTGGAACCCTCATTCTGAAATGCCAGTGGTTCTACATTATAGCAAACAAGAACATCAGGAAGACAAGTTCAGACAGTGGTAATTGCATTAAGAAATTGCAGTACAATTCAGGATGATAGGGCAAGGGGTGCAGAGATTATTTTCAGTTGCCCCTTAGAGTATCCTATTCTGTTATATTGCCAAAAAAAAAAATCAACAATAGTGCCATGCTCTGATTGTTCTGATCATAAAAAAGCAGTAAAAGTCATGTTCAGAATGTTTTTCACAATTCTTCCTTTGCTTTTCATGATGTGTGTGTGTGTGGGGGGGCAATTGGGTGGGGGCAGAACACTTAGCTAGGGCTGGATTTGGGACAACCAGGCCATTGAGCCACCTCTTGAACCCTCTTTTGGAAACATTTAAAGCAGCTCTAAGTGGCCCAGGACAAAGCACAGTCCAGGAGCCACCTGCCTCTGCTTGCTTTGGGGGCCTGCCTAATAATGTATGCAGCCTTCAGGCAAATAGAGGAAATGTTATGGGAGAGGGGAGGTCATCTGTTCACCTCAACTTCGGGCCTCTTGGGCTTTCTCCAACAGTCTTCCATAGAAAGGTACAGCAAAGGTCAGGCTTTTCTCTAGCTATCCTCTGAGATAACAATAGTTAAGGGATGAATAGCTATATGTTATTGAATGCTTAACACAGGCCAGGCACCATTCTAAAATCTCTGTATGTATTGTTATTTAATTTAACATATACAGTTATAATATGTATTAATTTATTTAATTTCCCTATATTGTAAGGTAGATATGATAATATCCCCATTTTACAGTTGTGGAAATCAAGGCACAGAAAGCTTATATACACCTTGGCCAAGATAGAGGCATAGGTAGATACACTTTCTCCTCCTCGTACAATCAAAATAAGGACAACAACAAATTTAAAAACACAATTTAATCAGAACTTTCAGAAAATTTAACTGTATGGAAATCTGGCAACCAAGGAGTTAAAGAAGAAATATTCATCAAGACCAGTAGGATGGGTGGAGATAGGAAACTGAGGTGGAGAAGACTCAAGTCAAGGTGGCTGGTGGAGTGGGTGGTCCCACACTTGCCTGTGAATAAACCAAAAGGGACAACTGTGGAGTGAGACAGACCATGCAACCCAGGGTTCCAGCGCAGGGAAATAAAGCCTCAAAATCTCTGACTAAAAAAACTTGTGCAGAGTTGAGGCAGCAGGAGAAACTCCCAGGCTCACAGGAGTGTTCATTGGAGAGACCACCAGGGTCCTTGAATGTACACAAAACCACCCACCCAGGAATCAGCACTAGAAGGGCCCAATTTGCTATTGGGTAGCAAGGGAAGTGGCTGAAAGTTGGCTGAGAGACAAGCAAGCAGCATTGTTCCCTCTCTGATCCCCTTCCAACATATAGTGCTACAATGCAGCAACCTGGGTTGCCCCACCCTGTCGAATACCTAAGGCTCCGCCCCTTGCTACATAACAGGTACACCCAGACAAAAAAATACGGCCCAAATGAAAGAACAGATCAAAGCTCCAGAAAAAAAATACATCTAAGCAATGAAAAGATAGCCAACCTATCAGATGCAGAGGTAAAAACACTGGTAATCAGGATGCTCACAGAAATGGTTGAGTATGGTTGCAAAATAGAGGAAAAAGTGAAGGCTATGAAGAGTGAAATAAAGGGAAACCTACAGGGAACCAACAGTGAAGGAAAGGAAACTGGGACTCAAATCAACGGTTTGGAACAGAAGAAAGAAATAAACATCCGACCAGAACAGAATGAAGAAACAAGAATTCCAAAAAAATGAGGAGAGGCTTAGGAGCCTCTGGGACAACTTTAAACATTTCAACATCTGAATCATAGGAGTGCCAGAAGGAGAAGAGGAAGAGCAAGAAAAGGAAATCTTATTTGAAAAAATAATGAAGGACAACTTCCCTAATCTAGCAAAGGACATAGACTTCCAGGAAATTCAGGAAGCTCAGAGTCCCAAAAAGTTGGACCCAAGGAAGCACACACTAAGGCACATAATTACAATACCCAAGATTAAAGATAAGGAGAGTACCTTAAAAGCAGCATGAGAAAAGGATATAGTAACCTACAAAGGAGTTCCCTTAAGACTGTCAGCTGATTTTTCAAAAGAACCTTGCAGGCAAGAAGGAGCTGGAAGGAAGTATTTGAAGTCATGAAAGGCAAGGACCTACATCTAAGATTACTCTATCCATCAAAGCTATCATTTAGAATGGAAAGGCAGATAAAGTTCTTCCCAGATAAGGTCAAGTTAAAGGAGTTCATCATCACCAAGCCCTTATTACATGAAATGTTAAAGGGACTTATCTAAGAAAAAGAAGATAAAAAATATGAACAGTGAAATGACAACAAACTCAACTATCAACAACTGAACCAAGAAAAACAAAATGAACTAAGCAAACAACTAGAGTAGGAACAGAATCACAGAAATGGAGATCACACAGAGGGTTTTCAGTGGGTTGAATGGGGAAAAGTTACAGAGAATAAGAAGCATAAATCGTAGGTAGAAAATAGATAGGGGGAGGTTAAGAATAGTATGACAAATGGAGAAGCCAAAGAACTTATATGTATGACACATGGACATGAACTAAGGTGGGAGAATGATGGTGGAAGGGGGCTACAGGGTGGAGGAGAATAAAGGGGAGTAAAAAATAGGAGACTTGAAATAGCATAATCAATAAAATATATTAATATTTAAAACATAAATGCTTATATAATTTGCTTATAGCCATATGATAAAACTAGACTTCAAATCTAAGCATTATGGTGACAAAATGCATGAGTGTTTGTTTGTTTTTATGAGTAATTCCTGGTTCCAGCTGACTCAGAACCTGGTCTCTGGCTTTCCTCAAAGTAAGTATTAAACCACTAAATGACTACATCATGCTTTCTATGTTCACCAGATATTCCACTAAATGAGGGCCATTATGCAAGGCCAATATCTTTCAAAGTTCCTACAGAAATAAGAGAGTCAAAGAGATAAAATCCTTGAATTTCAGATTAGATGCAGAATGATTCATTTTTGCAACCCTTTCATCAAACCATGGTAATCAGACACCCATCGAGGGGAGAAAGAGTTATATTATTCCTGTCTTCATTTAGGGAACAGATTGGTACCAAACGTTGCTCCATACATTTGTAGAGTAAGAGCAAAGTATTAAAACACTTAGACTAGCCCTGGCCAATGTGGCTCAGTTGGTGGGAGTGTCATCCCATAACCAAAGGGTTGCAGGTTCAATTTCTGGTCAGGGCACATACATAGGTTGTGGATTTGGTTTCTGGTTGGGGTCCCTAAGGGAGGAAACCAATTAATAGTCTCTCTCACATCAATGTTTCCCTCTTTTCCTCCCCCTGTCTCTAAAATCAATAAAATGTATCCTCAGGTAATGATTTCAAACAAACAAACAAACAAACAAACACCCTTAGACTAGAACATGACTCCACAGGAGAGGTTCAGGAATCAGTGAGTAGGCAGTGAAAGGTTTAGGGTCAGGGCAGCCATCTTTATGCCGCCCTTGTCACTGCTGTCTTTGGGAGGGAAGTGTAGCAGAATGGATTTGTTGAACTCAAGTCTGGTTTTGTTAGAAGGAATTAGAGAGAGCTAGAGATTCTTTTCCCCCATTTTTCACTTAAATTTAATTTTTTAAAAGACTTTATTTATTTATTTATTTAACTAAGGGATAAAAAATAATTTATTGGCTCATGTACCTGAATAGCCTAGGGGGATAAATTTCAGACATGGCTGGATGTGAGTGTTCATAACATGTCAGGAGGTACGTCTGTCTGACTGTCTCTCATCCCTGGTCATGGTTTGCCTCTGTGCTGCCTTCATTCTTTAAAAAAAATTTTTTTATTCATTATGCTATTGCCATTGTCCAATTTTTTTCCATTTATCCCCCTCCACCCAGCACCCCCCATGCCCTCAGGCAATCCCCACACCATGTTCATGTCGATGGGTCATGAGTATACGTGCTTTGGCTACTCCATTTCTTATACTGTACTTTATATCCCCATGGCTATTCTGTAACCACCTACTGTATTTTGCTGTGTATAATGTGCATCTAAGTTTTGGCACTGATTCCCATGTATGATGTGAATTATTAGTGGGAATTTGTACTATCCATGTATAATGTGCATCCTTACTTTTCCCTCCAAAATTTGGACAAAAAAGTGCACAGTATACACAGCAAAATACGGTATTTGTACTTCTTAATTCCTTTGCTTCTTCACCCATTCCCCTATATCCCCCTCCCATCTGGCAACTATCAAAACACTCTCCATAACCATGATTTTATCTCTGTTCTTCTTGTTTGCTTGGTTTGTTTTCTAGATTTAATTGTTGATAGGTGTGTATTTATTGCCATTTTATTGTTGACAGTTTTGATCTCCTTTTTTTGTTTAAATAAATCCCTTTAATAATTCATATAATAATGGTTTGGTGATGATGAACTTCTTTAGTTTTTTTTCTTGTCTGAGAAGCTCTTTATCTGCCCTTTGATTGTAAATGACATCTTTGCTGGGTAGAGCAATCTTGGCTGTAGGTCCCTGCTTTTCATGACTTTGAATATTTCTTACCAGTCCCTTCTCACCTGCAAAGTTTCTTTTGAGAAATCAGCTAACAGGAATTCCCCTGTAGGTAACTCTACTTTTCTCTTTCTGCTTTTAAGATTTTCTCCTTACCTTAAACATTGGCATTTTAATTATGATGTGTTTTGGAGTGAGCCTCTTTGCATCCATTTTGTGTGGGATTTTCTGTGCTTCTTGGAATTGCTCTTCTATTTCCTTCACCAAATAAGGAAGTTTTCTTTTACTTTTTTAAAGATTTTATTTATTTACTTTTAGAGAGAGGGGATGCGAGGGCAGAGAAATATCAATGTGGGAGAGATACATTGATCATCAGTTTCCTCTCATATGTCCCCAATGAGGGACCTGGCCCACAACCCAGGTGTGTGCCCTGACCTGGAACCTTTTGGTTCAAAAGCCAGCACCCAATCCACTGAGCCACACTAGCCAGGGCAGGAAGCTTTCTTTCATTATTTTTTCAAATACATTTCCATTTTATTGCTTTGTTTTCTCCCTCTGGGACCCCTATAATGCAAATGTTGAAATGCTTGAAGTTGTCCCAGAGGTCATTTATACTACCCCCATTTTTGTTTTTTGTTTTGGATTCTATTTTCTTCTTGTTATTCTGATTGGTTGTTTTTTGTTTCCTTATAATTGAAATCATTGATTTGATTCTCGGCTTCCTTCACTCTACTGTTGTTTCCCTATAAACTGTTCTTTATTTCAGTTAGGGTATCCTTTGTTTTTGATTGGATCTTTTTTATGCTGTTGAGGTCCTCACTAAGTTCCTTGAGCATTCTTATAATCAGTGTTTTTAACTCTGCATGTGATAGATTGCTCATCTCCATTTTGTTTAGTTCTTTTTCTGGAGTTTTAACTTGTTCTTCAACTTGGGACATATTTCTTTGTCTCCTCAGTTTGGCAGACTCCCTGTGTTTGTTTTTATGTAATAGGTAGAGCTGCTATGACTCCCTGTCTTGATAGTATGACCTAATGTAGTAGGTGTCCTATAGGGTACAGTGGCATGCCTCCTATATCATCCAAGCTGGGATGTGCCCTTCTTGTGGGCTGAGAACACCCTCCTATTATAGTTGAGCCTTGGTTGCTATTTGCAGGTCAATGGAAGGGATTTATCCAGGCAAGTCAGTTGCAAGGCTAGGCTGTGACCACTGCCCACCAGCCTTAGCCCTCTGTGGAGGACCAGCTGTGCAGGGGAAGGGTAGTGGTGCTCTGATGTGGTCTCTAGCTGTCCACTGGGTGCATAGACTCTGGAGTTTCCCAGGTGATGCAGACCAAATTCAGCCCCACCTGTGTTTTGTCCAAGCTTACCATGCCTAAGCTATAGAGCAATCTGAGACGGCTGATACTTATGCTTGGCTTGGAGATTCCCAGGTGAAGCCAACCTATGAATTCAGGCTGGCTGCTGCTAGGGCTGGGTCTGGGGCCACTTAGCAAGAGGCATGGGGGTTGACAGCTCACTGAGGCTAGCTGTTGCTTATGTGAGGAGATTTAGGAAGTTGTGAAGCATGAGCCAAGACCAGCCATTCATATGGAAAAGCCACTGTTAACAGCTACAGTTTGGGTGTGATAAAACCTCAAGGGATCTCCAGCACAGTGCAAACAGAGTTAGTCGTGTTGATGGAGTCTCAGATATGTTACCTGCCTGCTGTCTCTGGGGCTCTTCCCATCTTTCTGCCTGGGAGAAAGCTGTTCCCCAACTCTCTGATTGATGCCAGCCATTGCAGTTTCTACTGGTATGTCTCTGGTGCCTTTCAAACTGCAACCCTGGTGCTGAAGTTCAGAGGGAGTGAGTCTGAGTAAGTTTGTGTGTGGGTTCTTTAAGAGGAACTGCTTGGAACTCCAGAACTTTCTTTTACTGACTCAGTCACTGCTGGTTTTTGCAGTCGAAAGTTATGGGGACTCATCTTGTTGGCACTGGTAACCTGGACTGGGGGGCCTTGTGTAGGGCTGGTACTCCTTGCTCCAGAGATACACCTCCTGAATTTTTATCCACTGAACATGTTTGTGGGACCAGTCTGTTCTGCATCTCTGCCCCTCTTACCAGTTTGGATAGATGTGGTTTCTTTAATTCCATAGTTGTCAGACTTCCATTCAAGTTGAATGCTGCTGGTTCTGAGTGATGGTTGTTCTATAATTTAGCTGTAATTTTGATGTGGTTGTGTGAGGAGGCGAGCTGTGTTTACCTATGCTGCCATCTTCTATTTATTTGTTTTTAGAGAGAGGGGAAGGAGTGGAGAAATAGAGCGAGAGAAACATGAATGTGAGAGAAATATCAATCATTTGCCTTTCACATATGACTTGACCAGGGACTGAACCTGCAACCTAATTATATGCTATTGCTGTGAATCAAACCAGTGACCTATAGCTTTGCAAGACAATGCCCAACCAACTGAACCACATTGGTCAGGGCTCACTTAAATTAAAAAAAAAAAAAATTGAGCCTAGCTCTGGCCAATGTGGCTTGGTTGGTTGGTTGTCATCCTGTAAATTGAAATGTTGCAGGTTCTAATCTGGTCAGAGCACATGCCTAGGTTGTGTTTGGTCCTTGGTTGGGGTGCATATGAGAAGCAACCCATCAATATTTATCTCTCACATTGATATTTCTCTTCCTCTCTCTCTCCTTTCCATACTCTTTCCCTAAGGTCATGTTCTTGGGTGAGGATAAAAAAAAGATTGAGATCTAATTCACCTACCATACAATTAACCTTTTAAAGGTTAAGTCTAGTGTATTCACAGAATCATACAACTGTCACAGGTGGGCACAGGTAGCCAGGTTCTTGGTGATTGGGACAAAGAATCGAACCAAACACCCAGAGTATATAGCAGAGAACATGGGAGCAGGCCAACTCCAGGCAGAGATTGACCTCATGGGCTAGAGGGACTCTATTCTTACAAGGCGGATTATTCCTGGCTACTTTTGGGGGGCTTTTACTGCATATGTGCAAGTAGTTGTGTTACTTTAAAGCTATTGTGCATGTGGTCTCCCATGATTTTCCCTGATTAGCCACCACAGAAGGGGGTCCCACAATGTTACTGAATTTGTTACAGAACACACAAGGGGGGCCTGGGATGATATACTATTATTGAAAGAAGGCCCCGGGTCCGTTATGTCCGCCGCCAGGAGAAAGACGTCTCTCAATGCCAGAGATTCGTGAAAAGGAAAGGAAACGTTTATTTAATGCTATATAAACTTAAAGTAGTGACCTAATGTCTTTACCAAAATCCCAAAGTCCCTTAAAACACCCACAAACAGACACAGTCTTTCCTTCCTTCCCCCTTTGCCCAGTCCAGAGTACCGTATCTCAGGAAAGGAAATAGAAGTCCATGGCTTAGGCAGTCCTCTGGTTCTTCTCAGTTAGTACTCCCTCTCGACTGGGAGACCGCCCTGGGTTCCCGGCACCCTCAGCTGAGTCACCGGGATCTCTGCTAAAACGAGGTGGTGGTTCCCCCTTCTAAAGCTGTGGGGGTCCCCACTCTGCCAGGCATGTGGTCCTCTCTCTCTCAGGGCTGCAGAAAGGGAGAGTCCCCACTCTGCCAAAACTGCATGGTTCTCTCCTCCAAGGCTGCCACGTGGTTCTCCCTCTCTCAGGGCCGCAGGAGTCTCCACTCCGTCAAGGCCGCGTGGTTTCTTTTTCTTAAAGCCTCTTAAACCCGCCTGGTTCTCCTCCTCAGGGCTGCACATGGCTCTTCTTCCTAAAGCAGCATGCTTCTCCTCCCTAAAGCAGCATTACTCTCTCTGGGATGGGCATGGCTCTCCTCCTCAGGGCTGTGCATGGCTCTCCTCCAATGGCCGTGATCTTCTCTGAGCTCCCACGCAGGCGCTGTAGCTCAGGGGACCCACCCTCCCCAGTCTGGGTGGGGAAGTTACTTCTGTTCCCCTGGCTTAGAGCTGATCACGGCTACTTAACATATCCATGCAGCCAGCCAAAGGCTATAGATATGCTAAATGACCAACCCAGAGGTTAGCTGCAAGGCTGTTGCTACGCAAAACAGCTCTCAATGGCCCTGCTCCATTTGTCCCTTCCCCCAGCCCACACCCTGGGGTGGGGGATGGAGACATCCCAAAATCTCTTAGACACTTTAAGTTCTGGACCCCATTTTAAAATGCCCATTTGGGGCCCCCCTCTTGGCTGCACCCTGTAACAAATTGATCACCCCTTCTCCTGGGGTCCCCCTGTACTAGGTTTGTCTTACCCATTGCCAGATAATTATAGCTCTCCATGTTAGAGATTAATGAAAAGGAAAGGAATTATTTATTCAAGTTATACAGACGTAAGAGTAATGATTTAATGTCTTCATCAAAATCTCAAAGTCCCTTAAAACACCCACAAACACACACAGTCCTTCCTTCCCCTCTTTGCCTGGTTTGGGGTACCATATCTCAGGAAAAGAAATAAAAGTCTGTGGCTCAGGCAGCCCCTGGTTCTTCCCAGTAGTCTGTGCTCGGCTGGTAGGCCTCCCTCCTCCTCCATTCCTGGCACCCATCAGCTCTGTCCTGGGATCTCCAGTTCTTATTCCAAAATCACATGGCACCTTCTCACAGCCCGCCAGCAGGAGTCCTTTCACCCCTTTCCTTCCTGCAGCATCTCTCTTTCATTCTTCCGAACTGCTAAGAGAGAGAGCTCTGTATCGCTGCTACAACTTCCTTTCCAGCTTCCTAAGCTGTGTGGCAAAGGGAGACCCAAAGCCACGTGATTCTTCCTTTCCAAAGCCACATGGTGGTTCTCTGCTAAAGCCTCATGGTGATTCTTGTCATGGCTGCTTCACCTGGGTTTAAATTCCAGTGCTAATCTTCCTCTGCAACCCCATATCCAACTCCTCCCACAGTCAGGTACACTTGCCAGCACTTCTGAATTTTCCAGCTTTTCTGGGCTGCCATAGTAAGTCTGGGCAGGCATGGCCCTGTGGGGTGGAGCCAATCACCTCCAAGTTCTCATGCAGGCTCTATAACCAGGGGGAGTTGCCTCCCAGTTACATCTTGGATGGAAGTCATTCTCTTCTCCCTGGCTCAAAGCATGGCCACAGCTATTTAACATATCTGTGAAATGAGTTAAAGGTTATAGATATGTTAAATGACTATTCTAGAGGTTATCTGCAAAACTGTTGCTATGTGAAACAACTCAATGGCCCTGCTCCATGTGTCCCACCCCCAGCTCAGACTTCTGGGGGTGAGGACATCCCATGTTTTTAATATTTCCTGGACACCCTGAGTGCTGGACCTCATTACAAATCCTTCTTTTGGGTGCCCCCTGGCTTCACTCTCTTACACAATCATCACCACTATCTAATTCCAGAATGCTCTTTTTACTCCACAAGATACCACATGCCTATTAGTAGTCACTCCCCATTCCTCACTGCCCCTAGATAACCACCAGTTTCCTTTCTTTCTTTGTGAATTTACCTATTCTGGATATTTCATATGAATGGAATCAGACAATATGTGATCATTGTATCTAGCTTTTTCACTTAGCATGCTATGTTGAAGATTTATCCATGTTGTGGCATGTATCTGCATTTCTTCCTTTTTTATAACTTAATAATATTCTATCATTTGAATATGCCCCATGTTATTTATCCACTCACCTACTGAAAGGCATTTGGGTTCCTTTCATTTTGGGGTGTTATGAATAATATGGTTCTCAACAAGGATGTACCAGTTTTTATGTAGATGTTTGATTTTAATTACCGTAAGTACATACCTAGATGATATTGCTCCTCTTTTCCATTATCAGTTGTTGATTCTTGTAGGTCTTTCATTCACAAATTGTTCTACAAGATGGCTTTTGTTTTACTGGCTATAGGAAAGTAAGGATTTATTTAGCTATTTATGTGTATAGGGGTTGGGTGCAGTAGGGACAGTAGAGAATTTTGTTACCCACCCTTGCCAATAAGTTTATCTTGAGTCTCAGGGAAGACAGGAGGCACCTCAGAGTACAAGAAGTTCCTCAAAGACCTGGGAAGATTCTGTGCACCAGCAAGGTGCTTTGGAACCCAAGAGACCAGGTTCAATGGTATAGGGACCCTTTCCCCATACTGATGCTGGAATATGGGGCAGCATGGAGGGGAGCTGACGGACCTGAGCACTGTAGTGGCACAGCTGCTCCATGTTCATTGAGGGCACTGGGAGGAACATGTCGTGTGATCCCTCCTCGAATGGCTGGTGGTCAGTGGCTTCACAGGGAGGCTGGGCTGCAAGAGTATATAGTGACACACTGAGCAAATTCTGCTTCAGGAGCTAAAATCAGCACAGTTTGGGAGTGAACCTTTGACCCACTGGCTGGCAAATGCTGGTGCCATGTACATGTGGCCGCACCTCAGAGGCCCCATGCAAACCTGAGTTCTTTTGTTTTTTGCCTTCTAGGGAATTTGGGCCTGACAAGTGTAAGTAGCTTTGAGCCTAATGAAGAAATGGAGATAGAAGCCCCTGCATCCTTTCAATTCCTCATGTTTTCACCCAGCGTGCTGTTTCTCATTATTGTTTTACAGAATGGAAGAAATAGATTTTGTGCCATGTAAATTATTTTGAGTTTGTGGTCTCTGGAGAAAAAGCCAGGGCTGATTCTCCAGAGGATGTTTTATGCTAGTTTGTTAGCAGGAGCTCTTTACTGATGAACCAATAAAGCACACTCTGCTTGAACTAGATCAGAATCTCCTAATTCCTAATTAACACTCAGGGAAAGGGCCTCTACATTCATCTGAGTTCCATCCTGTGGTAATGGATGTTTAATTTCCATTGTATTGGCCAGGGTTGGTAAATCCTGGAAGATTCTGGTTCCAGACATTTATTCTGAGAGGCTTCTGTGTCCTTTGTTGTTTTTAATTTAATTATTCCTTTTGGGAAACAAGAAAGCCTGTAATGTCTTAGCTTTTTGTGCACTTTAAACTAGAAGAAGCTCTTCTGCGATTTTGTTTAGGCTCTGTGCCAGCTTCAAAAGGTAGGATGAGGTAGGTATCACAAAGCCTCATTTGAACTTACGAACTAACTGAAGCTAGAAATGGGTTTTAAGTGGCAAAAATTGAATCTTGACCCTGATTCTCTCGACTTTATGCAAGTCCTGTGCTCCATTTATAAAATATTACTAATGAAACTTGTAAAATTTGCTTTATTGTCTTTATCTACAGATCAGTCTGTCTCCCATTTCTCCACCATCCCAAAAAGCCAAGGTGCTTGGAGCCAACACACTGTCAGGATGACTGATCGATTCAGTTAAAATAAAATAAAGTGTGCCCAAGCAAAATAGTTTAAAATATTATGAATGTATTGCCAATACACTGGCCTCTCCTCCCCTGCAATACTTTAAGAGAAATTATTCTATGTGCACGATAATCTGTGACAAACCTGAATTGACACATAGGGTTAAAAAAACTATTATGAAAAGCAATAGTAAATGGCTAGAAATCCCACTGCTACTAATCACTTTTGCTGCCTCTAAAATCAGCCTGTGATTTATAGCTTGTTAAAGTGAGTTTCAAAACCAAAGGGAACTCTCTTTAGGGTAGGCATGTATTTGATTTAGGGTGTATTGATTTGCATAATTTAGCAAATAAAGTACTATGCAATTAAAGATCTGGAGATATTTACTCTTACCTAAGTTAAAAAAAAATCCTATCTTGTGGCCTAGGTTAGTTACATGAGCACCATACTGTAAAATGGAAACTGTGCAGGTAGAAATTATTCCAGCCACACCTTGAGAAACCTTTCACCAGGTAGCTTGGTTATTATCAGGCCTACATATAAGAAAGTAGGATTATATAGAGAAATAAAAAAAGACACCTGGAAAAGAACGGAATGTAATAAATGTAATAGCCAGAGATTTTATTACAAATACAATATAGAAAATTTTCAAGAACAGAAAAAAATCAATAGTAATTAAAGGGAACACTTAGCTGACAAAGTTGATAGAACTGAAGTACTTGCCAGCTCTTAACTTTCTTTTACCCCACAATTGCTCCCTCTGGCTTTTCATGTCTTTCTATTGTTTGTTAATATCAAAAAGATGAACTAGCCTGCATGCTACTGGGTGGTTTCAATTACTAAAAGCATAAACTAGGATCCCATTTTGAAAGAACTTCTCTAATATTGGACTTATTCCTTTAAACTCTGTCCTTAATCAATGGTTACATGAAAAACAGTGGCCCATTGCTTTCCCATGCCCATCAGTATAAGTGAATTTGAACTTTATCAGGAGGTACTAAGATCAGATATTTGTGGATTCCCAAATACACAAGAATTTTTGTTTTTGCTTCCATCGTCTCTTTCCATCATCTTCTCCTGACTCCTATGGGAATTGGGGTACAGAAATGGCAAGACCCAGAACCAAGATAAATAATGGAAAACTCACCAGAAATTTTTCTTTGACTGCTAATGATTCTAGGGCCAAAGTTAAGGGATATTTGAAATCTGTAACTTCATAGGTCTAGTGAGTTATAGATACTTTTATTAGAAGTTAGTGAACTTAGGTAAACTAACTAGTAAAATGTTGCTTCAAGTCCATGTTTCTTCAGTGAAAGAGTTTATATTTGCCAAAATTATCTGGATAACTGACATGACATTTCTTCATTCATATCTATCCATCTATCTATGGAAAATATACTGCATGCATTCTATATATCCATAGATATTTAGGCATGTCTTGATGGTGCAGAGACAGACAATTCCTGGCCTCAAGACCTTCAGTCACCTATCCCTCAAGCCGTTCCATCATTCTGCATACACCTACACACTAAGAAGGAGACAGAACATAAAGCAGACAATTCTACCTGATGTTTTTTGAAAAGAAAAATAAAGCATGGTATGGGAACATCATGGTTGGCCTCCAGGAAGTCGCTGAAGATTTCCTGAGGTATATTAGTTAGGGCTTCCATAACAAAGTACCACCATCTGAGCAGCTTAAACAACAGAATTTTATTTCCTCACAGTTCTGTGAGGCTTAAAGTCCAAGATCAAGGTCTCAGGAGGGTTGTGGGGGCAGCACACACCTGTCTTTACCTTCAAGGTTCTTTTGGCTGGTCTAATAATCAAATAGATATGTGACAGATTAGCGAGAGAAAAATAACCAAATTTAATATATGTGTATGTATGGGAACCCTGCATTCATGAGAGAGTCAGAGATCCCACATGTGGGAGAGGTTTAGAGATAGAAAGGGAGATTGAGGTGTGTAAAACATCTTGAGCTAGGTAAGTGGTAATACACCTTGGGGGCTTCAAAGAATCACTGCAGGATGATAAAAAGAACAGGTGTTTGGTAAATATAAGATTTTTCCTGCCATATAAGTGATAATCTCTTCTTATGGGCAAGGTCTCTATTCAAGTTCTTCTAGGTGGTTAAGGGAGGGGCATAAATTTCTCTTGAGCCTACAGATATTAAAGTTGCCTTTAGTGCAAAACAATCTGTACATTTTGGGGCAAGTTGTTCTGAATCCCCATAATTTCTTCAGAGCCCTCTCCCCTTAGCTTTCACACAACCACCTTCACATGGTCTTCCTTCTTGTGTATGTTTGTGTCCTAATCTCTTATAAGAACACCAGTCATATTGGATTAGGGTCTACTCATATGACTTCATTTCACCTTAACTACCACTTTAAAGGCTCAGCCTCTAGACCCTGACCAAGTAGCTCAGTTGATTAGAGCATCTTCCCAATATTCCAACAGTGCTGGTTCAATCCTCAGTCAGGGAACATACAAGAATCAACCAATGAGTGCATAAATACGTGGAACAACAAATTGATGTTTCTCTCTCTCACTCTCCCTTCCTCTCTCTATCTCTAAAATCAATTTTTTTAAAAAGCTCTATCTCCAAGTAGGTGCTGTTGGTTGGGACTTGAACATGTGAATGAGGGGGGACACAATTTTCACCCTATAACATAGGGAAACTGACTTTTAAACTGGGTCTTGAAGAAAAAGTAGGATTTAGTCAGGTCAAGAACTAGGGAAGAGGGCATGAAAAGTGAAATAAAATGATGTCATTTATGTCAAGGGTTTTTAATGGAGTCAGGAGGTCATTTAGGAGATGGACTTTATGCACATCTTCACCAAATGGAAATACGAACTTCTGAACTGGGCAGAATCACAACTCTTCCAAGAACACCTAGACTCTATGAAGAACACCTGCTACTTGCTACAGTAGCACTTTTACTTAGTCCCCTAAACCACTCATGTTTTCCCCAAACTAGCTTTCTTCCAGCATAATCATAACTCTTTGTAAACAACTTCTGCAAACATTGATTTTTTCCCCTGAAAAAACCCTCTGACTTTTGTTCCCTAGTGGGTCACTATTTGGATGGCTACCCAAATCTGAGCATCCAGAACTGTAATTCTTTGATCCCAAATAAACACTTTTGCTAGATTATTGCAGTTAAGACAGCTGTTCCATGTAGACATTCTAGTTTAATACTCCTAATTCACAGCTAAGAACACCAGGTCATAAAGTGATGGAGCAATTTGCCTAACCAAGGACACAAAGCTAGCACCTGGTAAGCCTGAATTGGAACTCCAGCCTTTCACCTACTTGCTCCAGGGTCTTTCTAGGAAATCAGCCTCCAGAGTGGTGAACTGCATTCTCTAACTTTTCTTTCAAGAAGTCCTGCAGCACGTGTTTCTTTGTGGGCTACTCCACATTCTTGTTAAAGTGTTTACTCTTTTAAGGAGGAAAAAAGTTGTCATTTGTGAAGCATTTACTGACATAATTACAGCCACCATTTGGTGAAGTTGAGTGAAAAGACTCCAAAGATAAACCACACTGCATATGCCGCAATCTGTCAGGGGCCAGAATTGACAGAAAACAGTTTGATGCAAACTTTTCTGTTGTATTTTCAAAAGAGACAGATACATTGCTGAGAACCACATTGCTATACTGACGTATTTGTCTCATTATCATATTGTGGTTTTCCAACCATTTTTGTGAGCTATCTTCTTCTTCTTCTCTTATTTTTAGATTTTATTCATTTATTTACTTTTAGAGAGAGGGAAAGGGAGGGAGAAACAAAGGGATAGAAATATCGATTGGTTGCCTCTCATACACACCCCAGCCATGGATGAAACTCAGGCATGTGCCCTTACTGTGAATTGAACCAGCAGCCCTTGGTTTTGCAGAAGGATGTCCAACCTGCTGACCCACACAGGTCAGCACTGTATGCTATCTTCTAATCTTCCTCTCCTCCACCCATCCTTTATCAAAACCTTCACCCCAAAGGGCTGCAGTCTCCCTGAACTTTCTGGACATCATTAGTAAGATCACATTTCTTTTCATCTGGCCCTTTGTGGTCCCCAGGACTAGTGTAAGACATAGACCAAGAAACTTTTCTCATTATGTTCCAGTGAGTTCTACATACTAGAAAGGACCAGGAGAAGAGCTAGCAGTAGTGATCTCTGAGCCCTGCCGGCCTGAGACATCGCTGAAATTACAGTGTCCCCTCCCACTCTTCCCTTGTCTTTGTGGTCCCAACTAGCCCTCCCAATTGTACCCCTTGTCTCCAAGGCCTCTATGCCTTCACCACAGTTTGACTGAACCTCATGTTTAATCTTAAGTTTTGCATAATAATTTATGATAGAAATTAATATCCTAAGAATCATTCAATTAGACCAGTGGTTCTCAGTTGGGAGTGATTTTGCCCCATAAGAGACATTTGAAAATATCTGGGAACATTTTATTAATAGCATCTAGTGGGTAGCAACAGAGAAGCTGCTACCTTCTATACTGTACAGGACAATTCTCACCACTGAGAATTACCTGGGTCCAAATGTCAGTAGTGCTGACAATGAGAAACCATGATTTAGACAATACTTAAAACTTTATTCTATGTCAGGCCTTACTGTAGAAATGAGGGATTCTGTGATCAACATACATTTTGCCCTCTAAAGTTCACTGTCTACAGGTGAGTATGTATAATTTAGAGTGTTTTCAGTGGCAAGTAACAAAATTCCCAAATAATGGCTTAAAGATAGTTTTAATTTTCCCATATAACAAAAATTTGGAAGTAGGGTGTTTTAGGATTGGTTAACTGAGCAACTTAACATCAGGTATCTAGGTCTGATGCTCTAGAATATAATATTTTATGCCTTTCCCTTCACAGTTTCAAAACAACTGCCACAGTTCCATTCTCACCAGACAACCCCCATAGCAGGATGGACAAAAAGCATAAGGAATATCCTCTCATGTATCTGCTTTTCTTTTAATGAGGTAGAAAACTCCTTTCCAGAAAAACCTCAGGTAGGCTTGTCTGGTAGGCTTTCCCTTATCTCTTTCATGCCAAAATTAGGACAATTGGGAATGGGATTATCATCAGGAACTTAGACCAGGCATGAGTAAACTTCATTTATAAAGGGACATGCAGAAAAAATTTTAGGCTTTATGTGCACTCTATGGTCTGTGTTGCACATTCTTCTTCTTTCAATTTTTACATTTTAAAAATGTTAGAACTATACTTAGCTCATGGGTTGTACAAAAACAGGCCATGGGCCATAGTTTACTGACCCCTGGGAAAAAGTGCTTTCTAATACCTGAACAAAAGCAGGTTCTGCAGCCAGGAGAATGGGGATAATGACTGTTGGTAAGCAGACAACTATGTCTGCCACAGAAGGGTGTGCAACTGAAATATAATTATAATATGGTGGGTTGAGACTATGATAAAAGTGCATAAAAGAAGCTGTGGTAGCCAGCCTCCAAGATGCCCCCAAAGAGCCTCCTAGGGTTCATACCTTTGTATCAGGTTAGTTTGTTGGGCTAGTGGAAGTGACAGTATATGGTTACTTCTACTTCAGTCTCTTGAAGTGCCCATTCTGGGGGAAGCCAGCTGCTACATTGTGAGAACACTCAAGTAAACTTTTGAGAGGCTCACACAGTGAAGAGCTGATGCTTTCCACCCACCAGGCTGCCAGCCAAAAGAATAAACCACTTTGGAAACAGCTTGTCCAGCTCCAGAACAAGCCTTCAGTTGGCTGAAGCTCAGGCTGATAGCTTGACTGCAACCTCATGAGATATCCTCAGCTAGAATGTCTCAGCTAAGCTTCTGAATTACTGAATGACCCACAGAAACTGTAAGATAATATACATTTGTTGTCATAAGTCCCTTAGTTTGGGGGTTATTTGTTATGCAGCCATAGGTAATTAACATACAAGTATCTAAGGCAGGTGGCGATGCCTTAGTTTTAAGACTTTTGGAATATAATTTTTAGATATTAGTGTTACAGGGTGCAGCCAAGAAGGGGGACCCCAAATAGGCATTTGAAATGGGGTCCAGAACTCAAGGTGTCCAGGAGACTTTAAGGTGTCTGCACCCCTTCCCCCACAGGTGTGAGTTGGGGGAAGGGGCACACAGAGCAAGAACATGCAGGGCAGCTTTGCAGCTAATCCATGGCATGGTCATTTAGCATACCTATAGCCTTTGGCTGGTCACTTAGATATGCTAAATAGCTATGGCCATGCTCAAGGCCAGGGGGATGGAAAGGGACCTTCCCCCCCAAGATGGGACCTGGGAGGCAGGCCCCCTGAGTTACAGCGCCTGCGTGGGAGCTGGGAGAAGATTGGCTCCAGGACATGGGTGACACCTGCCCAGACCCACGATGGCAACCAGAAAAGCTGGAGAAGACAGCAGATTGAGGGCAAGTGTGCCCAAGTGTAGGAGGAGTTGGAAATGGGGCTGCAGAAGATTGGTGTGGGGGATTTAAACCCAGACACGGCAGCCATTGGGGAGAAACCACTTGGCCTTGACGGAGTGGAGACTTCTGCGGCCCTGAGAGAGGGGAAAAACCACGCAGACTTGACAGAGTGGAGACTCCTGCGGCCCTGAGAGAGAGAGAACCACGCGGCAGCCCTGGAGGAGAGAACCATGCAGTTTTGGCAGAGTGAGGACTCTCCCTTCCCGCAGCCCTGAGAGAGAGGACCACGTGCCTGGCAGAGTGGGGACTCCCACAGCTTTAGAAGGGGGAACCACCACCAGGTTTTAGCAGAGATCCTGGCGACTCAGCCGAGGGTGCCGGGAATCCAGGGAGGTCTCCCAGTCGAGATGTAGTTCTAACTGGGAAGAACCAGAAGACTACCTAAGCCATGGACTTCTATTTCCTTTCCTGAGATATGGTACTCTGGACTGGGCAAAGGGGGAAGGAAGGAAGGACTGTGTGTTTGTGGGTGTTTTTAGGGACTTTAGGATTTTTTTGATAAAGACATTAGGTCACTACTTTAAGTTAATATAGCATTAAATAAACATTTTCTTTCCTTTTCACGAATCTCTGGCATTGAGAGACATCTTTCCTAGGGCGGCGGACATAACAGACCGGGGCCTTCTTTCAATAATAGTATATCGTCCCAGGCCCCTCCTTGTGTGTTCTGTAACATTAGTGAAATAGTAAAGTGTGGTAGTGGGTAGTAGGGAACCCAACAGAGGGTTCAGGAGTCCTGGGACCTCTAGTTCATTTATGAGCTTGGGGCAAATTGATTCACTTTGGATGACATAAGCAATTCCTGGGCATGAGAGTGAATAATTGTCAGAAAAGTGCAGAAACTATCAAAGATTTGTAGAATAACCTATATATTGTAATACAAGGCTCAATTATCTTTTCTAGAAGGTAGCAAATAATGTATATTTCCCCTCATTTATCTGGAAACAAAAATACATAAAAACTCAGTACCAGGAGAGGTTGAACAGGAAGGAGTACAAGTATCAGATACTAGAAAAAGCTCTGCATGGAGGAGTGGTTCAGAACCAAGGACAGCAACCCACATACTTCTACCTTTTCCCCCAAAGAAAATTTGGGGCTTGATATGCATTTTCTGGCATCCATTCCCTGATATATAAAATTAGGGGAGTTGAATCACATGCTATGTAAAACTCAGCTCTAATCTTTAAATACATGATTCTAGGTTATTTGCACTGTTCTCAAATTTCCACCAAACACCTTCAGTTTCTGCCAGTGCAGAAGGTCATTCTTGTCCATCAGTGGACAAAACACTGAAGGTGACACATTAACTTGTGTTCATTTACCAAGGAAAACAGGACAAGCACAGGTTGCTCGTGTTTTTCTCTTTACTTGGCTCATGTTTACTGCTGTTTGCTACCAGTGCCAAGCTCTGCAGGCTACAACAGAGGGAATCACAGATTCTTTCTTTAAAAAGTCTGCAGTCTATATGAAAAACAGTATGGAACTTCCTCAGAAAACTAAAAATGGATCTGCCTTTTGACCCAGCAATTCCACTGCTAGGATTATATCCTAAGAACCCTGAAACACCAATCCAAAAGAACCTATGCACCCCAATGTTCATAGCAGCATAATTTATAATAGCCAAGTGTTGGAAGCAACCTAGGTGCCCATCAGTAAATGAATGGATCAGAAAACTATGGTACATTTACACAATGGAATTCTATGCAGCAGAAAGAAAGAAGGAGCTCCTACCCTTTGCAACAGCATGGATGGAACTGGAAAGCATTATACTAAGGGAAATAAGCCAGGGGGTGAAAGACAGATACCATATGATCTCACCTTTAACAGGAACCTAAACAAAACAAACAAACAAGCAAAATATAACCAAAGACACTGAAATAGAGAACAGGCTGCCCAGAGGGGAGAGGGGAGGGAATTTCAGGGGAAAAGGGAAGGGTTTACAGGAACAAGTATAAAGGGCACATGGACAAAAACTGGGGGAGGTAGAAATGGAAGGCATGTGGGGAGGCCTGGGAGGGTTGGCTGGTATGAGAGTAAAAGTCAGAAAACTATACTTGAACAACAATTAAATTTAAAAAAAGTCTGCAGTCTAGAGGGGAAATGAAAAGGATTCAAATTACTCTACTCACTGCATATACCCTTCCTCCTTTATACACATTGCACTCATCTCCCTAAATAAGACTGATTCTCAGTGAAAGATCTTGTAACAGACCTTTACTTTGATGTGAGTTTAATTCACTGTGTTACTGTGTACTTGAAACTTCATTTATCTTAGGGAATGGAAGGTTTAATCTTCTGTTAAAGAAATTTCAGGCCATCATTAACTGACACTTTTAATTTGGGCAAGTCTAATGTTAAATTTTTTTAATCTAAAAAATGGGGCGACCAGTATTGGTACTGCCTGTTTGTAGCTTTTTTTACTCAGCACTCCTCTTTTATTGCTGAAATAGTACCCCCAACCCTAATACCATGTGGCTCTGATTGGACTGTCAATCACACCCACTACCCATAGACCTGAGCCTGGCAAATGACAATAAACTGTTCCATTGTCCATAGAGATTGGTTCAAGGAATGAGTCCAGGGCCAAAGCAAGACCACTTAGAATCTTTCACACAATTTGATTTCTGCTTCATCTGGAACTGAAATCTACAAGGTTGATGTTGGCTTTAGCTGCCTGTAGTAAGCCATCCACAATAGGAAAAGATGACATTAATGTGTTATAAAAAATGAAGTCAAGCCCTGACCGGTGTGGCTCCATTGGTTAGGAGTCACCCCATAAAGCAACAGGTCATGGGTTGGATTCCTGGTCAGGGTACATGCCTGGGTTGTGGGTTCTGTCCCTGATAGGGGCACATAGGAGGGGCAACTGATCAGTGTTTCTCTCTCATATTGATGTTTCTCTCTCCTTTCCCCTTTCTCTAAAAATAAACAAATATAATCTTTAAAAAAAGGCCCTGGCTGGTGTGGCTCAGTGGATTGAGTGCTGGCTTGCAAATCAAAGAGCTGCCAGTTCAATTCCCAGTCAGGGCACATACCTAGGTTGCTGGCCAGGTCCCCAGTGGAGGGCACACAAGATGCAACCACACACTGATGTTTTTCTCTCTTTCTCCCTCCCTCCCCCTCTCTCTAAAAATAAATAAATAAAATCTTTGGCTGGGATGGGAGTAAAAGGCAGAAAACTGTACTTGAAAAACAGTTAAAATTAAAATAAAATAAAATATAAAATAATGAAGCCAAGATACTGAGAAGGTTGGAGAAAGACAGAAAGAGAGAGGTAGAGAGGTAGTTTGGCCTCTGAATCTAGACGGGTCTGAATGTAACACATTTTATATAAGCCAACATATTCTTTTTTATGCTTATACATGCTTGAGATAAGTTTACATATCTTACACTTACAACCTAAGAGTCTCCTCATTAACATGCTAACTATAAGGGTTATTGTGAGGACCAAATAAAATATATGAAAGCCCTTTGACAAACACTCAATATAAAGACTGCACTAATGTTCTTCAGAACTAACCCTTTAATCTCTCCATATGTCTCTAAGAGCATAATAAAAATTATTCACTTCTGTCTTGCAGCCTTGATGTTTTGATAGTGGGGAATACCTTCAAATTTTCTTCCTTTAATATTAAGCTAATGTGTTTAATTTATTAAATTTCTCAGTGAACTAAATAATAACCTGAAAGACCTCTGTATTCTTTCAGTATGGGTTAAAAATGCATAGCTACTTAGAGTTAAGTGCAACCAGCTTTTTGCTTTACTTTATAGCTAGAACTTTGAGGGAACCACTGCCCATTGATGTTTTCTTTAAATTGCAGTTAAATAGTTGCTGTTTGGGATGACAGACACTTCACTATTCACTGCCCCTGATTTTATCTGCACTAAGATAAATCCATTATGGTGACATCCCTTAAATTCTGAGGCAGGGCAAAACGCTTGCAGGTGTTTTCTCAAGTTGATTTTTCTCTTTGGATGGGAGTGGTGGTATCTTTAGAAAACCCTACCTTTAAAAGGCATCTTTAGGAAGTCTTTTTGGAGATTTGACTTATAGTCAAAATTATAATTAGTCTTATTTTCCCCCAGACATGAAATATGGGAAACACGAGATTTTGACTTCCCTCCCAAAGTAGGCACATGTTTGGAAAATACTTTAGAGATGTTGAAGATCTGATGGTTCAAGTGAAGGCAGGGGCTGACGTGGGGGTGAAAAGCTTGGTGGATCTAAGCTTCTGGCTGATAGAGGTGGTTTTGAGCTTTAAAAAGTCAGGTAGCTCAACGATTCCTAAAAATTAATCTATAGCCCATAGGTCTTCCTGATAAGGTATTTAATAATTGAAGAAGTGTTGGTCCTTTCTTGATTTTTTGCAAGGACTTTTGGTTTCTTAGATTTCCATTATACAGAAAGTCTAGTCCTAAAAACCTATTATATAGTTACTAAGTAGTCATTAATGCTCATTCAGATTTGGCATTCAGAAATTAACTTAGTGCACTACAGACCTTATTAGTGCCTTACTAAGGCCTCACATTCAGTATTAATTTTCTATGTGCCAGCTAAGTGGGTCCTGTCTCTATTCCTCAGTGAAGCCAAGTACATTACCTACTTGGTGCTTTTGTGCTGTTTCTTGTACCTTGGAATGCAGTTTCTTATATCTTCATATTTGCCTCCATCTTGCCACTAGGTGTCAGCTCAAATGACTCCTCAGGATGCCTGCCCTGCTCACTTCATTAAAATAGCCACCCACCAGTCACTTTTGGTGACCTTATCCTACTTTGTTTTGTATACTGCTTTTTGTGTTTATTATCAGATTTGCCTCTGGAATTTCTACTCCATGAGAACTAGAGCCTAGTTCATCTCATTTACTTCTATATCACCAACTTCTAGAAACTGCCAAATGCCTATTTCACACTCAATAAATATTGCTGGATGAAAGAAAATCTAGTGTTCATGTACCTTTACACACTGGCTCGTGCATATTAGATTCCTCTTGGACACTGGAAGAGAGTACATAGGTGGACTATGGTGTTTTTGTAGCACTAAAACAAAATGATTGCAGACTTTTAAAAAGTTTTAGAGTCACTAATCAAGGAGAAGGTTCTTCACCTGAAACTCACAAATAGGTTGTAGAGGCCCATGAACCCTCTGAAATTTTATGCATGTTTTTTTTGGGGAGGAGGACAATAATGTTAATGAGAGAAACTTGGTTCTTTTTGCCAATGCTATAAAAAATTACTGATCAGCAAATCTATTAGCATGCAAGCAAGATTTATTGATGGGCCTTGCTGAGGTGGGGGCGGTGAAAGGCTAGGTTCAGGGCAAAGTGGGGTAAGGGTGGCCAAAGGCCAGGGTGGCAAATGCCCCTGGTCCTTCATTCTGAGGACTTATATAGTTGTTAGGATGGCAGGTGACGGGGTTAAATATTGATTTACAGGTAAAAGTGGTGCCGGCTCTGGGGAGGGGCTGGTTGTGAATACCCAAAGGTGTTAATGGGCTTCTTCCTTTGGGCACTGTGAGTGCTTTCCATCCTTTCAGGTCTTGGGATAAAAGCAGATTCAAATGCTTTCTTTCCCAGATAGTGGAACAGATACATAGAATTTCAAGGGCTTCCCTCCTTCCTGCCTTGGTTTACTCTTCATCCTACCTAAGTGCCAAAAGGCATTTCCTGGTAACCAGGACCAGGTCAGCAACAGAAGTGCAGTCTCAGAGTTCTTCCTATGTTATCTCCTGCCTCAGGAATATTCCTCATTTCCTACTGGGATGGTCAGCACTGGCTGAGGCCCACTTGTTGCTCATCTAGACCAAGCTGAAACCAACTCTACTGCACTGAAGTTCATACCTAAGCAACCCACATTTCCTCCTTTCCAGCCTGGGAACCTGCCTTCAGGTTCAAAAAAGATGCTAACGAAGTGCTTTTATTTGCCTTTACTTTTTAAAAAAATCAATTGTTTTAAACTATTGAAGTTCCTAAGACATTCATGTAAGCATATACAGATATAGAGCAGAAAAAAATATTTTAAAAACTTTGGTAATTTGTTGCCTAAACTCCCCATGGTTTTTATACCTCAGGTATGACTGAAGCATTTCAACACAGCTTGCTATTCCTGTCAATCTTGCTGATATCCAAGATTTCAGGCTCTGGTGTCAGATGGATTTATGTTAGAATCCAAGCCCAACCACTCTATGACCATGCACAGGTTGCTTTTACTCTCTGCATTGCAAAACGGTGCACTAGCCTTGAGGACTGTGATGAAGAGCACACGGTACTATATGCTGAGCACCTCCCAGCTATTTCATATATATTAATTCAGTAATACAGGGGGACCCCCAAAAAAGGGAATTATCTTCTGGAAGGTGGGCCCCTTGTAGTGCAGGCTTTCCCCACTAGATGAGTGTTCTAGGAACCCATCTCTATTAGTGAACTAGCTAGTGTTGTTGTGAGAGGCTACACTCAGCTTCAGTGAAATTTTTTTGAAACCCCTTTTAATGTGTTTGCCCATTTCATGATGGGTGATTTACAAGTGCACCTGCCCACACTCTACTGAGTGTTCAGCAGTTTTTGACCAAAAACAGCATGACTCCCATGCCCCACCCTCCCTATTCACCCAATATTGCCCTGAGTTACTTCTTTTTGTTTTACCACATAAAAAAAGTCCTCAAAAGGGAAATGGTTCACCAATGCAGAAGAGGTGAAACAAAAAATGGCAGAAGCACTAAATGGCATCAAAATTGACAAGTTCAAAAATATTTTGAGCAGTGAAAAAAGATCTTAATAGGTATATTGCATCAAATGGAGAGCACTTTGAAGGTGACTGAAGTTTAAACATAAGAATAAATATACAATTTTAAATAAATAAATCTGAATTTTGAGGGGTGCCCCCTCATATAGTCTTCATACAAATCTATGAGGTAGGTAATTTAATAGTCATTGCAGTCTATAGACTGGGAAATGGAGGCACAAAGGAATTACATAACTTGACCAAGGTTATTAAATGTCCCTGAAATAAATAAATAAGTAAATAAATAAATAAATATCCCTGCAGAATTCAGTCTTTATACATACACCATTCCACAGGGCCTGACACATGGTGGGCATATCACATGGCCTTGGGGTTGTTGGAATGAATAAATGGGAAGATAATTTAGTACGCAGAGCCCAGCACTGAGCAGGCATTTCATAGATGTTATTGCTTCATTGAAAGCAGTCCTTCCTGTCAGAACAGTTGGTGGCAGAACTAACCCAAATGTAGCCTAATCCCCGAAAACATTAATATTTTATTTTTTTGGACCAGAAGGTCGTTATGGGTAAACCAAACTCAGACTACAAAGCGTTTGTAAAACATTTCTCTCCTTCACCAGTGACAATAACAAATGCAGCCCAAAGTGAGATGTTCAGTGTTCAGGTGCAGTGGCAGTGGAGTCCCCACAACCGGTTTTATGGCATGATTTGATTATGGTCCTGGCTGTGTATGCCAGTCAAGTTCTCTAGTCATTTCTGCAATTATTTGGTTTAGTCAATATCTTCTTAATACATCCCCACCTTATTTTTGTTAAAGGAGCTCTATAGCTTGCACCTAAGGACTCTGAGATTTTTCATTTCATTTGTTTATTAAATATTTACAGACCAACTATTAAGTGATAAGCACTAGAGATACAGCAGGGAACCACAGAGAAATGTTCCTGCTCTCACAGACCTTATGTGAGGAGTTTCTGGGACAATTGTCTTACTCCTGTTTGATTCCTGCCTTTGAGTTGTCATTCAACTGGTTAATATTCCCAGCTCCCTTGCCCTCTCCTGATACAGGGTGCAGCCAAGAAGGGAGGCCCCAAAAAGGGATTTGGAATGGGATCCAGAACTCAAAGTGTCTAGGAAAAATTAGAAAGACATATAAGACATCCTCATCCTTTCCCCCTCAGGTGTGAGTTGGGGGAAGGGACACATGGAGCAGGGCCATTGACAGCTGTTTTGTACAGCAACAGCTTTACAGCTAACCACTGGTGTGATCATTTAACATATCTATAACCTTTAACTGGCTGCATAGATATGTTAAATAGCTGTGGCCATGCTCTGAACCAGGGGGATGGAAGGAACTTCCCCCGCCCCCAAGAGGTAACTGGGGGTCAGGTCTTCCTAGTTACAGCACCTGCCTGGAAGCTTGGAGAAGATTGGCTCCATGACATGGGGCCACCCTTGCCCAGACTCACGATGGCAGCCCAGTGTATTTGGAATAATATAAGAATGCTGGCAGGTGTAACTGATTGTAGGAGGAGTCAGAAATGGGGGTACAGAAGAAGATTGGCATGGGGATTTAAACCCAGACATGGCATCCACTGGGAGAGAGAGCCGTGAGATTCTGGCAGAGTAGGGACCTCTGCAGCCATGTGAGAGAGACAGCAATGCGCTTTTGCCAGAGTGGGGATCCCCGTAGCTTTAGTAGGGGGAACCATCATGAGGCTTTATCAGAGAATTACCACTCAGCTTTGGCAGAGTGGCAACCCCCTCATCCCTGCAGCTTTGTGGAGAGATCCACACAGTTTTCCCAGAGTGCAGAATCCCGCAGCTTTGGTAGAAGAGGACCATGCAGCTTTGGGGTGCTCCCTTTGGCCACATGGCCTGGAAAGCAAGAGAAACTTTGCCTGGAAGAAGGGTGAAAGAACTTTTGCCAATAGGCCATGAGAAGGTGTCACATGGCTTTGAATTAATTGGAGATCCTGCCTGGACGGTGACACAGCTGACAGTATCAGAAGCCTGGATTCTGGACGTTTGCTTCTTTTGCTGAGATACGGTACCCCAAATTAAGGCAGGGGGAGAAGGAAGCACTGTGGATGGCTGTGGGTATCCTAAAAGACTTTGATATTTTAATGAAGACATTAGGTCACTACTTTAAGTCTGTACAGCATTAAATAAACATTTCCTTTCCTTTTCACGAATCTCTGGCATTGAGAATTGTCTTTCCTATAAGGCAGCGCACATAACAAACCTATTGGGGGTACTTTCGGTAATAGTATATCGTCCTCACCACCCTTGGCCCCTTTGTTCTATAACACTCCCAGGTAACAGAACACTTTACCTGGGAGTGTTGTTGTTTTTTTTTTTTTTTTACTTTTTAAAAATTTTTAAAAATTTATTTATATTTTTTTAATTTTAATCGTTGTTCAAGTAGTTTTCTGTCTTTTACTCCCATCCCAGTCCCCACCCAGTGCTCCCCACCTCCCTCCCATTTCCACCCCTCTAGTTTTTGTCCATGTGTCCTTTTGTTACTGAGCACAACAAGACAGAGGTGGGGGGGACAAAGGCAGGCCGAGGGCAATATACTATTGACTGAAAGGAACCCCCCAGGTTCATTATTTCCACCACCTGAGGAAAGACATCTCTCAATGCCAGAGATTCGAGAAAAGGAAAGGAAATGTTTATTTAATGCTATACAAACTTAAAGTAGTGACCTAATGTCTTCACCAAAATCCCAAAGTCCCTTAAAACACCCACAACACACACAGTCCTTCCTTCCCCCTTTGCCCAGTCTGGGGTATCGTATTTCAGAAAAAGAAATAGAAGTCTGTGCCTCAGGCAGCCCCTAGTTCTTCTCAGTAATCCGTCTCAGCTGGTAGGCCTCCCTTGGTTCCTGGCACCATTAGCTGTGTCCTTGGAATCTCTGCTAAAGCTGAGTGGTAGTTCCCCCTTCTAAAGCTGCAGGGGTCCTCACTCTAGCAAAGCTGTGAGTTTCTCTCTCCACTGCCCCAGCCGCATGGTCCTCTCTCTCCCAGGGCTGCAGGATTCCCCACTCTGCCATAACCTCATGATTCTCCCTCCAATGGCTACAAGGAGGGGGGTTGCCACTCTGCCAAAGCTGAGTGGCGGTTCTCTGCTAAAGCCGCGTGGTGATTCTCTCTCACAAGGCCACAGGAGTCTCCACTCTGGCAAAGCTAGAGTGGGGACTCCCCCTATGGCTTCAGTGTCTGGGTTTAAATCTCCACACCAATCTTCTTCTACAGCCCCATTTCCAATTCCTCCCACACTTGACCCCACTTGCCCACACTTGCCAGCACTCCCATATCCTTTATGCTTTACCGGGCTGCCATTGTGAGTCCGGGCAGGTGTGGCCCCATGTCATGGAGCCAATCTTTTTCAAGCTCCCACGCAGGTGCTGTAACTCGGGAGACCTGCCCCCCAGTTACGACTTGGTGGGGAAGTTACTTCCATTCCCCTGGCTCAGAGTATGGCCACAGCTATTTAACATACCTGTGTAACCAGGTAAAGGTTACAGATATGTTAAATGACAATGCCAGAGGTTAGCTGCAAAGCTGTTGCTATACAAACAGCTCTCAATGGCCCTGCTCCATGTGTCCCTTCCCCCAACTCATACCTATGGGGGGGGGCGGTGAGGACATGTTAATATTTCGTGAACCCCTTGACTTCTGGACCCCATTCCAAATCCCTATTTGGGTCCCCCCATCTTGGCTGCACTCTGTTACACTTTATATTTGTTCCTGTAAACCCTTCCCTTTTTCCCCTGAAATCCCCTCCCCTTTCCCCTCTGGTCACTGTCAGTCTGTCCCCTATTTCAGTGTCTTTGGTTATACTTTGCTTGTTTCTTTGTTTTGTTGTTTAGGTTCCTGTTAAAGGTGAGATCATATGGTATTTGCTTTCACCCCCTGGCTTATTTCCCTTAGTATAATGCTTTCCAGTTCCATCCATGCTGTTGCAAAAGGTAGGAGCTCCTTCTTTCTTTCTGCTGCATAGAATTCCATTGTGTAAATGTACCATAGTTTTCTGATCCATTCATTTACTGATGGGCACCTAGGTTGCTTCCAACACTTGGCTATTATAAATTATGCTGCTATGAACATTGGGGTGCATAGGTTCCTTTGGATTGGTGTTTCAGGGTTCTTAGGATATAATCCTAGCAGTGGAATTGCTGGGTCAAAAGGCAGATCCATTTTTAGTTTTCTGAGAAAATTCCATAGTGTTTTCTATAGTGGTTGTACCAGTCTGCAATCCCACCAACAGTGTACTAGGGTCCCCTTTTCTCCACAACCTCTCCAACACTTGTTGTTTGTTGCTTTGTTTATGATGGCCATTCTGACAGGTATAAAGTGATATCTCATTGTGGTTTTAATTTGCAGCTCTCTGATAGCTAGTAATATTGAACAACTGTTTTTCATGTGTCTCTGGATCCTCTGTATGTCCTCCTTGGAGAAGTGTTTGTTCAAGTCCTTTGCCCATTTTTTAATTAGGTTGTTTGTCTTCTTGAAGTGGAGTTGTATAAGGTTCTTTATATATTTTGTAGATTAAACCCTTATCTGAGGTATCATTGGCAAATGTTTTTCCATACAGTTGGTTCTCTTTTTATTTTAATAGTGTTTTCTTTTTTAATATATTTTATTGATTATGCTATTACAGTTGTCCCATTTCCCCCCTTCACTCCCCTCCACCCTGTACACCCTCTTCCACCCACATTCCCCCCCTTTAGTTCATGTCCATGTGCCATACTTATGAGTTCTTTAGCTTCTACGTTTCCCATACTATTCTTGCCCTCCCTCTATCTATTTTCAACCTACATTCTATGCTACTTATTCTCTGTACCTTTTCCCCCTCTCTCCTCCTCCCACCCCCCTGCTGCTAAACCTCCATGTGCCCTCCATTTCTGTGGTTCTGTTCCTGTTCTAGTTGTTTGCTTAGTTTATTTTGGTTTTCCTTTAGGTATGGTTGTTAATAATTGTGAGTTTGTTGTCCTTTTACTATACATGCTTTTCTTTATCTTCTTTTCTTAGATAAGTCCCTTTAGCATTTCATAAAATAAGGGCTTGGTGATGATGAACTCCTTTAACTTAACCTTATCTGAGAAGCACTTTATCTGCCCTTCCATTCTCAATGAGAGCTTTGCTGGATAGAGCAATCTGGGATGTAGGTCCTTGTTTTTCATGACTTGGAATACTTCTTTCCAGCCCCTTCTTGCCTGTAAGGTCTCTTTTGAGAAATCAGCTGACAGTCTGATGGGAACTCCTTTGTAGGTTACTGTCCCCTTATTTCTTGCTGCTTCTAGGATTCTCTCCTTTGTTTTTACCTTGGCTAATGTAATTATGATATGCCTTGGTGTGTTTCTTCTTGGGTCCAACTTCTTTGGGGATCTCTGAGCTTCCTGGATTTCTTGGAAGACTATTGGGGAAGACTATTTCCTTTGCCAGATTGGGGAAGTTCTTTATTATTTGTTCAAATACATGCTCAATCTGTTGCTTTTCCCCTTCCCCTTCTGGTACCCCTATAATTCGGATGTTGGAATGTTTAAGGATGTCCTGGATGCTCTTAAGCTTCTCCTCATTTTTTGAATTCTTATTTCTTCATGCTTTCCTGCTTGGTTGATTTTATCTTCCTTCTGGTCCACTGTATTGTTTTGAGACCCAGTTTCCTTCCCTTCACTATTGGCTCTCCTCCGTATATCTTCCTTCATCTCTTTTATGGTAACCTGCATCTTTTCATCTAATTTGCACCCAAAATCAACCAATTCCGTGAGCTTTCTGATCACCAGTGTTTTGAACTGTGCATCTGATAGATTGGCTATTTCTTGGTCGCTCAAAAGGATGAGTCCTGGGGGACTGATCTGTTTTTCTGTTGGAAACATATCTTTCACCGTCTCTCCTTTTTTTTCCGGTCTGGTCACTCTTGTTATGGTGGGGGACGGAGCCTTAGGTGTTCACCGGAGGTGGGCACCCCAGTCGCTAGATTGTGACGTTATATGTGGGGTGGGGGTGGGAGCAGGGACAGGAGGGAACAATGGTGGTAGTTCTGTTCTCCTGGGATCTCAGGCCCTTCTCTGGGATCCTGGGCTGCAAGCTCTGCCCTGGTCCACATTGCCGCTCACTGGGTCCGCCAGCCGCAGCTTGCGTGCTCAGAGTCCATCGCTGCATTCTTGCGCGCCCCGGATGGCTTTCGCGCCAAGTTTGCACCAAGTTTTCCCCGACCTCTGCGCACCGCCGACCCGCACCCTCCCGGCTCATTGTCTCGGCCCCTCCTACCAGTCTGGATGTACAGGTCTACTTCAACTTCTTGGCTGTCCGACTTCCATTCAGATAAATCCTCTATCAGTTCTGGGTGTTATTCTAGCTCTAAATTGTTGTTGTTCTAATCTTGGTTGTGCGTGGAGGTATGGTGCGTCCACCTATTCCTCCATCTTGCTGGAAGTCTAATAGTGTTTTCTTTAGTCATCCACAAGCTTTTTATTTTGATGAGATCCCATTTGTTTATTCTTTTCTCTATGTCCCTTGCTCTAGGGGACATATCAGTAAAAATGTTGCTGCATGAAATATCTGAGATTTTTCTGCCCAAGATCTCCTCTAGGACTTTAATGGTGTCATGGCTTACATTTAAATCTTTTATCCACCTTGAATTTATTTTTGTGTATGGTGTAAGTTGGTGCTAGATTTCATTTTTTTGCATGTAGCTGTCCAGTTCTCCCAACACCATTTGTTGAAGCAGATATTTTTACTCTATTTTATGTTGCTGCCCCCTTTGTCAAATATTAATTGAGCACAGAGACTTGGGTTTATTTCTGGGCTCTCTGTTCTGTTCCACTGGTCCATGTGCCAATTTTTATGCCAGTACCAGGATATTTTTATTACAGTGGCCTTGTAATAGAGATTGGTATCAGGTTTGTGATCCCTCCCACTTTGCTCTTTTTTTCTCAAAATTGCAGCAGCTATTCAGGGTCCTTTATGGTTCCATATAAATTTTTGAAGTGTTTGTTCTATGTCTGTGAAATAAGCCATTGGTACTTTAATAGGTATTGCATTGAATGTGTAAATTGCTTTGGGTAGTATGGACATTTTGATGATACTAATTCTTCCAATCCATGAACACAGTATATGTTTCCATTTGTTTGTGTCTTCCTTGATTTCTTTTTTCAGTGTTGTGTAGTTTTCTGCATACAGGTGTTTTACCTCCTTGGTTAGGTTTATTCCTAGGTATTTTATTTTTCTTTTGCTATATCAAATGAGATTTTTTTCTTGATTTCTACTTCTGGTGTTTCATTGATGGCATACAAAATGCCTTTGATTTCTGGATATTGACTTTGTATCCCACTGTTTTGCCAAATTCATTTATTAAGTCAGTTTTTTGGTGGAGTCTTTACGATTTTCTATGTATACTATCATGACATCTGCAAATAGTGAGTTTTGTTTCCTCCTTTCTGATTTGGATGCCTTTTATTTCCTTTTCTTGTCTGATCACTGTGGCTAAAACTTCCAATACTATATTGAATAGAAGTGGTGAAAGTGGACAACCTTGTCTTGTTCCTGATCTTAGTGGAAAAGATTTTAGATTTTGCCCATTGAGTATGATGTTGGCTGTAGGTCTCTCATATATGGCCTTTATTATGTTGAGGAATGCTCCCTCTATTCCCACTTTGCTGAGTGTTTTTTATCATAAATGGGGGCTGTACCGTATCAAATGCTTTTTCTGCATCTATTGATATGATCATGTAATTGTTCTCTTTGCTTTTGTTTATGTGATGGATTACATTTACTGATTTGGGAATATTGAACCATCCTTGCATCCCTGGGATGAATCCCACTTGGTCATGGTGTATGATCTTTTTAATGTATTGTTGGATGTGGTTTGTCAATATTTTATTGAGGATTTTAGCGTCTATGTTCATCAGTGATATTGGCCTGAAGTTTTCTTTCTTTGTTGTGTCTTTATCTGGTTTTGGAATTAGGATGATGTTGGCCTCATAAATAGAGTTTGGGAGTCTTCCAGCATTTTGGATTTTTGGGAATAGTCTGTGAAGGATAGGGGCTAGCTCTTCCTTAAATGCTTTGTAAAATTCTCCTGTGAAACTATGTGGCCCAGGGCTTTTGTGTGTTGGGAGTTTTTTGATTACTGCTTCAATTTCATCAGCTGTTATTGGTCTAGTCAGGCTTTCTGCTTCTTCATTGAGTTTGGAAGATTATATTTTTCTAGAAATGTGTCCATTTCACCCAGGTTTTCAAATTTCTTGGCATGTAGTTCTTTGTAGTAACTTCTTACAATCCTTTGCATTTTTGTGGTATTAGTTGTAATCTCTCCTCTTTCATTTCTGATTGTGTTTATTTGGGTCCTCTCTCTTTTTTTCTTGATGAGTCTGCTTAAAGGTTTGCCAATTTTATTTTTTCAAAAAAAAAAAAAAAAACAGCTGCTGCATTCATTGAGCCTTAGAATTGTGATTTTATTCTGTGTGTCATTTAATTCTGCTGTGATCTTGGTTATTTCTTTCCTTCTACTTTCTCTGGGCTGTCTTTTTTGTTCCTCCTCAAGTTCTTGTAGGCATAGGGTTAGGCTGTTTGTTTGAAATGTTTCTATCTTTTTTAGGAAGGCCTGTATCACTATGAACTTCCCTCTCAGGACTGCCTTTGCTTTGTCCCATAAGTTTTGGTTTGTTGTGAGCTCATTTTCATTTGTTTCCAGAAACGTTTTGATTTCTTCCCTAATGTCATTCTTGACCCATTCATTGTTTAATAGCATGCTATTCAATCTCCATGTTTTGGGATTTTTCTCTTGGGTTTGGTTTCTAGTTTCAGTCCCTTGTGGTCAGAGAACATGTTTGGTATAATTTTGATTTTCTTGAATTTGTTGAGGCTTATTTTGTGTCCTATCATGTGGTCTATCTTTGAAAATGTTCCATGTGCATTTGAAAAGAATGTGTATTTTGCTTCTTTGGGATGAAGGGCTTTATACATGTCAGTTAAGTTCACTTCATCTAGGGCTTTGTTCAATGCCACAATATCTTTGTTGATATTTAGTTTGGAAGATCTGACCATTTTTGACAGTGGGGTGTTAAAATTCCTTACTATAATTGTGTTGCTGTCAATATCTTTCTTGAAGTCCTCTAAGATTTTCTTATGTATTTGGGTGCTCCTATGTTGGGTACATATATATTTACAATGTTTCCACGTTTTATTTCTATCACCACTTTGGTCCCCTCTTCTGGTGCTCCATGGGTTGATAGAGCATTTGTGAGGAATGTTACATAGGGAGTGCTGGAAACTCAATCAAATTAAGAAGAAAAAAATGATTGGTTCAGGAAATTAAAAATTCTAGGGCAGGTCAACTTTATCCAAGCCTGGTCATTGGCTCTAGATTACTGTGCTAGGGCTGCCATGGCAAAGGACTGCCTACAGGGTGGCTTAATGACAGATATTTATTGTCTCACTTTCAGATCCTAGAAGTACAAGATCAGGGTATGGGCAGGGTCAGTGCTTTCTGAGGCTGTGAGGAAGAATCTGTTCCCTGCCAATTTCCTAGCTTCTGCTGGTTTGCTGGCAACCTTTGGCACTCCTTGGAATAAATCTGCTTAAAATATTAATCAGCAGAAAACAGACAGGATGCCCCTGTTCACAAAATTAGAGTTATTTAATTCTTCCATGATAGGAAGTTTCTGGCCAACAAAGAGCTCTCCCCAGAAAATTCAGTGTCTCCCCAAACTCTCAGAGATAGGAGTAGTTTTGGAAGTTGTACCTAAGTTACCAAGCCCCAAGTACATGTGTTTCCTCACTACTGCATTAATACCAACATTTCCATTTTGAACCAAACTTTCTACAAGCTCACTCATTCTTGTGACAAGGCTCTCAGAAAAGACACTGTGCCTGGAGCACTTATTAATATTCATCATTATCTGTAAATGAGGACCAAAACCAGATAATGTTGTCAGGCTTATGAAAATGCACTATGAAAAGTCAATTAATATTGCTCTGCAGAGAATGGCACTTGAAGCTTTTTTTTTTTATTTCAATCATTGTTCAAGTACAGTTTTCTCCCCAACTTGAAGCTTTAAAGATGTAATCAGTACCTCTCCATCTACCTACCCTCATACTACAGTTAGCCCAGGAAGTGAGTGGATTCTCATCTTGGCTTATTTGTTAAATGAGGCAGAATTGATACACTGAGAACAAAATTTATTTGCAAACCTGGCTCTTGGTTCATAATGGATCTGGTTCTACCCCCAACCAAGCTCCAGCCCCTCTACTCTCTGGGAAAGTTACTGAACTGCTCCAGGCATGTTTCCTCATCTGCAATATAGAAATAAATGCACACAGAAAATAGTTTTCAGGATTAAGTAAGTTAACTTATGAAATTAGGTGGTCTAATACCTGTCTACAGAAAGCATTGATCACAATGACAACCATGGCAAAGTTAAACACACACACACACACACACACACACACACAATCTTTGTTCTTTAATAATCAGAAAACATAAGTGCCTTTGATCCTTTTGCTTGAACATGGTGTTTAGATAAATGGAATCTTTGAAAAAACACACCTGAATAATATTTTTGATCTTGAAAGAAATACCTACCAAGTTGCAAAAGTAGTGTTTCATTGTGTATTTACTGTTGTATAAGAGTAAGTATACCTTTAAGTAATTGTTTTGAAAAGCTATCTATGCATACACACAGTACACAGTTCTTTAAGAAACAAACTGGAGCAAGTATTCTGGCATCTTACACTGAATCTGAGAAAAGTGTTGAGATGTTACATGAGCATAATAGATAAGGAATGATGACCATTTTTACAGCCAGAAGGGTGAGTATAGAGGGAGTCTATAGATGGTGGCATCCTTTATAAGTGACAGTCAGAGTTTCCCATAACATGCTGCTCTTTTATACAATAAATTCAGAGAATGCCTCGGAGCCTAATAAAACACAAGTACATTTGAACCTTATTGATTGAATAAAAAATCAAATTAATCTTCTTCTGAAATCTACTTGCAGTTACAGAATATTACCTGAAATTTTAGAGTATTGAGGAAACTCTACCAGCCAAAAATTGCCAGCCAAAACCAGGTTTTTAGAGTTTAGAAGATATCAGACTTTTATTTTTTAAAACATGTGTATTGATTTTACAGAGAGAGGAAGTGGGGAGGAGAGAGAGAGAGGAAAAAAAACCACATTGATTGGTTGCCTCCCATACATGCCCTTACCTGAGACCAAACCCACAACCTTTTCTTGTACAGCACAATGCTCCAACTAACTGAGTCATGCCAGCAAGGGCAGATCTCACACTTTTGTATTTACTTGACTCAAAATCTAACATCAGATTATATCCAAATAAAATAAATGATATCATTGCAGACAAGAATCCGAGGGTGGACTTCCAGCCAAGATGGAGGCATAGGTGGACAGGCTATGCCTCTTCGCACAAACAAAATTAAGGACAATAAAAATTTAGAAATAAAAAAACAACCAGAACAGACAGAAAATTGAACTGTACAGAAGTCTGGACCACCATTCATCCAGACTGGTAAGAGGGGCAGAGTCGGCAGCCAGCTCAGAGGCGTCGTGGCAGGAAAAAGCAGTGGTTGGCAGATCTGGGTACGCAGGGTGCAGGCGGTGGCTAGCAGACCAGAGTGGCAGACCCCAGGCATGGGCTCGGGGAGGCAACAGACAGACCTAGTGAGGTGCACAAGGCAGCTGGCTGTCTGCAGTCACACATCTGCGTGCAGATAAACCAGGTGAAAATATGCAGTCAGACAGACCAGGCAACCCAGGGTCCCAGTGCCAAGAAATAAAGCCTAAAAGCACTGATTGAAAACACTTGTGGAGGTTGAGGTGCTAGGAGAGACTCCCAGCCTCACAGGAGAGTTCATTGGCGAGACCCATAGGGTCCTAGAATGTACACAAGCCCACCTACCCGGGAACTAGCACCAGAAGGGCCCAATTTGCTTGTGGGAAGTGGCAGAGGGGACTGAAATTGAGCAGAGAGTGGAGCAAGCGCCATTGTTCTCTCTCTGACCCCACCCCCACATACAGCACCACAACCCAACAACTGGGTTGCCTCGCCCTGTTGAGCACCTAAGGCTCTGCCCCTGACTATGTAACAGGCACAACCAGACCCCCCCACCAAAAAAAAAAGGCTCGAATGGAATGAAAGCCCCAGAGCCAATACTTTTAAGTGACCAAGAGATAGTCAACCTATCAGATGCACAGTTCGAAGCACTGGTGATCAAAATGCTCACAGAATTGGTTGACTTTGGTCACAAATTAGATGAAAAAATGAATATTAATGCTACACTAAGTGAAATGAAGAAAAATGCACAGGGAACCAATAGTGATGGAAAGAAAACTGGGTCTCAAATCAATGGAGTGGAAGGAAGAAAAAAAAATACAATCAGAAAAGAATGAAGAAATAAGAATTCAAAAAATTGAGGAGAGGCTTAGGAACCTCCAGGATATCTTGAAATGTTCCAACATCCAAATTATGGGGGTACCAGAAAGGGAAGAGGAAGAGCAACAAGGGGAAAAGTTATTTGAACAAATAATAAAGGAGAACTTCCCCAATCCGGCAAAGGAAATAAACTTCCAGGAAGTCCAGGAAGCTCAGAGAGTCCCAAAGAGGTTGGACGCAAGGAGGAACACACCAAGGCACATCATAATTACATTAGCCAAGATTAAAATGAAAGAGAGAATTCTAGAAGCAGCAACAGAAAAGGAGACAGTTACCTACAAAGGAGTTCCCATCAGACTGTCAGCTGGTTTCTCAAAAGAGACCTTGCAGGCAAGAAGGGGCTGAAAATAAGTATTCCAAGTCATGAAAGGCAAGGACCTACATCCAAGATTGCTCTATCCAGTAAAGCTTTCATTTAGAATGGAAGGACAGATAAAGTGCTTCTCAGATAAAATCAAGTTAAAGGAGTTCATCATCACCAAGCCCTTATTATATGAAATGTTAAAGGGATTTATCTAGGAAAAAGAAGATCAAAATATGAACAGTAAAAAGATAGCAAACTCATAGTTATTAACAACCACACCTAAAACAAAAGCAAACTAAGCAAACAACTAGAACAGGAACAGAACCACAGAAATGGAGATCACATGTAGGTATAGCAACAGGAGAGTGGGAGGAGGAGAGAGGGGGAAAGTTACAGAGAATAAGTAGTGTAGATTGTGGGGATAAAATAGACAGGGGGAGGGCAAGAATAATATGGGAAGTGTAGAAGCTAAAGAACTTATGACACATGGACATAAACTAAAGGGCGGTAATAAGGGGCGGTAATGTAGGAGGGGGTGTGCAGGGGGAGGGGAGTGAAGGGGGGAAATGGGACAACTGTAATAGCATAATCAATAAAATATATTTTTAAAAATGGAATCCAAGTGTAGGAGGGTGCAGCCAGAGGGTCCCCAAAAGAAGGATTTGTAATGGGGTTCAGAACTCAAAGTGTCCAGGAAATATTAGAAAGATATATAGAATGTCCTCACCCTCCACCACAGGTGTGAGTTGGGGGAAGGGACTCATGGAGCAGGGCCATTGAGAGCTGTTTTGCATAGCAACTAACCTTTGCAGCTAACCTTTGGCATGGTCATTTAACATATCTATAACCTTTAACTGGTTGCATAGATATGTTAAATAGCTGTGGCCATGCTCTGAGCCAGGGGGATGGAAGGAACTTCCCCACAAGATGTAACTGGGAGGCAACTCCCCCTAGTTATAGCACCTGCGTGAGAGCTTGGAGATGATTGGCTCCACAACCTGGGGCCACCCCTGTGCAGACTCATGATGGAGCCCAGTAAAGCTGGAAGGATATTTAAACCCAGACTCGGCAGCCATTGAAGAGAAGCATGCGGCTGCAACCATGTAAGGAGGACCATGCACTTTTGGCACAGGGGGACCCCCCCCCCCCAACCGTGGATATGAGAAGAATCACCACGTGGCTTCAGCAGAGAACCAACACGCGGCTTTAGCTGGAGATCCCGACAACACAGCTGATGGTGCTGAGAATGGAGGAAGGCCTAACAGCTGAGCATGGATTACTGGGAAGAACCAGAAGCTGCCTGAGCCATGGACCTCTATTTCTTTTCCTGAGATACAGTACCCCAGACTAGGCAAAGGGGGGAAGGAAGGACTGTGTGTTTGTGGGTGTTTTAAGGGACTCTGGAATTTTGACGAAGACATTAAGTCATTACTTTTAGTCTGTATAACTTGAATAAATTACTCCTTTCTTTTTCACCAATCTCTAACATGGAGAGCTATAATTCTCTGGCTTAGGGAAAGGTGAACCTAGTACAGGGGGACCCCAGGAAAAACAGGGGTCAATTTGGTAGCATTGTGGGACCCTCTTCCCTGGTGGCCAGTTGGGGAGGATCATGGGAGACCACATGCACAGTAGCTTTAAAATAATACAACCACTTGTACATACTCAGGAAAAGCTCACCAAAACTAGCCAGGAAGGATCCGCCCTATAAGAATAGAGTCCCTCCAGCCCATGAGGCCAATCTCTGCTTGGAGTTGGCCTGCTCCTATGTTCTCTGCTATAAACTCTGGGTTTTCAGTTCAATTCTTTGTCTCAATCACTAAGAACCTGGTTACCTGTGCCCACCTGTGATACAAGGCACTTTATATTTTTTTTTCCTTAAGGGACCCCTCCTAATTTTGTAGGAACTGATAAAGATTTTATTTTTTGTTGCCTTAATTGTGGAAGGAGTATAAGTGATAAGGTGAAGAGAGGGGGAAGATCCTGAGAAATCTACTCACTTGCCCATTAAACAAGAAAGTTTAGACGATGTGAACCCCAGCCCATGGGGTCCACAGTGTTAGAGATAAAATACGAGACAAATTCACATGGATGAGGAGTCCTGTGGAGGAAAAGGGATGGCATGACCACTCTCTCAAGATGAGAGTGCCCTGACCCTTGCCTTGACAACATTTTATTGCTTTTCCGGGGCATATTACATTGAGGAGGGTCCTCATTTACCATGTACAGGTTCACTTTAGGTGGTTACCTTTTACAGAAAACAAAGCAAAAAATGTTGCTAATTACTTCAAAGAGAAGGATGTTGCAGACCAAGGGGAAAAGTGGTTGGACCGGTTATGCCCCATACTGGGGAGGTTTAGCACAGACATTAGGAAGTTACAGTAAGCACTTGCTGCCTCAGTCCAGGGTGACGGAGTAGTTTAGGAAAATTAAGTCTCATAGCAGCTTAGGTACAATGCAGGACTGTTTCCCTTCGGGAGAACCTATCCATGGGCGTGGGCCCTGTGCATTGGACCTTGCTTTCCACTGGCCTTCCAAGTGGGAGCTGGTCCCATGGCACACAGAACAGTCCCCTATACTTAGAGGTATCTGGTCCCTTGTTTTACCACATAACTGAACCTATTATTCTGATGATAAATGATCTTAGGTCTCTTTTTTCATCCTATAATTTTGGAATTCCAAGAATAAAGCATCCCTTTGGCTATTAAGGTAACTAAGGAAAAGATCACACTTAGGCAAAAGTTAGATTATGGCCCAAGTCATCCAGATAATTGCTACAGTCCTCTGCTATCCTTTGGCTTTGGAAGCCTGTCATGTTTTATCAAAAGAAGTGCCCTCTTGATTGAGGGAAAGAGATGGTTAACTGGGTTCATCGAGAACTGCAAACACTCATATGCCTGGTATCACAATGAATGTCAGCTCATATGATCTCTGCTTTGCAGAATTTTGGAACTGCTGATGGAGCTAGACTGAACACAGATTGTCTTATAGATCTGGGCAATTTTAGTGATAATGGTAAGTAACAAAAAGACTTTCCCCAAAGGCCACTAGACTAAATAGCTTTTGCACTTAAGGACCCTAAGCAAAATTGTGAAGATACTAAAACTTTTTCCAGGGACAACTCAGAACATATTCTAGTTTCACCCTCTCATCATTTGACCTCTTACCCTTTCTTGCCAACATCTCTTGTCCCCTCCATATTGAATCCTCACAATTGCCTTTTGCCCCACATGGAACCTTTGCTATGAACACCTTTATTTCTCACAATGTACCCATCTTCTGCCCTGATTGCCCAAAGATGGGAAAGAACGAGATCCGTGGGTGACCTGGATGGTGCATGAACCCCCTCTCAGGCTGTGCACTCACCCCTTGAAGAGTAATGCTAAGTAAAGTTGGCATTTTAGATACTAACTGAGCTCAGTAGTTCACTACTATGAATATCTACTATGTGCTGGAGTTTTAGAAATAGCTGTGGTTCATTCCCTTTAACTGCAGTCTAGTAGAGGCCAGCGAGGAAGATATTGTTCCTTTCTTACACTACTGGGCAGCTGCTCTTTCATTCTACTTATGGGAAAGCAAGTGGCAACATGAGTGGACTGAACAGAATTGAGTTTTCAAATTGGCATTTTGGCTAGCAGAGGTGGGTCACTTCAAAGATGGACCCTTGTTTGGAATTTTCCAACTGAGAGAGCTCCTGAGAATTGGACACTTGATCTGCCTGGCATTTGCTGAATTTGAAGAAGCAGGGCAGGCTGCTCCTGTGTAGGCAAATGGGAATCATCTATAAGGAAGGAGTCTTGCCATGACCTGTTGTCCAGCCTTAGTGGCCCCAGTTGGGGGCTGGGTTCCAAAGGCCATCTGCTCTGGGTGAGCTCAGAGTGAACCTGCTAGCCACATCCCACTGACAGACACACGTAGAATGCTAATAAACAATGAATGGGTCAAGAATAAGATCAAGGAAAAAAATGAAAAAGTTTCTGGAAACAAAAGAAAATGAACTCACAACAAACCAAAGCTTATGGGACACAGTGAAGGCAGTCCTGAGAGGGAAGTGCATAGCAATAGAGACCTACCTAAAAAAGATAGAAACATTTCAAATACACAGCCTAACCCTATGCCTACAAGAATTTGAGGAACAACAACCACCCAGAGCAAGTAGAAGGAAAGAAATAACCAAGATCACAGCAGAATTAAATGACACAGAGAATAAAAGTACAATTCTAAGGATGAATAAATACAGGAGCTGGTTCTTCAAAAAGATAAACAAAATCAACAAACCTTTAAGCAGACTCATTGAGAAAAAAAGAGAGAGGACCCAAATAAACACAATCAGAAATGAAAGAGGAGAGATTACAACTAATACCACAAAAATGCAAAGGATTGTAAGAAGTTACTACAAAGAACTACATGCCAAGAAATTTGAAAACCTGGGTGAAATGGACACATTTCTAGAAAAATATAATCTTCCAAACTCAATGAAGAAGCAGAAAGCCTGACTAGACCAATAACAGCTGATGCAATTGAAGCAGTAATCAAAAAACTCCCAACACACAAAAGCCCTGGACCAGATAGTTTCACAGGAGAATTTTACAAAGCATTTAAGGAAGAGCTAGCCCCTGTCCTTCACAGACGTATTCCAAAAACTCCAAAAGATGGGAGACTCCCAAACTCTATTTATGAGGCCAACATCATCCTAATTCCAAAACCAGATAAAGACACAACAAAGAAAGAAAACTTCAGGCCAATATCGCTGATGAACATTGATGCTAAATCCTCAACAAAATACTGGCAAACTGCATCTAGCAATACATTAAAAAGATTATACACCATAATCAAGTGGGATTCATCCCAGGGATGTGAGGATGATACAATATTCACAAATCAATAAATGTAATACATCATAGAAAAGCAAAGACAAAAACCACATGATCATATCAATAGGTGCAGAAAAAGCATTTGATAAGGCACAGCACCCATTTATGATAAAAACACTCAGCAAAGTGGGAATAGAGGGAGCATACCTCCACGTTATAAAGGCCGCACAGAAAAGACCTACAGTCAACATCATACTTAATGAGCAAAAACTTAAAGCTTTTTCACTAAGGTCAGAAATAAGACAAGGATGTCCGCTTTCACCACTCCTATGCAAGATAGTATTGGAAGTCCTAGACATAGCAATCAGACAAGAAGAAGAAATAAAAGGCATGCAAATTGGAAAGGAGGAAACAAAAGTGTCATTGTTTGCAGATGACATAATAGTGTACATAGTAAATCCTATAGACTGCACCAAAAAACTACTTGATCTAATAAATGAATTTGGCAAAACAGCAGGATACAAAGTCAATACTCAGAAATCGAAGTCATTTTTGTACACCAACAATGAAATATAAGAAAGAGAAATCAGGAAAAAAATCCCATTTGATATAGCAACAAGAAAAGTAAAGTACCTAGGAATAAACCTAATCAAGGATGTAAAAGACCTATATTCTGAAAACTACACAACACTGAAGAAAGAAATTAAGGAAGACACTAACAAATGGAAGCATGTACCATGCTCATGGATTGGAAGAATTAACATTATAAAAATGTCCATACTACCCAAAGCAATTTATAGATTCAGCACAATCCCTATCAAAGTACCAATGACATAGTTCACAGATATAGAGCAAACATTTCAAAAATTTATATGGAACCATAAATCACCCCAAATAGCTGCAGCAATTTTGAGAAAGAACAAAGTGGGAGGAATCACAATACCTGATATCAAACTGTATTACAGGGCCACTGTAATCAAAACAGCCTGGTAGTGGCATAAGAACAGAACTTATTTGCCAATGATACCTTGGACAAGGGTTTGATCTCCAAAATATATGAAGAACTCACATGACTCCACTTTAGGAAGACAAACAACCCAATAAATAATGAGCAAAAGACTTGAACAGACACTTCTCCAAGGAGGACACTCAGAAGGCCCAGAGACATATGAAAAGATACTCAGCTTCACTAGCCATCAGACAGATGCAAATTAAAACCACAATGAAATAACACTTCACATTGGTGAGAATAGCCATCATAAACAAATTAACATACAACAAATGTTGGAGAGGATGTGGAGAAAAGGGAACCCTAGTGCACTGTTGGTGGGAAAACAGACTGGTGTAGCCACTATGGAAAACAGTATGGAATTTCCTCAGAAAACTAAAAACGGATCTGCCTTTTGACCCAGAAATCCCACTGCTGGCATAATATCGTAAGAATCCTGAAACACCAATCCAAAAGAACCTATGCACCCCAATGTTCATAGCAGCACAATTTACAATAGCCAAGTGCTGGAAGCAACCTAGGTGCCCATCAGTAAATGAATGGATCAGAAAACTATGGTACATTTACACAATGGAATTCTATGCAGCAGAAAGAAAGAAGGAGCTCCTACCCTTTGCAACAGCATGGATGGATCTGGAGAGCATTATGCTAAGTGAGATAAGCCAGGCAGTGAAAGACAAATACCATATCATCTCCCCTTTAAGTGGAATATAATCAACAAAACAAACAAACAAGCAAAATATAACCAGAGACATTGAAATTAAGAACATTCTGACAGTAGCCAGAGGCGAGGTGGGAGGGAATAATGGGGGGAAATTGGGGAAGGGTTTTCAGGAACAACTATAAAGGACACATGGGCAAAACCAACGAGGGGGTGGTGGAAGCAAGGGAGGGAGGTGGGGATGGCTGGAGTTTGGGGGGTGGTGGGGGGTAAACGTAGACAAACTGTACTTGATCAACAATGAAAAACTTTTTTAAAAAATTTAATACATATTTTTCAATGCCAGCAAGCAACATAGAAGAAAAGCCTTTAAGAAAGCATAATGAGAATGAAAAATTAAGTTGAAGAGTTATACACTAAGATGTTTATGTACCTGTTTAAAGACATACCAAGCAACATCTTACATAATTGGTTACTACATATATTTGTGGTCAAAGGATACATTCCAAATTCAGTGTTCGTCACCTCAGGGCAGGCAGGTGGTGGGGGAGACAGACTAGCAAATGCGGCTTGCAAGGGACACAGAAGGAATTTCAACTTTATCTCCAACTTTTGTCATGTATTTTATAGAAAAAAATTCAAGAAAAGTTGACAAAATGTTATCATTTGTTTATTTTGGTTGGAAAGGATGCATGCATGTTATATTTTTCTGCTATGTATTTTAACATTTTCCCCAAATTGAAAAGTGAATGCAATTTGATGTTTTGTAATAAAATTCAGTGAATTCAAAACTTGGAAAAGGAATTATGATGACCTGTACAAACTTGGCCCCAACCAGTAACCATACTGGCAGTTTAATACATACTCCTTCAGCTTTTTTTTTCTACCTTAGTATTTGTTGAATTGAAATGCAACTCTAAGTCTTGCTGTCTTAGCAGCTCATAACTTCTGTTGTTGACTATGACAACCAGGGTGGAAGTGTTAGTAACAGAAATTTTAAAAATATATTAATTTTTTTTCAGAAAATGTAAAATTAGCACTATGAGTAAATATGGGGTGTGAGTTATTTCACAGTCACATAGAGAAAGTTCCCAAAGTAAAGAATATTTGTTCATGCCCCAGATGGTTGAACACCCATCTAGAATTTTTATCAGAAATAAATCAAGTTCAACCACATTTCTATCTTTCTTCTACCATTCAGCTATAAAAAGTATAACATACAAGCTTTATTCTATCTTCCAGAGAACTCTTGGTTACTGGGCTAGTTTTTCCTTTTTATGGTTACAAGTAGCCATGATTAAACTTGCAAACTAAACCTACAGTTTGGAATCTTGTGCATGGCTGCAACATGGTGTTACTCAGTATTATTAATATATTGATTTAATATATATGTTGGGAGACAAAAGTATATTTTGATAAATACTTGTGAAATTTACCAGATCAATATGCACACTTAGAGTCTCTATTTGCACAAAGCAATGATGTGAACATATGGTTCCCAAATTCTGAAGCCTGATACTGTTCGATAGATTGATGCTGGTAATTTATGATTACTCGCTATGAGTGGAGAGATGAATTGTAAAATACTTTAATGGTTTCTGGCAGGCAACAAACCTGACTGGCCTTTGTGTCTTTGCCCTTAGTCTCATCAGCACCTTTGTGAAGCAGGGCTCAAGAATGAAGGTCGATGGGACATTTTTTTGCTAAGTTTTTAGGAAAAGACCAGGAAGGCTTGGTTACATGCAAAACTCAGCAGGAAACACTACAGAGATAAAACCACAATTTATTTTCCTTTGAGGCTTAAAAAAATCCTGCAGTTTTGCATGCTATAAATCTTTCTCTTTGTTTCCCTTTTCTTGCTCACCCTCCAACCCCATAGGAACCAGGAATAATAGTTTCTAATGACTGTGTGGGGTGGGGGGCGGGTGCAGGGGTAGCATGCTGCAAAGCCCTGTAAGGGATTTGAGAACTCTTGACTCCTCGGACCACTAAGTGCCCGAAACTATAAATAGTAATCCTTGGCAAGAGGGGCAGAAGGGACAGGCCTTTCACTTCTGAATGCTTTCAAGCAAGAGAGAGAAAATATTCATTCCTTTAGAACTTGGCCTTATGGGACAGCAGATATTTGGGCAGGTTTGAGAGCTGAAAAATTTTGCTGCTGTTGACTTGGTGAGATTTTAGAAAATCCCTCTTTGGGGGGAAAAGTAGACAAACTTTTTATTTTTCAGGGTATTTTTCTATTACATGTTTGTTATGGACTGAGTTGTATTCCCCTCCACCTTTCCCCCTAAATTCATATTTTGGAACTCTAACCCCCAATGTGATGTATTTGGAGATAGGGTCATTAGGGAGGTGACTGAGGTTAAGTGAGGTTATAAAGGTGGGCCCTAATTTGACTGGATTTGTGTCCTTATAAGAAGAGGAAGAAATACCAGGAGACTATATGCACACAGAAAGGCCATGTGAGGTCAAAGCAAGAAGGCAGCCATCTGCAAGCCAAGAAGAGTGTCCTCACCAGAAACTAACCCTATGAGCACTTGATCTTGAATTTCTATTCTGCAGAACTGTGAGAAAATAAATCTCTGCTGCTTAAGTCACCCAGTCTGTTATGTCACGTATTCTGTTATGGCAGCTCAAGTTGACTGATACAATGTTGTTTAACACTGAGAGAAGATTTCATTTCATTTGTGTATATGTAAAGGCACTGGGTACAAATTAAGTGGCAGCATGGCTAAGGAAATTGGCTATTGGACTTCAGCAGGCCATGTTCAAGTCCAAGTTGACCACTTACTGGGTGTATGACCTTCAGCAAATTACCATGCCTCTGTGTGTTTCTTCATATGGAGAACAGGAATAATAGTTTATACCTGCAAAACTGTTGTGAGATTAAATGCTTTAATATAAGTATGGCAAGTCCTAGTGGCTATAAATAGCACTGTACAAATGCTAGCTCTTGTAATGATGCTGGGTTTTAATGTTTATAGCATTTTTGGTTCACAAAGTACTTCCATAACTATCATTTTACTTGATTTTTACAATGATCTTATGAGATTAGTTGGGAAGGAAATATTACACCCACCCAAGGGGAAAGGAAACCAAAATTCAGAGAGGCCAAGCTCAAATTTCTACTAAGTTAAATAAATTAAGCAGAGCCAGGCTTCAGTTTAAGGTCCCTGACTCCAACTCCAGTGCTTTTCCTCCTCATTTCCTCCCTTCTTATTGTCTTCGCTCCCCACTCCCCAGTGTGTGCTGAGTATCTATCATGTTCCAGGCATTTCTCCTTCTTTCCCTAGACTTCTGTATTTCTTTTTATTTGTTTTGACCTGGATGCTATGTGTGTGCATATGTGCACATGTGTGTGCATGCATATGCATGTTCCAGCATGCCCATGCTCAAGCATCCTGAGATGTGTTACTCTCACTGAGGATGACTCTCTGCCTTGTCTCTTCTCTTTTCTACCAGTTTATTTTGTTTTAGCTCAAGAAGTCAACCTCCACTTTCAAGGACCTATTATAAATAGAGCCTTAACAGCAACTCTTATTCTCATCTGAAAACTGACACCAAGCACAGACAAGCAGGGCAAAAAGAAAGAGAACAGGATCAGTGGTAGAGCAGATTTCAGTATCTTTAAATGACATGAGAGCAGAGATGCCCAAAAGAGAAGTGAGAGGAGACCTGAAAGGTACAGCCTGAGAGAGTTTGCTGGGTTATAAAAGCAGATTTCTTATTACAATTTTTGTATTTGGAAAAATGTTAAAAATTTTATTCTCATAGTGCAAACCATGGAAATTAATGCTCTGCAGAATGTCCCTGATCCTAGAAGGTAAGCAAGAGTTGAATTCGGTCCCCAGGACATAGGTGCCTAGATGGGAGATGAGATCATGACCTGCATTTTAGGCCATATGAGACATGAATTTTATTTTATTTTTAAAATATATTTTATTGATTATGCTATTAAAGTTGTCCCAATAATTCCCCCTTTATCCCCCTTCAGCCAGTACTCCCATTCCCTCCACCAATCCCTCCCTTAGTTCGTATCCATGGGTCATGCATGTAAGTTCTTTGGTTTCTCCATTTCCTATACTGTTTTTAACACCATCCCCCTGTCTATTTTTGTGCCTACCAATTTGTACTTAATCCCTGCACATTTTCCCCCATTCTCCCCTTTCCCCCTTCCAGCTGATAAACCCTCCAAATGATCTCCACATCTATGATTCTGTTCCTGTTCTGCTTGTTTACTTAGTTTATTTTTTAAATCCAGTTGTTGTAGTTGTGAATTTATTGCCATTTTAATGTTCATAGTTTTGATCTTCTTTTCTTATATATCCCTTTAACATTTCATATAATACTGGTTTGGTGATGATGAACTTCTGTAGCTCTACCTTGTCTGGAAAGTACTTTATCTGCTCTTCAGTTCTAAACAATAGCTTTGCTGCATAGAGTAATCTAGATTGTAGGTCCTTGCTTTTCATCATTTTGAATACTTCTTGCGAGTCCCTTCTAGCCTGCAAAGGTTCTTTTGAGAAATCGGCTGACAGTCTTATGGGAACTCCTTTGTAGGTAACTGTCTCCTTTCCTCTTGCTGCTTTTAAGATTCTCTTTTTATCTTTAACCTTTGGAATTTTGATTATGATGTGTCTTGGTGTGGTCCTCTTTGGGTCAACTTGTTGGGACGCTCTGTGATTTCTGGACTTGTATGTCTATTTCCTTCACCAAATTAGGGAAGTTTTCTTTCATTATTTTTTCAAGTAAATTTTCAATTTCTTGCTCTTTCTCTTCTTCTGGCACCCCTATGAGTCAGATGTTAATACACTTGGAGATGTCCCAGGGGCTCCTTATTCTATCCTCACTTTTTAAAAAAATTCTTTTTTCTTCTTGTTGTTCTGGTTGAGTACTTTTTCTTCCTTATGTTCCAAATCATTGGTTTGAATTCTGGCTTCCTACCCTCCACTGATGGTTCCCTGTTGATTTTTCTTCATTTCATTTAGTGTAACCTTCATTTCTGCCTGGGTCTTTTAAGGCTGTTGAAGTACCCAGTGAGTTCCTTGAGCATCCTAATAACCAGTGTTTTGAACTCTGCATTGATAGCTTGCCTTATTTCCATTCTCTTTAGTCCTTTTTCTGGAGTTTTGTTCTGTTCTTTCATTTGGCGATATTTCTTCATCACCTCATTTTGGCAGCCTCCCTGTGTTTGTTTCTATGTATTAGGTAGAGCTACTTTGACTCTGTCTTAGTAGCCCAGATGACCTACTGTAGAAAAGTACACCAGTAAGTTGGATGGGGTGGTAGAGACTTAGGTAATCTCCTAGGTGGGGCAACCTGTGTCAACCAAGTTGAGGAAGTCTCAGATATGGTGTTGCCGTTCTGTGGCTCTGTGTGGGAGAGGACTCAGAAAGGGGACAATGCCACTGCCTGACCTCTGAAGCTTTGTCCAGGAGGAAACTGTTCCCCAGCACTCATCCTGATGCCAGATACTTCAATTTCTCCCCATATGCCACTAGTGCCCTTCCAGCTGTTGCCCCGGTGCTAAAACCCAGAGGGAGGGAGTCTGCGTAAGTCCTAAGTCTGCTGCAGGCCTTTTAAGAGGAGACTCCTGAGAATCCCACAGTTTCTTCTGCTGCCTCAAATCCCACTGGTTTTTACAGCTAGATGTTATAGGGTCTTATATTCCTGGTACTGGAACCCTGGGCTGGACAGTCTGGTTTGGGCCTGGAATCCCTCACTCCTGAGGTATTGTTCCCAATTTTTATCCACCACATGTTGGTGTGGGACCGCCTATTCAGTATCTCCATGTCTCCACACCTCTGTGCACCTCTGTCCCTCCTACCCATCTGGATAAATGTGACTTCTTTAATTCCTTGGTTGTCAAGCTTCCATACAGCTTAATTTTCTAACAATTTGGGTGATAGTTGTTTGTTGTCTAGTTGTAATTTTTGTTGTGGTTGTGTGAGGAGGTGAGCCATGTTTACTAATACCTCCAGCTTGACCAGAAGTGGGGGGCATGCATTTTAAAAGCTGAGAAACACTATTCTGCAATCTACATGAGAAGCATGGCCCGAGATTTGGGAGGGTAAGTGCCTGAAATGATTCCACAGAGTTTGAAAGGACCATTGAATCCAATTGTCCTGTTTTATACATGAGGCAACTGATGCACAGAGAGAAGTCACTGCATGGGGGTAAGAGTTACGGCCAGATGTGCCACGCACAGTACTGCTTCACCCTGAAGGTGAGGGGATATTCTGAAAGACCAAGGAAGCTCTGAGTAGTTATTCTCTTCTAATATAGAGAATGAAGAGGTGGCTTTAGGAAGCTGGGCCCAAGCCCAGGGCATTGGCTCAACAGAGCTGAAGGAAGAGCTGGGAGGGCTGCAGGAACACAAAAGTGGATGCTGTTCTAGGTAGTTCTGAGATCACAGTTCATTCTCACAAAGATTCATATCCTGAACCTGACCATCACCAAGATCCTGATCTTGACCTTGACCCAGACACTCAACGTGATTGAATTCTCACCATTAATTGAACCTCACACTAACTCTATCCATAATGCTCAGTCTGAGTCTTAACTCAATGCTGAATAAGCTCCTGACCCTGAACCTGACTCTCAACCTGACCCTACCTTAATTTAGAGCCTTACCCTGACCTTTATTTGACCCTTACTTTCATTCTGTCCCTGAACCTTACTTTGAACCTTACACTAATCTAACCTTGACCCTGCCTTTCCTTTGGACCCAAATCCTTATGCATGTCCTACCTCAATTCTTATCTTGACTCAGATCCTTATACTCACCCTAACTCTGACACTGACCTTCATCCTAACTCTGACCCTGATTTTGACCCATACCCTTATCATGACCCTCATTCTAACTTTCTCACTGACCTTGAACCTGACCATGAATCTTATCCTCACTCTGATGCTAACATTGACCCTGAACCTCACCCTTCACAAGACCCTGAGCCACACCTTGGCCATGTCTAGAACATTGAATGTGATTGCTGATCCTGAATTTGACCCTCATCCTGGCTCTCACCACAGCTCTGATGCTTACCCTGACCCTTATTCTCACCTTTACTTTGTACCTGACACTTAAGCTGACCCTGACAACCTCATCTTAAACCTCACCCTAACTCTGTCACATAGATTACCCTACTCTGACCATGTTCCTGACCCTGATCCTGACAATGAACCTATCACCCTGAACTTTATCCTTACCCTGAACCTCAGCTCAGTCTTGACACTCTTCCTTATCCTGATCACAATCTTCACCCTTACCATGACTGACTGTGAAGCTTATTTGATCATGTCTTTTATCCTGACCTTAAAATTGATCCTCAACCTAGTCCTTAAAACTAACCTTGAAACTAACCATCACATTAACCCTAACTATGACAGTGTCATTGATCTTCATCATGTCTCTAAACTCTACTCTGAGCTTGACCATCAACTTCACATTGGCACTGTCTCTGAATCTTGTACATACTATTACATTCATCCTGACTTTTACCTGCCTCTGACCATGATGTAGACTCTGAAGTTTATCTTCATTGTATGCCTAAATGTGAACAGGGCTTTTACTATGACCCTCTTCAGACCCTCACACTGAACCCGATCCCAACTTGACCCCTAACCTGAACATGACTTTCAATTTCACATTCACCTGAAACTTACCCTCACTCTAACCCTAAACTTAACTCTGAATCTAAAGTTTACCCTAATCCTCACACAGAACATGACCATGACCCTGTCCATGACACTGACCTGATGCTTATCTTAACACTGAATCTGATGCTCATTCACACAGTAACCCTGATACTGACCAAGATCCTGATGTTTAACTGACACTATCCTTCACCCTATTCTTCACCCAATTCTTCACCCAAAACTGACCCTCACCACGATACTGACCCTAAATCTTGCCATGTCCCTGATTTTGACCCAAACTGAAACAATTACATTGTCACTGATTCTCTTCCTTTCACATAACTTAACCTGACCTTTAGCCTGTTCCTTACTCTCATATTCCCAGTACCCTGACCCCCACACTTATCCTCTTCTGAACACATACTAAACCTTGCTCTTACTTTCACCCTAATCCTGAGCCTCACACTGACCTTGTCCCAAAAGCTGTCATGACACTGACCCTCAAATTGACCCCCACCACGACTCTTACATTCTCTATGACCATTTACCCAAACTGATTCTGGTGATTCAGAGCTAATACTGGCTCTGACTTTCCTACTCACAAGCCTTACCTGAACTTGATTCTCAACTTGACTTACCTTTACTCTGACCCTGATTATCACCCTACCATGAAAACCTTGACCCTGATCTTGAAGCAGACCCTGACCCAGACACTACTCTCACGCTGACCCAGATCCTAAGCTTGACCCTGAACCTTACCTGATCCTAAACTTTACATTACATATCACCATGTCCCACAAGATATTGACCATGACCATAAAACTAACCTTTATCCTTACCCTTTACCTTTCTCTAACAATAATTTGACCTTTACCCTTACTATGACTCTCATGCTGACTCTGACATAACCCTCTCCCTGAACTTCACCCTTACTCTCACCATGTCTCTGACCTTGATCCTTACACATACATGTTCATGTGTTAAGATATGCAAATACCTTTGGTTAGTAATACATATGCTTGTATTTGCCTTATCAAAGCTTTTATTAATATGAGATACATACTCAAATTATCTGGGCAATTTTCAACTTTCTGTATTCTAGGTATCTCTTATATCTAAGAAAAAATACAGTATTAAAGATAGTATGTAGCATAGATAGTTGATTATACTGGTACAATCATTGCAGAGATATACAGGTGTGTGTATGCATGGGATATGAGTTTTTGTTTATTTTTGAAAGTTGTACAGTTCATTCACATAATAAATTTAAGATGATATATTGCTTTATTTAGTATACTGACAACTATATTTTAAAGCTGCCATTTAAATCTTTAAATTATTACCTAACATATGTTTTACATCTACAAAAAGGTATGTATTCTTTTTCAAAAGATTTTATTTATTTATTTTTAGAGAGAGGGGAAGGTAAGGAGAAATAGAGGGAGAGAAACATTAATATGTGGTTATCTCTCACATGCCCCATACTGGGCACCTGGCCTGCAACCCAGGCATGTGCCCTAGACTGGAAATCAAACCAGTGACCCCTTGGTTCATAGGCTTGCACTCAATCCACTGAGCTATGCCAGCCAGGGCAAAGGTATGTATTCTTTATTACAATTTGTACATATGTACCAAAAAAGTTGTTAGAATTTAAAATTAGAATTGGGTCCTTTTCTGTAAAATGACTTGTTATTTTATACTCAGATTCACAGAAGTTACTTTTTGTCACAGTTAACAGTTGGTAAACTATAAATGCTCATATTTTTGCATACTCTTCAACCATATGCTTAGTGATACCAAGGATACCCTTAAGGTAATTTTTTTTGTTCAATGTTAAAAATGCTACCATGGGAGCAATGGGTTAAGATGGTGACATAGGCAGACATGGCTTGCCTCCTCCCACAATCACATCAGAACAACCATCATTCAGGAACATCAGAAACAGAGTTGAATGGAAGTCTGACAACTATGGAATTGAAGAAACCACATCCATCCAGACTGGTAGGAGGGGCGGAATGGGCCGGCCCTATACCCATGTGGATAAAAATTCAGGTGGGATATCTTGGGAACAAGGAATCCCAGACCCCCCAGGTCCCCCAGGCCAGGATTCCAGTGTCAGGAAGATAAGTTCTCACAACTTCTGGCTGCAAAAACCAGTGAAGATTGAGTTGGTGGTGGAGCCCTAAGCAATTCCTATTAGGGACCCCACACACAGACTCACCTACTCAGACTCACTCCCTCTAAGCTCCAGCACTGGGGTGGCAGCTTGAAGTGGTAGTGGTATACAGGGAGAAACTGAAGTGTCTGGCATCAGGGTGAGTAGAAGCCATTGACCCTTTGCTGGGCCCTCCCCCAACAGAGCTGGTAGGCTGGTACCATATCTGAGACTCCATCAACCTGGCTAACACTGTGTGACGCACCTTAGAGACCCATAGAAACTCTTCCCCACCCAATTTATGGGCCCACCCAAGCTGCTTTTCCATAAGAATGACTGTTCTTGGCTCCTAAACCTATCAAATAAGCAACAGCTGGCTTCAGTGATCCCTAGCAGCAGACAGATTAGAATCACAGCTTGCTTCACCTGGGAATCTCCAGGCCCAGCAACACAAGTAGCAGCTGTCTCAGATTGCTTTACAGCTCAGGCAGGGTGCCTTGGGCAAACCACAGGTGGGGGCCGAACTTAGTCTGCACCACCGAGGAAACCCTAGGGTCAATGCACCCAGTGGAGACCTACAAATCACATCAGAGCACCACTACCCTGCCCCTGCACAGCTGATCCTCCACAAAGGGTGGAGGTTGGCAGTCAGTGGTCACAGTCAGACCTTGCAGCTGACTGGCCTGGGTAAATCCCTCCCATTGATCTGCCAACAGCAACCAAGGCTCAACTATGAGAGTAGGGTGTACTCAAGCCCCCACAAAGGTGCACCTTGAGTACCCAGCTTGGGTGATAGGGGAGGCTGTGCTACTGGACCCTACAGGACTCCTACTCTTATAGGCCATACTACTAAGGCATATGGTCAAAGCAGCTCTACCTAATACATAGAAACAAACACAGGGAAGCTGTCAAAATGAGCAGACAAAGAAACATGACCCAAATGAAAGAACAGATCAAAATTTCAGAAAAAGAGCTACACAAAAAGGAGATAAGCAATCTCTCAGATGCAGAATTCAAAACACTGATTATAAGATTGCTCAAGGAACTTAGTGAGGACCTCAGTAACATAAAAAAGATCCAGCCAGAAATGAAGGATACACTAATTAAATAAAGAACAATTTATAGGGAAACAACAGTAAAATGGATGAGGCCAAGAATCAAATCAATGATTTGGAACATAAGGAAGCAAAAACAACCATGTAGAACAACTGTTGGGGACCACCCTACCTGGTCTCAGGAAGCTGTAACCCCCCCCATGACTTAGGCTGAGCGAAAGACCTCTGGACCAGAAGCCATTAAGGAGACAAAACTTATTTCCCTGGCACGATCAGCAGTCAATGACAGGCAACAATTCTCTAAGAAAGAGAATGAATCTAAGACAGACGCGACCACATAAGAATGCCCTAAGGGGAGAGACTCACGGGGCTGTGGAAATGAAGGGGTGATCAACACCAACCCCTGCCTCCTCGACTTGGTTAAAGCCTGAGTCTTTGTTCTTGGATGTGAGAAATCCAAGTCTCCTGGTTGTCTTTGTCTTCTCTGTTAACTCAGGCCTGCAGGAAATGGCAGGGGTGGTGCAGCCCAGACCAGAAACAGCAGACCCCCGGAGTGATCAGGCCTGGGACATAGAATATGCAAGATCCTGTGAGATCTGTTTGTTGGAGGATGTTATTAACTTGGAATTTAAAGGCACAGACAGGAAACCTTTGGAACCTGTAGTCCTTTCATATGTTAAAACTCCAAACTTTGGCCAGAATCCCAGGGGTTCTGTCCACACCTTTGTAAGTCACCTACTTCTTTTGATCTTTTCTGCCAGACTGTGAATCCACAAACTAAGTCTGTATTCTTAATAAAAATCTGCTTGGGAATAGATATAGGATGCTCTCCACTAGAGAGAGTGGCCCTTCTGTTCCTATTTCCCCACAGGACCTGGTTGTCTCTGTGTATGTTTTTTCTCGTGTTTTGACGAGCATCCACAGCCGAGATGGATACTGCTGGATGGTATCATCCACAAACAACAAGAAAAAAAAAAGAATCTAAAAAAATAAGAATAGTATAAATAGCCTCTGGGACAACTTTAAGAGGTCCAACATTCACCTGATATGGGGTGCCAGAAGGAGAAGAGAAAGAGCAAGAAATTGGAAATCTATCTGAAAAAACAGTGAATGAAAACTTCCCTAATTTGGTGAAGGAAATAGACATGCAAGTATAGGAAGTGTGGAGAGTCCCAATTATGATGGATGAAAAGAAGCTCACTCCAAGACACACCATTATTAAAAGGCCAAACGTTAAAGATAAAGAGAGACTCTTCAAAGCAAGAGAAAAGTTAGTTAGTTACCAGAAGGTTGCCAGATGGGAAAGGGGTGTGGAGGAATGGGTGAAGAGGTGAGGGGTTTAAGAAGCACAAATACATAGTTACAGAATGGCCATGGGGATATACAGTATAGGAAATGAAATAGCAAAGAACTTATATGCATGACCCATGAGCAATGGTGGGAGGATTGCCTGAGGGATTAGGGGGTGCTGGGTGGAGGGAGGCAAGGGGGAAAACTCAGGACAACTGTAATAGCATAATCAATATATTATAATTCAAAAATAAAAAATAAATGCTATCAGTGTTAAATTTACCCTTTAGATATAGACAACTTCCAGAAATTAAACCAGTTCAGGTGTCTAGCATAATTGTTCTTACACAGGCTTGCCAACTAACAAAATAATGAAAGTTCAAATATTTATACTGATAGTAAATGTGCTTTTAGGTTAGTCCACAAACTCACCATTCACAATCATTTAGAAACAAAGGTGTTTCTAACCTTGAAAAACCTGGAAAACACATTAAATAACTCTTAGATGCTTTGCTGTTATCTAAGAACATAGCTATAATGAAAATTAAAAAATCAAAGATGAAGATCCAGAGGCTCACAGTAATGCTTTGGCTCACCACTATGTTAAGCAACATTAACTTGGATAAATACTCTTAAGAGTCACACAGACAAAAGTCTTGGAGAAATTCAAAGAGGCTGTTGTTAACTGTCAGAAAAAAGTCTAATTTAACTGAAGATGCTTATTACTGGTACATCTTGAGGTGACTCACTGATTACACTAAAACACTTGAAAATAGCATTTAACAAAAATCCTTCAAATATGAAGCAAAGATAAATCAGCAACAATATTAAGTCAGCCATGACTGGTGTAGCTCAGTTAGCTGGTGTCATCCCTTAAAGTGAAAGGTAGCAGCATTGGATTCCCAGTAAGGGTACATGCCTGGATTGCAGTTTAGACCCGGAGTCTGAGCGAAAGCGATAGGCAACCCATTGATGTTTCTCTCACATCATTGTTTCTCTTCCTCTCTATTTCTCTCCCTTCTCCTCTCTCTAAAAATAAATATGATATTTTTTAAAAATAATATTAAACCAACACTGGGGTCCTAATTTAAGATGTAGAGAATGGTTTCCAAGCAAGTCTTATCTAGCAACCACAAAATGCTGATAAAAAGGTCAAGGTGGGTCATGGACAGGAACCAAGGGCCCTAGGGCTCTTTAAACACCTCCAAATGTCCTTCATTCAAATACATTTTGCATTAAATAGAAATATGTTCAATTTATTGTGTAATTATTCTCAGGGTGCATTGAAGTTTTTCCTTGATGAAGAACTGTGCCCATACCTGGGGGAAGACGAAGGTGGCTTGGTTTTGTTTTCACGTCTGGGAAATTCTCAGTTACCTCTCTAATGATAGAGACACTGATTTAACTAGTACTGCTATTAAATAGTACTTTTACACAGAAGCTTCACTGTCCTTGACTATAAGTACTCAAGAACAATAGAATTAATGGAGTTCTAAAACTAAAATGAACAAAGTTCTCAGAAACCCTTGAGTCCCTGCCACCCAAACTACTATTGTCCTTCAAATCTGTATTCTTTCTGGGGCCCACGCGTTTCCTCCTTATTCTGCAAAGGTGAAACTTGCGTAAAAGGGAAGGACTCAGTGTTCTACCTGAGGTCCACACTCTGCCTCCTGCACCTTCCAGAAGGGAGATTGCTGTAACAGATCTGACCACAACAGGTTTTACACCACCCAGCGTCCTTTGCACTTCAGTTTGTTTGTCATAAATCGCCCTCCCACTGCTTCTCAAAGCAAGCTCTCGGATAGACGGTTTGACACTCCTGGCAAAGTTGGTAGAGAGGAGCCTCTGCCCTTGGATATTCCTCCCAGAACCTGGGGCAGTCAAGAGTCACTGGGGCTAGGAAACTCCTTGTGCGATCCCCTTAATCCTGCCCAAACCTACTGACCTTTCGGGAAAATCCCCCTGTCCGACTACTGACCACGGTGGGACTGGACGATTCCAGGTGCGTTGTAGACCTTAACAGTTCTCAGGAGGCGAGCGCGAGGTAGCCCTGCCTAGCCCCAGCAGCAGCAGTTCGGCAAGGATGGGGGTTACCGAGATGTATTGCCTGTTCCCTCCCCATCTTTTCTCAAAAGGAAGAACCACAGGACGGAATGTCGGAATGTCGCGGCTCAGATAAACAGCAGGTCCCAAGCCCCTGTTCACATGAAAGTGCAGTTGCGCTGGGCAGGTCGGAGGGCGTGCTTCTGGAGGGGTGGTGCTGCTCCGCCAGCGCAAGCACTTAGCGTCTCCACCTGCTGGTACGTCAGTTATTTTTAGGGCTGAATTAAAGAGCGATGGCATTTTAAAATATGAAAAAATAAAGTTAGGTCAGGGCTATCCAAGAGAGTCTTAAAAGAATGGTTGAAGGGCATGTAAAAAGTGTTGAAAATTAACACTAATTTGTGACAAAAGGAATCAATTGATCTGGGCATAAAATAACTCTAATTTTTACACGAAAGACCTAAATCTTCCTTCCTTCCTTCCTTCCTTCCTTCCTTCCTTCCTTCCTTCCTTCCTTCCTTCCTTCCTTCCTTCCTTCCTTCCTTCCTTCCTCTCCCCTTTTTCCTCTATATATAAAAGACACTCAGAGGACAGAAAGTTTAACATCATCCAACTTTTTTTTTTTAAATAAATAAGCCTTGCCCTGACCAGTGTGGCTGATTTGGTGGGAGCTTCGTCCTGTAAAATGAAGTGTTACATGTTTGATTTCAGTCAGGGTACATGCCTAGGTGGCCCTTTGGTCCCTGGTTGGGGTACTTATGAGAGGCAACCCATCGATGTTTCTTGCCGGAGTCCAGCTCCAGCAGGTTCAGAGATTCCCAGTGGAGGGACGGCGTCGGTGGAGGAATGACACGAGAGGTGCAGTTTCAAGCTCAACATCCAGGCATCTCTGCTGGGCTCTTGAGTTCTTTATTTTTATACAGATGGGTGTGTACATGTGGCATATGTGAAAGCAATCAAAATGCGGTTCTTAGGACATATTTGCTTTCTCATTGTTCTGCAGAAAATATGACACAGGCATATTAGGAAGTAGCTGTTCATTGCATATTATTGTGCAAGCTTTTAGCTCCCAATCTTTGCAATTAATCAGTAACATGTTTTTACCATGTTATATAAACCTTAATTTCCTAAAGCTTAATTGAATTTTAATCTATATATTCTAAAGCTGTAAGCTGGGCACGTAAATGGGCACAGGATTGTTTTAGCTCACTGGCAAAGGCCATGCGGAAGGCTTTCGTGGTCAATGTGGTAGTTCCTGTCTCTCACTTCTCACTTCAGCGCCAGAGCCCTGTCTTTCTATGCAAGTTATAATCTTTGTGTTGCTCAGTCCATTTGGCTGCCTCCCATTCACGTCGGTGTTGATGCATTTCTATTATTTGTTTCCATCTTTGATGTCTGACCTCTTTTGGCAACAAACACCATGGGGGCCCTGATCGCTTAAGTGCCTCATAGAAGGGGAGTGTATAATAATCTTTCCAATATCCATTTATATTTACCCATCACATCCCTTTATGATAGATGGAAGGAAGGAATTCCAGTATAGAGTAAAGGGGAATCAGTGGGCCTAGGAGTTAGAAAGGGAACAGACCATGGATACTGGTACAATGCTGACCAAATGTGCTTTTTGAATCTACTTCTAGTTCCCAGAGCCCTGGTTTTAAGGAATTGTGTAATAAGGTTGGGTATAGGGGCTTTTGTAGGGAGTAATCCTAGGAGTCTTTTCCATTCCCATTCTTTGAATTCCCTAACCCACTTAGGAGGACACTCTGGTGGGGAGTCACTCTCCAATGAGCTGTAATTTTCTTGCTTACTTCTGAAGAACTGTATTTCTTCTGTGGAATTGCCATTTGTCCCAGTCCTATGGTAAATCACATAGACCCCAAGCATGGGTAGTAATACAGTGATTAAGCAGAGGAGTGCCAAGTACTTTCCCCCACCATGTCTGCTGTGTGGACTTGTGGCTCCCTCTGTGACTGTGTCAGACAGCAGGGTTAGGCTGGCTCCTGGCAGTTTCTCTCCCTTTCTGTCCCTCCCTTTCCGTCTCTCTAAAATCAATAAGCATGTCCTTGAGTGAGGATAAAAAAAACTAAAATTAGCTTTTATCTCCTACTATTTTAAAAAATTGGAAAGACAAAATAAAAGATATTCTAACCCTGACCAGTGACTCCACAGCTCCTGTGCCCATGAGCACATTCAACTTGTCAGTGCCATTGAGTCAAAAAACCCTAAGCTCATACCTGTAATTGAATTTGGCTTATTACTGGTTGCATTGGAGGAAAATGCACACCCTGCGAACTATATGATGTCTCAGTAAGATGGTGTTTAGAAAGTACCTATTATAGAATTGGACCCTTTGTTGGATGATTTAGGGAAGGTCTGAGGAAGTGAGGGTTTGCTTTAATTTCGGTGCTGTTAGAAAGTGGGCCAATTCTATGACTGGATGCTTTGTGGATACACCAACAAATCATTAGGTAATAATTTAAAGTTGTTTTACTATAGATTTAAAATACATTTAATTGTCAGTGTGTTAAATAAAACAACATATATCATATTGAATTTATTATATGAATGAACTGCAATAACTTTAAAAAATAAACACATAGAAAATCATGTATGTGCTCTCTTTGTAATTTTGTACCCAGTATAATCAACTACCTACATTATTATCTTTCACTTAAGTACTGTAGTCTTTTCTTTCTTTTTCTGTAGACATTAGTGACACCTAGAGGACAAAAAATTAAAAATGGTCCTGGGTAATTTTTTATGAGCATTAAAAATTTCATATTAAAAATTTCAAGGGGGCAAATACAAACATACATGTATTATAATACAAAGAATTCACTGATATTTTAAGAAATAAGGGGTCAATTAAAATATGGTTTATAAACAGTGTTTTATATATATATTTCTTTACTTAAGATGTGTTTTTGTAATGAATGTGTTTTGCTCTTTTATGTTTATCTCAGTTTACTCTAAGGAACAATAAGAACTTCATTATGAAAGGAATGTCTGAGGCTGAGGAGGTTTACACCAATAGGAATTTTTTTCAATACTACTTCTTGTTTCTCTAAAATGAGAATTATGTAAGATTTATGTGTGATTGAAAAAAACAGAACTCAGAAAAAAATTTTGTCTCAATTGCTCATACTTCCTATGAGTTAGAAGGTAAGGGTAAGAGTAATATAAGTCATATATGTGGAAATGAGCTCATATTTACACATTGTTCTCTACTGTAGCTTCTTAGGAATTCAAGCATATATAGTTGCAAATTACATGTATCTTTATAAACAAGGATTCATGTGTATAGACATGTATGTATGTGTAAAGAATAAATGATGCTCAGGATCAGGCATTTGTCTCTAAAGAAAATTCTTTTTAAATTATATTTTATTGATTAAGCTATTACAGTTGTCCCAACTTTTTCCCTTTTGCCCTCTCCACATGGTACCCCCGTTCCCTCCAGTAATCACCCCCTTACTTAGTTCATGTTCATGTTTGTGCATGTAAGTTATTTGGATTCTCCATTTCCTATACTGTTCTTAACCTCCCCCTGTCTATTTTTTACCTACCATTTATGCTACTTATTCCTTGACCTTTTCACCCATCTTCCCTCACCCCCTCCCTGCTAATAACCCTCCATGTGATCTCCATATCTATGAATCTGTTACTGTTCTGGTTGTTTGCTTAGTTTGGTTTTGTT